>NW_027325355.1:30325479-31525479 GCF_036924035.1 Leuresthes tenuis | reverse complement strand
GTGGACCAGAAACGGAACATTATCGTGAAACCGAACATTATCATGGAACAGAGACAGAACATTACTGTGGACCAGAGACCGAACATTACCGTTAAACCGAAACAGAACATTACCGTGAAACAGAAAAAGAACATTATCGTGTACCAGAGACCGAACATTATCATGGAAAAGAGACGGAACATTACTGTGGACCAGAGACCGAACATTACCGTTAAACCGAAACAGAACATTACCGTGGACCAGAGACAGAACATTACTGTGGACCAGAGACCGAACTTTACCTTGAAACCGAACATTACCGTGGACCAGAGACAGAACATTACCATGGACCAGGGACAGAACATTACCGTGAAACAGAACATTATCATGGACCAGAAACGGAACATTACCTTGAAACAGAAACAGAACATTATCGTGGACTAGAAACGGAACATTACCGTGAAACCCAAACAGAACATTATCATGGACCAGAAACGGAACATTACCGTGGACCAGAGACAGAACATTACCTTGAAACCAAAACAGAAAATTATCGTGGACCAGAAACGGAACATTATCGTGGACCAGAGACAGATCATTACCGTAAATCCGAAACAGAACATTATCGTGGACCAGAAACGGAACATTATCGTGGACCAGAGACAGAACATTATCGTGGATCAGAGACAGAACATTATCGTGGACCAGAGACGGAACATTATCGTGAAACCGAACATTATCGTGGACCATAAACACAACATTATCGTAGACCAGAAATGGAACATTACCGTGAAACAGAAACACAACATTATCGTGGACCAGAGACGGAACATTACCGTGAAACCGAACATTACCGTGGACCAGAGACAGAACATTACCGTGGACCAGAGACAGAACATTACCGTGAAACCGAAACAGAACATTATTGTGGACCAGAAACGGAACATTACCGTGAAACAGAAACACAACATTTTCGTGGACCAGAGACGGAACATTACCGTGGACCAGAGACAGAACATTACCATTGACCAGGGACAGAACATTACCGTGAAACAGAAACAGAACATTATCGTGGACTAGAAACGGAACATTACCGTGAAACCCAAACAGAACATTATCGTGAAACCCAAACAGAACATTATCGTGGATCAGAAACGGAACATTACCGTGGACCAGAGACAGAACATTACCTTGAAACCAAAACAGAAAATGATCGTGGACCAGAAACGGAACATTATCGTGGACCAGAGACAGAACATTACCGTGAATCCGAAACAGAACATTATCATGGACCAGAAACGGAACATTATCGTGGACCAGAGACAGAACATTATCGTAGATCAGAGACAGAACATTATCGTGGACCAGAGACGGAACATTATCGTGGACCAGAGACAGAACATTACCGTGAAACCTAAACAGAACATTATCGTTGACCAGAAACGGAACATTATCGTGAAACCGAACATTATCATGGACCACAAACACAACATTATCGTAGACCAGAAACGGAACATTAACGTGAAACAGAAACACAACATTATCGTGGACCAGAAACGGAACATTACCGTGAAACAGAAACAGAACATTAGCGTGGACCAGAGACAGAACATTACCGTGAACCAGAGACAGAACATTACCGTGAAACAGAAACACAACATTACCGTGGACCAGAGACAGAACATTACCGTGAAACGGAAACAGAACATTACCGTGAAACCGAAACAGAACATTATCGTGTACCAGAAACGGAACATTATCATGGACCAGAGACAGAACATTATCGTGGACCAAAGATGGAACATTATCCTGGACCAGAGACGGAACATTACCGTGAAACCGAACATTATCGTGGATCAGACACAGAACATTACCGTGGACCAGAGACAGAACTTTACCGTGAAACCAAAACAGAACATTATCGTGGACCAGAGATCGAACATTACCGTGGACCAGAGAGAGAACATTACCGTGGACCAGAGACAGAACATTACCGTGGACCAGAGACAGAACATTACCGTGGACCAGAGACAGAACATTACCGTGGACTAGAGACAGAACATTACTGTGGACCAGAGACAGAACTTTACCTTGAAACCGAACATCACCGTGGACCAGAGACAGAACATTACCATGGACCAGAGACAGAACATTACCGTGAAACAGAACATTATCATGGACCAGAAGCGGAATATTACCGTGAAACAGAAACACAACATTATCGTGGACCAGAGACGGAACATTACCGTGGACCAGAGACGGAACATTACCGTGAAACCGAAACAGAACATTATCGTGGACCAGAAACGGAACATTATCGTGAAACCGAACATTATCATGGAACAGAGACAGAACATTACTGTGGACCAGAGACCGAACATTACCGTTAAACCGAAACAGAACATTACCGTGAAACAGAAAAAGAACATTATCGTGTACCAGAGACCGAACATTATCATGGAAAAGAGACGGAACATTACTGTGGACCAGAGACCGAACATTACCGTTAAACCGAAACAGAACATTACCGTGGACCAGAGACAGAACATTACTGTGGACCAGAGACCGAACTTTACCTTGAAACCGAACATTACCGTGGACCAGAGACAGAACATTACCATGGACCAGGGACAGAACATTACCGTGAAACAGAACATTATCATGGACCAGAAACGGAACATTACCTTGAAACAGAAACAGAACATTATCGTGGACTAGAAACGGAACATTACCGTGAAACCCAAACAGAACATTATCATGGACCAGAAACGGAACATTACCGTGGACCAGAGATAGAACATTACCTTGAAACCAAAACAGAAAATTATCGTGGACCAGAAACGGAACATTATCGTGGACCAGAGACAGATCATTACCGTAAATCCGAAACAGAACATTATCGTGGACCAGAAACGGAACATTATCGTGGACCAGAGACAGAACATTATCGTGGATCAGAGACAGAACATTATCGTGGACCAGAGACGGAACATTATCGTGAAACCGAACATTATCGTGGACCATAAACACAACATTATCGTAGACCAGAAATGGAACATTACCGTGAAACAGAAACACAACATTATCGTGGACCAGAGACGGAACATTACCGTGAAACCGAACATTACCGTGGACCAGAGACAGAACATTACCGTGGACCAGAGACAGAACATTACCGTGAAACCGAAACAGAACATTATTGTGGACCAGAAACGGAACATTACCGTGAAACAGAAACACAACATTTTCGTGGACCAGAGACGGAACATTACCGTGGACCAGAGACAGAACATTACCATTGACCAGGGACAGAACATTACCGTGAAACAGAAACAGAACATTATCGTGGACTAGAAACGGAACATTACCGTGAAACCCAAACAGAACATTATCGTGAAACCCAAACAGAACATTATCGTGGATCAGAAACGGAACATTACCGTGGACCAGAGACAGAACATTACCTTGAAACCAAAACAGAAAATGATCGTGGACCAGAAACGGAACATTATCGTGAAACCGAACATTATCATGGAACAGAGACAGAACATTACTGTGGACCAGAGACCGAACATTACCGTTAAACCGAAACAGAACATTACCGTGAAACAGAAAAAGAACATTATCGTGTACCAGAGACCGAACATTATCATGGAACAGAGACAGAACATTACTGTGGACCAGAGACCGAACATTACCGTTAAACCTAAACAGAACATTATCCAGGACCAGAAACGGAACATTACCGTGAAACAGAAACACAACATTATCGTGGACCAGAAATCGAACATTATCGTCGACCAGAAATCGAACATTATCGTGGACTAGAGACAGAACATTACCGTGGACCAGAAATGGAACATTACCGTGAAACCGAACATTACCATGGACCAGATACGGAACATTACTGTGGACCAGAGACGGAACATTACCATGGACCAGAACATTACCGTGGACCAGAACATTACCGTGAAACCGAACATTATCGTGAAACCGAACATTATCGTGGACCAGAGACGGAACATTACTGTGGACCAGAGACCGAACATTACCGTGAAACCGAAACAGAACATTATCGTGTACCAGAAACGGAACATTATCATGGACCAGAGACAGAACATTTTCGTGGACCAAAGATGGAACATTATCGTGGACCAGAGACGGAACATTACCGTGAAACCGAATATTATCGTGGACCAGACACAGAACATTACCGTGGACCAGAGACAGAACATTACCGTGAAACCAAAACAGAACATTATCGTGGACCAGAGATCGAACATTACGTGGACCAGAGAGAGAACATTACCGTGGACCAGAGACAGAACATTACCGTGGACCAGAGACAGAACATTACCGTGGACTAGAGACAGAACATTACTGTGGACCAGAAACAGAACTTTACCTTGAAACCGAACATCAACGTGGACCAGAGACAGAACATTACCATGGACCAGAGACAGAACATTACCGTGAAACAGAACATTATCATGGACCAGAAACGGAATATTACCGTGAAACAGAAACACAACATTATCGTGGACCAGAGACGGAACATTACCGTGGACCAGAGACGGAACATTACCGTGAAACCGAAACAGAACATTATCGTGGACCAGAAACGGAACATTATCGTGAAACCGAACATTATCATGGAACAGAGACAGAACATTACTGTGGACCAGAGACCGAACATTACCGTTAAACCGAAACAGAACATTACCGTGAAACAGAAAAAGAACATTATCGTGTACCAGAGACCGAACATTACCGTGAAACCGAACATTATCGTGGACCAGACACAGAACATTACCGTGGACCAGAGACAGAACATTACCGTGAAACCAAAACAGAACATTATCGTGGACCAGAGATCGAACATTACCGTGGACCAGAGAGAGAACATTACCGTGGACCAGAGACAGAACATTACCGTGGACCAGAGACAGAACATTACCGTGGACCAGAGACAGAACATTACCGTGGACTAGAGACAGAACATTACTGTGGACCAGAGACAGAACTTTACCTTGAAACCGAACATCACCGTGGACCAGAGACAGAACATTACCGTGGACCAGAGACCGAACATTACCGTGAAACCGAAACAAAACATTATCGTGGACCAGAAACGGAACATTACCGTGAAACAGAAACACAACATTATCGTTGACCAGAAACGGAACATTACCGTGAAACAGAAACAGAACATTAGCGTGGACCAGAGACAGAACATTACCGTGAACCAGAGACAGAACATTACCGTGAAACAGAAACACAACATTACCGTGGACCAGAGACAGAACATTACCGTGAAACGGAAACAGAACATTACCGTGAAACCGAAACAGAACATTATCGTGTACCAGAAACGGAACATTATCATGGACCAGAGACAGAACATTATCGTGGACCAAAGATGGAACATTATCCTGGACCAGAGACGGAACATTACCGTGAAACCGAACATTATCGTGGATCAGACACACAACATTACCGTGGACCAGAGACAGAACTTTACCGTGAAACCAAAACAGAACATTATCGTGGACCAGAGATCGAACATTACCGTGGACCAGAGAGAGAACATTACCGTGGACCAGAGACAGAACATTACCGTGGACCAGAGACAGAACATTACCGTGGACCAGAGACAGAACATTACCGTGGACTAGAGACAGAACATTACTGTGGACCAGAGACAGAACTTTACCTTGAAACCGAACATCACCGTGGACCAGAGACAGAACATTACCATGGACCAGAGACAGAACATTACCGTGAAACAGAACATTATCATGGACCAGAAGCGGAATATTACCGTGAAACAGAAACACAACATTATCGTGGACCAGAGACGGAACATTACCGTGGACCAGAGACGGAACATTACCGTGAAACCGAAACAGAACATTATCGTGGACCAGAAACGGAACATTATCGTGAAACCGAACATTATCATGGAACAGAGACAGAACATTACTGTGGACCAGAGACCGAACATTACCGTTAAACCGAAACAGAACATTACCGTGAAACAGAAAAAGAACATTATCGTGTACCAGAGACCGAACATTATCATGGAAAAGAGACGGAACATTACTGTGGACCAGAGACCGAACATTACCGTTAAACCGAAACAGAACATTACCGTGGACCAGAGACAGAACATTACTGTGGACCAGAGACCGAACTTTACCTTGAAACCGAACATTACCGTGGACCAGAGACAGAACATTACCATGGACCAGGGACAGAACATTACCGTGAAACAGAACATTATCATGGACCAGAAGCGGAATATTACCGTGAAACAGAAACACAACATTATCGTGGACCAGAGACGGAACATTACCGTGGACCAGAGACGGAACATTACCGTGAAACCGAAACAGAACATTATCGTGGACCAGAAACGGAACATTATCGTGAAACCGAACATTATCATGGAACAGAGACAGAACATTACTGTGGACCAGAGACCGAACATTACCGTTAAACCGAAACAGAACATTACCGTGAAACAGAAAAAGAACATTATCGTGTACCAGAGACCGAACATTATCATGGAAAAGAGACGGAACATTACTGTGGACCAGAGACCGAACATTACCGTTAAACCGAAACAGAACATTACCGTGGACCAGAGACAGAACATTACTGTGGACCAGAGACCGAACTTTACCTTGAAACCGAACATTACCGTGGACCAGAGACAGAACATTACCATGGACCAGGGACAGAACATTACCGTGAAACAGAACATTATCATGGACCAGAAACGGAACATTACCTTGAAACAGAAACAGAACATTATCGTGGACTAGAAACGGAACATTACCGTGAAACCCAAACAGAACATTATCATGGACCAGAAACGGAACATTACCGTGGACCAGAGACAGAACATTACCTTGAAACCAAAACAGAAAATTATCGTGGACCAGAAACGGAACATTATCGTGGACCAGAGACAGATCATTACCGTAAATCCGAAACAGAACATTATCGTGGACCAGAAACGGAACATTATCGTGGACCAGAGACAGAACATTATCGTGGATCAGAGACAGAACATTATCGTGGACCAGAGACGGAACATTATCGTGAAACCGAACATTATCGTGGACCATAAACACAACATTATCGTAGACCAGAAATGGAACATTACCGTGAAACAGAAACACAACATTATCGTGGACCAGAGACGGAACATTACCGTGAAACCGAACATTACCGTGGACCAGAGACAGAACATTACCGTGGACCAGAGACAGAACATTACCGTGAAACCGAAACAGAACATTATTGTGGACCAGAAACGGAACATTACCGTGAAACAGAAACACAACATTTTCGTGGACCAGAGACGGAACATTACCGTGGACCAGAGACAGAACATTACCATTGACCAGGGACAGAACATTACCGTGAAACAGAAACAGAACATTATCGTGGACTAGAAACGGAACATTACCGTGAAACCCAAACAGAACATTATCGTGAAACCCAAACAGAACATTATCGTGGATCAGAAACGGAACATTACCGTGGACCAGAGACAGAACATTACCTTGAAACCAAAACAGAAAATGATCGTGGACCAGAAACGGAACATTATCGTGGACCAGAGACAGAACATTACCGTGAATCCGAAACAGAACATTATCATGGACCAGAAACGGAACATTATCGTGGACCAGAGACAGAACATTATCGTAGATCAGAGACAGAACATTATCGTGGACCAGAGACGGAACATTATCGTGGACCAGAGACAGAACATTACCGTGAAACCTAAACAGAACATTATCGTTGACCAGAAACGGAACATTATCGTGAAACCGAACATTATCATGGACCACAAACACAACATTATCGTAGACCAGAAACGGAACATTAACGTGAAACAGAAACACAACATTATCGTGGACCAGAAACGGAACATTACCGTGAAACAGAAACAGAACATTAGCGTGGACCAGAGACAGAACATTACCGTGAACCAGAGACAGAACATTACCGTGAAACAGAAACACAACATTACCGTGGACCAGAGACAGAACATTACCGTGAAACGGAAACAGAACATTACCGTGAAACCGAAACAGAACATTATCGTGTACCAGAAACGGAACATTATCATGGACCAGAGACAGAACATTATCGTGGACCAAAGATGGAACATTATCCTGGACCAGAGACGGAACATTACCGTGAAACCGAACATTATCGTGGATCAGACACAGAACATTACCGTGGACCAGAGACAGAACTTTACCGTGAAACCAAAACAGAACATTATCGTGGACCAGAGATCGAACATTACCGTGGACCAGAGAGAGAACATTACCGTGGACCAGAGACAGAACATTACCGTGGACCAGAGACAGAACATTACCGTGGACCAGAGACAGAACATTACCGTGGACTAGAGACAGAACATTACTGTGGACCAGAGACAGAACTTTACCTTGAAACCGAACATCACCGTGGACCAGAGACAGAACATTACCATGGACCAGAGACAGAACATTACCGTGAAACAGAACATTATCATGGACCAGAAGCGGAATATTACCGTGAAACAGAAACACAACATTATCGTGGACCAGAGACGGAACATTACCGTGGACCAGAGACGGAACATTACCGTGAAACCGAAACAGAACATTATCGTGGACCAGAAACGGAACATTATCGTGAAACCGAACATTATCATGGAACAGAGACAGAACATTACTGTGGACCAGAGACCGAACATTACCGTTAAACCGAAACAGAACATTACCGTGAAACAGAAAAAGAACATTATCGTGTACCAGAGACCGAACATTATCATGGAAAAGAGACGGAACATTACTGTGGACCAGAGACCGAACATTACCGTTAAACCGAAACAGAACATTACCGTGGACCAGAGACAGAACATTACTGTGGACCAGAGACCGAACTTTACCTTGAAACCGAACATTACCGTGGACCAGAGACAGAACATTACCATGGACCAGGGACAGAACATTACCGTGAAACAGAACATTATCATGGACCAGAAACGGAACATTACCTTGAAACAGAAACAGAACATTATCGTGGACTAGAAACGGAACATTACCGTGAAACCCAAACAGAACATTATCATGGACCAGAAACGGAACATTACCGTGGACCAGAGATAGAACATTACCTTGAAACCAAAACAGAAAATTATCGTGGACCAGAAACGGAACATTATCGTGGACCAGAGACAGATCATTACCGTAAATCCGAAACAGAACATTATCGTGGACCAGAAACGGAACATTATCGTGGACCAGAGACAGAACATTATCGTGGATCAGAGACAGAACATTATCGTGGACCAGAGACGGAACATTATCGTGAAACCGAACATTATCGTGGACCATAAACACAACATTATCGTAGACCAGAAATGGAACATTACCGTGAAACAGAAACACAACATTATCGTGGACCAGAGACGGAACATTACCGTGAAACCGAACATTACCGTGGACCAGAGACAGAACATTACCGTGGACCAGAGACAGAACATTACCGTGAAACCGAAACAGAACATTATTGTGGACCAGAAACGGAACATTACCGTGAAACAGAAACACAACATTTTCGTGGACCAGAGACGGAACATTACCGTGGACCAGAGACAGAACATTACCATTGACCAGGGACAGAACATTACCGTGAAACAGAAACAGAACATTATCGTGGACTAGAAACGGAACATTACCGTGAAACCCAAACAGAACATTATCGTGAAACCCAAACAGAACATTATCGTGGATCAGAAACGGAACATTACCGTGGACCAGAGACAGAACATTACCTTGAAACCAAAACAGAAAATGATCGTGGACCAGAAACGGAACATTATCGTGGACCAGAGACAGAACATTACCGTGAATCCGAAACAGAACATTATCGTGGACCAGAAACGGAACATTATCGTGGACCAGAGACAGAACATTATCGTAGATCAGAGACAGAACATTATCGTGGACCAGAGACGGAACATTATCGTGGACCAGAGACAGAACATTACCGTGAAACCTAAACAGAACATTATCGTTGACCAGAAACGGAACATTATCGTGAAACCGAACATTATCATGGACCACAAACACAACATTATCGTAGACCAGAAACGGAACATTAACGTGAAACAGAAACACAACATTATCGTGGACCAGAGACGGAACATTACCGTGAAACCGAACATTACCGTGGACCAGAGACAGAACATTACCATGGACCAGAGACAGAACATTACCGTGAAACCGAAACAGAACATTATCGTGGACCAGAAACGGAACATTACCGTGAAACAGAAACACAACATTATCGTGGACCAGAAATCGAACATTATCGTCGACCAGAAATCGAACATTATCGTGGACTAGAGACAGAACATTACCGTGGACCAGAAATGGAACATTACCGTGAAACCGAACATTACCATGGACCAGATACGGAACTATACTGTGGACCAGAGACGGAACATTACCGTGGACCAGAACATTACCGTGGACCAGAACATTACCGTGAAACCGAACATTATCGTGAAACCGAACATTATCGTGGACCAGAGACCGAACATTACCGTTAAACCGAAACAGAACATTACCGTGAAACAGAAAAAGAACATTATCGAGGACCAGAGACCGAACATTATCATGGAACAGAGATAGAACATTACTGTGGACCAGAAAAGGAATATTACCGTGAAACAGAAAAAGGAACATTATCGTGGACCAGAGTCCGAACATTACCGTGAAACAGAAACAGATCATTATTGTGGACCAGAGACCGAACATTATCATGAAACCGAACATTATCATGGAACAGAGACCAAACATTACTGTGGACCAGAGACCGAACATTACCGTTACACCGAAACAGAACATTATCGTGGAAGAGAAACGGAATATTACCGTGAAACAGAAAAAGGAACATTATCGTGGACCAGAGACCGAATATTATCGTGAAACCGAACATTATCATGGAACAGAGACAGAACATTACCGTGGACCAGAACATTACCGTGGACCAGAACATTACCGTGAAACCGAACATTACCGAGAAACCGAACATTATCGTGGACCAGAGACGGAACATTACCGTGAAACAAAAACAGAAAATTACCGTGGACCAGAGACAGAACATTACCGTGGACCAGAAACGGAACATTACCGTGAAACAGAAACACAACAGTTTCGTGGACCAGAAACGGAACATTACCGTGAAACAGAAACAGAACATTACCGTGGACAAGAGACAGAACATTACCGTGAAACATAAACATAACATTATCGTGGACCAGAAACGGAACAAAACCGTGAAACAGAAACACAACATTATCGTGGACCAGAAACGGAACATTACCGTGAAACCGAAACAGAACATTATCGTGGACCAGAGACGGAACATTACCATGAAACCGAACATCATCGTGGACCAGAGATCGAACATTACCGTGGACCAGAGACAGAACATTACCGTGGACCAGAGACAGAACATTACCGTGGACCAGAGACAGAACATTACCGTGGACCAGAGACAGAACATTACCGAGGACCAGAGACAGAACATTACCGTGAAAAAGAACATTATCATGGACCAGAAACGGAACATTACCGTGAAACAGAAACAGAACATTATCGTTGACCAGAAACGGAACATTATCGTGAAACCGAACATTATCGGGGACCACAAACACAACATTATCGTAGACCAGAAACGGAACATTACCGTGAAACAGAAACACAACATTATCAGGGATCAGAGACGGAACATTACCTTGAAACCGAACATTACCGTGGACCAGAGACAGAACATTACCGTGAAACGGAAACAGAACATTATCGTGGACCAGAAACGGAATATTACCGTGAAACAGAAACACAACATTATCGTGGACCAGAGACGGAACATTACCGTGAAACCGAACATTATCGTGGACCAGAGATCGAACATTGTCGTGGACCAGAGACAGAACATTACCGTGGACCAGAAATGGAACATTACTGTGAAACCGAACATTATCGTGGACCAGAGACGGAACATTACCGTGAAACCGAACATTATCGTCGACCAGAAATCGAACATTATCGTGGACTAGAGACAGAACATTACCGTGGACCAGAACTGGAACATTACTGTGAAACCGAACATAACCATGGACCAGATACGGAACATTACTGTGGACCAGAGACGGAACATTACCGTGGACAAGAACATTACCGTGGACCAGAACATTACCGTGAAACCGAACATTACCGTGGACCAGAGACCGAACATTACCGTGAAACCCAACATTACCGTGAAACCAAAACAGAAAATTACCGTGGACCAGAGACAGAACATTACCGTGAAACCGAAACAGAACATAATCGTGGACCAGAAACGGAACATTACCGTGAAACAGAAACACAACATTATCGTTGACCAGAAACGGAACATTACCGTGAAACAGAAACAGAACATTAGCGTGGACCAGAGACAGAACATTACCGTGAACCAGAGACAGAACATTACTGTGAAACAGAAACACAACATTACCTTGGACCAGAGACAGAACATTACCGTGAAACGGAAACAGAACATTACCGTGAAACCGAAACAGAACATTATCGTGTACCAGAAACGGAACATTATCATGGACCAGAGACAGAACATTATCGTGGACCAAAGATGGAACATTATCGTGGACCAGAGACGGAACATTACCGTGAAACCGAACATTATCGTGGACCAGACACAGAACATTACCGTGGACCAGAGACAGAACATTACCGTGAAACCAAAACAGAACATTATCGTGGACCAGAGATCGAACATTACCGTGGACCAGAGAGAGAACATTACCGTGGACCAGAGACAGAACATTACCGTGGACCAGAGACAGAACATTACCGTGGACCAAAGACAGAACATTACCGTGGACTAGAGACAGAACATTACTGTGGACCAGAGACAGAACTTTACCTTGAAACCGAACATCACCGTGGACCAGAGACAGAACATTACCATGGACCAGAGACAGAACATTACCGTGAAACAGAACATTATCATGGACCAGAAACGGAATATTACCGTGAAACAGAAACACAACATTATCGTGGACCAGAGACGGAACATTACCGTGAAACCGAAACAGAACATTATCGTGGACCAGAAACGGAACATTATCGTGAAACCGAACATTATCATGGAACAGAGACAGAACATTACTGTGGACCAGAGACCGAACATTACCGTTAAACCGAAACAGAACATTACCGTGAAACAGAAAAAGAACATTATCGTGTACCAGAGACCGAACATTATCATGGAACAGAGACAGAACATTACTGTGGACCAGAGACCGAACATTACCGTTAAACCTAAACAGAACATTATCCAGGACCAGAAACGGAACATTACCGTGAAACAGAAACACAACATTATCGTGGACCAGAAATCGAATATTATCGTCGACCAGAAATCGAACATTATCGTGGACTAGAGACAGAACATTACCGTGGACCAGAAATGGAACATTACCGTGAAACCGAACATTACCATGGACCAGATACGGAACATTACTGTGGACCAGAGACGGAACATTACCATGGACCAGAACATTACCGTGGACCAGAACATTACCGTGAAACCGAACATTATCGTGAAACCGAACATTATCGTGGACCAGAGACGGAACATTACTGTGGACCAGAGACCGAACATTACCGTAAAACCGAAACAGAACATTATCGTGTACCAGAAACGGAACATTATCATGGACCAGAGAAAGAACATTTTCGTGGACCAAAGATGGAACATTATCGTGGACCAGAGACGGAACATTACCGTGAAACCGAATATTATCGTGGACCAGACACAGAACATTACCGTGGACCAGAGACAGAACATTACCGTGAAACCAAAACAGAACATTATCGTGGACCAGAGATCGAACATTACCGTGGACCAGAGAGAGAACATTACCGTGGACCAGAGACAGAACATTACCGTGGACCAGAGACAGAACATTACCGTGGACCAGAGACAGAACATTACCGTGGACTAGAGACAGAACATTACTGTGGACCAGAAACAGAACTTTACCTTGAAACCGAACATCAACGTGGACCAGAGACAGAACATTACCATGGACCAGAGACAGAACATTACCGTGAAACAGAACATTATCATGGACCAGAAACGGAATATTACCGTGAAACAGAAACACAACATTATCGTGGACCAGAGACGGAACATTACCGTGGACCAGAGACGGAACATTACCGTGAAACCGAAACAGAACATTATCGTGGACCAGAAACGGAACATTATCGTGAAACCGAACATTATCATGGAACAGAGACAGAACATTACTGTGGACCAGAGACCGAACATTACCGTTAAACCGAAACAGAACATTACCGTGAAACAGAAAAAGAACATTATCGTGTACCAGAGACCGAACATTATCATGGAACAGAGACAGAACATTACTGTGGACCAGAGACCGAACATTACCGTTAAACCGAAACAGAACATTATCGCGGACCAGAAACGGAACATTACTGTGAAACAGAAACACAACATTATCGTGGACCAGAAATCGAACATTATCGTGGACTAGAGACAGAACATTACCGTGTACCAGAAATGGAACATTACTGTGGACCAGAGACGGAACATTACCGTGGACCAGAACATTACCGTGGACCAGAACATTACCGTGAAACCGAACATTATCGTGAAACCGAACATTATCGTGGACCAGAGACGGAACATTACTGTGGACCAGAGACCGAACATTACCGTTAAACCGAAACAGAACATTACCGTGAAACAGAAAAAGAACATTATCGTGGACCAGAGACCGAACATTATCATGGGACAGAGATAGAACATTACTGTGGACCAGAAAAGGAACATTACCGTGAAACAGAAAAAGGAACATTATCGTGGACCAGAGACCGAACATTACCGTGAAACAGAAACAGATCATTATCGTGGACCAGAGACCGAACATTATCGTGAAACCGAACATTATCATGGAACAGAGACAGAACATTACTGTGGACCAGAGACCGAACATTACCGTGAAACAGAAAAAGGAACATTATCGTGGACCAGAGACGGAACATTACCGTTAAACAAAAACAGAACATTACCGTGGACCAGAGACAGAACATTACCGTGGACCAGAAACGGAAGATTACCGTGAAACAGAAACACAACAGTTTCATGGACCAGAAACGGAAAATTACCGTGAAACAGAAACAGAACATTACCGTGGACAAGAGACAGAACATTACCGTGAAACATAAACATAACATTATCGTGGACCAGAAACGGAACAAAACCGTGAAACAGAAACACAACATTATCGTGGACCAGAGACGGAACATTACCGTGAAACACAACATTTTCGTGCACCAGAGACGGAACATTACCGTGGACCAGAGACGGAACATTACCGTGAAACCGAAACAGAACATTATCGTGGACCAGAGACGGAACAATACCATGAAACCGAACATTATCGTGGACCAGAGATCGAACATTACCGTGGACCAGAGACAGAACATTACCGTGGACCAGAGACAGAACATTACCGTGGACCAGAGACAGAACATTACCGTGGACCAGAGACAGAACATTACCGTGGACCAGAGACAGAACATTACCGTGAAAAAGAACATTATCATGGACCAGAAACGGAACATTACCGTGAAACAGAAACAGAACATTATCGTTGACCAGAAACGGAACATTATCGTAGACCAGAAACGGAACATTACCGTGAAACAGAAACACAACATTATCGAGGACCAGAGATGGAACATTACCGTGAAACCGAACATTACCGTGGACCAGAGACAGAATATTACCGTGAAACCGAAACAGAACATTATCGTGGACCAGAAACGGAATATTACCGTGAAACAGAAACACAACATTATCGTGGACCAGAGACGGAACATTACCGTGAAACCGAACATTATCGTGGACCAGAGATCGAACATTATCGTGGACCAGAGACAGAACATTACCGTGGACCAGAAATGGAACATTACCGTGAAACCGAACATTATCGTGGACCAGAGACGGAACATTACCGTGAAACCGAACATTATCGTCGACCAGAAATCGAACATTATCGTGGACTAGAGACAGAACATTACCGTGGACCAGAAATGGAACATTACCGTGAAACCGAACATTACCATGGACCAGATACGGAACATTACTGTGGACCAGAGACGGAACATTACCGTGGACCAGAACATTACCGTGGACCAGAACATTACCGTGAAACCGAACATTATAGTCAAACCGAACATTATCGTGGACCAGAGACCGAACATTACCGTGAAACCGAACATTACCGTGGACCAGAGACCGAACATTACCGTGAAACCCAACATTACCGTGAAACCAAAACAGAAAATTACCGTGGACCAGAGACAGAACATTACCATGAAACCGAAACAGAACATTATCGTGGACCAGAAACAGAACATTACCGTGAAACAGAAACACAACATTATCGTTGACCAGAAACGGAACATTACCGTGAAACAGAAACAGAACATTAGCGTGGACCAGAGACAGTGCATTACCGTGAACCAGAGACAGAACATTACCGTGAAACAGAAACACAACATTACCGTTGACCAGAGACAGAACATTACCGTGAAACGGAAACAGAACATTACCGTGAAACCGAAACAGAACATTATCGTGTACCAGAAACGGAACATTATCATGGACCAGAGACAGAACATTATCGTGGACCAAAGATGGAACATTATCGTGGACCAGAGACGGAACATTACCGTGAAACCGAACATTATCGTGGACCAGACACAGAACATTACCGTGGACCAGAGACAGAACATTACCGTGAAACCAAAACAGAACATTATCGTGGACCAGAGATCGAACATTACCGTGGACCAGAGAGAGAACATTACCGAGGACCAGAGACAGAACATTACCGTGGACCAGAGACAGAACATTACCGTGAAAAAGAACATTATCATGGACCAGAAACGGAACATTACCGTGAAACAGAAACAGAACATTACCGTGGAACAGAAACGGAACATTACCGTGAAACAGAAACACAACATTTTCATGGACCAGAAACGGAACATTACCGTGAAACAGAAACAGAACATTATCGTGGACCAGAGACGGAACATTACCGTGAAACACAACATTTTCGTGGACCAGAGACGGAACATTACCGTGGACCAGAGACGGAACATTACCGTGAAACCGAACATTATCGTGGACCAGAGATCGAACATTACCGTGGACCAGAGACAGAACATTACCGTGAAACAGAACATTATCATGGACCAGAAACGGAACATTACCGTGAAACAGAAACACAACATTTTCGTGGACCAGAAACGGAACATTACCGTGGACAAGAAACAGAACATTACCGTGGACCAGAGACAGAACATTACTGTGGACCAGAGACCGAACTTTACCTTGAAACCGAACATTACCGTGGACCAGAGACAGAACATTACCATGGACCAGGGACAGAACATTACCGTGAAACAGAACATTATCATGGACCAGAAACGGAACATTACCGTGAAACAAAAACAGAACATTATCGTGGACTAGAAACGGAACATGACCGTGAAACCCAAACAGAACATTATCGTGGACCAGAAACGGAACATTACCGTGGACCAGAAACGGAACATTATCGTGGACCAGAGACAGAACATTACCGTGAATCCGAAACAGAACATTATCGTGGACCAGAAACGGAACATTATCGTGGACCAGAGACAGAACATTATCGTGGATCAGAGACAGAACATTATCGTGGACCAGAGACGGAACATTATCGTGGACCAGAGACAGAACATTATCGTGGATCAGAGACAGAACATTATCGTGGACCAGAGACGGAACATTATCGTGGACCAGAGACAGAACATTACCGTGAAACCTAAACAGAACATTATCGTTGACCAGAAACGGAACATTATCGTGAAACCGAACATTATCGTAGACCAGAAACGGAACATTACCGTGAAACAGAAACACAACATTATCGTGGACCAGAAATCGGACTTTATCGTCGACCAGAAATCGAACATTATCGTGGACTAGAGACAGAACATTACCGTGGACCAGAAATGGAACATTACCGTGAAACCGAACATTACCATGGACCAGATACGGAACATTACTGTGGACCAGAGACGGAACATTACCGTGGACCAGAACATTACCGTGGACCAGAACATTACCGTGAAACCGAACATTATCGTGAAACCGAACATTATCGTGGACCAGAGACGGAACATTACTGTGGACCAGAGACCGAACATTACCGTTAAACCGAAACAGAACATTACCGTGAAACAGAAAAAGAACATTATCGTGGACCAGAGACCGAACATTATCATGGAACAGAGATAGAACATTACTGTGGACCAGAAAAGGAACATTACCGTGAAACAGAAAAAGGAACATTATCGTGGACCAGAGACCGAACATTACCGTGAAACAGAAACAGACCATTATCGTGGACCAGAGACCGAACATTATCGTGAAACCGAACATTATCATGGAACAGAGACAGAACATTACTGTGGACCAGAGACCGAACATTACCGTTAAACCGAAACAGACCATTATCGTGGACCAGAAACGGAATATTACCGTGAAACAGAAAAAGGAACATTATCGTGGACCAGAGACCGAATATTATCGTGAAACCGAACATTATCATGGAACAGAGACAGAACATTACCGTGGACCAGAACATTACCGTGGACCAGAACATTACCGTGAAACCGAACATTACCGAGAAACCGAACATTATCGTGGACCAGAGACGGAACATTACCGTGAAACAGAAACAGAACATTACCGTGGACCAGAGACAGAACATTACCGTGGACCAGAAACGGAACATTACCGTGAAACAGAAACACAACAGTTTCGTGGACCAGAAACGGAACATTACCGTGAAACAGAAACAGAACATTACCGTGGACAAGAGACGGAACATTACCGTGAAACACAACATTTTCGTGCACCAGAGACGGAACATTACCGTGGACCAGAGACGGAACATTACCGTGAAACCGAAACAGAACATTATCGTTGACCAGAGACGGAACATTACCATGAAACCGAACATTATCGTGGACCAGAGATCGAACATTACCGTGGACCAGACACAGAACATTACCGTGGACCAGAGACAGAACATTACCGTGGACCAGAGACAGAACATTACCGTGGACCAGAGACAGAACATTACCGTGAAAAAGAACATTATCATGGACCAGAAACGGAACATTACCGTGAAACAGAAACAGAACATTATCGTTGACCAGAAACGAAACATTATCGTGAAACCGAACATTATCGGGGACCACAAACACAACATTATCGTAGACCAGAAACGGAACATTACCGTGAAACAGAAACACAACATTATCGGGGACCAGAGACGGAACATTACCGTGAAACCGAACATTACCGTGGACCAGAGACAGAACATTACCGTGAAACCGAAACAGAACATTATCGTGGACCAGAAACGGAATATTACCGTGAAACAGAAACACAATATTATCGTGGACCAGAGACGGAACATTACCGTGAAACCGAACATTATCGTGGACCAGAGATCGAACATTATCGTGGACCAGAGACAGAACATTATCGTGGACCAGAAACGGAACATTACCGTGAAACAGAAACACAACATTATCGTGGACCAGAAATCGAACTTTATCGTCGACAAGAAATCAAACAATATCGTGGACTAGAGACAGAACATTACCGTGGACCAGAAATGGAACATTAGCGTGAAACCGAACATTACCATGGACCAGATACGGAACATTACTGTGGACCAGAGACGGAACATTACCGTGGACCAGAACATTACCGTGGACCAGAACATTACCGTGAAACCGAACATTATCGTGAAACCGAACATTATCGTGGACCAGAGACGGAACATTACTGTGGACCAGAGACCGAACATTACCCGATAAACCGAAACAGAACATTACCGTGAAACAGAAAAAAAACATTATCGTGGACCAGAGACCGAACATTATCATGGAAAAGAGATAGAACATTACTGTGGACCAGAAAAGGAACATTACCGTTAAACCGAAACAGAACATTATCGTGGACCAGAAACGGAATATTACCGTGAAACAGAAAAAGGAACATTATCGTGGACCAGAGACCGAATATTATCGTGAAACCGAACATTATCATGGAACAGAGACAGAACATTACCATGGACCAGAACATTACCGTGGACCAGAACATTACCGTGAAACCGAACATTACCGAGAAACCGAACATTATCGTGGACCAGAGACGGAACATTACCGTGAAACAGAAACAGAACATTACCGTGGACCAGAGACAGAACATTACCGTGGACCAGAAACGGAACATTACCGTGAAACAGACACAGAACATTACCGTGGACAAGAGACAGAACATTACCGTGAAACATAAACATAACATTATCGTGGACCAGAAACGGAACAAAACCATGAAACAGAAACACAACATTATCGTGGACCAGAGACAGAACATTACCGTGAAACACAACATTTTCGTGCACCAGAGACGGAACATTACCGTGGACCAGAGACGGAACATTACCGTGAAACCGAACCAGAACATTATCGTGGACCAGAGACGGAACATTACCATGAAACCGAACATTATCGTGGACCAGAGATCGAACATTACCGTGGACCAGAGACAGAACATTACCGTGGACCAGGGACAGAACATTACCGTGGACCAGAGACAGAACATTACCGTGGACCAGAGACAGAACATTACCGTGAAAAAGAACATTATCATGGACCAGAAACGGAACATTACCGTGAAACAGAAATAGAACATTATCGTTGACCAGAAACGAAACATTATCGTGAAACCGAACATTATCGGGGACAACAAACACAACATTATCGTAGACCAGAAACGGAACATTACCGTGAAACAGAAACACAACATTATCGGGGACCAGAGACGGAACATTACCGTGAAACCGAACATTACCGTGGACCAGAGACAGAACATTACCGTGAAACCAAAACAGAACATTATCGTGGACCAGAAACGGAATATTACCGTGAAACAGAAACACAATATTATCGTGGACCAGAGACGGAACATTACCGTGAAACCGAACATTATCGTGGACCAGAGATCGAACATTATCGTGGACCAGAGACAGAACATTACCGTGGACCAGAAATGGAACATTACCGTGAAACCGAACATTATCGTGGACCAGAGACGGAACATTACCGTGAAACCGAACATTATCGTCGACCAGAAATCGAACATTATCGTGGACTAGAGACAGAACATTACCGTGGACCAGAAATCGAACATTACCGTGAAACCGAACATTATCGTCGACCAGAAATCGAACATTATCGTGGACTAGAGACGGAACAATACCGTGGACCAGAACATTACCGTGGACCAGAACATTACCGTGAAACCGAACATTATAGTCAAACCGAACATTATCGTGGACCAGAGACCGAACATTACCGTGAAACCGAACATTACCGTGGACCAGAGACCGAACCTTACCGTGAAACCCAACATTACCGTGAAACCAAAACAGAAAATTACCGTGGACCAGAGACAGAACATTACAGTGAAACTGAAACAGAACATTATCGTGGACCAGAAACGGAACATTACCGTGAAACAGAAACACAACATTATCGTTGACCAGAAACGGAACATTACCGTGAAACAGAAACAGAACATTAGCGTGGACCAGAGACAGAACATTACCTTGAACCAGAGACAGAACATTACCGTGAAACAGAAACACAACATTACCGTGGACCAGAGACAGAACATTACCGTGAAACGGAAACAGAACATTACCGTGAAACCGAAACAGAACATTATCGTGTACCAGAAACGGAACATTATCATGGACCAGAGAAAGAACATTATCGTGGACCAAAGATGGAACATTATCCTGGACCAGAGACGGAACATTACCGTGAAACCGAACATTATCGTGGACCAGACACAGAACATTATCGTGGACCAGAGAGAGAACATTACCGTGGACCAGAGACAGAACATTACCGTGGACTAGAGACAGAACATTACTGTGGACCAGAGACAGAACTTTACCTTGAAACCGAACATCACCGTGGACCAGAGACAGAACATTACCATGGACCAGAGACAGAACATTACCGTGAAACAGAACATTATCATGGACCAGAAACGGAATATTACCGTGAAACAGAAACACAACATTATCGTGGACCAGAGACGGAACATTACCGTGGACCAGAGACGGAACATTACCGTGAAACCGAAACAGAACATTATCGTGGACCAGAAACGGAACATTATCGTGAAACCGAACATTATCATGGAACAGAGACAGAACATTACTGTGGACCAGAGACCGAACATTACCGTTAAACCGAAACAGAACATTACCGTGAAACAGAAAAAGAACATTATCGTGTACCAGAGACCGAACATTATCATGGAACAGAGACAGAACATTACTGTGGACCAGAGACTGAACATTACCGTTAAACCGAAACAGAACATTACCGTGGACCAGAGACAGAACATTACTGTGGACCAGAGACCGAACTTTACCTTGAAACCGAACATTACCGTGGACCAGAGACAGAACATTACCATGGACCAGGGACAGAACATTACCGTGAAACAGAACATTATCATGGACCAGAAACGGAACATTACCGTGAAACAGAAACAGAACATTATCATGGACTAGAAACGGAACATTACCGTGAAACCCAAACAGAACATTATCGTGGACCAGAAACGGAACATTACCGTGGACCAGAGACAGAACATTACCTTGAAACCAAAACAGAAAATTATCGTGGACCAGAAACGGAACATTATCGTGGACCAGAGACAGATCATTACCGTGAATCCGAAACAGAACATTATCGTGGACCAGAAACGGAACATTATCGTGGACCAGAGACAGAACATTATCGTGGATCAGAGACAGAACATTATCGTGGACCAGAGACGGAACATTATCGTGGACCAGCGACAGTACATTACCGTGAAACCTAAACAGAACATTATCGTTGACCAGAAACGGAACATTATCGTGAAACCGAACATTATCGTGGACCATAAACACAACATTATCGTAGACCAGAAACGGAACATTACCGTGAAACAGAAACACAACATTATCGTGGACCAGAGACGGAACATTACCGTGAAACCGAACATTACCGTGGACCAGAGACAGAACATTACCGTGGACCAGAGACAGAACATTACCGTGAAACCGAAACAGAACATTATCGTGGACCAGAAACGGAACATTACCGTGAAACAGAAACACAACATTATCTTGGACCAGAAATCGAACATTATCGTCGACCAGAAATCGAACATTATCGTGGACTAGAGACAAAACATTACCGTGGACCAGAAATGGAACATTACCGTGAAACCGAACATTACCATGGACCAGATACGGAACATTACTGTGGACCAGAGACGGAACTTTACCGTGGACCAGAACATTACCGTGGACCAGAACATTACCGTGGACCAGAACATTATCGTGAAACCGAACATTATCGTGAAACCGAACATTATCGTGGACCAGAGACGGAACATTACTGTGGACCAGAGACCAAACATTACCGTTAAACCGAAACAGAACATTACCGTGAAACAGAAAAAGAACATTATCGTGGACCAGAGACCGAACATTATCATGGAACAGAGATAGAACATTACTGTGGACCAGAAAAGGAACATTACCGTGAAACAGAAAAAGGAACATTATCGTGGACCAGAGACCGAACATTACCGTGAAACAGAAACAGATCATTATCGTGGACCAGAGACCGAACATTATCGTGAAACCGAACATTATCATGGAACAGAGACAGAACATTACTGTGGACCAGAGACCGAACATTACCGTTAAACCGAAACAGAACATTATCGTGGACCAGAAACGGAATATTACCGTGAAACAGAAAAAGGAACATTATCGTGGACCAGAGACCGAATATTATCGTGAAACCGAACATTATCATGGAACAGAGACAGAACATTACCGTGGACCAGAACATTACCGTGGACCAGAACATTACCGTGAAACCGAACATTACCGTGAAACCGAACATTATCGTGGACCAGAGACGGAACATTACCGTGAAACAGAAACAGAACATTACCGTGGACCAGAGACAGAACATTACCGTGGACCAGAAACGGAACATTACCGTGAAACAGAAACACAACAGTTTCGTGGACCAGAAACGGAACATTACCGTGAAACAGAAACAGAACATTACCGTGGACAAGAGACACAACATTACCGTGAAACACAACATTTTCGTGCACCAGAGACGGAACATTACCGTGGACCAGAGACGGAACATTACCGTGAAACCGAAACAGAACATTATCGTGGACCAGAAACGGAACATTATCGTGAAACCGAACATTATCATGGAACAGAGACAGAACATTACTGTGGATCAGAGACCGAACATTACCGTTAAACCGAAACCGAACATTACCGTGAAACAGAAAAAGAACATTATCGTGTACCAGAGACCGAACATTATCATGGAACAGAGACAGAACATTACTGTGGACCAGAGACCGAACATTACCGTTAAACCGAAACAGAACATTATCGTGGACCAGAAACGGAACATTACCGTGAAACAGAAAAAGGAACATTATCGTGGACCAGAGACCGAATATTATCGTGAAACCGAACATTATCATGGAAAAGAGACAGAACATTACCGTGGACCAGAACATTACCGTGGACCAGAACATTACCGTGAAACCTAACATTACCATGAAACCGAACATTATCGTGGACCAGAGACGGAACATTACCGTGAAACAGAAACAGAACATTACCGTGGACCAGAAACGGAACATTACCGTGAAACAGAAACACAACATTTTCATGGACCAGAAACGGAACATTACCGTGAAACAGAAACAGAACATTATCGTGGACCAGAGACGGAACATTACCGTGAAACACAACATTTTCGTGGACCAGAGACGGAACATTACCGTGGACCAGAGACGGAACATTACCGTGAAACCGAACATTATCGTGGACCAGAGATCGAACATTACCGTGGACCAGAGACAGAACATTACCGTGAAACAGAACATTATCATGGACCAGAAACGGAACATTACCGTGAAACAGAAACACAACATTTTCGTGGACCAGAAACGGAACATTACCGTGGACCAGAAACAGAACATTACCGTGGACCAGAGACAGAACATTACTGTGGACCAGAGACCGAACTTTACCTTGAAACCGAACATTACCGTGGACCAGAGACAGAACATTACCATGGACCAGGGACAGAACATTACCGTGAAACAGAACATTATCATGGACCAGAAACGGAACATTACCGTGAAACAAAAACAGAACATTATCGTGGACTAGAAACGGAACATGACCGTGAAACCCAAACAGAACATTATCGTGGACCAGAAACGGAACATTACCGTGGACCAGAAACGGAACATTATCGTGGACCAGAGACAGAACATTACCGTGAATCCGAAACAGAACATTATCGTGGACCAGAAACGGAACATTATCGTGGACCAGAGACAGAACATTATCGTGGATCAGAGACAGAACATTATCGTGGACCAGAGACGGAACATTATCGTGGACCAGAGACAGAACATTATCGTGGATCAGAGACAGAACATTATCGTGGACCAGAGACGGAACATTATCGTGGACCAGAGACAGAACATTACCGTGAAACCAAAACAGAACATTATCGTTGACCAGAAACGGAACATTATCGTGAAACCGAACATTATCGTAGACCAGAAACGGAACATTACCGTGAAACAGAAACACAACATTATCGTGGACCAGAAATCGGACTTTATCGTCGACCAGAAATCGAACATTATCGTGGACTAGAGACAGAACATTACCGTGGACCAGAAATGGAACATTACCGTGAAACCGAACATTACCATGGACCAGATACGGAACATTACTGTGGACCAGAGACGGAACATTACCGTGGACCAGAACATTACCGTGGACCAGAACATTACCGTGAAACCGAACATTATCGTGAAACCGAACATTATCGTGGACCAGAGACGGAACATTACTGTGGACCAGAGACCGAACATTACCGTTAAACCGAAACAGAACATTACCGTGAAACAGAAAAAGAACATTATCGTGGACCAGAGACCGAACATTATCATGGAACAGAGATAGAACATTACTGTGGACCAGAAAAGGAACATTACCGTGAAACAGAAAAAGGAACATTATCGTGGACCAGAGACCGAACATTACCGTGAAACAGAAACAGACCATTATCGTGGACCAGAGACCGAACATTATCGTGAAACCGAACATTATCATGGAACAGAGACAGAACATTACTGTGGACCAGAGACCGAACATTACCGTTAAACCGAAACAGACCATTATCGTGGACCAGAAACGGAATATTACCGTGAAACAGAAAAAGGAACATTATCGTGGACCAGAGACCGAATATTATCGTGAAACCGAACATTATCATGGAACAGAGACAGAACATTACCGTGGACCAGAACATTACCGTGGACCAGAACATTACCGTGAAACCGAACATTACCGAGAAACCGAACATTATCGTGGACCAGAGACGGAACATTACCGTGAAACAGAAACAGAACATTACCGTGGACCAGAGACAGAACATTACCGTGGACCAGAAACGGAACATTACCGTGAAACAGAAACACAACAGTTTCGTGGACCAGAAACGGAACATTACCGTGAAACAGAAACAGAACATTACCGTGGACAAGAGACGGAACATTACCGTGAAACACAACATTTTCGTGCACCAGAGACGGAACATTACCGTGGACCAGAGACGGAACATTACCGTGAAACCGAAACAGAACATTATCGTTGACCAGAGACGGAACATTACCATGAAACCGAACATTATCGTGGACCAGAGATCGAACATTACCGTGGACCAGAGACAGAACATTACCGTGGACCAGAGACAGAACATTACCGTGGACCAGAGACAGAACATTACCGTGGACCAGAGACAGAACATTACCGTGAAAAAGAACATTATCATGGACCAGAAACGGAACATTACCGTGAAACAGAAACAGAACATTATCGTTGACCAGAAACGAAACATTATCGTGAAACCGAACATTATCGGGGACCACAAACACAACATTATCGTAGACCAGAAACGGAACATTACCGTGAAACAGAAACACAACATTATCGGGGACCAGAGACGGAACATTACCGTGAAACCGAACATTACCGTGGACCAGAGACAGAACATTACCGTGAAACCGAAACAGAACATTATCGTGGACCAGAAACGGAATATTACCGTGAAACAGAAACACAATATTATCGTGGACCAGAGACGGAACATTACCGTGAAACCGAACATTATCGTGGACCAGAGATCGAACATTATCGTGGACCAGAGACAGAACATTATCGTGGACCAGAAACGGAACATTACCGTGAAACAGAAACACAACATTATCGTGGACCAGAAATCGAACTTTATCGTCGACAAGAAATCAAACAATATCGTGGACTAGAGACAGAACATTACCGTGGACCAGAAATGGAACATTAGCGTGAAACCGAACATTACCATGGACCAGATACGGAACATTACTGTGGACCAGAGACGGAACATTACCGTGGACCAGAACATTACCGTGGACCAGAACATTACCGTGAAACCGAACATTATCGTGAAACCGAACATTATCGTGGACCAGAGACGGAACATTACTGTGGACCAGAGACCGAACATTACCCGATAAACCGAAACAGAACATTACCGTGAAACAGAAAAAGAACATTATCGTGGACCAGAGACCGAACATTATCATGGAAAAGAGATAGAACATTACTGTGGACCAGAAAAGGAACATTACCGTTAAACCGAAACAGAACATTATCGTGGACCAGAAACGGAATATTACCGTGAAACAGAAAAAGGAACATTATCGTGGACCAGAGACCGAATATTATCGTGAAACCGAACATTATCATGGAACAGAGACAGAACATTACCATGGACCAGAACATTACCGTGGACCAGAACATTACCGTGAAACCGAACATTACCGAGAAACCGAACATTATCGTGGACCAGAGACGGAACATTACCGTGAAACAGAAACAGAACATTACCGTGGACCAGAGACAGAACATTACCGTGGACCAGAAACGGAACATTACCGTGAAACAGACACAGAACATTACCGTGGACAAGAGACAGAACATTACCGTGAAACATAAACATAACATTATCGTGGACCAGAAACGGAACATTATCGTGAAACCGAACATTATCATGGAACAGAGACAGAACATTACTGTGGATCAGAGACCGAACATTACCGTTAAACCGAAACCGAACATTACCGTGAAACAGAAAAAGAACATTATCGTGTACCAGAGACCGAACATTATCATGGAACAGAGACAGAACATTACTGTGGACCAGAGACCGAACATTACCGTTAAACCGAAACAGAACATTATCGTGGACCAGAAACGGAACATTACCGTGAAACAGAAAAAGGAACATTATCGTGGACCAGAGACCGAATATTATCGTGAAACCGAACATTATCATGGAAAAGAGACAGAACATTACCGTGGACCAGAACATTACCGTGGACCAGAACATTACCGTGAAACCTAACATTACCATGAAACCGAACATTATCGTGGACCAGAGACGGAACATTACCGTGAAACAGAAACAGAACATTACCGTGGACCAGAAACGGAACATTACCGTGAAACAGAAACACAACATTTTCATGGACCAGAAACGGAACATTACCGTGAAACAGAAACAGAACATTATCGTGGACCAGAGACGGAACATTACCGTGAAACACAACATTTTCGTGGACCAGAGACGGAACATTACCGTGGACCAGAGACGGAACATTACCGTGAAACCGAACATTATCGTGGACCAGAGATCGAACATTACCGTGGACCAGAGACAGAACATTACCGTGAAACAGAACATTATCATGGACCAGAAACGGAACATTACCGTGAAACAGAAACACAACATTTTCGTGGACCAGAAACGGAACATTACCGTGGACCAGAAACAGAACATTACCGTGGACCAGAGACAGAACATTACTGTGGACCAGAGACCGAACTTTACCTTGAAACCGAACATTACCGTGGACCAGAGACAGAACATTACCATGGACCAGGGACAGAACATTACCGTGAAACAGAACATTATCATGGACCAGAAACGGAACATTACCGTGAAACAAAAACAGAACATTATCGTGGACTAGAAACGGAACATGACCGTGAAACCCAAACAGAACATTATCGTGGACCAGAAACGGAACATTACCGTGGACCAGAAACGGAACATTATCGTGGACCAGAGACAGAACATTACCGTGAATCCGAAACAGAACATTATCGTGGACCAGAAACGGAACATTATCGTGGACCAGAGACAGAACATTATCGTGGATCAGAGACAGAACATTATCGTGGACCAGAGACGGAACATTATCGTGGACCAGAGACAGAACATTATCGTGGATCAGAGACAGAACATTATCGTGGACCAGAGACGGAACATTATCGTGGACCAGAGACAGAACATTACCGTGAAACCAAAACAGAACATTATCGTTGACCAGAAACGGAACATTATCGTGAAACCGAACATTATCGTAGACCAGAAACGGAACATTACCGTGAAACAGAAACACAACATTATCGTGGACCAGAAATCGGACTTTATCGTCGACCAGAAATCGAACATTATCGTGGACTAGAGACAGAACATTACCGTGGACCAGAAATGGAACATTACCGTGAAACCGAACATTACCATGGACCAGATACGGAACATTACTGTGGACCAGAGACGGAACATTACCGTGGACCAGAACATTACCGTGGACCAGAACATTACCGTGAAACCGAACATTATCGTGAAACCGAACATTATCGTGGACCAGAGACGGAACATTACTGTGGACCAGAGACCGAACATTACCGTTAAACCGAAACAGAACATTACCGTGAAACAGAAAAAGAACATTATCGTGGACCAGAGACCGAACATTATCATGGAACAGAGATAGAACATTACTGTGGACCAGAAAAGGAACATTACCGTGAAACAGAAAAAGGAACATTATCGTGGACCAGAGACCGAACATTACCGTGAAACAGAAACAGACCATTATCGTGGACCAGAGACCGAACATTATCGTGAAACCGAACATTATCATGGAACAGAGACAGAACATTACTGTGGACCAGAGACCGAACATTACCGTTAAACCGAAACAGACCATTATCGTGGACCAGAAACGGAATATTACCGTGAAACAGAAAAAGGAACATTATCGTGGACCAGAGACCGAATATTATCGTGAAACCGAACATTATCATGGAACAGAGACAGAACATTACCGTGGACCAGAACATTACCGTGGACCAGAACATTACCGTGAAACCGAACATTACCGAGAAACCGAACATTATCGTGGACCAGAGACGGAACATTACCGTGAAACAGAAACAGAACATTACCGTGGACCAGAGACAGAACATTACCGTGGACCAGAAACGGAACATTACCGTGAAACAGAAACACAACAGTTTCGTGGACCAGAAACGGAACATTACCGTGAAACAGAAACAGAACATTACCGTGGACAAGAGACGGAACATTACCGTGAAACACAACATTTTCGTGCACCAGAGACGGAACATTACCGTGGACCAGAGACGGAACATTACCGTGAAACCGAAACAGAACATTATCGTTGACCAGAGACGGAACATTACCATGAAACCGAACATTATCGTGGACCAGAGATCGAACATTACCGTGGACCAGAGACAGAACATTACCGTGGACCAGAGACAGAACATTACCGTGGACCAGAGACAGAACATTACCGTGGACCAGAGACAGAACATTACCGTGAAAAAGAACATTATCATGGACCAGAAACGGAACATTACCGTGAAACAGAAACAGAACATTATCGTTGACCAGAAACGAAACATTATCGTGAAACCGAACATTATCGGGGACCACAAACACAACATTATCGTAGACCAGAAACGGAACATTACCGTGAAACAGAAACACAACATTATCGGGGACCAGAGACGGAACATTACCGTGAAACCGAACATTACCGTGGACCAGAGACAGAACATTACCGTGAAACCGAAACAGAACATTATCGTGGACCAGAAACGGAATATTACCGTGAAACAGAAACACAATATTATCGTGGACCAGAGACGGAACATTACCGTGAAACCGAACATTATCGTGGACCAGAGATCGAACATTATCGTGGACCAGAGACAGAACATTATCGTGGACCAGAAACGGAACATTACCGTGAAACAGAAACACAACATTATCGTGGACCAGAAATCGAACTTTATCGTCGACAAGAAATCAAACAATATCGTGGACTAGAGACAGAACATTACCGTGGACCAGAAATGGAACATTAGCGTGAAACCGAACATTACCATGGACCAGATACGGAACATTACTGTGGACCAGAGACGGAACATTACCGTGGACCAGAACATTACCGTGGACCAGAACATTACCGTGAAACCGAACATTATCGTGAAACCGAACATTATCGTGGACCAGAGACGGAACATTACTGTGGACCAGAGACCGAACATTACCCGATAAACCGAAACAGAACATTACCGTGAAACAGAAAAAGAACATTATCGTGGACCAGAGACCGAACATTATCATGGAAAAGAGATAGAACATTACTGTGGACCAGAAAAGGAACATTACCGTTAAACCGAAACAGAACATTATCGTGGACCAGAAACGGAATATTACCGTGAAACAGAAAAAGGAACATTATCGTGGACCAGAGACCGAATATTATCGTGAAACCGAACATTATCATGGAACAGAGACAGAACATTACCATGGACCAGAACATTACCGTGGACCAGAACATTACCGTGAAACCGAACATTACCGAGAAACCGAACATTATCGTGGACCAGAGACGGAACATTACCGTGAAACAGAAACAGAACATTACCGTGGACCAGAGACAGAACATTACCGTGGACCAGAAACGGAACATTACCGTGAAACAGACACAGAACATTACCGTGGACAAGAGACAGAACATTACCGTGAAACATAAACATAACATTATCGTGGACCAGAAACGGAACAAAACCATGAAACAGAAACACAACATTATCGTGGACCAGAGACAGAACATTACCGTGAAACACAACATTTTCGTGCACCAGAGACGGAACATTACCGTGGACCAGAGACGGAACATTACCGTGAAACCGAACCAGAACATTATCGTGGACCAGAGACGGAACATTACCATGAAACCGAACATTATCGTGGACCAGAGATCGAACATTACCGTGGACCAGAGACAGAACATTACCGTGGACCAGAGACAGAACATTACCGTGGACCAGAGACAGAACATTACCGTGGACCAGAGACAGAACATTACCGTGAAAAAGAACATTATCATGGACCAGAAACGGAACATTACCGTGAAACAGAAATAGAACATTATCGTTGACCAGAAACGAAACATTATCGTGAAACCGAACATTATCGGGGACAACAAACACAACATTATCGTAGACCAGAAACGGAACATTACCGTGAAACAGAAACACAACATTATCGGGGACCAGAGACGGAACATTACCGTGAAACCGAACATTACCGTGGACCAGAGACAGAACATTACCGTGAAACCAAAACAGAACATTATCGTGGACCAGAAACGGAATATTACCGTGAAACAGAAACACAATATTATCGTGGACCAGAGACGGAACATTACCGTGAAACCGAACATTATCGTGGACCAGAGATCGAACATTATCGTGGACCAGAGACAGAACATTACCGTGGACCAGAAATGGAACATTACCGTGAAACCGAACATTATCGTGGACCAGAGACGGAACATTACCGTGAAACCGAACATTATCGTCGACCAGAAATCGAACATTATCGTGGACTAGAGACAGAACATTACCGTGGACCAGAAATCGAACATTACCGTGAAACCGAACATTATCGTCGACCAGAAATCGAACATTATCGTGGACTAGAGACGGAACAATACCGTGGACCAGAACATTACCGTGGACCAGAACATTACCGTGAAACCGAACATTATAGTCAAACCGAACATTATCGTGGACCAGAGACCGAACATTACCGTGAAACCGAACATTACCGTGGACCAGAGACCGAACCTTACCGTGAAACCCAACATTACCGTGAAACCAAAACAGAAAATTACCGTGGACCAGAGACAGAACATTACAGTGAAACTGAAACAGAACATTATCGTGGACCAGAAACGGAACATTACCGTGAAACAGAAACACAACATTATCGTTGACCAGAAACGGAACATTACCGTGAAACAGAAACAGAACATTAGCGTGGACCAGAGACAGAACATTACCTTGAACCAGAGACAGAACATTACCGTGAAACAGAAACACAACATTACCGTGGACCAGAGACAGAACATTACCGTGAAACGGAAACAGAACATTACCTTGAAACCGAAACAGAACATTATCGTGTACCAGAAACGGAACATTATCATGGACCAGAGAAAGAACATTATCGTGGACCAAAGATGGAACATTATCCTGGACCAGAGACGGAACATTACCGTGAAACCGAACATTATCGTGGACCAGACACAGAACATTATCGTGGACCAGAGAGAGAACATTACCGTGGACCAGAGACAGAACATTACCGTGGACTAGAGACAGAACATTACTGTGGACCAGAGACAGAACTTTACCTTGAAACCGAACATCACCGTGGACCAGAGACAGAACATTACCATGGACCAGAGACAGAACATTACCGTGAAACAGAACATTATCATGGACCAGAAACGGAATATTACCGTGAAACAGAAACACAACATTATCGTGGACCAGAGACGGAACATTACCGTGGACCAGAGACGGAACATTACCGTGAAACCGAAACAGAACATTATCGTGGACCAGAAACGGAACATTATCGTGAAACCGAACATTATCATGGAACAGAGACAGAACATTACTGTGGACCAGAGACCGAACATTACCGTTAAACCGAAACAGAACATTACCGTGAAACAGAAAAAGAACATTATCGTGTACCAGAGACCGAACATTATCATGGAACAGAGACAGAACATTACTGTGGACCAGAGACCGAACATTACCGTTAAACCGAAACAGAACATTACCGTGGACCAGAGACAGAACATTACTGTGGACCAGAGACCGAACTTTACCTTGAAACCGAACATTACCGTGGACCAGAGACAGAACATTACCATGGACCAGGGACAGAACATTACCGTGAAACAGAACATTATCATGGACCAGAAACGGAACATTACCGTGAAACAGAAACAGAACATTATCGTGGACTAGAAACGGAACATTACCGTGAAACCCAAACAGAACATTATCGTGGACCAGAAACGGAACATTACCGTGGACCAGAGACAGAACATTACCTTGAAACCAAAACAGAAAATTATCGTGGACCAGAAACGGAACATTATCGTGGACCAGAGACAGATCATTACCGTGAATCCGAAACAGAACATTATCGTGGACCAGAAACGGAACATTATCGTGGACCAGAGACAGAACATTATCGTGGATCAGAGACAGAACATTATCGTGGACCAGAGACGGAACATTATCGTGGACCAGAGACAGTACATTACCGTGAAACCTAAACAGAACATTATCGTTGACCAGAAACGGAACATTATCGTGAAACCGAACATTATCGTGGACCATAAACACAACATTATCGTAGACCAGAAACGGAACATTACCGTGAAACAGAAACACAACATTATCGTGGACCAGAGACGGAACATTACCGTGAAACCGAACATTACCGTGGACCAGAGACAGAACATTACCGTGGACCAGAGACAGAACATTACCGTGAAACCGAAACAGAACATTATCGTGGACCAGAAACGGAACATTACCGTGAAACAGAAACACAACATTATCTTGGACCAGAAATCGAACATTATCGTCGACCAGAAATCGAACATTATCGTGGACTAGAGACAAAACATTACCGTGGACCAGAAATGGAACATTACCGTGAAACCGAACATTACCATGGACCAGATACGGAACATTACTGTGGACCAGAGACGGAACTTTACCGTGGACCAGAACATTACCGTGGACCAGAACATTACCGTGGACCAGAACATTATCGTGAAACCGAACATTATCGTGAAACCGAACATTATCGTGGACCAGAGACGGAACATTACTGTGGACCAGAGACCAAACATTACCGTTAAACCGAAACAGAACATTACCGTGAAACAGAAAAAGAACATTATCGTGGACCAGAGACCGAACATTATCATGGAACAGAGATAGAACATTACTGTGGACCAGAAAAGGAACATTACCGTGAAACAGAAAAAGGAACATTATCGTGGACCAGAGACCGAACATTACCGTGAAACAGAAACAGATCATTATCGTGGACCAGAGACCGAACATTATCGTGAAACCGAACATTATCATGGAACAGAGACAGAACATTACTGTGGACCAGAGACCGAACATTACCGTTAAACCGAAACAGAACATTATCGTGGACCAGAAACGGAATATTACCGTGAAACAGAAAAAGGAACATTATCGTGGACCAGAGACCGAATATTATCGTGAAACCGAACATTATCATGGAACAGAGACAGAACATTACCGTGGACCAGAACATTACCGTGGACCAGAACATTACCGTGAAACCGAACATTACCGTGAAACCGAACATTATCGTGGACCAGAGACGGAACATTACCGTGAAACAGAAACAGAACATTACCGTGGACCAGAGACAGAACATTACCGTGGACCAGAAACGGAACATTACCGTGAAACAGAAACACAACAGTTTCGTGGACCAGAAACGGAACATTACCGTGAAACAGAAACAGAACATTACCGTGGACAAGAGACACAACATTACCGTGAAACACAACATTTTCGTGCACCAGAGACGGAACATTACCGTGGACCAGAGACGGAACATTACCGTGAAACCGAAACAGAACATTATCGTGGACCAGAGACGGAACATTACCATGAAACCGAACATTATCGTGGACCAGAGATCGAACATTACCGTGGACCAGAGACAGAACATTACCGTGGACCAGAGACAGAACATTACCGTGGACCAGAGACAGAACATTACCGTGGACCAGAGACAGAACATTACCATGAAAAAGAATATTATCATGGACCAGAAACGGAACATTACCGTGAAACAGAAACAGAACATTATCGTTGACCAGAAACGGAACATTATCGTGAAACCGAACATTATCGGGGACCCCAAACACAACATTATCGTAGACCAGAAACGGAACATTACCGTGAAACAGAAACACAACATTATCGTGGACCAGAGACAGAACATTACCGTGAAAACGAACATTACCGTGGACCAGAGACAGAACATTACCGTGAAACCGAAACAGAACATTATCGTGGACCAGAAACGGAATATTACCGTGAAACAGAAACACAACATTATCGTGGACCAGAGACGGAACATTACCGTGAAACCGAACATTATCGTGGACCAGAGATCGAACATTATCGTGGACCAGAGACAGAACATTACCGTGGACCAGAAATGGAACATTACCGTGAAACCGAACATTATCGTGGACCAGAGACGGAACATAACTGTGAAACCGAACATTATCGTCGACCAGAAATCGAACATTATCGTGGACTAGAGACAGAACATTACCGTGGACCAGAAATGGAACATTACCGTGAAACCGAACATTACCATGGACCAGATACGGAACATTACTGTGGACCAGAGACGGAACATTACTGTGGACCAGAGACGGAACATTACCGTGGACCAGAACATTACCGTGGACCAGAACATTACCGTGAAACCGAACATTATCGTCAAACCGAACATTATCGTGGACCAGAGGTCGAACATTACCATGAAACAGAACATTATCATGGACCAGAAACGGAACATTACCGTGAAACAGAAACACTACATTATCGTGGACCAGAGAAGGAACATTACCGTGAAACCGAAACAGAATATTATCGTGGACCAGAAACGGAACATTACCGTGAAACCGAACATTATCGTGAAACCGAACATTATCGTGGACCAGAGACGGAACATTACTGTGGACCAGAGACCGAACATTACCGTTAAACCGAAACAGAACATTACCGTGAAACAGAAAAAGAACATTATCGTGGACCAGAGACCGAACATTATCATGGAACAGAGATAGAACATTACTGTGGACCAGAAAAGGAACATTACCATGAAACAGAAAAAGGAACATTATCGTGGACCAGAGACCGAACATTACCGTGAAACAGAAACAGATCATTATCGTGGACCAGAGACCGAACATTATCGTGAAACCGAACATTATCATGGAACAGAGACAGAACATTACTGTGGACCAGAGACCGAACATTACCGTTAAACCGAAACAGAACATTATCGTGGACCAGAAACGGAATATTACCGTGAAACAGAAAAAGGAACATTATCGTGGACCAGAGACCGAATATTATCGTGAAACCGAACATTATCATGGAACAGAGACAGAACATTACCGTGGACCAGAACATTACCGTGGACCAGAACATTACCGTGGACCAGAACATTACCGTGAAACCGAACATTACCGTGAAACCGAACATTATCGTGGACCAGAGACGGAACATTACCGTGAAACAGAAACAGAACATTACCGTGGACCAGAGACAGAACATTACCGTGGACCAGAAACGGAACATTACCGTGAAACAGAAACACAACAGTTTCGTGGACCAGAAACGGAACATTACCGTGAAACAGAAACAGAACATTACCGTGGACAAGAGACACAACATTACCGTGAAACATAAACATAACATTATCGTGGACCAGAAACGGAACAAAACCGTGAAACAGAAACACAACATTATCGTGGACCAGAGACGGAACATTACCGTGAAACACAACATTTTCGTGCACCAGAGACGGAACATTACCGTGGACCAGAGACGGAACATTACCGTGAAACCGAAACAGAACATTATCGTGGACCAGAGACGGAACATTACCATGAAACCGAACATTATCGTGGACCAGAGATCGAACATTACCGTGGACCAGAGACAGAACATTACCGTGGACCAGAGACAGAACATTACCGTGGACCAGAGACAGAACATTACCGTGGACCAGAGACAGAACATTACCGTGGACCAGAGACAGAACATTACCATGAAAAAGAATATTATCATGGACCAGAAACGGAACATTACCGTGAAACAGAAACAGAACATTATCGTTGACCAGAAACGGAACATTATCGTGAAACCGAACATTATCGGGGACCCCAAACACAACATTATCGTAGACAAGAAACGGAACATTACCGTGAAACAGAAACAGAACATTATCGTGGACCAGAAACGGAACATTATCGTGAAACCGAACATTATCATGGAACAGAGACAGAACATTACTGTGGACCAGAGACCGAACATTACCGTTAAACCGAAACAGAACATTACCGTGAAACAGAAAAAGAACATTATCGTGTACCAGAGACCGAACATTATCATGGAACAGAGACAGAACATTACTGTGGACCAGAGACCGAACATTACCGTTAAACCGAAACAGAACATTACCGTGGACCAGAGACAGAACATTACTGTGGACCAGAGACCGAACTTTACCTTGAAACCGAACATTACCGTGGACCAGAGACAGAACATTACCATGGACCAGGGACAGAACATTACCGTGAAACAGAACATTATCATGGACCAGAAACGGAACATTACCGTGAAACAGAAACAGAACATTATCGTGGACTAGAAACGGAACATTACCGTGAAACCCAAACAGAACATTATCGTGGACCAGAAACGGAACATTACCGTGGACCAGAGACAGAACATTACCTTGAAACCAAAACAGAAAATTATCGTGGACCAGAAACGGAACATTATCGTGGACCAGAGACAAATCATTACCGTGAATCCGAAACAGAACATTATCGTGGACCAGAAACGGAACATTATCGTGGACCAGAGACAGAATATTATCGTGGATCAGAGACAGAACATTATCGTGGACCAGAGACGGAACATTATCGTGGACCAGAGACAGTACATTACCGTGAAACCTAAACAGAACATTATCGTTGACCAGAAACGGAACATTATCGTGAAACCGAACATTATCGTGGACCATAAACACAACATTATCGTAGACCAGAAACGGAACATTACCGTGAAACAGAAACACAACATTATCGTGGACCAGAGACGGAGCATTACCGTGAAACCGAACATTACCGTGGACCAGAGACAGAACATTACCGTGGACCAGAGACAGAACATTACCGTGAAACCGAAACAGAACATTATCGTGGACCAGAAACGGAACATTACCGTGAAACAGAAACACAACATTATCTTGGACCAGAAATCGAACATTATCGTCGACCAGAAATCGAACATTATCGTGGACTAGAGACAGAACATTACCGTGGACCAGAAATGGAACATTACCGTGAAACCGAACATTACCATGGACCAGATACGGAACATTACTGTGGACCAGAGACGGAACTTTACCGTGGACCAGAACATTACCGTGGACCAGAACATTACCGTGGACCAGAACATTATCGTGAAACCGAACATTATCGTGAAACCGAACATTATCGTGAAACCGAACATTATCGTGGACCAGAGACGGAACATTACTGTGGACCAGAGACCAAACATTACCGTTAAACCGAAACAGAACATTACCGTGAAACAGAAAAAGAACATTATCGTGGACCAGAGACCGAACATTATCATGGAACAGAGATAGAACATTACTGTGGACCAGAAAAGGAACATTACCGTGAAACAGAAAAAGGAACATTATCGTGGACCAGAGACCGAACATTACCGTGAAACAGAAACAGATCATTATCGTGGACCAGAGACGGAACATTACTGTGGACCAGAGACCGAACATTACCGTTAAACCGAAACAGAACATTACCGTGAAACAGAAAAAGAACATTATCGTGGACCAGAGACCGAACATTATCATGGAACAGAGATAGAACATTACTGTGGACCAGAAAAGGAACATTAACATGAAACAGAAAAAGAAACATTATCGTGGACCAGAGACCGAACATTACCGTGAAACAGAAACAGATCATTATCGTGGACCAGAGACCGAACATTATCGTGAAACCGAACATTATCATGGAACAGAGACAGAACATTACTGTGGACCAGAGACCGAACATTACCGTTAAACCGAAACAGAACATTATCGTGGACCAGAAACGGAATATTACCGTGAAACAGAAAAAGGAACATTATCGTGGACCAGAGACCGAATATTATCGTGAAACCGAACATTATCATGGAACAGAGACAGAACATTACCGTGGACCAGAACATTACCGTGGACCAGAACATTACCGTGGACCAGAACATTACCGTGAAACCGAACATTACCGTGAAACCGAACATTATCGTGGACCAGAGACGGAACATTACCGTGAAACAGAAACAGAACATTACCGTGGACCAGAGACAGAACATTACCGTGGACCAGAAACGGAACATTACCGTGAAACAGAAACACAACAGTTTCGTGGACCAGAAACGGAACATTACCGTGAAACAGAAACAGAACATTACCGTGGACAAGAGACACAACATTACCGTGAAACATAAACATAACATTATCGTGGACCAGAAACGGAACAAAACCGTGAAACAGAAACACAACATTATCGTGGACCAGAGACGGAACATTACCGTGAAACACAACATTTTCGTGCACCAGAGACGGAACATTACCGTGGACCAGAGACGGAACATTACCGTGAAACCGAAACAGAACATTATCGTGGACCAGAGACGGAACATTACCATGAAACCGAACATTATCGTGGACCAGAGATCGAACATTACCGTGGACCAGAGACAGAACATTACCGTGGACCAGAGACAGAACATTACCGTGGACCAGAGACAGAACATTACCGTGGACCAGAGACAGAACATTACCGTGGACCAGAGACAGAACATTACCATGAAAAAGAATATTATCATGGACCAGAAACGGAACATTACCGTGAAACAGAAACAGAACATTATCGTTGACCAGAAACGGAACATTATCGTGAAACCGAACATTATCGGGGACCCCAAACACAACATTATCGTAGACCAGAAACGGAACATTACCGTGAAACAGAAACAGAACATTATCGTGGACCAGAAACGGAACATTATCGTGAAACCGAACATTATCATGGAACAGAGACAGAACATTACTGTGGACCAGAGACCGAACATTACCGTTAAACCGAAACAGAACATTACCGTGAAACAGAAAAAGAACATTATCGTGTACCAGAGACCGAACATTATCATGGAACAGAGACAGAACATTACTGTGGACCAGAGACCGAACATTACCGTTAAACCGAAACAGAACATTACCGTGGACCAGAGACAGAACATTACTGTGGACCAGAGACCGAACTTTACCTTGAAACCGAACATTACCGTGGACCAGAGACAGAACATTACCATGGACCAGGGACAGAACATTACCGTGAAACAGAACATTATCATGGACCAGAAACGGAACATTACCGTGAAACAGAAACAGAACATTATCGTGGACTAGAAACGGAACATTACCGTGAAACCCAAACAGAACATTATCGTGGACAAGAAACGGAACATTACCGTGGACCAGAGACAGAACATTACCTTGAAACCAAAACAGAAAATTATCGTGGACCAGAAACGGAACATTATCGTGGACCAGAGACAGATCATTACCGTGAATCCGAAACAGAACATTATCGTGGACCAGAAACGGAACATTATCGTGGACCAGAGACAGAATATTATCGTGGATCAGAGACAGAACATTATCGTGGACCAGAGACGGAACATTATCGTGGACCAGAGACAGTACATTACCGTGAAACCTAAACAGAACATTATCGTTGACCAGAAACGGAACATTATCGTGAAACCGAACATTATCGTGGACCATAAACACAACATTATCGTAGACCAGAAACGGAACATTACCGTGAAACAGAAACACAACATTATCGTGGACCAGAGACGGAACATTACCGTGAAACCGAACATTACCGTGGACCAGAGACAGAACATTACCGTGGACCAGAGACAGAACATTACCGTGAAACCGAAACAGAACATTATCGTGGACCAGAAACGGAACATTACCGTGAAACAGAAACACAACATTATCTTGGACCAGAAATCGAACATTATCGTCGACCAGAAATCGAACATTATCGTGGACTAGAGACAGAACATTACCGTGGACCAGAAATGGAACATTACCGTGAAACCGAACATTACCATGGACCAGATACGGAACATTACTGTGGACCAGAGACGGAACTTTACCGTGGACCAGAACATTACCGTGGACCAGAACATTACCGTGGACCAGAACATTATCGTGAAACCGAACATTATCGTGAAACCGAACATTATCGTGGACCAGAGACGGAACATTACTGTGGACCAGAGACCAAACATTACCGTTAAACCGAAACAGAACATTACCGTGAAACAGAAAAAGAACATTATCGTGGACCAGAGACCGAACATTATCATGGAACAGAGATAGAACATTACTGTGGACCAGAAAAGGAACATTACCGTGAAACAGAAAAAGGAACATTATCGTGGACCAGAGACCGAACATTACCGTGAAACAGAAACAGATCATTATCGTGGACCAGAGACGGAACATTACTGTGGACCAGAGACCGAACATTACCGTTAAACCGAAACAGAACATTACCGTGAAACAGAAAAAGAACATTATCGTGGACCAGAGACCGAACATTATCATGGAACAGAGATAGAACATTACTGTGGACCAGAAAAGGAACATTACCATGAAACAGAAAAAGAAACATTATCGTGGACCAGAGACCGAACATTACCGTGAAACAGAAACAGATCATTATCGTGGACCAGAGACCGAACATTATCGTGAAACCGAACATTATCATGGAACAGAGACAGAACATTACTGTGGACCAGAGACCGAACATTACCGTTAAACCGAAACAGAACATTATCGTGGACCAGAAACGGAATATTACCGTGAAACAGAAAAAGGAACATTATCGTGGACCAGAGACCGAATATTATCGTGAAACCGAACATTATCATGGAACAGAGACAGAACATTACCGTGGACCAGAACATTACCGTGGACCAGAACATTACCGTGGACCAGAACATTACCGTGAAACCGAACATTACCGTGAAACCGAACATTATCGTGGACCAGAGACGGAACATTACCGTGAAACAGAAACAGAACATTACCGTGGACCAGAGACAGAACATTACCGTGGACCAGAAACGGAACATTACCGTGAAACAGAAACACAACAGTTTCGTGGACCAGAAACGGAACATTACCGTGAAACAGAAACAGAACATTACCGTGGACAAGAGACACAACATTACCGTGAAACATAAACATAACATTATCGTGGACCAGAAACGGAACAAAACCGTGAAACAGAAACACAACATTATCGTGGACCAGAGACGGAACATTACCGTGAAACACAACATTTTCGTGCACCAGAGACGGAACATTACCGTGGACCAGAGACGGAACATTACCGTGAAACCGAAACAGAACATTATCGTGGACCAGAGACGGAACATTACCATGAAACCGAACATTATCGTGGACCAGAGATCGAACATTACCGTGGACCAGAGACAGAACATTACCGTGGACCAGAGACAGAACATTACCGTGGACCAGAGACAGAACATTACCGTGGACCAGAGACAGAACATTACCGTGGACCAGAGACAGAACATTACCGTGGACCAGAGACAGAACATTACCATGAAAAAGAATATTATCATGGACCAGAAACGGAACATTACCGTGAAACCGAACATTATCGTGGACCATAAACACAACATTATCGTAGACCAGAAACGGAACATTACCGTGAAACAGAAACACAACATTATCGTGGACCAGAGACGGAACATTACCGTGAAACCGAACATTACCGTGGACCAGAGACAGAACATTACCGTGGACCAGAGACAGAACATTACCGTGAAACCGAAACAGAACATTATCGTGGACCAGAAACGGAACATTACCGTGAAACAGAAACACAACATTATCTTGGACCAGAAATCGAACATTATCGTCGACCAGAAATCGAACATTATCGTGGACTAGAGACAGAACATTACCGTGGACCAGAAATGGAACATTACCGTGAAACCGAACATTACCATGGACCAGATACGGAACATTACTGTGGACCAGAGACGGAACTTTACCGTGGACCAGAACATTACCGTGGACCAGAACATTACCGTGGACCAGAACATTATCGTGAAACCGAACATTATCGTGAAACCGAACATTATCGTGGACCAGAGACGGAACATTACTGTGGACCAGAGACCAAACATTACCGTTAAACCGAAACAGAACATTACCGTGAAACAGAAAAAGAACATTATCGTGGACCAGAGACCGAACATTATCATGGAACAGAGATAGAACATTACTGTGGACCAGAAAAGGAACATTACCGTGAAACAGAAAAAGGAACATTATCGTGGACCAGAGACCGAACATTACCGTGAAACAGAAACAGATCATTATCGTGGACCAGAGACGGAACATTACTGTGGACCAGAGACCGAACATTACCGTTAAACCGAAACAGAACATTACCGTGAAACAGAAAAAGAACATTATCGTGGACCAGAGACCGAACATTATCATGGAACAGAGATAGAACATTACTGTGGACCAGAAAAGGAACATTACCATGAAACAGAAAAAGAAACATTATCGTGGACCAGAGACCGAACATTACCGTGAAACAGAAACAGATCATTATCGTGGACCAGAGACCGAACATTATCGTGAAACCGAACATTATCATGGAACAGAGACAGAACATTACTGTGGACCAGAGACCGAACATTACCGTTAAACCGAAACAGAACATTATCGTGGACCAGAAACGGAATATTACCGTGAAACAGAAAAAGGAACATTATCGTGGACCAGAGACCGAATATTATCGTGAAACCGAACATTATCATGGAACAGAGACAGAACATTACCGTGGACCAGAACATTACCGTGGACCAGAACATTACCGTGGACCAGAACATTACCGTGAAACCGAACATTACCGTGAAACCGAACATTATCGTGGACCAGAGACGGAACATTACCGTGAAACAGAAACAGAACATTACCGTGGACCAGAGACAGAACATTACCGTGGACCAGAAACGGAACATTACCGTGAAACAGAAACACAACAGTTTCGTGGACCAGAAACGGAACATTACCGTGAAACAGAAACAGAACATTACCGTGGACAAGAGACACAACATTACCGTGAAACATAAACATAACATTATCGTGGACCAGAAACGGAACAAAACCGTGAAACAGAAACACAACATTATCGTGGACCAGAGACGGAACATTACCGTGAAACACAACATTTTCGTGCACCAGAGACGGAACATTACCGTGGACCAGAGACGGAACATTACCGTGAAACCGAAACAGAACATTATCGTGGACCAGAGACGGAACATTACCATGAAACCGAACATTATCGTGGACCAGAGATCGAACATTACCGTGGACCAGAGACAGAACATTACCGTGGACCAGAGACAGAACATTACCGTGGACCAGAGACAGAACATTACCGTGGACCAGAGACAGAACATTACCGTGGACCAGAGACAGAACATTACCATGAAAAAGAATATTATCATGGACCAGAAACGGAACATTACCGTGAAACAGAAACAGAACATTATCGTTGACCAGAAACGGAACATTATCGTGAAACCGAACATTATCGGGGACCCCAAACACAACATTATCGTAGACAAGAAACGGAACATTACCGTGAAACAGAAACAGAACATTATCGTGGACCAGAAACGGAACATTATCGTGAAACCGAACATTATCATGGAACAGAGACAGAACATTACTGTGGACCAGAGACCGAACATTACCGTTAAACCGAAACAGAACATTACCGTGAAACAGAAAAAGAACATTATCGTGTACCAGAGACCGAACATTATCATGGAACAGAGACAGAACATTACTGTGGACCAGAGACCGAACATTACCGTTAAACCGAAACAGAACATTACCGTGGACCAGAGACAGAACATTACTGTGGACCAGAGACCGAACTTTACCTTGAAACCGAACATTACCGTGGACCAGAGACAGAACATTACCATGGACCAGGGACAGAACATTACCGTGAAACAGAACATTATCATGGACCAGAAACGGAACATTACCGTGAAACAGAAACAGAACATTATCGTGGACTAGAAACGGAACATTACCGTGAAACCCAAACAGAACATTATCGTGGACCAGAAACGGAACATTACCGTGGACCAGAGACAGAACATTACCTTGAAACCAAAACAGAAAATTATCGTGGACCAGAAACGGAACATTATCGTGGACCAGAGACAGATCATTACCGTGAATCCGAAACAGAACATTATCGTGGACCAGAAACAGAACATTATCGTGGACCAGAGACAGAATATTATCGTGGATCAGAGACAGAACATTATCGTGGACCAGAGACGGAACATTATCGTGGACCAGAGACAGTACATTACCGTGAAACCTAAACAGAACATTATCGTTGACCAGAAACGGAACATTATCGTGAAACCGAACATTATCGTGGACCATAAACACAACATTATCGTAGACCAGAAACGGAACATTACCGTGAAACAGAAACACAACATTATCGTGGACCAGAGACGGAGCATTACCGTGAAACCGAACATTACCGTGGACCAGAGACAGAACATTACCGTGGACCAGAGACAGAACATTACCGTGAAACCGAAACAGAACATTATCGTGGACCAGAAACGGAACATTACCGTGAAACAGAAACACAACATTATCTTGGACCAGAAATCGAACATTATCGTCGACCAGAAATCGAACATTATCGTGGACTAGAGACAGAACATTACCGTGGACCAGAAATGGAACATTACCGTGAAACCGAACATTACAATGGACCAGATACGGAACATTACTGTGGACCAGAGACGGAACTTTACCGTGGACCAGAACATTACCGTGGACCAGAACATTACCGTGGACCAGAACATTATCGTGAAACCGAACATTATCGTGAAACCGAACATTATCGTGGACCAGAGACGGAACATTACTGTGGACCAGAGACCAAACATTACCGTTAAACCGAAACAGAACATTACCGTGAAACAGAAAAAGAACATTATCGTGGACCAGAGACCGAACATTATCATGGAACAGAGATAGAACATTACTGTGGACCAGAAAAGGAACATTACCGTGAAACAGAAAAAGGAACATTATCGTGGACCAGAGACCGAACATTACCGTGAAACAGAAACAGATCATTATCGTGGACCAGAGACGGAACATTACTGTGGACCAGAGACCGAACATTACCGTTAAACCGAAACAGAACATTACCGTGAAACAGAAAAAGAACATTATCGTGGACCAGAGACCGAACATTATCATGGAACAGAGATAGAACATTACTGTGGACCAGAAAAGGAACATTAACATGAAACAGAAAAAGAAACATTATCGTGGACCAGAGACCGAACATTACCGTGAAACAGAAACAGATCATTATCGTGGACCAGAGACCGAACATTATCGTGAAACCGAACATTATCATGGAACAGAGACAGAACATTACTGTGGACCAGAGACCGAACATTACCGTTAAACCGAAACAGAACATTATCGTGGACCAGAAACGGAATATTACCGTGAAACAGAAAAAGGAACATTATCGTGGACCAGAGACCGAATATTATCGTGAAACCGAACATTATCATGGAACAGAGACAGAACATTACCGTGGACCAGAACATTACCGTGGACCAGAACATTACCGTGGACCAGAACATTACCGTGAAACCGAACATTACCGTGAAACCGAACATTATCGTGGACCAGAGACGGAACATTACCGTGAAACAGAAACAGAACATTACCGTGGACCAGAGACAGAACATTACCGTGGACCAGAAACGGAACATTACCGTGAAACAGAAACACAACAGTTTCGTGGACCAGAAACGGAACATTACCGTGAAACAGAAACAGAACATTACCGTGGACAAGAGACACAACATTACCGTGAAACATAAACATAACATTATCGTGGACCAGAAACGGAACAAAACCGTGAAACAGAAACACAACATTATCGTGGACCAGAGACGGAACATTACCGTGAAACACAACATTTTCGTGCACCAGAGACGGAACATTACCGTGGACCAGAGACGGAACATTACCGTGAAACCGAAACAGAACATTATCGTGGACCAGAGACGGAACATTACCATGAAACCGAACATTATCGTGGACCAGAGATCGAACATTACCGTGGACCAGAGACAGAACATTACCGTGGACCAGAGACAGAACATTACCGTGGACCAGAGACAGAACATTACCGTGGACCAGAGACAGAACATTACCGTGGACCAGAGACAGAACATTACCATGAAAAAGAATATTATCATGGACCAGAAACGGAACATTACCGTGAAACAGAAACAGAACATTATCGTTGACCAGAAACGGAACATTATCGTGAAACCGAACATTATCGGGGACCCCAAACACAACATTATCGTAGACCAGAAACGGAACATTACCGTGAAACAGAAACAGAACATTATCGTGGACCAGAAACGGAACATTATCGTGAAACCGAACATTATCATGGAACAGAGACAGAACATTACCGTGGACCAGAGACCGAACATTACCGTTAAACCGAAACAGAACATTACCGTGAAACAGAAAAAGAACATTATCGTGTACCAGAGACCGAACATTATCATGGAACAGAGACAGAACATTACTGTGGACCAGAGACCGAACATTACCGTTAAACCGAAACAGAACATTACCGTGGACCAGAGACAGAACATTACTGTGGACCAGAGACCGAACTTTACCTTGAAACCGAACATTACCGTGGACCAGAGACAGAACATTACCATGGACCAGGGACAGAACATTACCGTGAAACAGAACATTATCATGGACCAGAAACGGAACATTACCGTGAAACAGAAACAGAACATTATCGTGGACTAGAAACGGAACATTACCGTGAAACCCAAACAGAACATTATCGTGGACAAGAAACGGAACATTACCGTGGACCAGAGACAGAACATTACCTTGAAACCAAAACAGAAAATTATCGTGGACCAGAAACGGAACATTATCGTGGACCAGAGACAGATCATTACCGTGAATCCGAAACAGAACATTATCGTGGACCAGAAACGGAACATTATCGTGGACCAGAGACAGAATATTATCGTGGATCAGAGACAGAACATTATCGTGGACCAGAGACGGAACATTATCGTGGACCAGAGACAGTACATTACCGTGAAACCTAAACAGAACATTATCGTTGACCAGAAACGGAACATTATCGTGAAACCGAACATTATCGTGGACCATAAACACAACATTATCGTAGACCAGAAACGGAACATTACCGTGAAACAGAAACACAACATTATCGTGGACCAGAGACGGAACATTACCGTGAAACCGAACATTACCGTGGACCAGAGACAGAACATTACCGTGGACCAGAGACAGAACATTACCGTGAAACCGAAACAGAACATTATCGTGGACCAGAAACGGAACATTACCGTGAAACAGAAACACAACATTATCTTGGACCAGAAATCGAACATTATCGTCGACCAGAAATCGAACATTATCGTGGACTAGAGACAGAACATTACCGTGGACCAGAAATGGAACATTACCGTGAAACCGAACATTACCATGGACCAGATACGGAACATTACTGTGGACCAGAGACGGAACTTTACCGTGGACCAGAACATTACCGTGGACCAGAACATTACCGTGGACCAGAACATTATCGTGAAACCGAACATTATCGTGAAACCGAACATTATCGTGGACCAGAGACGGAACATTACTGTGGACCAGAGACCAAACATTACCGTTAAACCGAAACAGAACATTACCGTGAAACAGAAAAAGAACATTATCGTGGACCAGAGACCGAACATTATCATGGAACAGAGATAGAACATTACTGTGGACCAGAAAAGGAACATTACCATGAAACAGAAAAAGAAACATTATCGTGGACCAGAGACCGAACATTACCGTGAAACAGAAACAGATCATTATCGTGGACCAGAGACCGAACATTATCGTGAAACCGAACATTATCATGGAACAGAGACAGAACATTACTGTGGACCAGAGACCGAACATTACCGTTAAACCGAAACAGAACATTATCGTGGACCAGAAACGGAATATTACCGTGAAACAGAAAAAGGAACATTATCGTGGACCAGAGACCGAATATTATCGTGAAACCGAACATTATCATGGAACAGAGACAGAACATTACCGTGGACCAGAACATTACCGTGGACCAGAACATTACCGTGGACCAGAACATTACCGTGAAACCGAACATTACCGTGAAACCGAACATTATCGTGGACCAGAGACGGAACATTACCGTGAAACAGAAACAGAACATTACCGTGGACCAGAGACAGAACATTACCGTGGACCAGAAACGGAACATTACCGTGAAACAGAAACACAACAGTTTCGTGGACCAGAAACGGAACATTACCGTGAAACAGAAACAGAACATTACCGTGGACAAGAGACACAACATTACCGTGAAACATAAACATAACATTATCGTGGACCAGAAACGGAACAAAACCGTGAAACAGAAACACAACATTATCGTGGACCAGAGACGGAACATTACCGTGAAACACAACATTTTCGTGCACCAGAGACGGAACATTACCGTGGACCAGAGACGCAACATTACCGTGAAACCGAAACAGAACATTATCGTGGACCAGAGACGGAACATTACCATGAAACCGAACATTATCGTGGACCAGAGATCGAACATTACCGTGGACCAGAGACAGAACATTACCGTGGACCAGAGACAGAACATTACCGTGGACCAGAGACAGAACATTACCGTGGACCAGAGACAGAACATTACCATGAAAAAGAATATTATCATGGACCAGAAACGGAACATTACCGTGAAACAGAAACAGAACATTATCGTTGACCAGAAACGGAACATTATCGTGAAACCGAACATTATCGGGGACCCCAAACACAACATTATCGTAGACCAGAAAGGGAACATTACCGTGAAACAGAAACAGAACATTATCGTGGACCAGAAACGGAACATTATCGTGAAACCGAACATTATCATGGAACAGAGACAGAACATTACTGTGGACCAGAGACCGAACATTACCGTTAAACCGAAACAGAACATTACCGTGAAACAGAAAAAGAACATTATCGTGTACCAGAGACCGAACATTATCATGGAACAGAGACAGAACATTACTGTGGACCAGAGACCGAACATTACCGTTAAACCGAAACAGAACATTACCGTGGACCAGAGACAGAACATTACTGTGGACCAGAGACCGAACTTTACCTTGAAACCGAACATTACCGTGGACCAGAGACAGAACATTACCATGGACCAGGGACAGAACATTACCGTGAAACAGAACATTATCATGGACCAGAAACGGAACATTACCGTGAAACAGAAACAGAACATTATCGTGGACTAGAAACGGAACATTACCGTGAAACCCAAACAGAACATTATCGTGGACCAGAAACGGAACATTACCGTGGACCAGAGACAGAACATTACCTTGAAACCAAAACAGAAAATTATCGTGGACCAGAAACGGAACATTATCGTGGACCAGAGACAGATCATTACCGTGAATCCGAAACAGAACATTATCGTGGACCAGAAACGGAACATTATCGTGGACCAGAGACAGAACATTATCGTGGATCAGAGACAGAACATTATCGTGGACCAGAGACGGAACATTATCGTGGACCAGAGACAGTACATTACCGTGAAACCTAAACAGAACATTATCGTTGACCAGAAACGGAACATTATCGTGAAACCGAACATTATCGTGGACCATAAACACAACATTATCGTAGACCAGAAACGGAACATTACCGTGAAACAGAAACACAACATTATCGTGGACCAGAGACGGAACATTACCGTGAAACCGAACATTACCGTGGACCAGAGACAGAACATTACCGTGGACCAGAGACAGAACATTACCGTGAAACCGAAACAGAACATTATCGTGGACCAGAAACGGAACATTACCGTGAAACAGAAACACAACATTATCTTGGACCAGAAATCGAACATTATCGTCGACCAGAAATCGAACATTATCGTGGACTAGAGACAGAACATTACCGTGGACCAGAAATGGAACATTACCGTGAAACCGAACATTACCATGGACCAGATACGGAACATTACTGTGGACCAGAGACGGAACTTTACCGTGGACCAGAACATTACCGTGGACCAGAACATTACCGTGGACCAGAACATTATCGTGAAACCGAACATTATCGTGAAACCGAACATTATCGTGGACCAGAGACGGAACATTACTGTGGACCAGAGACCAAACATTACCGTTAAACCGAAACAGAACATTACCGTGAAACAGAAAAAGAACATTATCGTGGACCAGAGACCGAACATTATCATGGAACAGAGATAGAACATTACTGTGGACCAGAAAAGGAACATTACCGTGAAACAGAAAAAGGAACATTATCGTGGACCAGAGACCGAACATTACCGTGAAACAGAAACAGATCATTATCGTGGACCAGAGACCGAACATTATCGTGAAACCGAACATTATCATGGAACAGAGACAGAACATTACTGTGGACCAGAGACCGAACATTACCGTTAAACCGAAACAGAACATTATCGTGGACCAGAAACGGAATATTACCGTGAAACAGAAAAAGGAACATTATCGTGGACCAGAGACCGAATATTATCGTGAAACCGAACATTATCATGGAACAGAGACAGAACATTACCGTGGACCAGAACATTACCGTGGACCAGAACATTACCGTGAAACCGAACATTACCGTGAAACCGAACATTATCGTGGACCAGAGACGGAACATTACCGTGAAACAGAAACAGAACATTACCGTGGACCAGAGACAGAACATTACCGTGGACCAGAAACGGAACATTACCGTGAAACAGAAACACAACAGTTTCGTGGACCAGAAACGGAACATTACCGTGAAACAGAAACAGAACATTACCGTGGACAAGAGACACAACATTACCGTGAAACACAACATTTTCGTGCACCAGAGACGGAACATTACCGTGGACCAGAGACGGAACATTACCGTGAAACCGAAACAGAACATTATCGTGGACCAGAGACGGAACATTACCATGAAACCGAACATTATCGTGGACCAGAGATCGAACATTACCGTGGACCAGAGACAGAACATTACCGTGGACCAGAGACAGAACATTACCGTGGACCAGAGACAGAACATTACCGTGGACCAGAGACAGAACATTACCGTGGACCAGAGACAGAACATTACCATGAAAAAGAATATTATCATGGACCAGAAACGGAACATTACCGTGAAACAGAAACAGAACATTATCGTTGACCAGAAACGGAACATTATTGTGAAACCGAACATTATCGGGGAACCCAAACACAACGTTATCGTAGACCAGAAACGGAACATTACCGTGAAACAGAAACACAACATTATCGTGGACCAGAGACGGAACATTACCGTGAAAACGAACATTACCGTGGACCAGAGACAGAACATTACCGTGAAACCGAAACAGAACATTATCGTGGACCAGAAACGGAATATTACCGTGAAACAGAAACACAACATTATCGTGGACCAGAGACGGAACATTACCGTGAAACCGAACATTATCGTGGACCAGAGATCGAACATTATCGTGGACCAGAGACAGAACATTACCGTGGACCAGAAATGGAACATTACCGTGAAACCGAACATTATCGTGGACCAGAGACGGAACATAACTGTGAAACCGAACATTATCGTCGACCAGAAATCGAACATTATCGTGGACTAGAGACAGAACATTACCGTGGACCAGAAATGGAACATTACCGTGAAACCGAACATTACCATGGACCAGATACGGAACATTACTGTGGACCAGAGACGGAACATTACTGTGGACCAGAGACGGATCATTACCGTGGACCAGAACATTACCGTGGACCAGAACATTACCGTGAAACCGAACATTATCGTCAAACCGAACATTATCGTGGACCAGAGGTCGAACATTACCATGAAACAGAACATTATCATGGACCAGAAACGGAACATTACCGTGAAACAGAAACACAACATTATCGTGGACCAGAGAAGGAACATTACCGTGAAACCGAAACAGAATATTATCGTGGACCAGAAACGGAACATTACCGTGAAACCGAACATTATCGTGGACCAGAGATCGAACATTACCGTGGACCAGAGACAGAACATTACCGTGAAACCGAACATTATCGTGAAACCGAACATTATCGTGGACCAGAGACGGAACATTACTGTGGACCAGAGACCGAACATTACCGTTAAACCGAAACAGAACATTACCGTGAAACAGAAAAAGAACATTATCGTGGACCAGAGACCGAACATTATCATGGAACAGAGATAGAACATTACTGTGGACCAGAAAAGGAACATTTCCATGAAACAGAAAAAGGAACATTATCGTGGACCAGAGACCGAACATTACCGTGAAACCGAACATTATCATGGAACAGAGACAGAACATTACCGTGGACCAGAACATTACCGTGGACCAGAACATTACCGTGGACCAGAACATTACCGTGAAACCGAACATTACCGTGAAACCGAACATTATCGTGGACCAGAGACGGAACATTACCGTGAAACAGAAACAGAACATTACCGTGGACCAGAGACAGAACATTACCGTGGACCAGAGACAGAACATTACCGTGGACCAGAGACAGAACATTACCGTGGACCAGAGACAGAACATTACCATGAAAAAGAATATTATTATGGACCAGAAACGGAACATTACCGTGAAACAGAAACAGAACATTATCGTTGACCAGAAACGGAACATTATCGTGAAACCGAACATTATCGGGGACCCCAAACACAACGTTATCGTAGACCAGAAACGGAACATTACCGTGAAACAGAAACACAACAATATCGTGGACCAGAGACGGAACATTACCGTGAAACCGAACATTACCGTGGACCAGAGACAGAACATTACCGTGAAACCGAAACAGAACATTATCGTGGACCAGAAACGGAATATTACCGTGAAACAGAAACACAACATTATCGTGGACCAGAGATGGAACATTACCGTGGACCAGAGACAGAACATTACCGTGGACCAGAGACAGAACATTACCGTGGACCAGAGACAGAACATTACCGTGGACCAGAGAAGGAACATTACCGTGAAACCGAAACAGAATATTATCGTGGACCAGAAACGGAACATTACCGTGAAACCGAACATTATCGTGGACCAGAGATCGAACATTACCGTGGACCAGAGACAGAACATTACCGTGAAACCGAACATTATCGTGAAACCGAACATTATCGTGGACCAGAGACGGAACATTACTGTGGACCAGAGACCGAACATTACCGTTAAACCGAAACAGAACATTACCGTGAAACAGAAAAAGAACATTATCGTGGACCAGAGACCGAACATTATCATGGAACAGAGATAGAACATTACTGTGGACCAGAAAAGGAACATTACCATGAAACAGAAAAAGGAACATTATCGTGGACCAGAGACCGAACATTACCGTGAAACAGAAACAGATCATTATCGTGGACCAGAGACCGAACATTATCGTGAAACCGAACATTATCATGGAACAGAGACAGAACATTACTGTGGACCAGAGACCGAACATTACCGTTAAACCGAAACAGAACATTATCGTGGACCAGAAACGGAATATTACCGTGAAACAGAAAAAGGAACATTATCGTGGACCAGAGACCGAATATTATCGTGAAACCGAACATTATCATGGAACAGAGACAGAACATTACCGTGGACCAGAACATTACCGTGGACCAGAACATTACCGTGGACCAGAACATTACCGTGAAACCGAACATTACCGTGAAACCGAACATTATCGTGGACCAGAGACGGAACATTACCGTGAAACAGAAACAGAACATTACCGTGGACCAGAGACAGAACATTACCGTGGACCAGAAACGGAACATTACCGTGAAACAGAAACAGAACAGTTTCGTGGACCAGAAACGGAACATTACCGTGAAACAGAAACAGAACATTACCGTGGACAAGAGACACAACATTACCGTGAAACATAAACATAACATTATCGTGGACCAGAAACGGAACAAAACCGTGAAACAGAAACACAACATTATCGTGGACCAGAGACGGAACATTACCGTGAAACACAACATTTTCGTGCACCAGAGACGGAACATTACCGTGGACCAGAGACGGAACATTACCGTGAAACCGAAACAGAACATTATCGTGGACCAGAGACGGAACATTACCATGAAACCGAACATTATCGTGGACCAGAGATCGAACATTACCGTGGACCAGAGACAGAACATTACCGTGGACCAGAGACAGAACATTACCGTGGACCAGAGACAGAACATTACCGTGGACCAGAGACAGAACATTACCGTGGACCAGAGACAGAACATTACCATGAAAAAGAATATTATCATGGACCAGAAACGGAACATTACCGTGAAACAGAAACAGAACATTATCGTTGACCAGAAACGGAACATTATCGTGAAACCGAACATTATCGGGGACCCCAAACACAACATTATCGTAGACCAGAAACGGAACATTACCGTGAAACAGAAACACAACATTATCGTGGACCAGAGACGGAACATTACCGTGAAACCGAACATTACCGTGGACCAGAGACAGAACATTACCGTGAAACCGAAACAGAACATTATCGTGGACCAGAAACGGAATATTACCGTGAAACAGAAACACAACATTATCGTGGACCAGAGACGGAACATTACCGTGAAACCGAACATTATCGTAGACCAGAGATCGAACATTATCGTGGACCAGAGACAGAACATTACCGTGGACCAGAAATGGAACATTACCGTGAAACCGAACATTATCGTGGACCAGAGACGGAACATAACTGTGAAACCGAACATTATCGTCGACCAGAAATCGAACATTATCGTGGACTAGAGACAGAACATTACCGTGGACCAGAAATGGAACATTACCGTGAAACCGAACATTACCATGGACCAGATACGGAACATTACTGTGGACCAGAGACGGAACATTACCGTGGACCAGAACATTACCGTGGACCAGAACATTACCGTGAAACCGAACATTATCGTCAAACCGAACATTATCGTGGACCAGAGGTCGAACATTACCATGAAACAGAACATTATCATGGACCAGAAACGGAACATTACCGTGAAACAGAAACACAACATTATCGTGGACCAGAGAAGGAACATTACCGTGAAACCGAAACAGAATATTATCGTGGAACACAGAAACGGAACATTACCGTGAAACCGAACATTATCGTGGACCAGAGATCGAACATTACCGTGGACAAGAGACAGAACATTACCGTGGACCAGAGAAAGAACATTACCGTGGACCAGAGACAGAACATTACCGTGGACCAGAGACAGAACATTACTGTGGACCAGAGACCAAACTTTACCTTGAAACCGAACATTACCGTGGACCAGAGACAGAATATTACCATGGACCAGAGACAGAACATTACCGTGAAAAAGAACATTATCATAGACCAGAAACGGGACATTACCGTGAAACAGAAACACAACATTTTCGTGGACCAGAGACGGAACATTACCGTGGACCAGAGACGGAACATTACCGTGAAACCGAACATTATCGTGGACCAGAGATCGAACATTACCGTGGACCAGAGACGGAACATTACCGTGGACCAGAGACAGAACATTACCGTGGACCAGAGACAGAACATTACCGTGGACCAGAGACAGAACATTACCGTGGACCAGGGACAGAACATTACCGTGAAACAGAACATTATCATGGACCAGAAACTGAACATTACCGTGAAACAGAAACAGAACATTATCGTGGACTAGAAACGGAATATTACCGTGAAACCGAAACAGAACATTATCGTGGACCAGAAACGGAACATTACCGTGGACCAGAAATGGAACATTAACGTGAAACCGAACATTATCGTGGACCAGAGACGGAACATAACTGTGAAACCGAACATTATCGTCGACCAGAAATCGAACATTATCGTGGACTAGAGACAGAACATTACCGTGGACCAGAAATGGAACATTACCGTGAAACCGAACATTACCATGGACCAGATACGGAACATTACTGTGGACCAGAGACGGAACATTACTGTGGACCAGAGACGGAACATTACCGTGGACCAGAACATTACCGTGGACCAGAACATTACCGTGAAACCGAACATTATCGTCAAACCGAACATTATCGTGGACCAGAGGTCGAACATTACCATGAAACAGAACATTATCATGGACCAGAAACGGAACATTACCGTGAAACAGAAACACAACATTATCGTGGACCAGAGAAGGAACATTACCGTGAAACCGAAACAGAATATTATCGTGGACCAGAAACGGAACATTACCGTGAAACCGAACATTATCGTGGACCAGAGATCGAACATTACCGTGGACCAGAGACAGAACATTACCGTGAAACCGAACATTATCGTGAAACCGAACATTATCGTGGACCAGAGACGGAACATTACTGTGGACCAGAGACCGAACATTACCGTTAAACCGAAACAGAACATTACCGTGAAACAGAAAAAGAACATTATCGTGGACCAGAGACCGAACATTATCATGGAACAGAGATAGAACATTACTGTGGACCAGAAAAGGAACATTACCATGAAACAGAAAAAGGAACATTATCGTGGACCAGAGACCGAACATTACCGTGAAACAGAAACAGATCATTATCGTGGACCAGAGACCGAACATTATCGTGAAACCGAACATTATCATGGAACAGAGACAGAACATTACTGTGGACCAGAGACCGAACATTACCGTTAAACCGAAACAGAACATTATCGTGGACCAGAAACGGAATATTACCGTGAAACAGAAAAAGGAACATTATCGTGGACCAGAGACCGAATATTATCGTGAAACCGAACATTATCATGGAACAGAGACAGAACATTACCGTGGACCAGAACATTACCGTGGACCAGAACATTACCGTGGACCAGAACATTACCGTGAAACCGAACATTACCGTGAAACCGAACATTGTCGTGGACCAGAGACGGAACATTACCGTGAAACAGAAACAGAACATTACCGTGGACCAGAGACAGAACATTACCGTGGACCAGAAACGGAACATTACCGTGAAACAGAAACACAACAGTTTCGTGGACCAGAAACGGAACATTACCGTGAAACAGAAACAGAACATTACCATGGACAAGAGACACAACATTACCGTGAAACATAAACATAACATTATCGTGGACCAGAAACGGAACAAAACCGTGAAACAGAAACACAACATTATCGTGGACCAGAGACGGAACATTACCGTGAAACACAACATTTTCGTGCACCAGAGACGGAACATTACCGTGGACCAGAGACGGAACATTACCGTGAAACCGAAACAGAACATTATCGTGGACCAGAGACGGAACATTACCATGAAACCGAACATTATCGTGGACCAGAGATCGAACATTACCGTGGACCAGAGACAGAACATTACCGTGGACCAGAGACAGAACATTACCGTGGACCAGAGACAGAACATTACCGTGGACCAGAGACAGAACATTACCGTGGATCAGAGACAGAACATTACCATGAAAAAGAATATTATCATGGACCAGAAACGGAACATTACCGTGAAACAGAAACAGAACATTATCGTTGACCAGAAACCGAACATTATCGTGAAACCGAACATTATCGGGGACCCCAAACACAACATTATCGTAGACCAGAAACGGAACATTACCGTGAAACAGAAACACAACATTATCGTGGACCAGAGACGGAACATTACCGTGAAACCGAACATTACCGTGGACCAGAGACAGAAGATTACCGTGAAACCGAAACAGAACATTATCGTGGACCAGAAACGGAATATTACCGTGAAACAGAAACACAACATTATCGTGGACCAGAGACGGAACATTACCGTGAAACCGAACATTATCGTGGACCAGAGATCGAACATTATCGTGGACCAGAGACAGAACATTACCGTGGAGCAGAAATGGAACATTACCGTGAAACCGAACATTATCGTGGACCAGAGACGGAACATAACTGTGAAACCGAACATTATCGTCGACCAGAAATCGAACATTATCGTGGACTAGAGACAGAACATTACCGTGGACCAGAAATGGAACATTACCGTGAAACCGAACATTACCATGGACCAGATACGGAACATTACTGTGGACCAGAGACGGAACATTACCGTGGACCAGAACATTACCGTGGACCAAAACATTACCGTGAAACCGAACATTATCGTCAAACCGAACATTATCGTGGACCAGAGGTCGAACATTACCATGAAACAGAACATTATCATGGACCAGAAACGGAACATTACCGTGAAACAGAAACACAACATTATCGTGGACCAGAGAAGGAACATTACCGTGAAACCGAAACAGAATATTATCGTGGAACACAGAAACGGAACATTACCGTGAAACCGAACATTATCGTGGACCAGAGATCGAACATTACCGTGGACAAGAGACAGAACATTACCGTGGACCAGAAAAAGAACATTACCGTGGACCAGAGACAGAACATTACCGTGGACCAGAGACAGAACATTACTGTGGACCAGAGACCAAACTTTACCTTGAAACCGAACATTACCGTGGACCAGAGACAGAATATTACCATGGACCAGAGACAGAACATTACCGTGAAAAAGAACATTATCATAGACCAGAAACGGAACATTACCGTGAAACAGAAACACAACATTTTCGTGGACCAGAGACGGAACATTACCGTGGACCAGAGACGGAACATTACCTTTAAACCGAAACAGAACATTATCGTGGACCAGAGACGGAACATTACCGTGAAACCGAACATTATCGTGGACCAGAGATCGAACATTACCGTGGACCAGAGACGGAACATTACCGTGGACCAGAGACAGAACATTACCGTGGACCAGAGACAGAACATTACCGTGGACCAGAGACAGAACATTACCGTGGACCAGGGACAGAACATTACCGTGAAACAGAACATTATCATGGACCAGAAACTGAACATTACCGTGAAACAGAAACAGAACATTATCGTGGACTAGAAACGGAACATTACCGTGAAACCGAAACAGAACATTATCGTGGACCAGAAACGGAACATTATCGTGGACCAGAGACAGAACATTACCGTGGACCAGAGACAGAACATTACCATGGACCAGGGACAGAACATTACCGTGAAACAGAACATTATCATGGACCAGAAACTGAACATTACCGTGAAACAGAAACAGAACATTATCGTGGACTAGAAACGGAACATTACCGTGAAACCGAAACAGAACATTATCGTGGACCAGAAACGGAACATTATCGTGGACCAGAGACAGAACATTACCGTGGACCAGAGACAGAACATTACCGTGGACCAGAGACAGAACATTACTGTGGACCAGAGACCGAACTTTACCTTGAAACCGAACATTACCGTGGACCAGAGACAGAACATTACCATGGACCAGGGACAGAACATTACCGTGAAACAGAACATTATCATGGACCAGAAACTGAACATTACCGTGAAACAGAAACAGAACATTATCGTGGACTAGAAACGGAACATTACCGTGAAACCGAAACAGAACATTATCGTGGACCAGAAACGGAACATTATCGTGGACCAGAGACAGAACATTACCGTGAAACCGAAACAGAACATTATCGTGGACCAGAAACGGAATATTATCGTGGACCAGAGACAGAACATTATCGTGGATCAGAGACAGAACATTGTCGTGGACCAGAGACGGAACATTATCGTGGACCAGAGACAGAACATTACCGTGAAACCTAAACAGAACATTATCGTTGACCAGAAACGGAACATTATCGTGATACCGAACATTATCGTGGACCAGAAACACAACATTATCGTGGACCAGAAACGGAACATTACCGTGAAACTGAAACACAACATTATCGTGGACCAGAGACGGAACATTACCGTGAAACCGAACATTACCGTGGACAAGAGACTGAACATTACCGTGGACCAGAGACAGAACATTACCGTGGACCAGAAATGGAACATTACCGTGAAACCGAACATTATCGTGGACCAGAGACGGAACATTACCGTGAAACCAAACATTATCGTCGACCAGAAATCGAACATTATTGTGGACTAGAGACAGAACATTACCGTTGACCAGAAACGGAACATTATCGTGAAACCGAACATTACCGTGGACCAGAGACCGAACATTACCGTGAAACTGAAACAGAACATTATCGTGGACCAGAAACGGAACATTACCGTGAAACAGAAACACAACATTATCGTTGACCAGAAACGGAACATTACCGTGAAACAGAAACAGAACATTAGCGTGGACCAGAGACAGAACATTACCGTGAACCAGAGACAGAACATTACCGTGAAACAGAAACACAACATTACCGTGGACCAGAGACAGAACATTACCGTGAAACGGAAACAGAACATTACCGTGAAACCGAAACAGAACATTATCTTGTACCAGAAACGGAACATTATCATGGACCAGAGACAGAACATTATCGTGGACCAAAGATGGAACATTATCCTGGACCAGAGACGGAACATTACCGTGAAACCGAACATTATCGTGGACAAGACACAGAACATTACCGTGGACCAGAGACAGAACATTACCGTGAAACCAAAACAGAACATTATCGTGGACCAGAGATCGAACATTACCGTGGACCAGAGAGAGAACATTACCGTGGACCAGAGACAGAACATTACCGTGGACCAGAGACAGAACATTACCATGGACCAGAGACAGAACATTACCGTGGACTAGAGACAGAACATTACTGTGGACCAGAGACACAACTTTACCTTGAAACCGAACATCACCGTGGACCAGAGACAGAACATTAACATGGACCAGAGACAGAACATTACCGTGAAACAGAACATTATCATGGACCAGAAACGGAATATTACCGTGAAACAGAAACACAACATTATCGTCGACCAGAGACGGAACATTACCGTGGACCAGAGACGGAACATTACCGTGAAACCGAAACAGAACATTATCGTGGACCAGAAACGGAACATTTTCGTGAAACCGAACATTATCATGGAACAGAGACAGAACATTACTGTGGACCAGAGACCGAACATTACCGTTAAACCGAAACAGAACATTACCGTGAAACAGAAAAAGAACATTATCGTGTACCAGAGACCGAACATTATCATGGAACAGAGACAGAACATTACTGTGGACCAGAGACCGAACATTACCGTTAAACCGAAACAGAACATTACCGTGGACCAGAGACAGAACATTACTGTGGACCAGAGACCGAACTTTACCTTGAAACCGAACATTACCGTGGACCAGAGACAGAACATTACCGTGGACCAGGGACAGAACATTACCGTGAAACAGAACATTATCATGGACCAGAAACGGAACATTACCGTGAAACAGAAACAGAACATTATCGTGGACTAGAAACGGAACATTACCGTGAAACCCAAACAGAACATTATCGTGGACCAGAAACGGAACATTACCGTGGACCAGAGACAGAACATTACCTTGAAACCAAAACAGAAAATTATCGTGGACCAGAAACGGAACATTATCGTGGACCAGAGACAGATCATTACCGTGAATCCGAACATTATCATGGAACAGAGACAGAACATTACTGTGGACCAGAGACCGAACATTACCGTTAAACCGAAACAGAACATTATCGTGGACCAGAAACGGAATATTACCGTGAAACAGAAAAAGGAACATTATCGTGGACCAGAGACCGAATATTATCGTGAAACCGAACATTATCATGGAACAGAGACGGAACATTACCGTGAAACAGAAACAGAACATTACCGTGGACCAGAGACAGAACATTACCGTGGACCAGAAACGGAACATTACCGTGAAACAGAAAACAAACAGTTTCGTGGACCAGAAACGGAACATTACCGTGAAACAGAAACAGAACATTACCGTGGACAAGAGACACAACATTACCGTGAAACACAACATTTTCGTGCACCAGAGACGGAACATTACCGTGGACCAGAGACGGAACATTACCGTGAAACCGAAACAGAACATTATCGTGGACCAGAGACGGAACATTACCATGAAACCGAACATTATCGTGGACCAGAGATCGAACATTACCGTGGACCAGAGACAGAACATTACCGTGGACCAGAGACAGAACATTACCGTGGACCAGAGACAGAACATTACCGTGGACCAGAGACAGAACATTACCATGAAAAAGAATATTATCATGGACCAGAAACGGAACATTACCGTGAAACAGAAACAGAACATTATCGTTGACCAGAAACGGAACATTATCGTGAAACCGAACATTATCGGGGACCCCAAACACAACATTATCGTAGACCAGAGACAGAACATTACCTTGAAACCAAAACAGAAAATTATCGTGGACCAGAAACGGAACATTATCATGGACCAGAGACGGATCATTACCGTGAATCCGAAACAGAACATTATCGTGGACCAGAAACGGAACATTATCGTGGACCAGAGACAGAACATTATCGTGGATCAGAGACAGAACATTATCGTGGACCAGAGACGGAACATTATCGTGGACCAGAGACAGAACATTACCGTGAAACCTAAACAGAACATTATCGTTGACCAGAAACGGAACATTATCGTGAAACCGAACATTATCGTGGACCATAAACACAACATTATCGTAGACCAGAAACGGAACATTACCGTGAAACAGAAACACAACATTATCGTGGACCAGAGACGGAACATTACCGTGAAACCGAACATTACCGTGGACCAGAGACAGAACATTACCGTGGACCAGAGACAGAACATTACCGTGAAACCGAAACAGAACATTATCGTGGACCAGAAACGGAACATTACCGTGAAACAGAAACACAACATTATCGTGGACCAGAAATCGAACATTATCGTCGACCAGAAATCGAACATTATCGTGGACTAGAGACAGAACATTACCGTGGACCAGAAATGGAACATTACCGTGAAACCGAACATTACCATGGACCAGATACGGAACATTACTGTGGACCAGAGACGGAACATTACCGTGGACCAGAACATTACCGTGGACCATAACATTACCGTGAAACCGAACATTATCGTGAAACCGAACATTATCGTGGACCAGAGACGGAACATTACTGTGGACCAGAGACCGAACATTACCGTTAAACCGAAACAGAACATTACCGTGAAACAGAAAAAGAACATTATCGTGGACCAGAGACCGAACATTATCATGGAACAGAGATAGAACATTACTGTGGACCAGAAACGGAACATTACCGTGAAACAGAAAAAGGAACATTATCGTGGACCAGAAACGGAATATTACCGTGAAACAGAAAAAGGAACATTATCGTGGACCAGAGACCGAACATTACCGTGAAAAAGAAACAGATCATTATCGTGGACCAGAGACCGAACATTATCGTGAAACCGAACATTATCATGGAACAGAGACAGAACATTACTGTGGACCAGAGACCGAACATTACCGTTAAACCGAAACAGAACATTATCATGGACCAGAAACGGAATATTACCGTGAAACAGAAAAAGGAACATTATCGTGGACCAGAGACCGAATATTATCGTGAAACCGAACATTATCATGGAACAGAGACGGAACATTACCGTGAAACAGAAACAGAACATTACCGTGGACCAGAGACAGAACATTACCGTGGACCAGAAACGGAACATTACCGTGAAACAGAAACACAACAGTTTCGTGGACCAGAAACAGAACATTACCGTGAAACCTAAACAGAACATTATCGTTGACCAGAAACGGAACATTATCGTGAAACCGAACATTATCGTGGACCATAAACACAACATTATCGTAGACCAGAAACGGAACATTACCGTGAAACAGAAACACAACATTATCGTGGACCAGAGACGGAACATTACCGTGAAACCGAACATTACCGTGGACCAGAGACAGAACATTACCGTGGACCAGAGACAGAACATTACCGTGAAACCGAAACAGAACATTATCGTGGACCAGAAACGGAACATTACCGTGAAACAGAAACACAACATTATCGTGGACCAGAAATCGAACATTATCGTCGACCAGAAATCGAACATTATCGTGGACTAGAGACAGAACATTACCGTGGACCAGAAATGGAACATTACCGTGAAACCGAACATTACCATGGACCAGATACGGAACATTACTGTGGACCAGAGACGGAACATTACCGTGGACCAGAACATTACCGTGGACCAGAACATTACCGTGAAACCGAACATTATCGTGAAACCGAACATTATCGTGGACCAGAGACGGAACATTACTGTGGACCAGAGACCGAACATTACCGTTAAACCGAAACAGAACATTACCGTGAAACAGAAAAAGAACATTATCGTGGACCAGAGACCGAACATTATCATGGAACAGAGATAGAACATTACTGTGGACCAGAAACGGAACATTACCGTGAAACAGAAAAAGGAACATTATCGTGGACCAGAAACGGAATATTACCGTGAAACAGAAAAAGGAACATTATCGTGGACCAGAGACCGAACATTACCGTGAAAAAGAAACAGATCATTATCGTGGACCAGAGACCGAACATTATCGTGAAACCGAACATTATCATGGAACAGAGACAGAACATTACTGTGAACCAGAGACCGAACATTACCGTTAAACCGAAACAGAACATTATCGTGGACCAGAAACGGAATATTACCGTGAAACAGAAAAAGGAACATTATCGTGGACCAGAGACCGAATATTATCGTGAAACCGAACATTATCATGGAACAGAGACGGAACATTACCGTGAAACAGAAACAGAACATTACCGTGGACCAGAGACAGAACATTACCGTGGACCAGAAACGGAACATTACCGTGAAACAGAAACACAACAGTTTCGTGGACCAGAAACGGAACATTACCGTGAAACAGAAACAGAACATTACCGTGGACAAGAGACACAACATTACCGTGAAACACAACATTTTCGTGCACCAGAGACGGAACATTACCGTGGACCAGAGACGGAACATTACCGTGAAACCGAAACAGAACATTATCGTGGACCAGAGACGGAACATTACCATGAAACCGAACATTATCGTGGACCAGAGATCGAACATTACCGTGGACCAGAGACAGAACATTACCGTGGACCAGAGACAGAACATTACCGTGGACCAGAGACAGAACATTACCGTGGACCAGAGACAGAACATTACCATGAAAAAGAATATTATCATGGACCAGAAACGGAACATTACCGTGAAACCGAACATTATCGGGGACCCCAAACACAACATTATCGTAGACCAGAAACGGAACATTACCGTGAAACAGAAACACAACATTATCGTGGACCAGAGACGGAACATTACCGTGAAACCGAACATTACCGTGGACCAGAGACAGAACATTACCGTGAAACCGAAACAGAACATTATCGTGGACCAGAAACGGAATATTACCGTGAAACAGAAACACAACATTATCGTGGACCAGAGACGGAACATTACCGTGAAACCGAACATTATCGTGGACCAGAGATCGAACATTATCGTGGACCAGACACAGAACATTACCGTGAATCCGAAACAGAACATTATCGTGGACCAGAAACGGAACATTATCGTGGACCAGAGACAGAACATTATCGTGGATCAGAGACAGAACATTATCGTCGACCAGAAATCGAACATTATCGTGGACTAGAGACAGAACATTACCGTGGACCAGAAATGGAACATTACCGTGAAACCGAACATTACCATGGACCAGATACGGAACATTACTGTGGACCAGAGACGGAACAATACTGTGGACCAGAGACGGAACATTACCGTGGACCAGAACATTACCGTGGACCAGAACATTAACGTGGACCAGAGACAGAACATTACCATGAAAAAGAATATTATCATGGACCAGAAACGGAACATTACCGTGAAACCCAAACAGAACATTATCGTGGACCAGAAACGGAACATTACCGTGGACCAGAGACAGAACATTACCTTGAAACCAAAACAGAAAATTATCGTGGACCAGAAACGGAACATTATCGTGGACCAGAGACAGATCATTACCGTGAATCCGAAACAGAACATTATCGTGGACCAGAAACGGAACATTATCGTGGACCAGAGACAGAACATTATCGTGGATCAGAGACAGAACATTATCGTGGACCAGAGACGGAACATTATCGTGGACCAGAGACAGAACATTACCGTGAAACCTAAACAGAACATTATCGTTGACCAGAAACGGAACATTATCGTGAAACCGAACATTATCGTGGACCATAAACACAACATTATCGTAGACCAGAAACGGAACATTACCGTGAAACAGAAACACAACATTATCGTTGACCAGAAACGGAACATTATCGTGAAACCGAACATTATCGTGGACCATAAACACAACATTATCGTAGACCAGAAACGGAACATTACCGTGAAACAGAAACAGAACATTATCGTGGACTAGAAACGGAACATTACCGTGAAACCCAAACAGAACATTATCGTGGACCAGAAACGGAACATTACCGTGGACCAGAGACAGAACATTACCTTGAAACCAAAACAGAAAATTATCGTGGACCAGAAACGGAACATTATCGTGGACCAGAGACAGATCATTACCGTGAATCCGAAACAGAACATTATCGTGGACCAGAAACGGAACATTATCGTGGACCAGAGACAGAACATTATCGTGGATCAGAGACAGAACATTATCGTGGACCAGAGACGGAACATTATCGTGGACCAGAGACAGAACATTACCGTGAAACCTAAACAGAACATTATCGTTGACCAGAAACGGAACATTATCGTGAAACCGAACATTATCGTGGACCATAAACACAACATTATCGTAGACCAGAAACGGAACATTACCGTGAAACAGAAACACAACATTATCGTGGACCAGAGACGGAACATTACCGTGAAACCGAACATTACCGTGGACCAGAGACAGAACATTACCGTGGACCAGAGACAGAACATTACCGTGAAACCGAAACAGAACATTATCGTGGACCAGAAACGGAACATTACCGTGAAACAGAAACACAACATTATCGTGGACCAGAAATCGAACATTATCGTCGACCAGAAATCGAACATTATCGTGGACTAGAGACAGAACATTACCGTGGACCAGAAATGGAACATTACCGTGAAACCGAACATTACCATGGACCAGATACGGAACATTACTGTGGACCAGAGACGGAACATTACCGTGGACCAGAACATTACCGTGGACCAGAACATTACCGTGAAACCGAACATTATCGTGAAACCGAACATTATCGTGGACCAGAGACGGAACATTACTGTGGACCAGAGACCGAACATTACCGTTAAACCGAAACAGAACATTACCGTGAAACAGAACATTATCATAGACCAGAAACGGAACATTACCGTGAAACAGAAACACAACATTTTCGTGGACCAGAGACGGAACATTACCGTGGACCAGAGACGGAACATTACCTTTAAACCGAAACAGAACATTATCGTGGACCAGAGACGGAACATTACCGTGAAACCGAACATTATCGTGGACCAGAGATCGAACATTACCGTGGACCAGAGACGGAACATTACCGTGGACCAGAGACAGAACATTACCGTGGACCAGAGACAGAACATTACCGTGGACCAGAGACAGAACATTACCGTGGACCAGGGACAGAACATTACCGTGAAACAGAACATTATCATGGACCAGAAACTGAACATTACCGTGAAACAGAAACAGAACATTATCGTGGACTAGAAACGGAACATTACCGTGAAACCGAAACAGAACATTATCGTGGACCAGAAACGGAACATTATCGTGGACCAGAGACAGAACATTACCGTGGACCAGAGACAGAACATTACCATGGACCAGGGACAGAACATTACCGTGAAACAGAACATTATCATGGACCAGAAACTGAACATTACCGTGAAACAGAAACAGAACATTATCGTGGACTAGAAACGGAACATTACCGTGAAACCGAAACAGAACATTATCGTGGACCAGAAACGGAACATTATCGTGGACCAGAGACAGAACATTACCGTGGACCAGAGACAGAACATTACCGTGGACCAGAGACAGAACATTACTGTGGACCAGAGACCGAACTTTACCTTGAAACCGAACATTACCGTGGACCAGAGACAGAACATTACCATGGACCAGGGACAGAACATTACCGTGAAACAGAACATTATCATGGACCAGAAACTGAACATTACCGTGAAACAGAAACAGAACATTATCGTGGACTAGAAACGGAACATTACCGTGAAACCGAAACAGAACATTATCGTGGACCAGAAACGGAACATTATCGTGGACCAGAGACAGAACATTACCGTGAAACCGAAACAGAACATTATCGTGGACCAGAAACGGAATATTATCGTGGACCAGAGACAGAACATTATCGTGGATCAGAGACAGAACATTGTCGTGGACCAGAGACGGAACATTATCGTGGACCAGAGACAGAACATTACCGTGAAACCTAAACAGAACATTATCGTTGACCAGAAACGGAACATTATCGTGATACCGAACATTATCGTGGACCAGAAACACAACATTATCGTGGACCAGAAACGGAACATTACCGTGAAACTGAAACACAACATTATCGTGGACCAGAGACGAAACATTACCGTGAAACCGAACATTACCGTGGACAAGAGACTGAACATTACCGTGGACCAGAGACAGAACATTACCGTGGACCAGAAATGGAACATTACCGTGAAACCGAACATTATCGTGGACCAGAGACGGAACATTACCGTGAAACCAAACATTATCGTCGACCAGAAATCGAACATTATTGTGGACTAGAGACAGAACATTACCGTTGACCAGAAACGGAACATTATCGTGAAACCGAACATTACCGTGGACCAGAGACCGAACATTACCGTGAAACTGAAACAGAACATTATCGTGGACCAGAAACGGAACATTACCGTGAAACAGAAACACAACATTATCGTTGACCAGAAACGGAACATTACCGTGAAACAGAAACAGAACATTAGCGTGGACCAGAGACAGAACATTACCGTGAACCAGAGACAGAACATTACCGTGAAACAGAAACACAACATTACCGTGGACCAGAGACAGAACATTACCGTGAAACGGAAACAGAACATTACCGTGAAACCGAAACAGAACATTATCTTGTACCAGAAACGGAACATTATCATGGACCAGAGACAGAACATTATCGTGGACCAAAGATGGAACATTATCCTGGACCAGAGACGGAACATTACCGTGAAACCGAACATTATCGTGGACAAGACACAGAACATTACCGTGGACCAGAGACAGAACATTACCGTGAAACCAAAACAGAACATTATCGTGGACCAGAGATCGAACATTACCGTGGACCAGAGAGAGAACATTACCGTGGACCAGAGACAGAACATTACCGTGGACCAGAGACAGAACATTACCATGGACCAGAGACAGAACATTACCGTGGACTAGAGACAGAACATTACTGTGGACCAGAGACACAACTTTACCTTGAAACCGAACATCACCGTGGACCAGAGACAGAACATTAACATGGACCAGAGACAGAACATTACCGTGAAACAGAACATTATCATGGACCAGAAACGGAATATTACCGTGAAACAGAAACACAACATTATCGTCGACCAGAGACGGAACATTACCGTGGACCAGAGACGGAACATTACCGTGAAACCGAAACAGAACATTATCGTGGACCAGAAACGGAACATTTTCGTGAAACCGAACATTATCATGGAACAGAGACAGAACATTACTGTGGACCAGAGACCGAACATTACCGTTAAACCGAAACAGAACATTACCGTGAAACAGAAAAAGAACATTATCGTGTACCAGAGACCGAACATTATCATGGAACAGAGACAGAACATTACTGTGGACCAGAGACCGAACATTACCGTTAAACCGAAACAGAACATTACCGTGGACCAGAGACAGAACATTACTGTGGACCAGAGACCGAACTTTACCTTGAAACCGAACATTACCGTGGACCAGAGACAGAACATTACCGTGGACCAGGGACAGAACATTACCGTGAAACAGAACATTATCATGGACCAGAAACGGAACATTACCGTGAAACAGAAACAGAACATTATCGTGGACTAGAAACGGAACATTACCGTGAAACCCAAACAGAACATTATCGTGGACCAGAAACGGAACATTACCGTGGACCAGAGACAGAACATTACCTTGAAACCAAAACAGAAAATTATCGTGGACCAGAAACGGAACATTATCGTGGACCAGAGACAGATCATTACCGTGAATCCGAACATTATCATGGAACAGAGACAGAACATTACTGTGGACCAGAGACCGAACATTACCGTTAAACCGAAACAGAACATTATCGTGGACCAGAAACGGAATATTACCGTGAAACAGAAAAAGGAACATTATCGTGGACCAGAGACCGAATATTATCGTGAAACCGAACATTATCATGGAACAGAGACGGAACATTACCGTGAAACAGAAACAGAACATTACCGTGGACCAGAGACAGAACATTACCGTGGACCAGAAACGGAACATTACCGTGAAACAGAAAACAAACAGTTTCGTGGACCAGAAACGGAACATTACCGTGAAACAGAAACAGAACATTACCGTGGACAAGAGACACAACATTACCGTGAAACACAACATTTTCGTGCACCAGAGACGGAACATTACCGTGGACCAGAGACGGAACATTACCGTGAAACCGAAACAGAACATTATCGTGGACCAGAGACGGAACATTACCATGAAACCGAACATTATCGTGGACCAGAGATCGAACATTACCGTGGACCAGAGACAGAACATTACCGTGGACCAGAGACAGAACATTACCGTGGACCAGAGACAGAACATTACCGTGGACCAGAGACAGAACATTACCATGAAAAAGAATATTATCATGGACCAGAAACGGAACATTACCGTGAAACAGAAACAGAACATTATCGTTGACCAGAAACGGAACATTATCGTGAAACCGAACATTATCGGGGACCCCAAACACAACATTATCGTAGACCAGAGACAGAACATTACCTTGAAACCAAAACAGAAAATTATCGTGGACCAGAAACGGAACATTATCGTGGACCAGAGACGGATCATTACCGTGAATCCGAAACAGAACATTATCGTGGAACAGAAACGGAACATTATCGTGGACCAGAGACAGAACATTATCGTGGATCAGAGACAGAACATTATCGTGGACCAGAGACGGAACATTATCGGGGACCAGAGACAGAACATTACCGTGAAACCTAAACAGAACATTATCGTTGACCAGAAACGGAACATTATCGTGAAACCGAACATTATCGTGGACCATAAACACAACATTATCGTAGACCAGAAACGGAACATTACCGTGAAACAGAAACACAACATTATCGTGGACCAGAGACGGAACATTACCGTGAAACCGAACATTACCGTGGACCAGAGACAGAACATTACCGTGGACCAGAGACAGAACATTACCGTGAAACCGAAACAGAACATTATCGTGGACCAGAAACGGAACATTACCGTGAAACAGAAACACAACATTATCGTGGACCAGAAATCGAACATTATCGTCGACCAGAAATCGAACATTATCGTGGACTAGAGACAGAACATTACCGTGGACCAGAAATGGAACATTACCGTGAAACCGAACATTACCATGGACCAGATACGGAACATTACTGTGGACCAGAGACGGAACATTACCGTGGACCAGAACATTACCGTGGACCAGAACATTACCGTGAAACCGAACATTATCGTGAAACCGAACATTATCGTGGACCAGAGACGGAACATTACTGTGGACCAGAGACCGAACATTACCGTTAAACCGAAACAGAACATTACCGTGAAACAGAAAAAGAACATTATCGTGGACCAGAGACCGAACATTATGATGGAACAGAGATAGAACATTACTGTGGACCAGAAACGGAACATTACCGTGAAACAGAAAAAGGAACATTATCGTGGACCAGAAACGGAATATTACCGTGAAACAGAAAAAGGAACATTATCGTGGACCAGAGACCGAACATTACCGTGAAAAAGAAACAGATCATTATCGTGGACCAGAGACCGAACATTATCGTGAAACCGAACATTATCATGGAACAGAGACAGAACATTACTGTGGACCAGAGACCGAACATTACCGTTAAACCGAAACAGAACATTATCATGGACCAGAAACGGAATATTACCGTGAAACAGAAAAAGGAACATTATCGTGGACCAGAGACCGAATATTATCGTGAAACCGAACATTATCATGGAACAGAGACGGAACATTACCGTGAAACAGAAACAGAACATTACCGTGGACCAGAGACAGAACATTACCGTGGACCAGAAACGGAACATTACCGTGAAACAGAAACACAACAGTTTCGTGGACCAGAAACAGAACATTACCGTGAAACCTAAACAGAACATTATCGTTGACCAGAAACGGAACATTATCGTGAAACCGAACATTATCGTGGACCATAAACACAACATTATCGTAGACCAGAAACGGAACATTACCGTGAAACAGAAACACAACATTATCGTGGACCAGAGACGGAACATTACCGTGAAACCGAACATTACCGTGGACCAGAGACAGAACATTACCGTGGACCAGAGACAGAACATTACCGTGAAACCGAAACAGAACATTATCGTGGACCAGAAACGGAACATTACCGTGAAACAGAAACACAACATTATCGTGGACCAGAAATCGAACATTATCGTCGACCAGAAATCGAACATTATCGTGGACTAGAGACAGAACATTACCGTGGACCAGAAATGGAACATTACCGTGAAACCGAACATTACCATGGACCAGATACGGAACATTACTGTGGACCAGAGACGGAACATTACCGTGGACCAGAACATTACCGTGGACCAGAACATTACCGTGAAACCGAACATTATCGTGAAACCGAACATTATCGTGGACCAGAGACGGAACATTACTGTGGACCAGAGACCGAACATTACCGTTAAACCGAAACAGAACATTACCGTGAAACAGAAAAAGAACATTATCGTGGACCAGAGACCGAACATTATCATGGAACAGAGATAGAACATTACTGTGGACCAGAAACGGAACATTACCGTGAAACAGAAAAAGGAACATTATCGTGGACCAGAAACGGAATATTACCGTGAAACAGAAAAAGGAACATTATCGTGGACCAGAGACCGAACATTACCGTGAAAAAGAAACAGATCATTATCGTGGACCAGAGACCGAACATTATCGTGAAACCGAACATTATCATGGAACAGAGACAGAATATTACTGTGGACCAGAGACCGAACATTACCGTTAAACCGAAACAGAACATTATCGTGGACCAGAAACGGAATATTACCGTGAAACAGAAAAAGGAACATTATCGTGGACCAGAGACCGAATATTATCGTGAAACCGAACATTATCATGGAACAGAGACGGAACATTACCGTGAAACAGAAACAGAACATTACCGTGGACCAGAGACAGAACATTACCGTGGACCAGAAACGGAACATTACCGTGAAACAGAAACACAACAGTTTCGTGGACCAGAAACGGAACATTACCGTGAAACAGAAACAGAACATTACCGTGGACAAGAGACACAACATTACCGTGAAACACAACATTTTCGTGCACCAGAGACGGAACATTACCGTGGACCAGAGACGGAACATTACCGTGAAACCGAAACAGAACATTATCGTGGACCAGAGACGGAACATTACCATGAAACCGAACATTATCGTGGACCAGAGATCGAACATTACCGTGGACCAGAGACAGAACATTACCGTGGACCAGAGACAGAACATTACCGTGGACCAGAGACAGAACATTACCGTGGACCAGAGACAGAACATTACCGTGGACCAGAGACAGAACATTACCATGAAAAAGAATATTATCATGGACCAGAAACGGAACATTACCGTGAAACCGAACATTATCGGGGACCCCAAACACAACATTATCGTAGACCAGAAACGGAACATTACCGTGAAACAGAAACACAACATTATCGTGGACCAGAGACGGAACATTACCGTGAAACCGAACATTACCGTGGACCAGAGACAGAACATTACTGTGGACCAGAGACCGAACTTTACCTTGAAACCGAACATTACCGTGGACCAGAGACAGAACATTACCATGGACCAGGGACAGAACATTACCGTGAAACAGAACATTATCATGGACCAGAAACGGAACATTACCGTGAAACAGAAACAGAACATTATCGTGGACTAGAAACGGAACATTACCGTGAAACCCAAACAGAACATTATCGTGGACCAGAAACGGAACATTACCGTGGACCAGAGACAGAACATTACCTTGAAACCAAAACAGAAAATTATCGTGGACCAGAAACGGAACATTATCGTGGACCAGAGACAGATCATTACCGTGAATCCGAAACAGAACATTATCGTGGACCAGAAACGGAACATTATCGTGGACCAGAGACAGAATATTATCGTGGATCAGAGACAGAACATTATCGTGGACCAGAGACGGAACATTATCGTGGACCAGAGACAGTACATTACCGTGAAACCTAAACAGAACATTATCGTTGACCAGAAACGGAACATTATCGTGAAACCGAACATTATCGTGGACCATAAACACAACATTATCGTAGACCAGAAACGGAACATTACCGTGAAACAGAAACACAACATTATCGTGGACCAGAGACGGAGCATTACCGTGAAACCGAACATTACCGTGGACCAGAGACAGAACATTACCGTGGACCAGAGACAGAACATTACCGTGAAACCGAAACAGAACATTATCGTGGACCAGAAACGGAACATTACCGTGAAACAGAAACACAACATTATCTTGGACCAGAAATCGAACATTATCGTCGACCAGAAATCGAACATTATCGTGGACTAGAGACAGAACATTACCGTGGACCAGAAATGGAACATTACCGTGAAACCGAACATTACCATGGACCAGATACGGAACATTACTGTGGACCAGAGACGGAACTTTACCGTGGACCAGAACATTACCGTGGACCAGAACATTACCGTGGACCAGAACATTATCGTGAAACCGAACATTATCGTGAAACCGAACATTATCGTGGACCAGAGACGGAACATTACTGTGGACCAGAGACCAAACATTACCGTTAAACCGAAACAGAACATTACCGTGAAACAGAAAAAGAACATTATCGTGGACCAGAGACCGAACATTATCATGGAACAGAGATAGAACATTACTGTGGACCAGAAAAGGAACATTACCGTGAAACAGAAAAAGGAACATTATCGTGGACCAGAGACCGAACATTACCGTGAAACAGAAACAGATCATTATCGTGGACCAGAGACAGAACATTATCGTGGACCAGAGACGGAACATTATCGTGGACCAGAGACAGTACATTACCGTGAAACCTAAACAGAACATTATCGTTGACCAGAAACGGAACATTATCGTGAAACCGAACATTATCGTGGACCATAAACACAACATTATCGTAGACCAGAAACGGAACATTACCGTGAAACAGAAACACAACATTATCGTGGACCAGAGACGGAGCATTACCGTGAAACCGAACATTACCGTGGACCAGAGACAGAACATTACCGTGGACCAGAGACAGAACATTACCGTGAAACCGAAACAGAACATTATCGTGGACCAGAAACGGAACATTACCGTGAAACAGAAACACAACATTATCTTGGACCAGAAATCGAACATTATCGTCGACCAGAAATCGAACATTATCGTGGACTAGAGACAGAACATTACCGTGGACCAGAAATGGAACATTACCGTGAAACCGAACATTACCATGGACCAGATACGGAACATTACTGTGGACCAGAGACGGAACTTTACCGTGGACCAGAACATTACCGTGGACCAGAACATTACCGTGGACCAGAACATTATCGTGAAACCGAACATTATCGTGAAACCGAACATTATCGTGGACCAGAGACGGAACATTACTGTGGACCAGAGACCAAACATTACCGTTAAACCGAAACAGAACATTACCGTGAAACAGAAAAAGAACATTATCGTGGACCAGAGACCGAACATTATCATGGAACAGAGATAGAACATTACTGTGGACCAGAAAAGGAACATTACCGTGAAACAGAAAAAGGAACATTATCGTGGACCAGAGACCGAACATTACCGTGAAACAGAAACAGATCATTATCGTGGACCAGAGACGGAACATTACTGTGGACCAGAGACCGAACATTACCGTTAAACCGAAACAGAACATTACCGTGAAACAGAAAAAGAACATTATCGTGGACCAGAGACCGAACATTATCATGGAACAGAGATAGAACATTACTGTGGACCAGAAAAGGAACATTAACATGAAACAGAAAAAGAAACATTATCGTGGACCAGAGACCGAACATTACCGTGAAACAGAAACAGATCATTATCGTGGACCAGAGACCGAACATTATCGTGAAACCGAACATTATCATGGAACAGAGACAGAACATTACTGTGGACCAGAGACCGAACATTACCGTTAAACCGAAACAGAACATTATCGTGGACCAGAAACGGAATATTACCGTGAAACAGAAAAAGGAACATTATCGTGGACCAGAGACCGAATATTATCGTGAAACCGAACATTATCATGGAACAGAGACAGAACATTACCGTGGACCAGAACATTACCGTGGACCAGAACATTACCGTGGACCAGAACATTACCGTGAAACCGAACATTACCGTGAAACCGAACATTATCGTGGACCAGAGACGGAACATTACCGTGAAACAGAAACAGAACATTACCGTGGACCAGAGACAGAACATTACCGTGGACCAGAAACGGAACATTACCGTGAAACAGAAACACAACAGTTTCGTGGACCAGAAACGGAACATTACCGTGAAACAGAAACAGAACATTACCGTGGACAAGAGACACAACATTACCGTGAAACATAAACATAACATTATCGTGGACCAGAAACGGAACAAAACCGTGAAACAGAAACACAACATTATCGTGGACCAGAGACGGAACATTACCGTGAAACACAACATTTTCGTGCACCAGAGACGGAACATTACCGTGGACCAGAGACGGAACATTACCGTGAAACCGAAACAGAACATTATCGTGGACCAGAGACGGAACATTACCATGAAACCGAACATTATCGTGGACCAGAGATCGAACATTACCGTGGACCAGAGACAGAACATTACCGTGGACCAGAGACAGAACATTACCGTGGACCAGAGACAGAACATTACCGTGGACCAGAGACAGAACATTACCGTGGACCAGAGACAGAACATTACCATGAAAAAGAATATTATCATGGACCAGAAACGGAACATTACCGTGAAACAGAAACAGAACATTATCGTTGACCAGAAACGGAACATTATCGTGAAACCGAACATTATCGGGGACCCCAAACACAACATTATCGTAGACCAGAAACGGAACATTACCGTGAAACAGAAACAGAACATTATCGTGGACCAGAAACGGAACATTATCGTGAAACCGAACATTATCATGGAACAGAGACAGAACATTACCGTGGACCAGAGACCGAACATTACCGTTAAACCGAAACAGAACATTACCGTGAAACAGAAAAAGAACATTATCGTGTACCAGAGACCGAACATTATCATGGAACAGAGACAGAACATTACTGTGGACCAGAGACCGAACATTACCGTTAAACCGAAACAGAACATTACCGTGGACCAGAGACAGAACATTACTGTGGACCAGAGACCGAACTTTACCTTGAAACCGAACATTACCGTGGACCAGAGACAGAACATTACCATGGACCAGGGACAGAACATTACCGTGAAACAGAACATTATCATGGACCAGAAACGGAACATTACCGTGAAACAGAAACAGAACATTATCGTGGACTAGAAACGGAACATTACCGTGAAACCCAAACAGAACATTATCGTGGACAAGAAACGGAACATTACCGTGGACCAGAGACAGAACATTACCTTGAAACCAAAACAGAAAATTATCGTGGACCAGAAACGGAACATTATCGTGGACCAGAGACAGATCATTACCGTGAATCCGAAACAGAACATTATCGTGGACCAGAAACGGAACATTATCGTGGACCAGAGACAGAATATTATCGTGGATCAGAGACAGAACATTATCGTGGACCAGAGACGGAACATTATCGTGGACCAGAGACAGTACATTACCGTGAAACCTAAACAGAACATTATCGTTGACCAGAAACGGAACATTATCGTGAAACCGAACATTATCGTGGACCATAAACACAACATTATCGTAGACCAGAAACGGAACATTACCGTGAAACAGAAACACAACATTATCGTGGACCAGAGACGGAACATTACCGTGAAACCGAACATTACCGTGGACCAGAGACAGAACATTACCGTGGACCAGAGACAGAACATTACCGTGAAACCGAAACAGAACATTATCGTGGACCAGAAACGGAACATTACCGTGAAACAGAAACACAACATTATCTTGGACCAGAAATCGAACATTATCGTCGACCAGAAATCGAACATTATCGTGGACTAGAGACAGAACATTACCGTGGACCAGAAATGGAACATTACCGTGAAACCGAACATTACCATGGACCAGATACGGAACATTACTGTGGACCAGAGACGGAACTTTACCGTGGACCAGAACATTACCGTGGACCAGAACATTACCGTGGACCAGAACATTATCGTGAAACCGAACATTATCGTGAAACCGAACATTATCGTGGACCAGAGACGGAACATTACTGTGGACCAGAGACCAAACATTACCGTTAAACCGAAACAGAACATTACCGTGAAACAGAAAAAGAACATTATCGTGGACCAGAGACCGAACATTATCATGGAACAGAGATAGAACATTACTGTGGACCAGAAAAGGAACATTACCGTGAAACAGAAAAAGGAACATTATCGTGGACCAGAGACCGAACATTACCGTGAAACAGAAACAGATCATTATCGTGGACCAGAGACGGAACATTACTGTGGACCAGAGACCGAACATTACCGTTAAACCGAAACAGAACATTACCGTGAAACAGAAAAAGAACATTATCGTGGACCAGAGACCGAACATTATCATGGAACAGAGATAGAACATTACTGTGGACCAGAAAAGGAACATTACCATGAAACAGAAAAAGAAACATTATCGTGGACCAGAGACCGAACATTACCGTGAAACAGAAACAGATCATTATCGTGGACCAGAGACCGAACATTATCGTGAAACCGAACATTATCATGGAACAGAGACAGAACATTACTGTGGACCAGAGACCGAACATTACCGTTAAACCGAAACAGAACATTATCGTGGACCAGAAACGGAATATTACCGTGAAACAGAAAAAGGAACATTATCGTGGACCAGAGACCGAATATTATCGTGAAACCGAACATTATCATGGAACAGAGACAGAACATTACCGTGGACCAGAACATTACCGTGGACCAGAACATTACCGTGGACCAGAACATTACCGTGAAACCGAACATTACCGTGAAACCGAACATTATCGTGGACCAGAGACGGAACATTACCGTGAAACAGAAACAGAACATTACCGTGGACCAGAGACAGAACATTACCGTGGACCAGAAACGGAACATTACCGTGAAACAGAAACACAACAGTTTCGTGGACCAGAAACGGAACATTACCGTGAAACAGAAACAGAACATTACCGTGGACAAGAGACACAACATTACCGTGAAACATAAACATAACATTATCGTGGACCAGAAACGGAACAAAACCGTGAAACAGAAACACAACATTATCGTGGACCAGAGACGGAACATTACCGTGAAACACAACATTTTCGTGCACCAGAGACGGAACATTACCGTGGACCAGAGACGCAACATTACCGTGAAACCGAAACAGAACATTATCGTGGACCAGAGACGGAACATTACCATGAAACCGAACATTATCGTGGACCAGAGATCGAACATTACCGTGGACCAGAGACAGAACATTACCGTGGACCAGAGACAGAACATTACCGTGGACCAGAGACAGAACATTACCGTGGACCAGAGACAGAACATTACCATGAAAAAGAATATTATCATGGACCAGAAACGGAACATTACCGTGAAACAGAAACAGAACATTATCGTTGACCAGAAACGGAACATTATCGTGAAACCGAACATTATCGGGGACCCCAAACACAACATTATCGTAGACCAGAAAGGGAACATTACCGTGAAACAGAAACAGAACATTATCGTGGACCAGAAACGGAACATTATCGTGAAACCGAACATTATCATGGAACAGAGACAGAACATTACTGTGGACCAGAGACCGAACATTACCGTTAAACCGAAACAGAACATTACCGTGAAACAGAAAAAGAACATTATCGTGTACCAGAGACCGAACATTATCATGGAACAGAGACAGAACATTACTGTGGACCAGAGACCGAACATTACCGTTAAACCGAAACAGAACATTACCGTGGACCAGAGACAGAACATTACTGTGGACCAGAGACCGAACTTTACCTTGAAACCGAACATTACCGTGGACCAGAGACAGAACATTACCATGGACCAGGGACAGAACATTACCGTGAAACAGAACATTATCATGGACCAGAAACGGAACATTACCGTGAAACAGAAACAGAACATTATCGTGGACTAGAAACGGAACATTACCGTGAAACCCAAACAGAACATTATCGTGGACCAGAAACGGAACATTACCGTGGACCAGAGACAGAACATTACCTTGAAACCAAAACAGAAAATTATCGTGGACCAAAAACGGAACATTATCGTGGACCAGAGACAGATCATTACCGTGAATCCGAAACAGAACATTATCGTGGACCAGAAACGGAACATTATCGTGGACCAGAGACAGAACATTATCGTGGATCAGAGACAGAACATTATCGTGGACCAGAGACGGAACATTATCGTGGACCAGAGACAGTACATTACCGTGAAACCTAAACAGAACATTATCGTTGACCAGAAACGGAACATTATCGTGAAACCGAACATTATCGTGGACCATAAACACAACATTATCGTAGACCAGAAACGGAACATTACCGTGAAACAGAAACACAACATTATCGTGGACCAGAGACGGAACATTACCGTGAAACCGAACATTACCGTGGACCAGAGACAGAACATTACCGTGGACCAGAGACAGAACATTACCGTGAAACCGAAACAGAACATTATCGTGGACCAGAAACGGAACATTACCGTGAAACAGAAACACAACATTATCTTGGACCAGAAATCGAACATTATCGTCGACCAGAAATCGAACATTATCGTGGACTAGAGACAGAACATTACCGTGGACCAGAAATGGAACATTACCGTGAAACCGAACATTACCATGGACCAGATACGGAACATTACTGTGGACCAGAGACGGAACTTTACCGTGGACCAGAACATTACCGTGGACCAGAACATTACCGTGGACCAGAACATTATCGTGAAACCGAACATTATCGTGAAACCGAACATTATCGTGGACCAGAGACGGAACATTACTGTGGACCAGAGACCAAACATTACCGTTAAACCGAAACAGAACATTACCGTGAAACAGAAAAAGAACATTATCGTGGACCAGAGACCGAACATTATCATGGAACAGAGATAGAACATTACTGTGGACCAGAAAAGGAACATTACCGTGAAACAGAAAAAGGAACATTATCGTGGACCAGAGACCGAACATTACCGTGAAACAGAAACAGATCATTATCGTGGACCAGAGACCGAACATTATCGTGAAACCGAACATTATCATGGAACAGAGACAGAACATTACTGTGGACCAGAGACCGAACATTACCGTTAAACCGAAACAGAACATTATCGTGGACCAGAAACGGAATATTACCGTGAAACAGAAAAAGGAACATTATCGTGGACCAGAGACCGAATATTATCGTGAAACCGAACATTATCATGGAACAGAGACAGAACATTACCGTGGACCAGAACATTACCGTGGACCAGAACATTACCGTGAAACCGAACATTACCGTGAAACCGAACATTATCGTGGACCAGAGACGGAACATTACCGTGAAACAGAAACAGAACATTACCGTGGACCAGAGACAGAACATTACCGTGGACCAGAAACGGAACATTACCGTGAAACAGAAACACAACAGTTTCGTGGACCAGAAACGGAACATTACCGTGAAACAGAAACAGAACATTACCGTGGACAAGAGACACAACATTACCGTGAAACACAACATTTTCGTGCACCAGAGACGGAACATTACCGTGGACCAGAGACGGAACATTACCGTGAAACCGAAACAGAACATTATCGTGGACCAGAGACGGAACATTACCATGAAACCGAACATTATCGTGGACCAGAGATCGAACATTACCGTGGACCAGAGACAGAACATTACCGTGGACCAGAGACAGAACATTACCGTGGACCAGAGACAGAACATTACCGTGGACCAGAGACAGAACATTACCGTGGACCAGAGACAGAACATTACCATGAAAAAGAATATTATCATGGACCAGAAACGGAACATTACCGTGAAACAGAAACAGAACATTATCGTTGACCAGAAACGGAACATTATTGTGAAACCGAACATTATCGGGGAACCCAAACACAACGTTATCGTAGACCAGAAACGGAACATTACCGTGAAACAGAAACACAACATTATCGTGGACCAGAGACGGAACATTACCGTGAAAACGAACATTACCGTGGACCAGAGACAGAACATTACCGTGAAACCGAAACAGAACATTATCGTGGACCAGAAACGGAATATTACCGTGAAACAGAAACACAACATTATCGTGGACCAGAGACGGAACATTACCGTGAAACCGAACATTATCGTGGACCAGAGATCGAACATTATCGTGGACCAGAGACAGAACATTACCGTGGACCAGAAATGGAACATTACCGTGAAACCGAACATTATCGTGGACCAGAGACGGAACATAACTGTGAAACCGAACATTATCGTCGACCAGAAATCGAACATTATCGTGGACTAGAGACAGAACATTACCGTGGACCAGAAATGGAACATTACCGTGAAACCGAACATTACCATGGACCAGATACGGAACATTACTGTGGACCAGAGACGGAACATTACTGTGGACCAGAGACGGATCATTACCGTGGACCAGAACATTACCGTGGACCAGAACATTACCGTGAAACCGAACATTATCGTCAAACCGAACATTATCGTGGACCAGAGGTCGAACATTACCATGAAACAGAACATTATCATGGACCAGAAACGGAACATTACCGTGAAACAGAAACACAACATTATCGTGGACCAGAGAAGGAACATTACCGTGAAACCGAAACAGAATATTATCGTGGACCAGAAACGGAACATTACCGTGAAACCGAACATTATCGTGGACCAGAGATCGAACATTACCGTGGACCAGAGACAGAACATTACCGTGAAACCGAACATTATCGTGAAACCGAACATTATCGTGGACCAGAGACGGAACATTACTGTGGACCAGAGACCGAACATTACCGTTAAACCGAAACAGAACATTACCGTGAAACAGAAAAAGAACATTATCGTGGACCAGAGACCGAACATTATCATGGAACAGAGATAGAACATTACTGTGGACCAGAAAAGGAACATTTCCATGAAACAGAAAAAGGAACATTATCGTGGACCAGAGACCGAACATTACCGTGAAACCGAACATTATCATGGAACAGAGACAGAACATTACCGTGGACCAGAACATTACCGTGGACCAGAACATTACCGTGGACCAGAACATTACCGTGAAACCGAACATTACCGTGAAACCGAACATTATCGTGGACCAGAGACGGAACATTACCGTGAAACAGAAACAGAACATTACCGTGGACCAGAGACAGAACATTACCGTGGACCAGAGACAGAACATTACCGTGGACCAGAGACAGAACATTACCGTGGACCAGAGACAGAACATTACCATGAAAAAGAATATTATTATGGACCAGAAACGGAACATTACCGTGAAACAGAAACAGAACATTATCGTTGACCAGAAACGGAACATTATCGTGAAACCGAACATTATCGGGGACCCCAAACACAACGTTATCGTAGACCAGAAACGGAACATTACCGTGAAACAGAAACACAACAATATCGTGGACCAGAGACGGAACATTACCGTGAAACCGAACATTACCGTGGACCAGAGACAGAACATTACCGTGAAACCGAAACAGAACATTATCGTGGACCAGAAACGGAATATTACCGTGAAACAGAAACACAACATTATCGTGGACCAGAGATGGAACATTACCGTGGACCAGAGACAGAACATTACCGTGGACCAGAGACAGAACATTACCGTGGACCAGAGACAGAACATTACCGTGGACCAGAGAAGGAACATTACCGTGAAACCGAAACAGAATATTATCGTGGACCAGAAACGGAACATTACCGTGAAACCGAACATTATCGTGGACCAGAGATCGAACATTACCGTGGACCAGAGACAGAACATTACCGTGAAACCGAACATTATCGTGAAACCGAACATTATCGTGGACCAGAGACGGAACATTACTGTGGACCAGAGACCGAACATTACCGTTAAACCGAAACAGAACATTACCGTGAAACAGAAAAAGAACATTATCGTGGACCAGAGACCGAACATTATCATGGAACAGAGATAGAACATTACTGTGGACCAGAAAAGGAACATTACCATGAAACAGAAAAAGGAACATTATCGTGGACCAGAGACCGAACATTACCGTGAAACAGAAACAGATCATTATCGTGGACCAGAGACCGAACATTATCGTGAAACCGAACATTATCATGGAACAGAGACAGAACATTACTGTGGACCAGAGACCGAACATTACCGTTAAACCGAAACAGAACATTATCGTGGACCAGAAACGGAATATTACCGTGAAACAGAAAAAGGAACATTATCGTGGACCAGAGACCGAATATTATCGTGAAACCGAACATTATCATGGAACAGAGACAGAACATTACCGTGGACCAGAACATTACCGTGGACCAGAACATTACCGTGGACCAGAACATTACCGTGAAACCGAACATTACCGTGAAACCGAACATTATCGTGGACCAGAGACGGAACATTACCGTGAAACAGAAACAGAACATTACCGTGGACCAGAGACAGAACATTACCGTGGACCAGAAACGGAACATTACCGTGAAACAGAAACAGAACAGTTTCGTGGACCAGAAACGGAACATTACCGTGAAACAGAAACAGAACATTACCGTGGACAAGAGACACAACATTACCGTGAAACATAAACATAACATTATCGTGGACCAGAAACGGAACAAAACCGTGAAACAGAAACACAACATTATCGTGGACCAGAGACGGAACATTACCGTGAAACACAACATTTTCGTGCACCAGAGACGGAACATTACCGTGGACCAGAGACGGAACATTACCGTGAAACCGAAACAGAACATTATCGTGGACCAGAGACGGAACATTACCATGAAACCGAACATTATCGTGGACCAGAGATCGAACATTACCGTGGACCAGAGACAGAACATTACCGTGGACCAGAGACAGAACATTACCGTGGACCAGAGACAGAACATTACCGTGGACCAGAGACAGAACATTACCATGAAAAAGAATATTATCATGGACCAGAAACGGAACATTACCGTGAAACAGAAACAGAACATTATCGTTGACCAGAAACGGAACATTATCGTGAAACCGAACATTATCGGGGACCCCAAACACAACATTATCGTAGACCAGAAACGGAACATTACCGTGAAACAGAAACACAACATTATCGTGGACCAGAGACGGAACATTACCGTGAAACCGAACATTACCGTGGACCAGAGACAGAACATTACCGTGAAACCGAAACAGAACATTATCGTGGACCAGAAACGGAATATTACCGTGAAACAGAAACACAACATTATCGTGGACCAGAGACGGAACATTACCGTGAAACCGAACATTATCGTAGACCAGAGATCGAACATTATCGTGGACCAGAGACAGAACATTACCGTGGACCAGAAATGGAACATTACCGTGAAACCGAACATTATCGTGGACCAGAGACGGAACATAACTGTGAAACCGAACATTATCGTCGACCAGAAATCGAACATTATCGTGGACTAGAGACAGAACATTACCGTGGACCAGAAATGGAACATTACCGTGAAACCGAACATTACCATGGACCAGATACGGAACATTACTGTGGACCAGAGACGGAACATTACCGTGGACCAGAACATTACCGTGGACCAGAACATTACCGTGAAACCGAACATTATCGTCAAACCGAACATTATCGTGGACCAGAGGTCGAACATTACCATGAAACAGAACATTATCATGGACCAGAAACGGAACATTACCGTGAAACAGAAACACAACATTATCGTGGACCAGAGAAGGAACATTACCGTGAAACCGAAACAGAATATTATCGTGGAACACAGAAACGGAACATTACCGTGAAACCGAACATTATCGTGGACCAGAGATCGAACATTACCGTGGACAAGAGACAGAACATTACCGTGGACCAGAGAAAGAACATTACCGTGGACCAGAGACAGAACATTACCGTGGACCAGAGACAGAACATTACTGTGGACCAGAGACCAAACTTTACCTTGAAACCGAACATTACCGTGGACCAGAGACAGAATATTACCATGGACCAGAGACAGAACATTACCGTGAAAAAGAACATTATCATAGACCAGAAACGGGACATTACCGTGAAACAGAAACACAACATTTTCGTGGACCAGAGACGGAACATTACCGTGGACCAGAGACGGAACATTACCGTGAAACCGAACATTATCGTGGACCAGAGATCGAACATTACCGTGGACCAGAGACGGAACATTACCGTGGACCAGAGACAGAACATTACCGTGGACCAGAGACAGAACATTACCGTGGACCAGAGACAGAACATTACCGTGGACCAGGGACAGAACATTACCGTGAAACAGAACATTATCATGGACCAGAAACTGAACATTACCGTGAAACAGAAACAGAACATTATCGTGGACTAGAAACGGAATATTACCGTGAAACCGAAACAGAACATTATCGTGGACCAGAAACGGAACATTACCGTGGACCAGAAATGGAACATTAACGTGAAACCGAACATTATCGTGGACCAGAGACGGAACATAACTGTGAAACCGAACATTATCGTCGACCAGAAATCGAACATTATCGTGGACTAGAGACAGAACATTACCGTGGACCAGAAATGGAACATTACCGTGAAACCGAACATTACCATGGACCAGATACGGAACATTACTGTGGACCAGAGACGGAACATTACTGTGGACCAGAGACGGAACATTACCGTGGACCAGAACATTACCGTGGACCAGAACATTACCGTGAAACCGAACATTATCGTCAAACCGAACATTATCGTGGACCAGAGGTCGAACATTACCATGAAACAGAACATTATCATGGACCAGAAACGGAACATTACCGTGAAACAGAAACACAACATTATCGTGGACCAGAGAAGGAACATTACCGTGAAACCGAAACAGAATATTATCGTGGACCAGAAACGGAACATTACCGTGAAACCGAACATTATCGTGGACCAGAGATCGAACATTACCGTGGACCATAGACAGAACATTACCGTGAAACCGAACATTATCGTGAAACCGAACATTATCGTGGACCAGAGACGGAACATTACTGTGGACCAGAGACCGAACATTACCGTTAAACCGAAACAGAACATTACCGTGAAACAGAAAAAGAACATTATCGTGGACCAGAGACCGAACATTATCATGGAACAGAGATAGAACATTACTGTGGACCAGAAAAGGAACATTACCATGAAACAGAAAAAGGAACATTATCGTGGACCAGAGACCGAACATTACCGTGAAACAGAAACAGATCATTATCGTGGACCAGAGACCGAACATTATCGTGAAACCGAACATTATCATGGAACAGAGACAGAACATTACTGTGGACCAGAGACCGAACATTACCGTTAAACCGAAACAGAACATTATCGTGGACCAGAAACGGAATATTACCGTGAAACAGAAAAAGGAACATTATCGTGGACCAGAGACCGAATATTATCGTGAAACCGAACATTATCATGGAACAGAGACAGAACATTACCGTGGACCAGAACATTACCGTGGACCAGAACATTACCGTGGACCAGAACATTACCGTGAAACCGAACATTACCGTGAAACCGAACATTGTCGTGGACCAGAGACGGAACATTACCGTGAAACAGAAACAGAACATTACCGTGGACCAGAGACAGAACATTACCGTGGACCAGAAACGGAACATTACCGTGAAACAGAAACACAACAGTTTCGTGGACCAGAAACGGAACATTACCGTGAAACAGAAACAGAACATTACCATGGACAAGAGACACAACATTACCGTGAAACATAAACATAACATTATCGTGGACCAGAAACGGAACAAAACCGTGAAACAGAAACACAACATTATCGTGGACCAGAGACGGAACATTACCGTGAAACACAACATTTTCGTGCACCAGAGACGGAACATTACCGTGGACCAGAGACGGAACATTACCGTGAAACCGAAACAGAACATTATCGTGGACCAGAGACGGAACATTACCATGAAACCGAACATTATCGTGGACCAGAGATCGAACATTACCGTGGACCAGAGACAGAACATTACCGTGGACCAGAGACAGAACATTACCGTGGACCAGAGACAGAACATTACCGTGGACCAGAGACAGAACATTACCGTGGATCAGAGACAGAACATTACCATGAAAAAGAATATTATCATGGACCAGAAACGGAACATTACCGTGAAACAGAAACAGAACATTATCGTTGACCAGAAACCGAACATTATCGTGAAACCGAACATTATCGGGGACCCCAAACACAACATTATCGTAGACCAGAAACGGAACATTACCGTGAAACAGAAACACAACATTATCGTGGACCAGAGACGGAACATTACCGTGAAACCGAACATTACCGTGGACCAGAGACAGAAGATTACCGTGAAACCGAAACAGAACATTATCGTGGACCAGAAACGGAATATTACCGTGAAACAGAAACACAACATTATCGTGGACCAGAGACGGAACATTACCGTGAAACCGAACATTATCGTGGACCAGAGATCGAACATTATCGTGGACCAGAGACAGAACATTACCGTGGAGCAGAAATGGAACATTACCGTGAAACCGAACATTATCGTGGACCAGAGACGGAACATAACTGTGAAACCGAACATTATCGTCGACCAGAAATCGAACATTATCGTGGACTAGAGACAGAACATTACCGTGGACCAGAAATGGAACATTACCGTGAAACCGAACATTACCATGGACCAGATACGGAACATTACTGTGGACCAGAGACGGAACATTACCGTGGACCAGAACATTACCGTGGACCAAAACATTACCGTGAAACCGAACATTATCGTCAAACCGAACATTATCGTGGACCAGAGGTCGAACATTACCATGAAACAGAACATTATCATGGACCAGAAACGGAACATTACCGTGAAACAGAAACACAACATTATCGTGGACCAGAGAAGGAACATTACCGTGAAACCGAAACAGAATATTATCGTGGAACACAGAAACGGAACATTACCGTGAAACCGAACATTATCGTGGACCAGAGATCGAACATTACCGTGGACAAGAGACAGAACATTACCGTGGACCAGAAAAAGAACATTACCGTGGACCAGAGACAGAACATTACCGTGGACCAGAGACAGAACATTACTGTGGACCAGAGACCAAACTTTACCTTGAAACCGAACATTACCGTGGACCAGAGACAGAATATTACCATGGACCAGAGACAGAACATTACCGTGAAAAAGAACATTATCATAGACCAGAAACGGAACATTACCGTGAAACAGAAACACAACATTTTCGTGGACCAGAGACGGAACATTACCGTGGACCAGAGACGGAACATTACCTTTAAACCGAAACAGAACATTATCGTGGACCAGAGACGGAACATTACCGTGAAACCGAACATTATCGTGGACCAGAGATCGAACATTACCGTGGACCAGAGACGGAACATTACCGTGGACCAGAGACAGAACATTACCGTGGACCAGAGACAGAACATTACCGTGGACCAGAGACAGAACATTACCGTGGACCAGGGACAGAACATTACCGTGAAACAGAACATTATCATGGACCAGAAACTGAACATTACCGTGAAACAGAAACAGAACATTATCGTGGACTAGAAACGGAACATTACCGTGAAACCGAAACAGAACATTATCGTGGACCAGAAACGGAACATTATCGTGGACCAGAGACAGAACATTACCGTGGACCAGAGACAGAACATTACCATGGACCAGGGACAGAACATTACCGTGAAACAGAACATTATCATGGACCAGAAACTGAACATTACCGTGAAACAGAAACAGAACATTATCGTGGACTAGAAACGGAACATTACCGTGAAACCGAAACAGAACATTATCGTGGACCAGAAACGGAACATTATCGTGGACCAGAGACAGAACATTACCGTGGACCAGAGACAGAACATTACCGTGGACCAGAGACAGAACATTACTGTGGACCAGAGACCGAACTTTACCTTGAAACCGAACATTACCGTGGACCAGAGACAGAACATTACCATGGACCAGGGACAGAACATTACCGTGAAACAGAACATTATCATGGACCAGAAACTGAACATTACCGTGAAACAGAAACAGAACATTATCGTGGACTAGAAACGGAACATTACCGTGAAACCGAAACAGAACATTATCGTGGACCAGAAACGGAACATTATCGTGGACCAGAGACAGAACATTACCGTGAAACCGAAACAGAACATTATCGTGGACCAGAAACGGAATATTATCGTGGACCAGAGACAGAACATTATCGTGGATCAGAGACAGAACATTGTCGTGGACCAGAGACGGAACATTATCGTGGACCAGAGACAGAACATTACCGTGAAACCTAAACAGAACATTATCGTTGACCAGAAACGGAACATTATCGTGATACCGAACATTATCGTGGACCAGAAACACAACATTATCGTGGACCAGAAACGGAACATTACCGTGAAACTGAAACACAACATTATCGTGGACCAGAGACGGAACATTACCGTGAAACCGAACATTACCGTGGACAAGAGACTGAACATTACCGTGGACCAGAGACAGAACATTACCGTGGACCAGAAATGGAACATTACCGTGAAACCGAACATTATCGTGGACCAGAGACGGAACATTACCGTGAAACCAAACATTATCGTCGACCAGAAATCGAACATTATTGTGGACTAGAGACAGAACATTACCGTTGACCAGAAACGGAACATTATCGTGAAACCGAACATTACCGTGGACCAGAGACCGAACATTACCGTGAAACTGAAACAGAACATTATCGTGGACCAGAAACGGAACATTACCGTGAAACAGAAACACAACATTATCGTTGACCAGAAACGGAACATTACCGTGAAACAGAAACAGAACATTAGCGTGGACCAGAGACAGAACATTACCGTGAACCAGAGACAGAACATTACCGTGAAACAGAAACACAACATTACCGTGGACCAGAGACAGAACATTACCGTGAAACGGAAACAGAACATTACCGTGAAACCGAAACAGAACATTATCTTGTACCAGAAACGGAACATTATCATGGACCAGAGACAGAACATTACCGTGAAACCGAACATTATCGTGGACAAGACACAGAACATTACCGTGGACCAGAGACAGAACATTACCGTGAAACCAAAACAGAACATTATCGTGGACCAGAGATCGAACATTACCGTGGACCAGAGAGAGAACATTACCGTGGACCAGAGACAGAACATTACCGTGGACCAGAGACAGAACATTACCATGGACCAGAGACAGAACATTACCGTGGACTAGAGACAGAACATTACTGTGGACCAGAGACACAACTTTACCTTGAAACCGAACATCACCGTGGACCAGAGACAGAACATTAACATGGACCAGAGACAGAACATTACCGTGAAACAGAACATTATCATGGACCAGAAACGGAATATTACCGTGAAACAGAAACACAACATTATCGTCGACCAGAGACGGAACATTACCGTGGACCAGAGACGGAACATTACCGTGAAACCGAAACAGAACATTATCGTGGACCAGAAACGGAACATTTTCGTGAAACCGAACATTATCATGGAACAGAGACAGAACATTACTGTGGACCAGAGACCGAACATTACCGTTAAACCGAAACAGAACATTACCGTGAAACAGAAAAAGAACATTATCGTGTACCAGAGACCGAACATTATCATGGAACAGAGACAGAACATTACTGTGGACCAGAGACCGAACATTACCGTTAAACCGAAACAGAACATTACCGTGGACCAGAGACAGAACATTACTGTGGACCAGAGACCGAACTTTACCTTGAAACCGAACATTACCGTGGACCAGAGACAGAACATTACCGTGGACCAGGGACAGAACATTACCGTGAAACAGAACATTATCATGGACCAGAAACGGAACATTACCGTGAAACAGAAACAGAACATTATCGTGGACTAGAAACGGAACATTACCGTGAAACCCAAACAGAACATTATCGTGGACCAGAAACGGAACATTACCGTGGACCAGAGACAGAACATTACCTTGAAACCAAAACAGAAAATTATCGTGGACCAGAAACGGAACATTATCGTGGACCAGAGACAGATCATTACCGTGAATCCGAACATTATCATGGAACAGAGACAGAACATTACTGTGGACCAGAGACCGAACATTACCGTTAAACCGAAACAGAACATTATCGTGGACCAGAAACGGAATATTACCGTGAAACAGAAAAAGGAACATTATCGTGGACCAGAGACCGAATATTATCGTGAAACCGAACATTATCATGGAACAGAGACGGAACATTACCGTGAAACAGAAACAGAACATTACCGTGGACCAGAGACAGAACATTACCGTGGACCAGAAACGGAACATTACCGTGAAACAGAAAACAAACAGTTTCGTGGACCAGAAACGGAACATTACCGTGAAACAGAAACAGAACATTACCGTGGACAAGAGACACAACATTACCGTGAAACACAACATTTTCGTGCACCAGAGACGGAACATTACCGTGGACCAGAGACGGAACATTACCGTGAAACCGAAACAGAACATTATCGTGGACCAGAGACGGAACATTACCATGAAACCGAACATTATCGTGGACCAGAGATCGAACATTACCGTGGACCAGAGACAGAACATTACCGTGGACCAGAGACAGAACATTACCGTGGACCAGAGACAGAACATTACCGTGGACCAGAGACAGAACATTACCATGAAAAAGAATATTATCATGGACCAGAAACGGAACATTACCGTGAAACAGAAACAGAACATTATCGTTGACCAGAAACGGAACATTATCGTGAAACCGAACATTATCGGGGACCCCAAACACAACATTATCGTAGACCAGAGACAGAACATTACCTTGAAACCAAAACAGAAAATTATCGTGGACCAGAAACGGAACATTATCATGGACCAGAGACGGATCATTACCGTGAATCCGAAACAGAACATTATCGTGGACCAGAAACGGAACATTATCGTGGACCAGAGACAGAACATTATCGTGGATCAGAGACAGAACATTATCGTGGACCAGAGACGGAACATTATCGTGGACCAGAGACAGAACATTACCGTGAAACCTAAACAGAACATTATCGTTGACCAGAAACGGAACATTATCGTGAAACCGAACATTATCGTGGACCATAAACACAACATTATCGTAGACCAGAAACGGAACATTACCGTGAAACAGAAACACAACATTATCGTGGACCAGAGACGGAACATTACCGTGAAACCGAACATTACCGTGGACCAGAGACAGAACATTACCGTGGACCAGAGACAGAACATTACCGTGAAACCGAAACAGAACATTATCGTGGACCAGAAACGGAACATTACCGTGAAACAGAAACACAACATTATCGTGGACCAGAAATCGAACATTATCGTCGACCAGAAATCGAACATTATCGTGGACTAGAGACAGAACATTACCGTGGACCAGAAATGGAACATTACCGTGAAACCGAACATTACCATGGACCAGATACGGAACATTACTGTGGACCAGAGACGGAACATTACCGTGGACCAGAACATTACCGTGGACCATAACATTACCGTGAAACCGAACATTATCGTGAAACCGAACATTATCGTGGACCAGAGACGGAACATTACTGTGGACCAGAGACCGAACATTACCGTTAAACCGAAACAGAACATTACCGTGAAACAGAAAAAGAACATTATCGTGGACCAGAGACCGAACATTATCATGGAACAGAGATAGAACATTACTGTGGACCAGAAACGGAACATTACCGTGAAACAGAAAAAGGAACATTATCGTGGACCAGAAACGGAATATTACCGTGAAACAGAAAAAGGAACATTATCGTGGACCAGAGACCGAACATTACCGTGAAAAAGAAACAGATCATTATCGTGGACCAGAGACCGAACATTATCGTGAAACCGAACATTATCATGGAACAGAGACAGAACATTACTGTGGACCAGAGACCGAACATTACCGTTAAACCGAAACAGAACATTATCATGGACCAGAAACGGAATATTACCGTGAAACAGAAAAAGGAACATTATCGTGGACCAGAGACCGAATATTATCGTGAAACCGAACATTATCATGGAACAGAGACGGAACATTACCGTGAAACAGAAACAGAACATTACCGTGGACCAGAGACAGAACATTACCGTGGACCAGAAACGGAACATTACCGTGAAACAGAAACACAACAGTTTCGTGGACCAGAAACAGAACATTACCGTGAAACCTAAACAGAACATTATCGTTGACCAGAAACGGAACATTATCGTGAAACCGAACATTATCGTGGACCATAAACACAACATTATCGTAGACCAGAAACGGAACATTACCGTGAAACAGAAACACAACATTATCGTGGACCAGAGACGGAACATTACCGTGAAACCGAACATTACCGTGGACCAGAGACAGAACATTACCGTGGACCAGAGACAGAACATTACCGTGAAACCGAAACAGAACATTATCGTGGACCAGAAACGGAACATTACCGTGAAACAGAAACACAACATTATCGTGGACCAGAAATCGAACATTATCGTCGACCAGAAATCGAACATTATCGTGGACTAGAGACAGAACATTACCGTGGACCAGAAATGGAACATTACCGTGAAACCGAACATTACCATGGACCAGATACGGAACATTACTGTGGACCAGAGACGGAACATTACCGTGGACCAGAACATTACCGTGGACCAGAACATTACCGTGAAACCGAACATTATCGTGAAACCGAACATTATCGTGGACCAGAGACGGAACATTACTGTGGACCAGAGACCGAACATTACCGTTAAACCGAAACAGAACATTACCGTGAAACAGAAAAAGAACATTATCGTGGACCAGAGACCGAACATTATCATGGAACAGAGATAGAACATTACTGTGGACCAGAAACGGAACATTACCGTGAAACAGAAAAAGGAACATTATCGTGGACCAGAAACGGAATATTACCGTGAAACAGAAAAAGGAACATTATCGTGGACCAGAGACCGAACATTACCGTGAAAAAGAAACAGATCATTATCGTGGACCAGAGACCGAACATTATCGTGAAACCGAACATTATCATGGAACAGAGACAGAACATTACTGTGAACCAGAGACCGAACATTACCGTTAAACCGAAACAGAACATTATCGTGGACCAGAAACGGAATATTACCGTGAAACAGAAAAAGGAACATTATCGTGGACCAGAGACCGAATATTATCGTGAAACCGAACATTATCATGGAACAGAGACGGAACATTACCGTGAAACAGAAACAGAACATTACCGTGGACCAGAGACAGAACATTACCGTGGACCAGAAACGGAACATTACCGTGAAACAGAAACACAACAGTTTCGTGGACCAGAAACGGAACATTACCGTGAAACAGAAACAGAACATTACCGTGGACAAGAGACACAACATTACCGTGAAACACAACATTTTCGTGCACCAGAGACGGAACATTACCGTGGACCAGAGACGGAACATTACCGTGAAACCGAAACAGAACATTATCGTGGACCAGAGACGGAACATTACCATGAAACCGAACATTATCGTGGACCAGAGATCGAACATTACCGTGGACCAGAGACAGAACATTACCGTGGACCAGAGACAGAACATTACCGTGGACCAGAGACAGAACATTACCGTGGACCAGAGACAGAACATTACCATGAAAAAGAATATTATCATGGACCAGAAACGGAACATTACCGTGAAACCGAACATTATCGGGGACCCCAAACACAACATTATCGTAGACCAGAAACGGAACATTACCGTGAAACAGAAACACAACATTATCGTGGACCAGAGACGGAACATTACCGTGAAACCGAACATTACCGTGGACCAGAGACAGAACATTACCGTGAAACCGAAACAGAACATTATCGTGGACCAGAAACGGAATATTACCGTGAAACAGAAACACAACATTATCGTGGACCAGAGACGGAACATTACCGTGAAACCGAACATTATCGTGGACCAGAGATCGAACATTATCGTGGACCAGACACAGAACATTACCGTGAATCCGAAACAGAACATTATCGTGGACCAGAAACGGAACATTATCGTGGACCAGAGACAGAACATTATCGTGGATCAGAGACAGAACATTATCGTCGACCAGAAATCGAACATTATCGTGGACTAGAGACAGAACATTACCGTGGACCAGAAATGGAACATTACCGTGAAACCGAACATTACCATGGACCAGATACGGAACATTACTGTGGACCAGAGACGGAACAATACTGTGGACCAGAGACGGAACATTACCGTGGACCAGAACATTACCGTGGACCAGAACATTAACGTGGACCAGAGACAGAACATTACCATGAAAAAGAATATTATCATGGACCAGAAACGGAACATTACCGTGAAACCCAAACAGAACATTATCGTGGACCAGAAACGGAACATTACCGTGGACCAGAGACAGAACATTACCTTGAAACCAAAACAGAAAATTATCGTGGACCAGAAACGGAACATTATCGTGGACCAGAGACAGATCATTACCGTGAATCCGAAACAGAACATTATCGTGGACCAGAAACGGAACATTATCGTGGACCAGAGACAGAACATTATCGTGGATCAGAGACAGAACATTATCGTGGACCAGAGACGGAACATTATCGTGGACCAGAGACAGAACATTACCGTGAAACCTAAACAGAACATTATCGTTGACCAGAAACGGAACATTATCGTGAAACCGAACATTATCGTGGACCATAAACACAACATTATCGTAGACCAGAAACGGAACATTACCGTGAAACAGAAACACAACATTATCGTTGACCAGAAACGGAACATTATCGTGAAACCGAACATTATCGTGGACCATAAACACAACATTATCGTAGACCAGAAACGGAACATTACCGTGAAACAGAAACAGAACATTATCGTGGACTAGAAACGGAACATTACCGTGAAACCCAAACAGAACATTATCGTGGACCAGAAACGGAACATTACCGTGGACCAGAGACAGAACATTACCTTGAAACCAAAACAGAAAATTATCGTGGACCAGAAACGGAACATTATCGTGGACCAGAGACAGATCATTACCGTGAATCCGAAACAGAACATTATCGTGGACCAGAAACGGAACATTATCGTGGACCACAGACAGAACATTATCGTGGATCAGAGACAGAACATTATCGTGGACCAGAGACGGAACATTATCGTGGACCAGAGACAGAACATTACCGTGAAACCTAAACAGAACATTATCGTTGACCAGAAACGGAACATTATCGTGAAACCGAACATTATCGTGGACCATAAACACAACATTATCGTAGACCAGAAACGGAACATTACCGTGAAACAGAAACACAACATTATCGTGGACCAGAGACGGAACATTACCGTGAAACCGAACATTACCGTGGACCAGAGACAGAACATTACCGTGGACCAGAGACAGAACATTACCGTGAAACCGAAACAGAACATTATCGTGGACCAGAAACGGAACATTACCGTGAAACAGAAACACAACATTATCGTGGACCAGAAATCGAACATTATCGTCGACCAGAAATCGAACATTATCGTGGACTAGAGACAGAACATTACCGTGGACCAGAAATGGAACATTACCGTGAAACCGAACATTACCATGGACCAGATACGGAACATTACTGTGGACCAGAGACGGAACATTACCGTGGACCAGAACATTACCGTGGACCAGAACATTACCGTGAAACCGAACATTATCGTGAAACCGAACATTATCGTGGACCAGAGACGGAACATTACTGTGGACCAGAGACCGAACATTACCGTTAAACCGAAACAGAACATTACCGTGAAACAGAACATTATCATAGACCAGAAACGGAACATTACCGTGAAACAGAAACACAACATTTTCGTGGACCAGAGACGGAACATTACCGTGGACCAGAGACGGAACATTACCTTTAAACCGAAACAGAACATTATCGTGGACCAGAGACGGAACATTACCGTGAAACCGAACATTATCGTGGACCAGAGATCGAACATTACCGTGGACCAGAGACGGAACATTACCGTGGACCAGAGACAGAACATTACCGTGGACCAGAGACAGAACATTACCGTGGACCAGAGACAGAACATTACCGTGGACCAGGGACAGAACATTACCGTGAAACAGAACATTATCATGGACCAGAAACTGAACATTACCGTGAAACAGAAACAGAACATTATCGTGGACTAGAAACGGAACATTACCGTGAAACCGAAACAGAACATTATCGTGGACCAGAAACGGAACATTATCGTGGACCAGAGACAGAACATTACCGTGGACCAGAGACAGAACATTACCATGGACCAGGGACAGAACATTACCGTGAAACAGAACATTATCATGGACCAGAAACTGAACATTACCGTGAAACAGAAACAGAACATTATCGTGGACTAGAAACGGAACATTACCGTGAAACCGAAACAGAACATTATCGTGGACCAGAAACGGAACATTATCGTGGACCAGAGACAGAACATTACCGTGGACCAGAGACAGAACATTACCGTGGACCAGAGACAGAACATTACTGTGGACCAGAGACCGAACTTTACCTTGAAACCGAACATTACCGTGGACCAGAGACAGAACATTACCATGGACCAGGGACAGAACATTACCGTGAAACAGAACATTATCATGGACCAGAAACTGAACATTACCGTGAAACAGAAACAGAACATTATCGTGGACTAGAAACGGAACATTACCGTGAAACCGAAACAGAACATTATCGTGGACCAGAAACGGAACATTATCGTGGACCAGAGACAGAACATTACCGTGAAACCGAAACAGAACATTATCGTGGACCAGAAACGGAATATTATCGTGGACCAGAGACAGAACATTATCGTGGATCAGAGACAGAACATTGTCGTGGACCAGAGACGGAACATTATCGTGGACCAGAGACAGAACATTACCGTGAAACCTAAACAGAACATTATCGTTGACCAGAAACGGAACATTATCGTGATACCGAACATTATCGTGGACCAGAAACACAACATTATCGTGGACCAGAAACGGAACATTACCGTGAAACTGAAACACAACATTATCGTGGACCAGAGACGAAACATTACCGTGAAACCGAACATTACCGTGGACAAGAGACTGAACATTACCGTGGACCAGAGACAGAACATTACCGTGGACCAGAAATGGAACATTACCGTGAAACCGAACATTATCGTGGACCAGAGACGGAACATTACCGTGAAACCAAACATTATCGTCGACCAGAAATCGAACATTATTGTGGACTAGAGACAGAACATTACCGTTGACCAGAAACGGAACATTATCGTGAAACCGAACATTACCGTGGACCAGAGACCGAACATTACCGTGAAACTGAAACAGAACATTATCGTGGACCAGAAACGGAACATTACCGTGAAACAGAAACACAACATTATCGTTGACCAGAAACGGAACATTACCGTGAAACAGAAACAGAACATTAGCGTGGACCAGAGACAGAACATTACCGTGAACCAGAGACAGAACATTACCGTGAAACAGAAACACAACATTACCGTGGACCAGAGACAGAACATTACCGTGAAACGGAAACAGAACATTACCGTGAAACCGAAACAGAACATTATCTTGTACCAGAAACGGAACATTATCATGGACCAGAGACAGAACATTATCGTGGACCAAAGATGGAACATTATCCTGGACCAGAGACGGAACATTACCGTGAAACCGAACATTATCGTGGACAAGACACAGAACATTACCGTGGACCAGAGACAGAACATTACCGTGAAACCAAAACAGAACATTATCGTGGACCAGAGATCGAACATTACCGTGGACCAGAGAGAGAACATTACCGTGGACCAGAGACAGAACATTACCGTGGACCAGAGACAGAACATTACCATGGACCAGAGACAGAACATTACCGTGGACTAGAGACAGAACATTACTGTGGACCAGAGACACAACTTTACCTTGAAACCGAACATCACCGTGGACCAGAGACAGAACATTAACATGGACCAGAGACAGAACATTACCGTGAAACAGAACATTATCATGGACCAGAAACGGAATATTACCGTGAAACAGAAACACAACATTATCGTCGACCAGAGACGGAACATTACCGTGGACCAGAGACGGAACATTACCGTGAAACCGAAACAGAACATTATCGTGGACCAGAAATGGAACATTTTCGTGAAACCGAACATTATCATGGAACAGAGACAGAACATTACTGTGGACCAGAGACCGAACATTACCGTTAAACCGAAACAGAACATTACCGTGAAACAGAAAAAGAACATTATCGTGTACCAGAGACCGAACATTATCATGGAACAGAGACAGAACATTACTGTGGACCAGAGACCGAACATTACCGTTAAACCGAAACAGAACATTACCGTGGACCAGAGACAGAACATTACTGTGGACCAGAGACCGAACTTTACCTTGAAACCGAACATTACCGTGGACCAGAGACAGAACATTACCGTGGACCAGGGACAGAACATTACCGTGAAACAGAACATTATCATGGACCAGAAACGGAACATTACCGTGAAACAGAAACAGAACATTATCGTGGACTAGAAACGGAACATTACCGTGAAACCCAAACAGAACATTATCGTGGACCAGAAACGGAACATTACCGTGGACCAGAGACAGAACATTACCTTGAAACCAAAACAGAAAATTATCGTGGACCAGAAACGGAACATTATCGTGGACCAGAGACAGATCATTACCGTGAATCCGAACATTATCATGGAACAGAGACAGAACATTACTGTGGACCAGAGACCGAACATTACCGTTAAACCGAAACAGAACATTATCGTGGACCAGAAACGGAATATTACCGTGAAACAGAAAAAGGAACATTATCGTGGACCAGAGACCGAATATTATCGTGAAACCGAACATTATCATGGAACAGAGACGGAACATTACCGTGAAACAGAAACAGAACATTACCGTGGACCAGAGACAGAACATTACCGTGGACCAGAAACGGAACATTACCGTGAAACAGAAAACAAACAGTTTCGTGGACCAGAAACGGAACATTACCGTGAAACAGAAACAGAACATTACCGTGGACAAGAGACACAACATTACCGTGAAACACAACATTTTCGTGCACCAGAGACGGAACATTACCGTGGACCAGAGACGGAACATTACCGTGAAACCGAAACAGAACATTATCGTGGACCAGAGACGGAACATTACCATGAAACCGAACATTATCGTGGACCAGAGATCGAACATTACCGTGGACCAGAGACAGAACATTACCGTGGACCAGAGACAGAACATTACCGTGGACCAGAGACAGAACATTACCATGAAAAAGAATATTATCATGGACCAGAAACGGAACATTACCGTGAAACAGAAACAGAACATTATCGTTGACCAGAAACGGAACATTATCGTGAAACCGAACATTATCGGGGACCCCAAACACAACATTATCGTAGACCAGAGACAGAACATTACCTTGAAACCAAAACAGAAAATTATCGTGGACCAGAAACGGAACATTATCGTGGACCAGAGACGGATCATTACCGTGAATCCGAAACAGAACATTATCGTGGAACAGAAACGGAACATTATCGTGGACCAGAGACAGAACATTATCGTGGATCAGAGACAGAACATTATCGTGGACCAGAGACGGAACATTATCGGGGACCAGAGACAGAACATTACCGTGAAACCTAAACAGAACATTATCGTTGACCAGAAACGGAACATTATCGTGAAACCGAACATTATCGTGGACCATAAACACAACATTATCGTAGACCAGAAACGGAACATTACCGTGAAACAGAAACACAACATTATCGTGGACCAGAGACGGAACATTACCGTGAAACCGAACATTACCGTGGACCAGAGACAGAACATTACCGTGGACCAGAGACAGAACATTACCGTGAAACCGAAACAGAACATTATCGTGGACCAGAAACGGAACATTACCGTGAAACAGAAACACAACATTATCGTGGACCAGAAATCGAACATTATCGTCGACCAGAAATCGAACATTATCGTGGACTAGAGACAGAACATTACCGTGGACCAGAAATGGAACATTACCGTGAAACCGAACATTACCATGGACCAGATACGGAACATTACTGTGGACCAGAGACGGAACATTACCGTGGACCAGAACATTACCGTGGACCAGAACATTACCGTGAAACCGAACATTATCGTGAAACCGAACATTATCGTGGACCAGAGACGGAACATTACTGTGGACCAGAGACCGAACATTACCGTTAAACCGAAACAGAACATTACCGTGAAACAGAAAAAGAACATTATCGTGGACCAGAGACCGAACATTATGATGGAACAGAGATAGAACATTACTGTGGACCAGAAACGGAACATTACCGTGAAACAGAAAAAGGAACATTATCGTGGACCAGAAACGGAATATTACCGTGAAACAGAAAAAGGAACATTATCGTGGACCAGAGACCGAACATTACCGTGAAAAAGAAACAGATCATTATCGTGGACCAGAGACCGAACATTATCGTGAAACCGAACATTATCATGGAACAGAGACAGAACATTACTGTGGACCAGAGACCGAACATTACCGTTAAACCGAAACAGAACATTATCATGGACCAGAAACGGAATATTACCGTGAAACAGAAAAAGGAACATTATCGTGGACCAGAGACCGAATATTATCGTGAAACCGAACATTATCATGGAACAGAGACGGAACATTACCGTGAAACAGAAACAGAACATTACCGTGGACCAGAGACAGAACATTACCGTGGACCAGAAACGGAACATTACCGTGAAACAGAAACACAACAGTTTCGTGGACCAGAAACAGAACATTACCGTGAAACCTAAACAGAACATTATCGTTGACCAGAAACGGAACATTATCGTGAAACCGAACATTATCGTGGACCATAAACACAACATTATCGTAGACCAGAAACGGAACATTACCGTGAAACAGAAACACAACATTATCGTGGACCAGAGACGGAACATTACCGTGAAACCGAACATTACCGTGGACCAGAGACAGAACATTACCGTGGACCAGAGACAGAACATTACCGTGAAACCGAAACAGAACATTATCGTGGACCAGAAACGGAACATTACCGTGAAACAGAAACACAACATTATCGTGGACCAGAAATCGAACATTATCGTCGACCAGAAATCGAACATTATCGTGGACTAGAGACAGAACATTACCGTGGACCAGAAATGGAACATTACCGTGAAACCGAACATTACCATGGACCAGATACGGAACATTACTGTGGACCAGAGACGGAACATTACCGTGGACCAGAACATTACCGTGGACCAGAACATTACCGTGAAACCGAACATTATCGTGAAACCGAACATTATCGTGGACCAGAGACGGAACATTACTGTGGACCAGAGACCGAACATTACCGTTAAACCGAAACAGAACATTACCGTGAAACAGAAAAAGAACATTATCGTGGACCAGAGACCGAACATTATCATGGAACAGAGATAGAACATTACTGTGGACCAGAAACGGAACATTACCGTGAAACAGAAAAAGGAACATTATCGTGGACCAGAAACGGAATATTACCGTGAAACAGAAAAAGGAACATTATCGTGGACCAGAGACCGAACATTACCGTGAAAAAGAAACAGATCATTATCGTGGACCAGAGACCGAACATTATCGTGAAACCGAACATTATCATGGAACAGAGACAGAATATTACTGTGGACCAGAGACCGAACATTACCGTTAAACCGAAACAGAACATTATCGTGGACCAGAAACGGAATATTACCGTGAAACAGAAAAAGGAACATTATCGTAGACCAGAGACCGAATATTATCGTGAAACCGAACATTATCATGGAACAGAGACGGAACATTACCGTGAAACAGAAACAGAACATTACCGTGGACCAGAGACAGAACATTACCGTGGACCAGAAACGGAACATTACCGTGAAACAGAAACACAACAGTTTCGTGGACCAGAAACGGAACATTACCGTGAAACAGAAACAGAACATTACCGTGGACAAGAGACACAACATTACCGTGAAACACAACATTTTCGTGCACCAGAGACGGAACATTACCGTGGACCAGAGACGGAACATTACCGTGAAACCGAAACAGAACATTATCGTGGACCAGAGACGGAACATTACCATGAAACCGAACATTATCGTGGACCAGAGATCGAACATTACCGTGGACCAGAGACAGAACATTACCGTGGACCAGAGACAGAACATTACCGTGGACCAGAGACAGAACATTACCGTGGACCAGAGACAGAACATTACCGTGGACCAGAGACAGAACATTACCATGAAAAAGAATATTATCATGGACCAGAAACGGAACATTACCGTGAAACCGAACATTATCGGGGACCCCAAACACAACATTATCGTAGACCAGAAACGGAACATTACCGTGAAACAGAAACACAACATTATCGTGGACCAGAGACGGAACATTACCGTGAAACCGAACATTACCGTGGACCAGAGACAGAACATTACCGTGAAACCGAAACAGAACATTATCGTGGACCAGAAACGGAATATTACCGTGAAACAGAAACACAACATTATCGTGGACCAGAGACGGAACATTACCGTGAAACCGAACATTATCGTGGACCAGAGATCGAACATTATCGTGGACCAGACACAGAACATTACCGTGAATCCGAAACAGAACATTATCGTGGACCAGAGACAGAACATTATCGTGGATCAGAGACAGAACATTATCGTCGACTAGAAATCGAACATTATCGTGGACTAGAGACAGAACATTACCGTGGACCAGAAATGGAACATTACCGTGAAACCGAACATTACCATGGACCAGATCGGAACATTACTGTGGACCAGAGACGGAACAATACTGTGGACCAGAGACGGAACATTACCGTGGACCAGAACATTACCGTGGACCAGAACATTACCGTGGACCAGAGACAGAACATTACCATGAAAAAGAATATTATCATGGACCAGAAACGGAACATTACCGTGAAACCCAAACAGAACATTATCGTGGACCAGAAACGGAACATTACCGTGGACCAGAGACAGAACATTACCTTGAAACCAAAACAGAAAATTATCGTGGACCAGAAACGGAACATTATCGTGGACCAGAGACAGATCATTACCGTGAATCCGAAACAGAACATTATCGTGGACCAGAAACGGAACATTATCGTGGACCAGAGACAGAACATTATCGTGGATCAGAGACAGAACATTATCGTGGACCAGAGACGGAACATTATCGTGGACCAGAGACAGAACATTACCGTGAAACCTAAACAGAACATTATCGTTGACCAGAAACGGAACATTATCGTGAAACCGAACATTATCGTGGACCATAAACACAACATTATCGTAGACCAGAAACGGAACATTACCGTGAAACAGAAACACAACATTATCGTTGACCAGAAACGGAACATTATCGTGAAACCGAACATTATCGTGGACCATAAACACAACATTATCGTAGACCAGAAACGAAACATTACCGTGAAACAGAAACAGAACATTATCGTGGACTAGAAACGGAACATTACCGTGAAACCCAAACAGAACATTATCGTGGACCAGAAACGGAACATTACCGTGGACCAGAGACAGAACATTACCTTGAAACCAAAACAGAAAATTATCGTGGACCAGAAACGGAACATTATCGTGGACCAGAGACAGATCATTACCGTGAATCCGAAACAGAACATTATCGTGGACCAGAAACGGAACATTATCGTGGACCAGAGACAGAACATTATCGTGGATCAGAGACAGAACATTATCGTGGACCAGAGACGGAACATTATCGTGGACCAGAGACAGAACATTACCGTGAAACCTAAACAGAACATTATCGTTGACCAGAAACGGAACATTATCGTGAAACCGAACATTATCGTGGACCATAAACACAACATTATCGTAGACCAGAAACGGAACATTACCGTGAAACAGAAACACAACATTATCGTGGACCAGAGACGGAACATTACCGTGAAACCGAACATTACCGTGGACCAGAGACAGAACATTACCGTGGACCAGAGACAGAACATTACCGTGAAACCGAAACAGAACATTATCGTGGACCAGAAACGGAACATTACCTTGAAACAGAAACACAACATTATCGTGGACCAGAAATCGAACATTATCGTCGACCAGAAATCGAACATTATCGTGGACTAGAGACAGAACATTACCGTGGACCAGAAATGGAACATTACCGTGAAACCGAACATTACCATGGACCAGATACGGAACATTACTGTGGACCAGAGACGGAACATTACCGTGGACCAGAACATTACCGTGGACCAGAACATTACCGTGAAACCGAACATTATCGTGAAACCGAACATTATCGTGGACCAGAGACGGAACATTACTGTGGACCAGAGAGCGAACATTACCGTTAAACCGAAACAGAACATTACCGTGAAACAGAAAAAGAACATTATCGTGGACCAGAGACCGAACATTATCATGGAACAGAGATAGAACATTACTGTGGACCAGAAACGGAACATTACCGTGAAACAGAAAAAGGAACATTATCGTGGACCAGAAACGGAATATTACCGTGAAACAGAAAAAGGAACATTATCGTGGACCAGAGACCGAACATTACCGTGAAAAAGAAACAGATCATTATCGTGGACCAGAGACCGAACATTATCGTGAAACCGAACATTATCATGGACCATAAACACAACATTATCGTAGACCAGAAACGGAACATTACCGTGAAACAGAAACACAACATTATCGTGGACCAGAGACAGAACATTACCGTGAAACCGAACATTACCGTGGACCAGAGACAGAACATTACCGTGGACCAGAGACAGAACATTACCGTGAAACCGAAACAGAACATTATCGTGGACCAGAAACGGAACATTACCGTGAAACAGAAACACAACATTATCGTGGACCAGAGACCGAACATTATCGTGAAACCGAACATTATCGTGGACCATAAACACAACATTATCGTAGACCAGAAACGGAACATTACCGTGAAACAGAAACACAACATTATCGTGGACCAGAGACGGAACATTACCGTGAAACCGAACATTACCGTGGACCAGAGACAGAACATTACCGTGGACCAGAGACAGAACATTACCGTGAAACCGAAACAGAACATTATCGTGGACCAGAAACGGAACATTACCGTGAAACAGAAACACAACATTATCGTGGACCAGAAATCGAACATTATCGTCGACCAGAAATCGAACATTATCGTGGACTAGAGACAGAACATTACCGTGGACCAGAAATGGAACATTACCGTGAAACCGAACATTACCATGGACCAGATACGGAACATTACTGTGGACCAGAGACGGAACATTATCGTGGACCAGAACATTACCGTGGACCAGAACATTACCGTGAAACCGAACATTATCGTGAAACCGAACATTATCGTGGACCAGAGACGGAACATTACTGTGGACCAGAGACCGAACATTACCGTTAAACCGAAACAGAACATTACCGTGAAACAGAAAAAGAACATTATCGTGGACCAGAGACCGAACATTATCATGGAACAGAGATAGAACATTACTGTGGACCAGAAACGGAACATTACCGTGAAACAGAAAAAGGAACATTATCGTGGACCAGAAACGGAATATTACCGTGAAACAGAAAAAGGAACATTATCGTGGACCAGAGACCGAACATTACCGTGAAAAAGAAACAGATCTTTATCGTGGACCAGAGACCGAACATTATCGTGAAACCGAACCTTATCATGGAACAGAGACAGAACATTACTGTGGACCAGAGACCGAACATTACCGTTAAACCGAAACACAACATTATCGTGGACCAGAAACGGAATATTACCGTGAAACAGAAAAAGGAACATTATCGTGGACCAGAGATCGAACATTACCGTGGACCAGAGACAGAACATTACCGTGGACCAGAGACAGAACATTACCGTGGACCAGAGACAGAACATTACCGTGGACCAGAGACAGAACATTACCGTGGACCAGAGACAGAACATTACCATGAAAAAGAATATTATCATGGACCAGAAACGGAACATTACCGTGAAACCGAACATTATCGGGGACCCCAAACACAACATTATCGTAGACCAGAAACGGAACATTACCGTGAAACAGAAACACAACATTATCGTGGACCAGAGACGGAACATTACCGTGAAACCGAACATTACCGTGGTCCAGAGACAGAACATTACCGTGAAACCGAAACAGAACATTATCGTGGACCAGAAACGGAATATTACCGTGAAACAGAAACACAACATTATCGTGGACCAGAGACGGAACATTACCGTGAAACCGAACATTATCGTGGACCAGAGATCGAACATTATCGTTGACCAGACACAGAACATTACCGTGAATCCGAAACAGAACATTATCGTGGACCAGAAACGGAACATTATCGTGGACCAGAGACAGAACATTATCGTGGATCAGAGACAGAACATTATCGTCGACCAGAAATCGAACATTATCGTGGACTAGAGACAGAACATTACCGTGGACCAGAAATGGAACATTACCGTGAAACCGAACATTACCATGGACCAGATACGGAACATTACTGTGGACCAGAGACGGAACAATACTGTGGACCAGAGACGGAACATTACCGTGGACCAGAACATTACCGTGGACCAGAACATTACCGTGGACCAGAGACAGAACATTACCATGAAAAAGAATATTATCATGGACCAGAAACGGAACATTACCGTGAAACAGAAACAGAACATTATCGTGGACTAGAAACGGAACATTACCGTGAAACCCAAACAGAACATTATCGTGGACCAGAGACCGAACATTATCGTGAAACCGAACCTTATCATGGAACAGAGACAGAACATTACTGTGGACCAGAGACCGAACATTACCGTTAAACCGAAACACAACATTATCGTGGACCAGAAACGGAATATTACCGTGAAACAGAAAAAGGAACATTATCGTGGACCAGAGATCGAACATTACCGTGGACCAGAGACAGAACATTACCGTGGACCAGAGACAGAACATTACCGTGGACCAGAGACAGAACATTACCGTGGACCAGAGACAGAACATTACCGTGGACCAGAGACAGAACATTACCATGAAAAAGAATATTATCATGGACCAGAAACGGAACATTACCGTGAAACCGAACATTATCGGGGACCCCAAACACAACATTATCGTAGACCAGAAACGGAACATTACCGTGAAACAGAAACACAACATTATCGTGGACCAGAGACGGAACATTACCGTGAAACCGAACATTACCGTGGTCCAGAGACAGAACATTACCGTGAAACCGAAACAGAACATTATCGTGGACCAGAAACGGAATATTACCGTGAAACAGAAACACAACATTATCGTGGACCAGAGACGGAACATTACCGTGAAACCGAACATTATCGTGGACCAGAGATCGAACATTATCGTTGACCAGACACAGAACATTACCGTGAATCCGAAACAGAACATTATCGTGGACCAGAAACGGAACATTATCGTGGACCAGAGACAGAACATTATCGTGGATCAGAGACAGAACATTATCGTCGACCAGAAATCGAACATTATCGTGGACTAGAGACAGAACATTACCGTGGACCAGAAATGGAACATTACCGTGAAACCGAACATTACCATGGACCAGATACGGAACATTACTGTGGACCAGAGACGGAACAATACTGTGGACCAGAGACGGAACATTACCGTGGACCAGAACATTACCGTGGACCAGAACATTACCGTGGACCAGAGACAGAACATTACCATGAAAAAGAATATTATCATGGACCAGAAACGGAACATTACCGTGAAACAGAAACAGAACATTATCGTGGACTAGAAACGGAACATTACCGTGAAACCCAAACAGAACATTATCGTGGACCAGAAACGGAACATTACCGTGGACCAGAGACAGAACATTACCTTGAAACCAAAACAGAAAATTATCGTGGACTAGAGACGGAACATTACTGTGGACCAGAGACCGAACATTACCTTTAAACCGAAACAGAACATTACCGTGAAACAGAAAAAGAACATTATCGTGGACCAGAGACCGAACATTATCATGGAACAGAGATAGAACATTACTGTGGACCAGAAACGGAACATTACCGTGAAACAGAAAAAGGAACATTATCGTGGACCAGAAACGGAATATTACCGTGAAACAGAAAAAGGAACATTATCGTGGACCAGAGACCGAACATTACCGTGAAAAAGAAACAGATCATTATCGTGGACCAGAGACCGAACATTATCGTGAAACCGAACATTATCATGGAACAGAGACAGAACATTACTGTGGACCAGAGACCGAACATTACCGTTAAACCGAAACAGAACATTATCGTGGACCAGAAACGGAATATTACCGTGAAACAGAAAAAGGAACATTATCGTGGACCAGAGACCGAATATTATCGTGAAACCGAACATTATCATGGAACAGAGACGGAACATTACCGTGAAACAGAAACAGAACATTACCGTGGACCAGAGACAGAACATTACCGTGGACCAGAAACGGAACATTACCGTGAAACAGAAACACAACAGTTTCGTGGACCAGAAACGGAACATTACCGTGAAACAGAAACAGATTATTACCGTGGACAAGAGACACAACATTACCGTGAAACACAACATTTTCGTGCACCAGAGACGGAACATTACCGTGGACCAGAGACGGAACATTACCGTGAAACCGAAACAGAACATTATCGTGGACCAGAGACGGAACATTACCATGAAACCGAACATTATCGTGGACCAGAGATCGAACATTACCGTGGACCAGAGACAGAACATTACCGTGGACCAGAGACAGAACATTACCGTGGACCAGAGACAGAACATTACCGTGGACCAGAGACAGAACATTACCGTGGACCAGAGACAGAACATTACCATGAAAAAGAATATTATCATGGACCAGAAACGGAACATTACCGTGAAACAGAAACAGAACATTATCGTTGACCAGAAACGGAACATTATCGTGAAACCGAACATTATCGGGGACCCCAAACACAACATTATCGTAGACCAGAGACAGAACATTACCTTGAAACCAAAACAGAAAATTATCGTGGACCAGAAACGGAACATTATCGTGGACCAGAGAAAGATCATTACCGTGAATCCGAAACAGAACATTATCGTGGACCAGAAACGGAACATTATCGTGGACCAGAGACAGAACATTATCGTGGATCAGAGACAGAACATTATCGTGGACCAGAGACGGAACATTATTGTGGACCAGAGACAGAACATTACCGTGAAACCTAAACAGAACATTATCGTTGACCAGAAACGGAACATTATCGTGAAACCGAACATTATCGTGGACCATAAACACAACATTATCGTAGACCAGAAACGGAACATTACCGTGAAACAGAAACACAACATTATCGTGGACCAGAGACGGAACATTACCGTGAAACCGAACATTACCGTGGACCAGAGACAGAACATTACCGTGGACCAGAGACAGAACATTACCGTGAAACCGAAACAGAACATTATCGTGGACCAGAAACGGAACATTACCGTGAAACAGAAACACAACATTATCGTGGACCAGAAATCGAACATTATCGTCGACCAGAAATCGAACATTATCGTGGACTAGAGACAGAACATTACCGTGGACCAGAAATGGAACATTACCGTGGACCAGAAATGGAACATTACCGTGAAACCGAACATTACCATGGACCAGATACGGAACATTACTGTGGACCAGAGACGGAACATTACCGTGGACCAGAACATTACCGTGGACCAGAACATTACCGTGAAACCGAACATTATCGTGAAACCGAACATTATCGTGGACCAGAGACGGAACATTACTGTGGACCAGAGACCGAACATTACCGTTAAACCGAAACAGAACATTACCGTGAAACAGAAAAAGAACATTATCGTGGACCAGAGACCGAACATTATCATGGAACAGAGATAGAACATTACTGTGGACCAGAAACGGAACATTACCGTGAAACAGAAAAAGGAACATTATCGTGGACCAGAAACGGAATATTACCGTGAAACAGAAAAAGGAACATTATCGTGGACCAGAGACCGAACATTACCGTGAAAAAGAAACAGATCATTATCGTGGACCAGAGACCGAACATTATCGTGAAACCGAACATTATCATGGAACAGAGACAGAACATTACTGTGGACCAGAGACCGAACATTACCGTTAAACCGAAACAGAACATTATCGTGGACCAGAAACGGAATATTACCGTGAAACAGAAAAAGGAACATTATCGTGGACCAGAGACCGAATATTATCGTGAAACCGAACATTATCATGGAACAGAGACGGAACATTACCGTGAAACAGAAACAGAACATTACCGTGGACCAGAGACAGAACATTACCGTGGACCAGAAACGGAACATTACCGTGAAACAGAAACACAACAGTTTCGTGGACCAGAAACGGAACATTACCGTGAAACAGAAACAGAACATTACCGTGGACAAGAGACACAACATTACCGTGAAACACAACATTTTCGTGCACCAGAGACGGAACATTACCGTGAAACCGAAACAGAACATTATCGTGGACCAGAGACGGAACATTACCATGAAACCGAACATTATCGTGGACCAGAGATCGAACATTACCGTGGACCAGAGACAGAACATTACCGTGGACCAGAGACAGAACATTACCGTGGACCAGAGACAGAACATTACCGTGGACCAGAGACAGAACATTACCGTGGACCAGAGACAGAACATTACCATGAAAAAGAATATTATCATGGACCAGAAACGGAACATTACCGTGAAACAGAAACAGAACATTATCGTTGACCAGAAACGGAACATTATCGTGAAACCGAACATTATCGGGGACCCCAAACACAACATTATCGTAGACCAGAAACGGAACATTACCGTGAAACAGAAAAACAACATTATCGTGGACCAGAGACGGAACATTACCGTGAAACCGAACATTACCGTGGACCAGAGACAGAACATTACCGTGAAACCGAAACAGAACATTATCGTGGACCAGAAACGGAATATTACCGTGAAACAGAAACACAACATTATCGTGGACCAGAGACGGAACATTACCGTGAAACCGAACATTATCGTGGACCAGAGATCGAACATTATCGTGGACCAGAAACGGAATATTACCGTGAAACAGAAAAAGGAACATTATCGTGGACCAGAGACCGAACATTACCGTGAAAAAGAAACAGATCATTATCGTGGACCAGAGACCGAACATTATCGTGAAACCGAACATTATCATGGAACAGAGACAGAACATTACTGTGGACCAGAGACCGAACATTACCGTTAAACCGAAACAGAACATTATCGTGGACCAGAAACGGAATATTACCGTGAAACAGAAAAAGGAACATTATCGTGGACCAGAGACCGAATATTATCGTGAAACCGAACATTATCATGGAACAGAGACGGAACATTACCGTGAAACAGAAACAGAACATTACCGTGGACCAGAGACAGAACATTACCGTGGACCAGAAACGGAACATTACCGTGAAACAGAAACACAACAGTTTCGTGGACCAGAAACGGAACATTACCGTGAAACAGAAACAGATTATTACCGTGGACAAGAGACACAACATTACCGTGAAACACAACATTTTCGTGCACCAGAGACGGAACATTACCGTGGACCAGAGACGGAACATTACCGTGAAACCGAAACAGAACATTATCGTGGACCAGAGACGGAACATTACCATGAAACCGAACATTATCGTGGACCAGAGATCGAACATTACCGTGGACCAGAGACAGAACATTACCGTGGACCAGAGACAGAACATTACCGTGGACCAGAGACAGAACATTACCGTGGACCAGAGACAGAACATTACCGTGGACCAGAGACAGAACATTACCATGAAAAAGAATATTATCATGGACCAGAAACGGAACATTACCGTGAAACAGAAACAGAACATTATCGTTGACCAGAAACGGAACATTATCGTGAAACCGAACATTATCGGGGACCCCAAACACAACATTATCGTAGACCAGAGACAGAACATTACCTTGAAACCAAAACAGAAAATTATCGTGGACCAGAAACGGAACATTATCGTGGACCAGAGAAAGATCATTACCGTGAATCCGAAACAGAACATTATCGTGGACCAGAAACGGAACATTATCGTGGACCAGAGACAGAACATTATCGTGGATCAGAGACAGAACATTATCGTGGACCAGAGACGGAACATTATTGTGGACCAGAGACAGAACATTACCGTGAAACCTAAACAGAACATTATCGTTGACCAGAAACGGAACATTATCGTGAAACCGAACATTATCGTGGACCATAAACACAACATTATCGTAGACCAGAAACGGAACATTACCGTGAAACAGAAACACAACATTATCGTGGACCAGAGACGGAACATTACCGTGAAACCGAACATTACCGTGGACCAGAGACAGAACATTACCGTGGACCAGAGACAGAACATTACCGTGAAACCGAAACAGAACATTATCGTGGACCAGAAACGGAACATTACCGTGAAACAGAAACACAACATTATCGTGGACCAGAAATCGAACATTATCGTCGACCAGAAATCGAACATTATCGTGGACTAGAGACAGAACATTACCGTGGACCAGAAATGGAACATTACCGTGGACCAGAAATGGAACATTACCGTGAAACCGAACATTACCATGGACCAGATACGGAACATTACTGTGGACCAGAGACGGAACATTACCGTGGACCAGAACATTACCGTGGACCAGAACATTACCGTGAAACCGAACATTATCGTGAAACCGAACATTATCGTGGACCAGAGACGGAACATTACTGTGGACCAGAGACCGAACATTACCGTTAAACCGAAACAGAACATTACCGTGAAACAGAAAAAGAACATTATCGTGGACCAGAGACCGAACATTATCATGGAACAGAGATAGAACATTACTGTGGACCAGAAACGGAACATTACCGTGAAACAGAAAAAGGAACATTATCGTGGACCAGAAACGGAATATTACCGTGAAACAGAAAAAGGAACATTATCGTGGACCAGAGACCGAACATTACCGTGAAAAAGAAACAGATCATTATCGTGGACCAGAGACCGAACATTATCGTGAAACCGAACATTATCATGGAACAGAGACAGAACATTACTGTGGACCAGAGACCGAACATTACCGTTAAACCGAAACAGAACATTATCGTGGACCAGAAACGGAATATTACCGTGAAACAGAAAAAGGAACATTATCGTGGACCAGAGACCGAATATTATCGTGAAACCGAACATTATCATGGAACAGAGACGGAACATTACCGTGAAACAGAAACAGAACATTACCGTGGACCAGAGACAGAACATTACCGTGGACCAGAAACGGAACATTACCGTGAAACAGAAACACAACAGTTTCGTGGACCAGAAACGGAACATTACCGTGAAACAGAAACAGAACATTACCGTGGACAAGAGACACAACATTACCGTGAAACACAACATTTTCGTGCACCAGAGACGGAACATTACCGTGAAACCGAAACAGAACATTATCGTGGACCAGAGACGGAACATTACCATGAAACCGAACATTATCGTGGACCAGAGATCGAACATTACCGTGGACCAGAGACAGAACATTACCGTGGACCAGAGACAGAACATTACCGTGGACCAGAGACAGAACATTACCGTGGACCAGAGACAGAACATTACCGTGGACCAGAGACAGAACATTACCATGAAAAAGAATATTATCATGGACCAGAAACGGAACATTACCGTGAAACAGAAACAGAACATTATCGTTGACCAGAAACGGAACATTATCGTGAAACCGAACATTATCGGGGACCCCAAACACAACATTATCGTAGACCAGAAACGGAACATTACCGTGAAACAGAAAAACAACATTATCGTGGACCAGAGACGGAACATTACCGTGAAACCGAACATTACCGTGGACCAGAGACAGAACATTACCGTGAAACCGAAACAGAACATTATCGTGGACCAGAAACGGAATATTACCGTGAAACAGAAACACAACATTATCGTGGACCAGAGACGGAACATTACCGTGAAACCGAACATTATCGTGGACCAGAGATCGAACATTATCGTTGACCAGAGACAGAACATTACCGTGGACCAGAAATAGAACATTACCGTGAAACCGAACATTATCGTGGACCAGAGACGGAACATAACTGTGAAACCGAACATTATCGTCGACCAGAAATCGAACATTATCGTGGACTAGAGACAGAACATTACCGTGGACCAGAAATGGAACATTACCGTGAAACCGAACATTACCATGGACCAGATACGGAACATTACTGTGGACCAGAGACGGAACAATACTGTGGACCAGAGACGGAACATTACCGTGGACCAGAACATTACCGTGGACCAGAACATTACCGTGAAACCGAACATTATCGTCAAACCGAACATTATCGTGGACCAGAGGTCGAACATTACCATGAAACAGAACATTATCATGGACCAGAAACGGAACATTACCGTGAAACAGAAACACAACATTATCGTGGACCAGAGAAGGAACATTACCGTGAAACCGAAACAGAATATTATCGTGGACCAGAAACGGAACATTACCGTGAAACCGAACATTATCGTGGACCAGAGATCGAACATTACCGTGGACCAGAGACAGAACATTACCGTGAAACCGAACATTATCGTGAAACCGAACATTATCGTGGACCAGAGACGGAACATTACTGTGGACCAGAGACCGAACATTACCGTTAAACCGAAACAGAACATTACCGTGAAACAGAAAAAGAACATTATCGTGGACCAGAGACCGAACATTATCATGGAACAGAGATAGAACATTACTGTGGACCAGAAAAGGAACATTACCATGAAACAGAAAAAGGAACATTATCGTGGACCAGAGACCGAACATTACTGTGAAACAGAAACAGATCATTATCGTGGACCAGAGACCGAACATTATCGTGAAACCGAACATTATCATGGAACAGAGACAGAACATTACTGTGGACCAGAGACCGAACATTACCGTTAAACCGAAACAGAACATTATCGTGGACCAGAAACGGAATATTACCGTGAAACAGAAAAAGGAACATTATCGTGGACCAGAGACCGAATATTATCGTGAAACCGAACATTATCATGGAACAGAGACAGAACATTACCGTGGACCAGAACATTACCGTGGACCAGAACATTACCGTGGACCAGAACATTACCGTGAAACCGAACATTACCGTGAAACCGAACATTATCGTGGACCAGAGACGGAACATTACCGTGAAACAGAAACAGAACATTACCGTGGACCAGAGACAGAACATTACCGTGGACCAGAAACGGAACATTACCGTGAAACAGAAACACAACAGTTTCGTGGACCAGAAACGGAACATTACCGTGAAACAGAAACAGAACATTACCGTGGACAAGAGACACAACATTACCGTGAAACATAAACATAACATTATCGTGGACCAGAAACGGAACAAAACCGTGAAACAGAAACACAACATTATCGTGGACCAGAGACGGAACATTACCGTGAAACACAACATTTTCGTGCACCAGAGACGGAACATTACCGTGGACCAGAGACGGAACATTACCGTGAAACCGAAACAGAACATTATCGTGGACCAGAGACGGAACATTACCATGAAACCGAACATTATCGTGGACCAGAGATCGAACATTACCGTGGACCAGAGACAGAACATTACCGTGGACCAGAGACAGAACATTACCGTGGACCAGAGACAGAACATTACCGTGGACCAGAGACAGAACATTACCATGAAAAAGAATATTATCATGGACCAGAAACGGAACATTACCGTGAAACAGAAACAGAACATTATCGTTGACCAGAAACGGAACATTATCGTGAAACCGAACATTATCGGGGACCCCAAACACAACATTATCGTAGACCAGAAACGGAACATTACCGTGAAACAGAAACACAACATTATCGTGGACCAGAGACGGAACATTACCGTGAAACCGAACATTATCGTGGACCAGAGACAGAACATTACCGTGGACTAGAGACAGAACATTACCGTGAAACCGAAACAGAACATTATCGTGGACAAGAAACGGAACATTACCGTGAAACAGAAACACAAAATTATCGTGGACCAGAAATGGAACATTACCCTGAAACCGAACATTATCGTGGACCAAAGACGGAACATTATCGTGGACCAGAAACGGAACATTACCGTGAAACAGAAACACAACATTTTCGTGGACCAGAGACGGAACATTACCGTGGACCAGAGACGGAACATTACCGTGAAACCGAAACAGAACATTATCGTGGACCAGAAACGGAACATTACCGTGAAACAGAAACACAACATTATCGTGGACCAGAAACGGAACATTACCGTGAAACCGAAACAGAACATTATCGTGGACCAGAGACGGAACATTACTGTGAAACCGAACATTATCGTGGACCACAGATCGAACATTACCGTGGACCAGAGACAGAACATTACCGTGGACCAGAGACAGAACATTACCGTGGACCAGAGACAGAACATTACCGTGGACCAGAGACAGAACATTACCGTGGACCAGAGACAGAACATTACTGTGGACCAGAGACCGAACTTTACCTTGAAACCGAACATTACCGTGGACCAGAGACGGAACATTACCGTGAAACCGAAATATTACATTATCGTGGACCAGAAATGGAACATTACCGTGAAACCGAAACAGAACATTATCGTGGACCAGAAACGGAACATTACCGTGAAACAGAAACACAACATTATCGTGGACCAGAGACGGAACATTACCGTGAAACCGAATATTACCGTGGACCATAGACAGAACATTACCGTGGACCAGAGACAGAAAATTATCATGGACCAGAAATGGAACATTACCGTGAAACAGAAACAAAACATTTTCTTGGACCAGACACGGAACATTACCGTGGACCAGAGACGGAACATTACTGTGAAACCGAAACAGAACATTATCGTGGACCAGAAACGGAACATTACCGTGAAACAGAAACACAACATTATCGTGGACCAGAAACAGAACATTACTGTGAAACCGAAACAGAACATTATCGTGGACCAGAGACGGAACATTACCGTGAAAACGAACATTATCGTGGACCAGAGATCGAACATTACCGTGGACCAGAGACAAAACATTACCGTGTACCAGAGACAGAACATTACCGTGGACCAGAGACAGAACATTACCGTGGACCAGAGACCGAACTTTACCTTGAAACCGAACATTAAAGTGGACCAGAGACGGAACATTACCGTGAAACCGAAACATTACATTATCGTGGACCAGAAATGGAACATTACCGTGAAACCGAAACAGAACATTATCGTGGACCAGAAACGGAACATTACCGTGAAACCGAAACAGAACATTATCTTGGACCAGAAACGGAACATTACCGTGAAACAGAAACACAACATTATCGTGGACCAGAAACGGAACATTACCGTGAAACCGAAACACAACATTATCGTGGACCAGAGACGGAACATTACTATTAAACCGAACATTATCGTGGACCACAGATCTAACATTACCGTGGACCACAGACAGAACATTACCGTGGACCAGAGACAGAACATTACCGTGGACCAGAGACAGAACATTACTGTGGACCAGAGACCGAACTTTACCTTGAAACCGAACATTACCGTGGACCAGAGACGGAACATTACCGTGAAACAGAAACACAACATTATCGTGGACCAGAGACGGAACATTACCGTGAAACCGAACATTACCGTGGACCATAGACAGAACATTACCGTGGACCAGAGACAGAAAATTATCATGGACCAGAAATGGAACATTACCGTGAAACAGAAACAACATTTTCTTGGACCAGAGACGGAACATTACCGTAGACCAGAGACGGAACATTACTGTGAAACCGAAACAGAACATTATCGTGGACCAGAAACGGAACATTACCGTGAAACAGAAAAAGAACATTATCGTGGACCAGAAACGGAACATTATCCTGGACCAGAGACAGAACATTATCGTGGACCAAAGACGGAACATTATCGTGGACCAGAGACAGAACATTATCGTGGACCAAAGACGGAACATTATCGTGGACCAGAGACGGAACATTACCGTGAAACCGAACATTATCGTGGACCAAAGACGGAACATTATCGTGGACCAGAAACGGAACATTACCGTGAAACAGAAACACAACATTTTCTTGGACCAGAGACGGAACATTACCGTGGACCAGAGACGGAACATTACCCTGAAACAGAAACACAACATTATCGTGGACCAGAAACGGAACATTACCGTGAAACCGAACATTACCGTGGACCATAGACAGAACATTACCGTGGACCAGAGACAGAAAATTATCATGGACCAGAAATGGAACATTACCGTGAAACAGAAACACAACATTTTCTTGGACCAGAGACGGAACATTACCGTAGACCAGAGACGGAACATTACTGTGAAACCGAAACAGAACATTATCGTGGACCAGAAACGGAACATTACCGTGAAACAGAAAAAGAACATTATCGTGGACCAGAAACGGAACATTATCGTGGACCAGAGACAGAACATTATCGTGGACCAAAGACGGAACATTATCGTGGACCAGAGACAGAACATTATCGTGGACCAAAGACGGAACATTACCGTGAAATTGAAACAGAACATTATCGTGGACCAGAGACGGAACATTACCGTGAAACCGAACATTATCGTGGACCAGAGATCGAACATTACCGTGGACCAGAGACAGAACATTACCGTGGACCAGAGACAGAACATTACCGTGGACCAGAGACAGAACATTACCGTTGACCAGAGACCGAACTTTACCTTGAAACCGAACATTACCGTGGACCAGAGACGGAACATTACCGTGAAACCGAAACATTACATTATCGTGGACCAGAAATGGAACATTACCGTGAAACCGAAACAGAACATTATCGTGGACCAGAAACGGAACATTACCGTGAAACCGAAACAGAACATTATCGTGGACCAGAAACGGAACATTACCGTGAAACAGAAACACAACATTATCGTGGACCAGAAACGGAACATTACCGTGAAACCGAAACACAACATTATCGTGGACCAGAGACGGAACATTACTATTAAACCGAACATTATCGTGGACCACAGATCGAACATTACCGTGGACCACAGACAGAACATTACCGTGGACCAGAGACAGAACATTACCGTGGACCAGAGACAGAACATTACTGTGGACCAGAGACCGAACTTTACCTTGAAACCGAACATTACCGTGGACCAGAGACGGAACATTACCGTGAAACCGAAACAGAAAATTATCGTGGACAAGAAACGGAACATTACCGTGAAACAGAAACACAACATTATCGTGGACCAGAGACGGAACATTACCGTGAAACCGAACATTACCGTGGACCATAGACAGAACATTACCGTGGACCAGAGACAGAAAATTATCATGGACCAGAAATGGAACATTACCGTGAAACAGAAACACAACATTTTCTTGGACCAGAGACGGAACATTACCGTGGACCAGAGATGGAACATTACTGTGAAACCGAAACAGAACATTATCGTGGACCAGAAACGGAACATTACCGTGAAACAGAAACACAACATTATCATGGACCAGAAACGGAACATTACCGTGAAACCGAAACAGAACATTATCGTGGACCAGAGACGGAACATTACCGTGAAACCGAACATTATCGTGGACCACAGATCGAACATTACCGTGGACCAGAGACAGAACATTACCATGGACCAGAGACAGAACATTACCGTGGACCAGAGACCGAACTTTACCTTGAAACCGAACATTACCGTGGACCAGAGACGGAACATTACCGTGAAACCGAAACATTACATTATCGTGGACCAGAAATGGAACATTACCGTGAAACCGAAACAGAACATTATCGTGGACCAGAAACGGAACATTACCGTGAAACAGAAACACAACATTATCGTGGACCAGAGACGGAACATTACCGTGAAACCAAACATTACCGTGGACCATAGACAGAACATTACCGTGGACCAGAGACAGAAAATTATCATGGACCAGAAGTGGAACATTACCGTGAAACAGAAACACAACATTTTCTTGGACCAGAGACGGAACATTACCGCGGACCAGAGACGGAACATTACTGTGAAACCGAAACAGAACATTATCGTGGACCAGAAACGGAACATTACCGTGAAACAGAAACACAACATTATCGTGGACCAGAAACGGAACATTACCGTGAAACCGAAACAGAACATTATCGTGGACCGGAGACGGAACATTACCGTGAAACCGAACATTATCGTGGACCAGAGATCGAACATTACCGTGGACCAGAGACAGAACATTACCGTGGACCAGAGAGAGAACATTACCGTGGACCAGAGACAGAACATTACCGTGGACCAGAGACCGAACTTTACCTTGAATCCGAACATTACCGTGGACCAGAGACGGAACATTACCGTGAAACCGAAACATTACATTATCGTGGACCAGAAATGGAACATTACCGTGAAACCGAAACAGAACTTTATCATGGACCAGAAACGGAACATTACCGTGAAACCGAAACAGAACATTATCGTGGACCAGAAACGGAACATTACCGTGAAACAGAAACACAACATTATCGTGGACCAGAAACGGAACATTACCGTGAAACCGAAACAGAACATTATCGTGGACCAGAGACGGAACATTACTGTGAAACCGAACATTATCGTGGACCACAGATCGAACATTACCGTGGACCAGAGACAGAACATTACCGTGGACCAGAGACGGAACATTACCGTGAAACCGAACATTATCGTGGACCAGAGATCGAACATTACCGTGGACCAGAGACAGAACATTACCATGGACCAGAGACAGAACATTACCGTGGACCAGAGACCGAACTTTACCTTGAAACCGAACATTACCGTGGACCAGAGACGGAACATTACCGTGAAACCGAAACATTACATTATCGTGGACCAGAAATGGAACATTACCGTGAAACCGAAACAGAACATTATCGTGGACCAGAAACGGAACATTACCGTGAAACAGAAACACAACATTATCGTGGACCAGAGACGGAACATTACCGTGAAACTGAACATTACCGTGGACCATAGACAGATCATTACCGTGGACCAGAGACAGAAAATTATCATGGACCAGAAATGGAACATTACCGTGAAACAGAAACACAACATTTTCTTGGACCAGAGACGGAACATTACCGCGGACCAGAGACGGAACATTACTGTGAAACCGAAACAGAACATTATCGTGGACCAGAAACGGAACATTACCGTGAAACAGAAACACAACATTATCGTGGACCAGAAACGGAACATTACCGTGAAACCGAAACAGAACATTATCGTGGACCGGAGACGGAACATTACCGTGAAACCGAACATTATCGTGGACCAGAAATCGAACATTACCGTGGACCAGAGACAGAACATTACCGTGGACCAGAGAGAGAACATTACCGTGGACCAGAGACAGAACATTACCGTGGACCAGAGACCGAACTTTACCTTGAAACCGAACATTACCGTGGACCAGAGACGGAACATTACCGTGAAACCGAAACATTACATTATCGTGGACCAGAAATGGAACATTACCGTGAAACCGAAACAGAACTTTATCGTGGACCAGAAACGGAACATTACCGTGAAACCGAAACAGAACATTATCGTGGACCAGAAACGGAACATTACCGTGAAACAGAAACACAACATTATCGTGGACCAGAAACGGAACATTACCGTGAAACCGAAACAGAACATTATCGTGGACCAGAGACGGAACATTACTGTGAAACCGAACATTATCGTGGACCACAGATCGAACATTACCGTGGACCAGAGACAGAACATTACCGTGGACCAGAGACAGAACATTACCGTGGACCAGAGACAGAACATTACTGTGGACCAGAGACCGAACTTTACCTTGAAACCGAACATTACCGTGGACCAGAGACGGAACATTACCGTGAAACCGAAACACAACATTATCGTGGACCAGAGACGGAACATTACTATTAAACCGAACATTATCGTGGACCACAGATCGAACATTACCGTGGACCACAGACAGAACATTACCGTGGACCAGAGACAGAACATTACCGTGAAACCGAACATTACCGTGGACCATAGACAGAACATTACCGTGGACCAGAGACAGAAAATGATCATGGACCAGAAATGGAACATTACCGTGAAACAGAAACACAACATTTTCTTGGACCAGAGACGGAACATTACCGTGGACCAGAGACGGAACATTACTGTGAAACCGAAACAGAACATTATCGTGGACCAGAAACGGAACATTACCGTGAAACAGAAACACAACATTATCGTGGACCAGAAACGGAACATTACCGTGAAACCGAAACAGAACATTATCGTGGACCAGAGACGGAACATTACCGTGGACCAGAGACAGAACATTACCATGGACCAGAGAGAGAACATTACCGTGGACCAGAGACCGAACTTTACCTTGAAACCGAACATTACCGTGGACCAGAGACGGAACATTACCGTGAAACCGAAACATTACATTATCGTGGACCAGAAATGGAACATTACCGTGAAACCGAAACAGAACATTATCGTGGACCAGAAACGGAACATTACCGTGAAACAGAAACACAACATTATCGTGGACCAGAGACGGAACATTACCGTGAAACCGAACATTACCGTGGACCATAGACAGAACATTACCGTGGACCAGAGACAGAAAATTATCATGGACCAAAAATGGAACATTACCGTGAAACAGAAACACAACATTTTCTTGGACCAGAGACGGAACATTACCGTGGACCAGAGACGGAACATTACTGTGAAACCGAAACAGAACATTATCGTGGACCAGAAACGGAACATTACCGTGAAACAGAAACACAACATTATCGTGGACCAGAAACGGAACATTACCGTGAAACCGAACATTATCGTGGACCAGAGACGGAACATTACCGTGAAACCGAACATTATCGTTGACCAGAGATCGAACATTACCGTGGACCAGAGACAGAACATTACCATGGACCAGAGACAGAACATTACCGTGGACCAGAGACAGAACTTTACCTTGAAACCGAACATTACCGTGGACCAGAGACGGAACATTACCGTGAAACCGAAACATTACATTATCGTGGACCAGAAATGGAACATTACCGTGAAACCGAAACAGAACATTATCGTGGACCAGAAACGGAACATTACCGTGAAACAGAAACACAACATTATCCTGGACCAGAGACGGAACATTACCGTGAAACCGAACATTACCGTGGACCATAGACAGAACATTACCGTGGACCAGAGACAGAAAATTATCATGGACCAGAAATGGAACATTACCGTGAAACAGAAACACAACATTTTCTTGGACCAGAGACGGAACATTACCGCGGACCAGAGACGGAACATTACTGTGAAACCGAAACAGAACATTATCGTGGACCAGAAACGGAACATTACCGTGAAACAGAAACACAACATTATCGTGGACCAGAAACGGAACATTACCGTGAAACCGAAACAGAACATTATCGTGGACCGGAGACGGAACATTACCGTGAAACCGAACATTATCGTGGACCAGAGATCGAACATTACCGTGGACCAGAGAAAGAACATTACCGTGGACCAGAGAGAGAACATTACCGTGGACCAGAGACAGAACATTACCGTGGACCAGAGACCGAACTTTACCTTGAAACCGAACATTACCGTGGACCAGAGACGGAACATTACCGTGAAACCGAAACATTACATTATCGTGGACCAGAAATGGAACATTACCGTGAAACCGAAACAGAACTTTATCGTGGACCAGAAACGGAACATTACCGTGAAACCGAAACAGAACATTATCGTGGACCAGAAACGGAACATTACCGTGAAACAGAAACACAACATTATCGTGGACCAGAAACGGAACATTACCGTGAAACCGAAACAGAACATTATCGTGGACCAGAGACGGAACATTACTGTGAAACCGAACATTATCGTGGACCACAGATCGAACATTACCGTGGACCAGAGACAGAACATTACCGTGGACCAGAGACAGAACATTACCGTGGACCAGAGACAGAACATTACCGTGGACCAGAGACAGAACATTACCGTGGACCAGAGACAGAACATTACTGTGGACCAGAGACCGAACTTTACCTTGAAACCGAACATTACCGTGGACCAGAGACGGAACATTACCGTGAAACCGAAATATTACATTATCGTGGACCAGAAATGGAACATTACCGTGAAACCGAAACAGAACATTATCGTGGACCAGAAACGGAACATTACCGTGAAACAGAAACACAACATTATCGTGGACCAGAGACGGAACATTACCGTGAAACCGAACATTACCGTGGACCATAGACAGAACATTACCGTGGACCAGAGACAGAAAATTATCATGGACCAGAAATGGAACATTACCGTGAAACAGAAACAAAACATTTTCTTGGACCAGAGACGGAACATTACCGTGGACCAGAGACGGAACATTACTGTGACACCGAAACAGAACATTATCGTGGACCAGAAACGGAACATTACCGTGAAACAGAAACACAACATTATCGTGGACCAGAAACAGATGGTGTGATGCTGTAGTGTCGCGAGATTGTGTGAGACTATCGGCAGATTCAAACAAGGCGCGCCTCAAATACAGCAAACAATATAGTAAGATTATAATTACGCCAATAACTACTGTTTAAATAAATATATTATCGGGTGAAACAAAAACAAAACACTGGACTACAGTGAAGAAAGCCTGGAGAGCCTCACGGATTTCATCGACGAGTGTTTTGACAGGATCGTCATGGGGAAAACCAACCAAACCCCATCTGCTAGCAGCAAGGCTTCAACTTCAAAGAGAAGTCGCAATGAAGAGTCACCCGGAGCGACTTCTCCAGCTGGTAATGATTCGACGGACATTTTAACATCGATCGATAACAAATTATCCAGCTTCGACGCCCGTATGTCTCTGTTAGAAATTCTACACAGAGAGTTCCAGGCATTACGGGAGTCGTTGGAGTTCAGCCAGCAACAAGTGCAGACGCTGGCTGCAGAAAACGCAGCCCTCAGAGAATCGGTGAAATCACTCACCGAGGGAATGAGCCGGATCTCTGACGAGAACAAGAGGATGAAAGAATCAATTATTGATCTCCAGGCTCGTAGTATGAGGGACAATCTGGTGTTTTCTGGAATCCCGGAGCAGGCAGACGAGGATCCTGAACTCACAGTGAAAAGCTTCATTCAAAATCAGCTGAAACTTCCAGGAGATGTAGTGAAAAACATTACTTTTCACCGAGTCCACCGCCTGGGAGGGAAGAGACCTGATGCCCGCCGACCGAGACCGATTGTGGCCAAGTTCGAGCATTATCAACAGAAGGTCCAGGTGAGGGGCCGCGGCAGGGAGCTGAGAGGAACGGACTTCAGCGTCAACGACCAGTTTCCCAAAGAAATCCTGGAAAGACGCAGGGTTCTGTTCCCCATCCGGAGAAAGTTCATGGAAGGAGGCTCCCGAGCTGTCATCGCGGTGGATAAGTTATTCATCAACGGGCAGCTGTACCGCGACCAGGAAACCACTCCTTGGCTCTTCTAAACTCCAGGTGATCTGTATTCGTTAACTTGTATAAATCATATCACCATAGATGGTACATAAGTAACTCTGAAATAATCTATCCAATTCATATCTAGTTATCTATCAAGGCAAAATATATAGCTCACTGCCAGTCTCAGCAGCATAGGATATATGCAGCTCATATTTGTTTATTTGGGTATGTTTTTTTGTTTTTGTTTTTCCTTTTTCTATCTCACACTTCCACTCTTTTGCACTGTTTTTCTATTCTGTCTTTCTTCCCCAACCCGCTGCGTTTCCACCTTAATAAGTAATGTTAACAAGCACGGCGCACATAGAGTTTTGAGCAGAGCACATAATCAAGTTCCACACAGCATCGACAGCGCAAGTACATATTGTAGCAAGCTCATACTGACAACTGAAACACCAACAATGGCATGTTCATGGAAGCATATATGCACACACACGCACGGGATGCTTTTAGCAAGCATCCAGCACTCACTGCGTTAGTCTGAGCATGTCCACGCTGAGGTTTATCTCATGGAATGTGCATGGAGCTGGGTCCAGGGAGAAGAGATTAAAAATCTCCAATAAATTGAAGGATTTACAGGCGGACATTGTTTTATTACAGGAGATTCATTTATCAAAGACTGTAGCTGATGTTCTCACCACAGCACAGTTTCCTCATGTGTACTCAGCCTGTTACAACTCCAGACAAAGAGGTGTAGCCATTCTGATAAATAGAAGAGTAAATTTCACCGTAAACAACACAGTTATAGATCCAGAAGGTAGATTTCTAATAGTTAATTTATCTGTTCAAAATATGAATTTATGCATTGCAAATATATATGGTCCAAATGTGGATGACCCCTCATTTTTTCACTCCTTTTTCACTTCACTCTCTGATCACTCAGATAACACACTCATCATAGGAGGGGACTTTAACATGGTATTAGACTCAGGAGTAGACAGACTCAGTACTTCAGGAAGTCAGCGGAACTGGCAGTCCATGAATATTGTTAAACAGTATATGAAAGATTTTGGTCTTTGTGATGCTTGGCGCTCCCACCACCCCACTCTTAGAGAATACACCTTCTTCTCACCGGTACACCACTCATACTCAAGAATAGATTATTTCTTAGTTAGCAGTTCCTTGATGAGGGATATTTCAGACACCAAAATCCACCCCATCACTATCAGTGATCACGCTCCAGTTTCTATCACACTGAAGAATAACAGAGTTATACCACCAGCTAGGAATTGGAGATTTAATACATCATTACTAAAAGACCCTGATTTTATTAATTATTTCAAAAGGGAATGGTCTGTATATTTAGAAAATAATGACCTGCCAGGAATGTCAGCTTGTACTCTTTGGGAAGCCGGAAAAGCAGTTATGAGAGGCAAAATAATCTCTTTTTCATCAAATAAGAAAAAGAGGGAAAGTTCAAGGAAATCAGATTTAGAACTCAGGATTAAATCATTAGAAATTGTCTACAGTACCTCCAAAGAGGAACACACACTGAATGAATTAAGAAAAGCTAAACTTGAATTAAACAAAATTATTGATAAACAAACACAGTTTCTCATACAAAGACTTCGCTTGGAGAACTTTGAGCACGGCAATAAATCTGGAAGGTTCCTAGCTAACCAACTAAAGAGAAACAAAGAGAAAACAACAATCACTTCTGTTAAAGACTCAAAAGGAAATGTCACCCATGACCCCGATGTAATCAACAATGCTTTTAGGGACTTCTATAAAACCTTATATTCATCACAAAATGATCCATCAGACAGTAACATAGATCAGTTTCTTAGTAATATCAACCTTCCAAAATTACAAACCGAACAGGCAATGGCTCTGGATTCAACTCTTTCAATAGGAGAACTCCATGAAGCCCTTCAACATATGCCTAGTAACAAAGCCCCGGGACCAGATGGTTTTCCAGCAGAGTTCTACAAAGAATTTTGGACTGTTTTGGCACCTGCATTTCACAAAATGGTATTACAAGTTAAGCAGAATGGCAGATTATCCCCACACATGAACTCTGCTAACATTATCTTGCTACAGAAACCAGGAAAAGACCCCATACTTCCATCCAGCTACCGCCCAATATCTCTAATAAATGCAGACCTCAAAATAATTTGTAAAGCCCTCGCCAAAAGAATAGAAAAAATAACTCCACTTATAATACATCCTGACCAGACAGGTTTTATAAAGGGTAGACACTCATCCACTAACACTCGCAGGCTAATTAATCTCATAGACTATTCTAACATCAACAACCTGGAAACCACAATAGTCTCTCTAGATGCAGAAAAAGCATTTGATCGAGTGAACTGGAAATTTTTATTCGCAGCATTAAACAAATTTGGGTTTGGGTCACACTTCATCAACTGGATAAGGATATTATATAGCTCCCCAAATGCGTGTGTCAGGACAAATGATCAAACCTCTCCAAACTTCAGTCTGCAGAGAGGTACAAGACAGGGTTGCCCACTTTCTCCCTCACTTTTTGCTATTTTCATCGAACCTTTAGCAGCTGCTATCAGACAAGATAGAAATATTAAAGGCATCCAACCCCAAAATATTGAGCATAAAATAAGTCTTTATGCTGATGATGTTTTACTTTTCCTTCAGAACTCTCAAACGTCTCTCACTCACACGATCACACTCATAAATAAATTCTCAGCACTTTCTGACTACTCTATCAATTGGTCTAAGACCACAGTTCTGCCCATTAACTGCAGAGTCCAGAATATACCTGCAATCACTTTACAGTCAGGAAATATCAGATATTTAGGCATAAACATTTCCTCCAGGCTCTCAGAGCTAACAAAGCTAAATTATGTGCAATTATTAAAGACAGTAGAGGACGATCTCTCTCGTTGGAAGTCCTTACCTATATCACTTATGGGGAGAGTTACAACCATTAAAATGATGATACTACCAAAAGTTAATTATTTGTTCTCAATGATCCCCATAAAACCATCTGCTACTTGGTTTAAGTCACTAGATTCTTGCATCTCCAAATTTCTGTGGAAAAACAAACCACCACGTATTAGTTTAAAAACCCTACAGAAGACCAAGGACAGTGGTGGATTAGATTTACCTAATTTTCAGCACTATTCCTTAGCCAATAGGTTACAGTATATATCAAAATGGTTTAAACCTAGCCCAATAGATGAACCATGGATAAATGTAGAACAAGCATTGTGTGATAATCTGGAAATCTCTGACCTGCCACTTATTAGTCAAAACGTAAAACATCACAAATGTTTCAAAAGCATTAACATCAGCACCTCTCTGACAGCCTGGTGGGAATTTCTTAAAATAACAAAGTCTTCAATTGTCCCATGTAAGCTTACACCCATCTGGAACAATCCTGACATACTGCAAAACAAAAAAATGCTAAACTTTACTCTGTGGAAGATCAAAGGAATCAAACATCTGGAACATATAATCCAAAATGGACATTTTATTTCATTTGATGAGCTCATATCACAACACGAGATAGGCAGCAATAAATTCCTAGAATATCAACAACTTAAGTCTATAATAACAAAGAAATATATCCTCCACCAACCAGACTTACAACTCCCGATTAGGGTAGCAGAATTTCTAAGCATCTGCACCCCAAAACTACTATCAAAAATATATAAATTATTGTCTAAAATAGATGACACAATGTCTCTTCCATCCTCAAAATGGGAGGCAGATTTATCCATCAGTTCTAGTCATAGCTTCTGGCCACAAATATGTTTGAACACCTTCAGAATGACTCAGAATTCTAATTTACAGCTCATACAATACAAAATCCTTCATAGAACACACTATACAGGACAAAGGATGTTCAGGATGGGTCTAACACACTCAAACATCTGCGCACATTGCACAGATAACACACCTGATGATTATGCACACGCTTTGTGGTTCTGTGCGCCTGTCCAGAAGTTCTGGCTTGAAGTCTGTGCGGACCTATCAACATGGCTAAAGTGTAGCATTCCTGCATGCCCCAGACTGTGCATACTGGGTGACTTAGACAACATCAACATGGAAATTAACTCAGCACACATGGTTCTCACAGTGTTATGTATCGCAAAGAAAACTATTCTCATGAACTGGAAAGCGAAGAACAATCTGTGTATTAACCAGTTTAGAAATTTTCTTTTAGATTATATTAGCATGGAAACAATGTCTGCCTCCTCAAAACATCAATTGGCTGAATTTAACTCTCTCTGGTTCCCGCTGATTAGCTTTATCACATAGTGGTGGTGGTGGGTTGCTGTCCCGTCGCTCTGGGCGGTTGGGTGTGTGCTGGGGGGGGCTGTGTGGCTTCGGGCGTCTGGTGGTCTCGCGGGTCGTGGGGACCGGGTTGGTCATTGCTGGGGGGGACTGTGTGTCGGGCTTGGAGGGCAGTTTTGGGGGCTTGCGGGTGGGACTGTCTTGCGGTGTGGGGCGGGGTCACTTAGAGGCCTTGGGGTGGTGGCTGCTGGCTCTATGCCGGGTGGCTGGGCCGCTCCGGCATGGGTGGTGGTGCTGGGCCTGGGCCCTGGTGGCTGGGCGCTGCCTTGCGCCCGGGGGGGGGCCCTGCCTGTGCCTGGAGGGGCTGGGTTGTCCTGGACGCGCCACAGTATGGGTGGGTTGGTGCAGGTCCTGGTGCCGGGCTTGTTGCTCTGGGACCTCCAAGGTGTCCGCAGATGGTTGTTTTTTTTTCAGGGTGTTGGGGCGTGCGGTGGGGGGGGGCGGTGCTTTTCCCCTGTTGGGGGGGGAGGGGTGGCCTGTGTGATGGTGGGTCTCAGGCCCGGGCTGCTGCGACTGGTGTGACCGGGAGGTTTGTTTGTTTGTTTTTTGTTGTTGTTTGTTTGTTGTTTGTAGAGGTCCTCCGGGGTGGGGTGGGGCGGGATGGGTACCTTCTGGGGGTACAGTAGCTCCCGCAATATGGTCGCTGCAGGCCCCGAGCCTGGTGGACATCAGCCCCTCCTGCCCTGGGTTGGCTCCCAGGTAGCGGGGATGCCTATTGCAGCCAGTCCCTGGCTGCCTTCTCCGGGGGAGAGTAGCTGCCCCGGTGTATATCCCCATACCCCTCTCCCTTCTGGCTCCTGTACACAGCACACACTCACACATGAAGGGTTTTGGGGGCGTGTGTGTTCGGTGGGGTGTAGTGGATGGGGCCACGTAGGTGGTCCCCTTTGGTTGCACTCTGCAGTTCCCCGCCCCTGTTTTAATTACACCTTAGACATTACTACTTATCAAACACACACTCACACACACACATTAGGTCTTGGGGGGTGGTTACACTGAGTGGCATCTGGTGGGCGGGGCTCTTTGGGTATGTAGGCTGCCCAGAGGGCCGCGCTCCCAGTCCTACAAGTTGGGCTGCCCCTCAATTTTAATCGCTCACTATTAGAAAATATTGAAGAACCAGAAGGGTGAGGGGAGGGGTCTTCTTCCCACACCCCTGCTTCCTGGTTGCTGCTCGGGGCGGGAGGGGCCAAGAGGATTAATTAATTGTTCTGCTGGTTCGGGGTCTGTGGTGGCTGGGGGGCTGCTGGCCCCCTGGTGTGCCCGCTGCACTACACCCCAGCAGAGTCGAGGGAGGGAGGATGTGTGGATGTATGGGACGTGAAAGTGTGTGTGGTAATGATTGGGCCTGGATCTGGGACTTGCTGTCGCCTGGCCTGCCTGTGCTTCTCCCGATGGGGGGGCGGCGTTGCCTCTCCCCGCTGCTCGCGACTTCACCCACCTGTGGGCACGTCTTGACTCCCAGGGCACTTGGCCAGGGGTGCTGGGGCAGGCGCTGACCCACTGCGTGGCTGTCTGGGGCACTTGGCCCTCCTGGGTATTGGGTGGGGCCTCTGCCGGGGGGTTTGGGGGCGCTCGGGCTCCCGGGGCCCGGGTCCAGTGCACGGCCCATGTCTGGGCGGCTGGGACCTGGCGGGGTCGGTGGGCTGTTGCCCCTGGCTCTCTGAGGGCCTCTGCCCTATGCTTATGGGGGCTCTATCCGGGGGCTTCCTCTGCAGTCTTCTGGGTGGATGCGTGGTTGTCCCTGCGGTGGGCTTCGTGGGTTCTGTGCTCCGTGGGGGCTGCTGGTGGCCTGGGTCTTGTGGCCCTCTCTGCCTGCTTCTGATTGCTGGGGGGGGCTGTGGATTGTGGCCCTGTACACTTATACACTCATAACTAACCACGGTTACCATGTAGATCCTGTGCCATGGGTGTTGCATGTTCTCACACACACATTTATTAGCCCAGTAGCATGCTCGCTAAGCAGTTTATGTGTTATCCTGTGGTTTCAGGTCATCTCTCCACAGCTGTGTTGTATGCGATTACCGCTTCTTGTGCTTGTTTTTGTTTGTTTGTGTGTTTGTTTTTTCTCTGCTTGTCTGCTTTCAGGTGCTCCTGGTGGCGCTAAGGCTGGATTCCCCTCAGAGGCCATGGATTGTTGTCTGTTTTGTTTTTTACAGGTGTAGCAGCTGGTTGTCTGGTTTTTGTTTCTATTTTTGTTCTGTTTCCTCTTCTTTCCTCTTCTTCTTTCCTTGTCCCCCGGTCCGGTTCAGTTCTATTACATGTCATATATTGTAAACAGAAATAAATAAATGGGCATCAAGGGGAGCTTTACATTTATAAAACTTCCCTTGGCAAAGCAAATCTGTTTGGCATCAAAGGTATTCAGACTACAATTCTGCTGCCATAACGCTGAACAGGACAAGGGGAGAAAAAAAGAAAAAAAAAAAAAAAAAAAAAAAAAAAAAAAAAAAAAAAAAAGAAACAGAACATTACCGTGAAACCGAAACAGAACATTATCGTGGACCAGAGACGGAACATTACCGTGAAACCGAATATTATCGTGGACCAGAGATCGAACATTACCGTGGACCAGAGACAGAACATTACCGTGGACCAGAGACAGAACATTACCGTGGACCAGAGACAGAACATTACCGTGGACCAGAGACCGAACTTTACCTTGAAACCGAACATTACCGTGGACCAGAGACGGAACATTACCGTGAAACCGAAACATTACATTATCGTGGACCAGAAATGGAACATTAACGTGAAACCGAAACAGAACATTATCGTGGACCAGAAACGGAACATTACCGTGAAACCGAAACAGAACATTATCGTGGACCAGAAACGGAACATTACCGTGAAACAGAAACACAACATTATCGTGGACCAGAAACGGAACATTACCGTGAAACCGAAACACAACATTATCGTGGACCAGAGACGGAACATTACTATTAAACCGAACATTATCGTGGACCACAGATCTAACATTACCGTGGACCACAGACAGAACATTACCGTGGACCAGAGACAGAACATTACCGTGGACCAGAGACAGAACATTACTGTGGACCAGAGACCGAACTTTACCTTGAAACCGAACATTACCGTGGACCAGAGACGGAACATTACCGTGAAACCGAAAAATTACATTATCGTGGACCAGAAACGGAACATTACCGTGAAACAGAAACACAACATTATCGTGGACCAGAGACGGAACATTACCGTGAAACCGAACATTACCGTGGACCATAGACAGAACATTACCGTGGACCAGAGACAGAAAATTATCATGGACCAGAAATGGAACATTACCGTGAAACAGAAACAACATTTTCTTGGACCAGAGACGGAACATTACCGTAGACCAGAGACGGAACATTACTGTGAAACCGAAACAGAACATTATCGTGGACCAGAAACGGAACATTACCGTGAAACAGAAAAAGAACATTATCGTGGACCAGAAACGGAACATTATCATGGACCAGAGATAGAACATTATCGTGGACCAAAGACGGAACATTATCGTGGACCAGAGACAGAACATTATCGTGGACCAAAGACGGAACATTATCGTGGACCAGAGACGGAACATTACCGTGAAACAGAAACACAACATTTTCTTGGACCAGAGACGGAACATTACCGTGGACCAGAGACGGAACATTACCGTGAAACCGAAACAGAACATTATCGTGGACCAGAAACGGAACATTACCCTGAAACAGAAACACAACATTATCGTGGACCAGAAACGGAACATTACCGTGAAACCGAAACAGAACATTATCGTGGACCAGAGACGGAACATTACTGTGAAACCGAACATTATCGTGGACCACAGATCGAACATTACCGTGGACCAGAGACAGAACATTACCGTGGACCAGAGACAGAACATTACTGTGGACCAGAGACCGAACTTTACCTTGAAACCGAACATTACCGTGGACCAGAGACGGAACATTACCGTGAAACCGAAATATTACATTATCGTGGACCAGAAATGGAACATTACCGTGAAACCGAAACAGAACATTATCGTGGACCAGAAACGGAACATTACCGTGAAACAGAAACACAACATTATCGTGGACCAGAGACGGAACATTACCGTGAAACCGAACATTACCATGGACCATAGACAGAACATTACCGTGGACCAGAGACAGAAAATTATCATGGACCAGAAATGGAACATTACCGTGAAACAGAAACACAACATTTTCTTGGACCAGAGACGGAACATTACCGTAGACCAGAGACGGAACATTACTGTGAAACCGAAACAGAACATTATCGTGGACCAGAAACGGAACATTATCTTGGACCAGAGACAGAACATTATCGTGGACCAAAGACGGAACATTATCGTGGACCAGAGACGGAACATTACCGTGAAACCGAACATTATCGTGGACCAAAGACGGAACATTATCGTGGACCAGAAACGGAACATTACCGTGAAAGAGAAACACAACATTTTCTTGGACCAGAGACGGAACATTACCGTGGACCAGAGACGGAACATTACCGTGAAACCGAAACAGAACATTATCGTGGACCAGAAACGGAACATTACCCTGAAACAGAAACACAACATTATCGTGGACCAGAAACGGAACATTACCGTGAAACCGAAACAGAACATTATCGTGGACCAGAGACGGAACATTACTGTGAAACCGAACATTATCGTGGACCACAGATCGAACATTACCGTGGTTCAGAGACAGAACATTACCGTGGACCAGAGACAGAACATTACCGTGGACCAGAGACAGAACATTACCGTGGACCAGAGACAGAACATTACCGTGGACCAGAGACAGAACATTACTGTGGACCAGAGACCGAACTTTACCTTGAAACCGAACATTACCGTGGACCAGAGACGGAACATTACCGTGAAACCGAAATATTACATTATCGTGGACCAGAGATGGAACATTACTGTGAAACCGAAACAAAACATTATCGTGGACCAGAAACGGAACATTACCGTGAAACAGAAACACAACATTATCGTGGACCAGAAACGGAACATTACCGTGAAACCGAAACAGAACATTATCGTGGACCAGAGACGGAACATTACCGTGAAACCGAACATTATCGTGGACCAGAGATCGAACATTACCGTGGACCAGAGACAGAACATTACCGTGGACCAGAGACAGAACATTACCGTGGACCAGAGACAGAACATTACCGTGGACCAGAGACAGAACATTATCGTGAAACAGAAACACAACATTATCGTGTACCAGAAACGGAACATTACCGTGAAACCGAAACACAACATTATCGTGGACCAGAGACGGAACATTACTATTAAACCGAACATTATCGTGGACCACAGATCGAACATTACCGTGGACCACAGACAGAACATTACCGTGGACCAGAGACAGAACATTACCGTGGACCAGAGACAGAACATTACTGTGGACCAGAGACCGAACTTTACCTTGAAACCGAACATTACCGTGGACCAGAGACGGAACATTACCGTGAAACCGAAAAATTACATTATCGTGGACCAGAAATGGAACATTACCGTGAAACCGAAACCGAAAATTATCGTGGACCAAAAACGGAACATTACCGTGAAACAGATACACAACATTATCGTGGACCAGAGACGGAACATTACCGTGAAACCGAACATTACCGTGGACCATAGACAGAACATTACCGTGGACCAGAGACAGAAAATTATCATGGACCAGAAATGGAACATTACCGTGAAACAGAAACACAACATTTTCTTGGACCAGAGACGGAACATTACCGTGGACCAGAGACGGAACATTACTGTGAAACCGAAACAGAACATTATCGTGGACCAGAAACGGAACATTACCGTGAAACAGAAACACAACATTATCGTGGACCAGAAACGGAACATTACCGTGAAACCGAAACAGAACATTATCGTGGACCAGAGACGGAACATTACCGTGAAACCGAACATTATCGTGGACCAGAGATCGAACATTACCGTGGACCAGAGACAGAACATTACCATGGACCAGAGACAGAACATTACCGTGGACCAGAGACCGAACTTTACCTTGAAACCGAACATTACCGTGGACCAGAGACGGAACATTACCGTGAAACCGAAACATTACATTATCGTGGACCAGAAATGGAACATTACCGTGAAACCGAAACAGAACATTATCGTGGACCAGAAACGGAACATTACCGTGAAACAGAAACACAACATTATCGTGGACCAGAGACGGAACATTACCGTGAAACCGAACATTACCGTGGACCATAGACAGAACATTACCGTGGACCAGAGACAGAAAATTATCATGGACCAGAAATGGAACATTACCGTGAAACAGAAACACAACATTTTCTTGGACCAGAGACGGAACATTACCGCGGACCAGAGACGGAACATTACTGTGAAACCGAAACAGAACATTATCGTGGACCAGAAACGGAACATTACCGTGAAACAGAAACACAACATTATCGTGGACCAGAAACGGAACATTACCGTGAAACCGAAACAGAACATTATCGTGGACCGGAGACGGAACATTACCCTGAAACCGAACATTATCGTGGACCAGAGATCGAACATTACCGTGGACCAGAGACAGAACATTACCGTGGACCAGAGAGAGAACATTACCGTGGACCAGAGACAGAACATTACCTTGGACCAGAGAAAGAACTTTACCTTGAAACCGAACATTACCGTGGACCAGAGACGGAACATTACCGTGAAACCGAAACATTACATTATCGTGGACCAGAAATGGAACATTACCGTGAAACCGAAACAGAACTTTATCGTGGACCAGAAACGGAACATTACCGTGAAACCGAAACAGAACATTATCGTGGACCAGAAACGGAACATTACCGTGAAACAGAAACACAACATTATCGTGGACCAGAAACGGAACATTACCGTGAAACCGAAACAGAACATTATCGTGGACCAGAGACGGAACATTACTGTGAAACCGAACATTATCGTGGACCACAGATCGAACATTACCGTGGACCAGAGACAGAACATTACCGTGGACCAGAGACAGAACATTACCGTGGACCAGAGACAGAACATTACCGTGGACCAGAGACAGAACATTACCGTGGACCAGAGACAGAACATTACTGTGGACCAGAGACCGAACTTTACCTTGAAACCGAACATTACCGTGGACCAGAGACGGAACATTACCGTGAAACCGAAAAATTACATTATCGTGGACCAGAAATGGAACATTACCGTGAAACCGAAACAGAACATTATCGTGGACCAGAAACGAAACATTACCGTGAAACAGAAACACAACATTATCGTGGACCAGAGACGGAACATTACCGTGAAACCGAACATTACCGTGGACCATAGACAGAACATTACCGTGGACCAGAGACAGAAAATTATCATGGACCAGAAATGGAACATTACCGTGAAACAGAAACACAACATTTTCTTGGACCAGAGACGGAACATTACCGTGGACCAGAGACGGAACATTACTGTGAAACCGCAACAGAACATTATCGTGGACCAGATACAGAACATTACCGTGAAACAGAAACACAACATTATCGTGGACCAGAAACGGAACATTACCGTGAAACCGAAACAGAACATTATCGTGGACCAGAGACGGAACATTACCGTGAAACCGAACATTATCGTGGACCAGAGATCGAACATTACCGTGGACCAGAGACAGAACATTACCGTGGACCAGAGACAGAACATTACCGTGGACCAGAGACAGAACATTATCGTGGACCAGAGACGGAACATTACCGTGAAACAGAAACACAACATTATCGTGGACCAGAGACGGAACATTACCGTGAAACCGAACATTACCGTGGACCATAGACAGAACATTACCGTGGACCAGAGACAGAACATTACTGTGGACCAGAGACCGAACTTTACCTTGAAACCGAACATTACCGTGGACCAGAGACAGAACATTACCATGGACCAGAGACAGAACATTACCGTGAAACAGAAACACAACATTTTCGTGGACCAGAGATGGAACATTACAGTGAAACCGAAACAGAACATTATCATGGACCAGAAACGGAACATTACCGTGAAACAGAAACACAACATTATCGTGGACCAGAAATGGAACATTACCGTGAAACCGAAAGAGAACATTATCGTGGACCAGAGACGGAACATTACCGTGAAACCGAACATTATCATGGACCAGAGATCGAACATTACCGTGGACCAGAGACAGAACATTACCGTGGACCAGAGACAGAACATTACCGTGGACCAGAGACAGAACATTACCGTGGACCAGAGACAGAACATTACTGTGGACCAGAGACAGAACATTACCGTGAAACCGAAACATTACATTATCGTGGACCAGATACAGAACATTACCGTGAAACAGAAACACAACATTATCGTGGACCAGAAACGGAACATTACCGTGAAACAGAAACACAACATTATCGTGGACCAGAGACGGAACATTACCGTGAAACCGAACATTACCGTGGACCATAGACAGAACATTACCGTGGACCACAGACAGAACATTACCGTGAAACAGAACATTATCATGGACCAGAAATGGAACATTACCGTGAAACAGAAACACAACATTTTCGTGGACCAGAGACGGAACATTACCGTGGACCAGAGACGGAACATTACCTTGAAACCGAAACAGAACATTATCGTGGACCAGAAACGGAACATTACCGTGAAACAGAAACACAACATTATCGTGGACCAGAGACGGAACATTACCGTGAAACCGAACACTATCGTGGACCAAAGATCGAACATTACCGTGGACCAGAGACAGAACATTACCGTGGACCAGAGACAGAACATTACCGTGGACCAGAGACAGAACATTACCGTGGACCAGAGACGGAACATTACCGTGAAACCGAAACAGAACATTATCGTGGACCAGAAAAGGAACATTACTGTGAAACAGAAACGGAACATTAGCATGGACCAGAGACAGAACATTACCGTGGACCAGAGACAGAACATTACTGTGGACCAGAGACCGAACTTTACCTTGAAACCGAACATTACCGTGGACCAGAGACGGAACATTAGTGTGAAACCGAAACATTACATTATCGTGGACCAGAAATGGAACATTACCGTGAAACCGAAACAGAACATTATCGTGGACCAGAAACGGAACATTACCGTGAAACAGAAACACAACATTATCGTGGACCAGAGACGGAACATTACCGTGAAACCGAACATTACCGTTGACCATAGACAGAACATTACCGTGGACCAGAGACAGAACATTACCGTGTAACTGAAACAGAACATTATCGTGGACCAGAAACGGAACCTTACCGTGAAACAGAAACACAACATTATCGTGGACCAGAGACGGAACATTACTGTGGACCAGAGACAGAACATTACATTGGACCAAAGACAGAACATTACCGTGGACCAGAGATCGAAAATTACGTGAAACAGCACATTATCCTGGACCAGAAACGGAACATTATCGTGAAACAGAAACACAACATTATCGTGGACAAGAGACGGAACATTACTGTGGACCAGAGACAGAACATTACATTGGACCAGAGACAGAACATTACCGTGGACCAGAGATCGAAAATTACGTGAAACAGAACATTACTGTGGACCAGAACATTACCGTGGACCAGAACATTACCGTGAAACCGAACTCTATCGTGAAACCGAACATTATAGTGGACCAGAGACCGAACATTACCGTGAAACCGAACATTACCATGGACCAGAGACCGAACATTACCGTGAAACCCAACATTACTGTGAAACCGAAACAGAACATTACCGTTGACCAGAGACAGAACATTACCGTGAAACCGAAACAGAACATTATCGTGGACCATAAACGGAACATTACCGTGAAACCGAAACAGAACATTATCGTGGACCAGAGACGGAACATTACCGTGAAACCGAACATTATCGTGGACCAGAGATCGAACATTACCGTGGACCAGAGACAGAACATTACCGTGGACCAGAGACAGAACATTACCGTGGACCAGAGACAGAACATTACCGTGGACCAGAGACAGAACATTACCGTGGACCAGAGACAGAACATTATCGTGGACCAGAGACGGAACATTACCGTGAAACAGAAACACAACATTATCGTGGACCAGAGACGGAACATTACCGTGAAACCGAACATTACCGTGGACCATAGACAGAACATTACCGTGGACCAGAGACAGAACATTACTGTGGACCAGAGACCGAACTTTAACTTGAAACCGAACATTACCGTGGACCAGAGACAGAACATTACCATGGACCAGAGACAGAACATTACCGTGAAACAGAAACACAACATTTTCGTGGACCAGAGACGGAACATTACAGTGAAACCGAAACAGAACATTATCATGGACCAGAAACGGAACATTACCGTGAAACCGAACATTATCATGGACCAGAGATCGAACATTACCGTGGACCAGAGACAGAACATTACCGTGGACCAGAGACAGAACATTACCGTGGACCAGAGACAGAACATTACCGTGGACCAGAGACAGAACATTACTGTGGACCAGAGACAGAACATTACCGTGGACCGAAGACAGAACATTACCGTGAAACCGAAACATTACATTATCGTGGACCAGAAATGGAACATTACCGTGAAACCGAAACAGAACATTATCGTGGACCAGAAACGGAACATTACCGTGAAACAGAAACACAACATTATCGTGGACCAGAGACGGAACATTACCGTGAAACCGAACATTACCGTGGACCATAGACAGAACATTACCGTGGACCACAGACAGAACATTACCGTGAAACAGAACATTATCATGGACCAGAAATGGAACATTACCGTGAAACAGAAACACAACATTTTCGTGGACCAGAGACGGAACATTACCGTGGACCAGAGACGGAACATTACCTTGAAACCGAAACAGAACATTATCGTGGACCAGAGACGGAACATTACCTTGAAACCGAAACAGAACATTATCGTGGACCAGAAACGGAACATTACCGTGAAACAGAAACACAACATTATCGTGGACCAGAGACGGAACATTACCGTGAAACCGAACACTATCGTGGACCAAAGATCGAACATTACCGTGGACCAGAGACAGAACATTACCGTGGACCAGAGACAGAACATTACCGTGGACCAGAGACAGAACATTACCGTGGACCAGAGACGGAACATTACCGTGAAACCGAAACAGAACATTATCGTGGACCAGAAAAGGAACATTACTGTGAAACAGAAACGGAACATTAGCATGGACCAGAGACAGAACATTACCGTGGACCAGAGACAGAACATTACTGTGGACCAGAGACCGAACTTTACCTTGAAACCGAACATTACCGTGGACCAGAGACGGAACATTACCGTGAAACCGAAACATTACATTATCGTGGACCAGAAATGGAACATTACCGTGAAACCGAAACAGAACATTATCGTGGACCAGAAACGGAACATTACCGTGAAACAGAAACACAACATTATCGTGGACCAGAGACGGAACATTACCGTGAAACCGAACATTACCGTTGACCATAGACAGAACATTACCGTGGACCAGAGACAGAACATTACCGTGTAACCGAAACAGAACATTATCGTGGACCAGAAACGGAACCTTACCGTGAAACAGAAACACAACATTATCGTGGACCAGAGACGGAACATTACTGTGGACCAGAGACAGAACATTACATTGGACCAAAGACAGAACATTACCGTGGACCAGAGATCGAAAATTACGTGAAACAGAACATTATCCTGGACCAGAAACGGAACATTATCGTGAAACAGAAACACAACATTATCGTGGACCAGAGACGGAACATTACTGTGGACCAGAGACAGAACATTACATTGGACCAGAGACAGAACATTACCGTGGACCAGAGATCGAAAATTACGTGAAACAGAACATTACTGTGGACCAGAACATTACCGTGGACCAGAACATTACCGTGAAACCGAACTCTATCGTGAAACCGAACATTATAGTGGACCAGAGACCGAACATTACCGTGAAACCGAACATTACCGTGGACCAGAGACCGAACATTACCGTGAAACCCAACATTACTGTGAAACCGAAACAGAACATTACCGTTGACCAGAGACAGAACATTACCGTGAAACCGAAACAGAACATTATCGTGGACCAGAAACGGAACATTACCGTGAAACCGAAACAGAACATTATCGTGGACCAGAGACGGAACATTACCGTGAAACCGAACATTATCGTGGACCAGAGATCGAACATTACCGTGGACCAGAGACAGATCATTACCGTGGACCAGAGACAGAACATTACCGTGGACCAGAGACAGAACATTTCCGTGGACCAGAGACCGAACTTTACCTTGAAACCGAACATTACCGTGGACCAGAGACGGAACATTACCGTGAAACCGAAACATTACATTATCGTGGACCAGAAATGGAACATTACCGTGAAACCGAAACAGAACATTATCGTGGACCAGAAACGGAACATTACCGTGAAACCGAAACAGAACATTATCGTGGACAACAAACGGAACATTACCGTGAAACAGAAACACAACATTATCGTGGACCAGAAACGGAACATTACCTTGAAACCGAAACACAACATTATCGTGGACCAGAGACGGAACATTACTATTAAACCGAACATTATCGTGGACCACAGATCGAACATTACCGTGGACCACAGACAGAACATTACCGTGGACCAGAGACAGAACATTACCGTGGACCAGAGACAGAACATTACTGTGGACCAGAGACCGAACTTTACCTTGAAACCGAACATTACCGTGGACCAGAGACGGAACATTACCGTGAAACCGAAAAATTACATTATCGTGGACCAGAAATGGAACATTACCGTGAAACCGAAACAGAAAATTATCGTGGACCAGAAACGGAACATTACCGTGAAACAGAAACACAACATTATCGTGGACCAGAGACGGAACATTACCGTGAAACCGAACATTACCGTGGACCATAGACAGAACATTACCGTGGACCAGAGACAGAAAATTATCATGGACCAGAAACGGAACATTACCGTGAAACCGAAACAGAACATTATCGTGGACCAGAGACGGAACATTACCGTGAAACCGAACATTATCGTGGACCAGAGATCGAACATTACCGTGGACCAGAGACAGAACATTACCGTGGACCAGAGACCGAACTTTACCTTGAAACCGAACATTACCGTGGACCAGAGACGGAACATTACCGTGAAACCGAAACATTACATTATCGTGGACCAGAAATGGAACATTACCGTGAAACCGAAACAGAACATTATCGTGGACCAGAAACTTAACATTACCGTGAAACAGAAACACAACATTATCGTGGACCAGAGACGGAACATTACCGTGAAACCGAACATTACCGTGGACCATAGACAGAACATTACCGTGGACCAGAGACAGAAAATTATCATGGACCAGAAATGGAACATTACCGTGAAACAGAAACACAACATTTTCTTGGACCAGAGACGGAACATTACCGCGGACCAGTGACGGAACATTACTGTGAAACCGAAACAGAACATTATCGTGGACCAGAAACGGAACATTACCGTGAAACAGAAACACAACATTATCGTGGACCAGAAACGGAACATTACCGTGAAACCGAAACAGAACATTATCGTGGACCGGAGACGGAACATTACCGTGAAACCGAACATTATCGTGGACCAGAGATCGAACATTACCGTGGACCAGAGACAGAACATTACCGTGGACCAGAGACAGAACATTACCGTGGACCAGAGACCGAACTTTACCTTGAAACCGAACATTACCGTGGACCAGAGACGGAACATTACCGTGAAACCGAAACATTACATTATCGTGGACCAGAAATGGAACATTACCGTGAAACCGAAACAGAACTTTATCGTGGACCAGAAACGGAACATTACCGTGAAACCGAAACAGAACATTATCGTGGACCAGAAACGGAACATTACCGTGAAACAGAAACACAACATTATCGTGGACCAGAAACGGAACATTACCGTGAAACCGAAACAGAACATTATCGTGGACCAGAGACGGAACATTACTGTGAAACCGAACATTATCGTGGACCACAGATCGAACATTACCGTGGACCAGAGACAGAACATTACCGTGGACCAGAGACAGAACATTACCGTGGACCAGAGACAGAACATTACCGTGGACCAGAGACAGAACATTACCGTGGACCAGAGACAGAACATTACTGTGGACCAGAGACCGAACTTTACCTTGAAACCGAACATTACCGTGGACCAGAGACGGAACATTACCGTGAAACCGAAAAATTACATTATCGTGGACCAGAAATGGAACATTACCGTGAAACCGAAACAGAACATTATCGTGGACCAGAAACAAAACATTACCGTGAAACAGAAACACAACATTATCGTGGACCAGAGACGGAACATTACCGTGAAACCGAACATTACCGTGGACCATAGACAGAACATTACCGTGGACCAGATACAGAAAATTATCATGGACCAGAAATGGAACATTACCGTGAAACAGAAACACAACATTATCGTGGACCAGAAACAGAACATTACCGTGAAACAGAAACACAACATTATCGTGGACCAGAAACGGAACATTACCGTGGACCAGAGACGGAACATTACTGTGAAACCGCAACAGAACTTTATCGTGGACCAGAAACAGAACATTACCGTGAAACAGAAACACAACATTATCGTGGACCAGAAACGGAACATTACCGTGAAACCGAAACAGAACATTATCGTGGACCAGAGACGGAACATTACCGTGAAACCGAACATTATCGTGGACCAGAGATCGAACATTACCGTGGACCAGAGACAGAACATTACCGTGGACCAGAGACAGAACATTACCGTGGACCAGAGACAGAACATTATCGTGGACCAGAGACGGAACATTACCGTGAAACAGAAACACAACATTATCGTGGACCAGAGACGGAACATTACCGTGAAACCGAACATTACCGTGGACCATAGACAGAACATTACCGTGGACCAGAGACAGAACATTACTGTGGACCAGAGACCGAACTTTACCTTGAAACCGAACATTACCGTGGACCAGAGACAGAACATTACCATGGACCAGAGACAGAACATTACCGTGAAACAGAAACACAACATTTTCGTGGACCAGAGACGGAACATTACAGTGAAACCGAAACAGAACATTATCATGGACCAGAAACGGAACATTACCGTGAAACAGAAACACAACATTATCGTGGACCAGAAATGGAACATTACCGTGAAACCGAAACAGAACATTATCGTGGACCAGAGACGGAACATTACCGTGAAACCGAACATTATCATGGACCAGAGATCGAACATTACCGTGGACCAGAGACAGAACATTACCGTGGACCAGAGACAGAACATTACCGTGGACCAGAGACAGAACATTACATTGGACCAAAGACAGAACATTACCGTGGACCAGAGATCGAAAATTACGTGAAACAGCACATTATCCTGGACCAGAAACGGAACATTATCGTGAAACAGAAACACAACATTATCGTGGACAAGAGACGGAACATTACTGTGGACCAGAGACAGAACATTACATTGGACCAGAGACAGAACATTACCGTGGACCAGAGATCGAAAATTACGTGAAACAGAACATTACTGTGGACCAGAACATTACCGTGGACCAGAACATTACCGTGAAACCGAACTCTATCGTGAAACCGAACATTATAGTGGACCAGAGACCGAACATTACCGTGAAACCGAACATTACCATGGACCAGAGACCGAACATTACCGTGAAACCCAACATTACTGTGAAACCGAAACAGAACATTACCGTTGACCAGAGACAGAACATTACCGTGAAACCGAAACAGAACATTATCGTGGACCAGAAACGGAACATTACCGTGAAACCGAAACAGAACATTATCGTGGACCAGAGACGGAACATTACCGTGAAACCGAACATTATCGTGGACCAGAGATCGAACATTACCGTGGACCAGAGACAGAACATTACCGTGGACCAGAGACAGAACATTACCGTGGACCAGAGACAGAACATTACCGTGGACCAGAGACAGAACATTACCGTGGACCAGAGACAGAACATTATCGTGGACCAGAGACGGAACATTACCGTGAAACAGAAACACAACATTATCGTGGACCAGAGACGGAACATTACCGTGAAACCGAACATTACCGTGGACCATAGACAGAACATTACCGTGGACCAGAGACAGAACATTACTGTGGACCAGAGACCGAACTTTAACTTGAAACCGAACATTACCGTGGACCAGAGACAGAACATTACCATGGACCAGAGACAGAACATTACCGTGAAACAGAAACACAACATTTTCGTGGACCAGAGACGGAACATTACAGTGAAACCGAAACAGAACATTATCATGGACCAGAAACGGAACATTACCGTGAAACCGAACATTATCATGGACCAGAGATCGAACATTACCGTGGACCAGAGACAGAACATTACCGTGGACCAGAGACAGAACATTACCGTGGACCAGAGACAGAACATTACCGTGGACCAGAGACAGAACATTACTGTGGACCAGAGACAGAACATTACCGTGGACCGAAGACAGAACATTACCGTGAAACCGAAACATTACATTATCGTGGACCAGAAATGGAACATTACCGTGAAACCGAAACAGAACATTATCGTGGACCAGAAACGGAACATTACCGTGAAACAGAAACACAACATTATCGTGGACCAGAGACGGAACATTACCGTGAAACCGAACATTACCGTGGACCATAGACAGAACATTACCGTGGACCACAGACAGAACATTACCGTGAAACAGAACATTATCATGGACCAGAAATGGAACATTACCGTGAAACAGAAACACAACATTTTCGTGGACCAGAGACGGAACATTACCGTGGACCAGAGACGGAACATTACCTTGAAACCGAAACAGAACATTATCGTGGACCAGAGACGGAACATTACCTTGAAACCGAAACAGAACATTATCGTGGACCAGAGACGGAACATTACCGTGAAACCGAACACTATCGTGGACCAAAGATCGAACATTACCGTGGACCAGAGACAGAACATTACCGTGGACCAGAGACAGAACATTACCGTGGACCAGAGACAGAACATTACCGTGGACCAGAGACGGAACATTACCGTGAAACCGAAACAGAACATTATCGTGGACCAGAAAAGGAACATTACTGTGAAACAGAAACGGAACATTAGCATGGACCAGAGACAGAACATTACCGTGGACCAGAGACAGAACATTACTGTGGACCAGAGACCGAACTTTACCTTGAAACCGAACATTACCGTGGACCAGAGACGGAACATTACCGTGAAACCGAAACATTACATTATCGTGGACCAGAAATGGAACATTACCGTGAAACCGAAACAGAACATTATCGTGGACCAGAAACGGAACATTACCGTGAAACAGAAACACAACATTATCGTGGACCAGAGACGGAACATTACCGTGAAACCGAACATTACCGTTGACCATAGACAGAACATTACCGTGGACCAGAGACAGAACATTACCGTGTAACCGAAACAGAACATTATCGTGGACCAGAAACGGAACCTTACCGTGAAACAGAAACACAACATTATCGTGGACCAGAGACGGAACATTACTGTGGACCAGAGACAGAACATTACATTGGACCAAAGACAGAACATTACCGTGGACCAGAGATCGAAAATTACGTGAAACAGAACATTATCCTGGACCAGAAACGGAACATTATCGTGAAACAGAAACACAACATTATCGTGGACCAGAGACGGAACATTACTGTGGACCAGAGACAGAACATTACATTGGACCAGAGACAGAACATTACCGTGGACCAGAGATCGAAAATTACGTGAAACAGAACATTACTGTGGACCAGAACATTACCGTGGACCAGAACATTACCGTGAAACCGAACTCTATCGTGAAACCGAACATTATAGTGGACCAGAGACCGAACATTACCGTGAAACCGAACATTACCGTGGACCAGAGACCGAACATTACCGTGAAACCCAACATTACTGTGAAACCGAAACAGAACATTACCGTTGACCAGAGACAGAACATTACCGTGAAACCGAAACAGAACATTATCGTGGACCAGAAACGGAACATTACCGTGAAACCGAAACAGAACATTATCGTGGACCAGAGACGGAACATTACCGTGAAACCGAACATTATCGTGGACCAGAGATCGAACATTACCGTGGACCAGAGACAGATCATTACCGTGGACCAGAGACAGAACATTACCGTGGACCAGAGACAGAACATTTCCGTGGACCAGAGACCGAACTTTACCTTGAAACCGAACATTACCGTGGACCAGAGACGGAACATTACCGTGAAACCGAAACATTACATTATCGTGGACCAGAAATGGAACATTACCGTGAAACCGAAACAGAACATTATCGTGGACCAGAAACGGAACATTACCGTGAAACCGAAACAGAACATTATCGTGGACAAGAAACGGAACATTACCGTGAAACAGAAACACAACATTATCGTGGACCAGAAACGGAACATTACCTTGAAACCGAAACACAACATTATCGTGGACCAGAGACGGAACATTACTATTAAACCGAACATTATCGTGGACCACAGATCGAACATTACCGTGGACCACAGACAGAACATTACCGTGGACCAGAGACAGAACATTACCGTGGACCAGAGACAGAACATTACTGTGGACCAGAGACCGAACTTTACCTTGAAACCGAACATTACCGTGGACCAGAGACGGAACATTACCGTGAAACCGAAAAATTACATTATCGTGGACCAGAAATGGAACATTACCGTGAAACCGAAACAGAAAATTATCGTGGACCAGAAACGGAACATTACCGTGAAACAGAAACACAACATTATCGTGGACCAGAGACGGAACATTACCGTGAAACCGAACATTACCGTGGACCATAGACAGAACATTACCGTGGACCAGAGACAGAAAATTATCATGGACCATAAACGGAACATTACCGTGAAACCGAAACAGAACATTATCGTGGACCAGAGACGGAACATTACCGTGAAACCGAACATTATCGTGGACCAGAGATCGAACATTACCGTGGACCAGAGACAGAACATTACCGTGGACCAGAGACCGAACTTTACCTTGAAACCGAACATTACCGTGGACCAGAGACGGAACATTACCGTGAAACCGAAACATTACATTATCGTGGACCAGAAATGGAACATTACCGTGAAACCGAAACAGAACATTATCGTGGACCAGAAACTTAACATTACCGTGAAACAGAAACACAACATTATCGTGGACCAGAGACGGAACATTACCGTGAAACCGAACATTACCGTGGACCATAGACAGAACATTACCGTGGACCAGAGACAGAAAATTATCATGGACCAGAAATGGAACATTACCGTGAAACAGAAACACAACATTTTCTTGGACCAGAGACGGAACATTACCGCGGACCAGTGACGGAACATTACTGTGAAACCGAAACAGAACATTATCGTGGACCAGAAACGGAACATTACCGTGAAACAGAAACACAACATTATCGTGGACCAGAAACGGAACATTACCGTGAAACCGAAACAGAACATTATCGTGGACCGGAGACGGAACATTACCGTGAAACCGAACATTATCGTGGACCAGAGATCGAACATTACCGTGGACCAGAGACAGAACATTACCGTGGACCAGAGACAGAACATTACCGTGGACCAGAGACCGAACTTTACCTTGAAACCGAACATTACCGTGGACCAGAGACGGAACATTACCGTGAAACCGAAACATTACATTATCGTGGACCAGAAATGGAACATTACCGTGAAACCGAAACAGAACTTTATCGTGGACCAGAAACGGAACATTACCGTGAAACCGAAACAGAACATTATCGTGGACCAGAAACGGAACATTACCGTGAAACAGAAACACAACATTATCGTGGACCAGAAACGGAACATTACCGTGAAACCGAAACAGAACATTATCGTGGACCAGAGACGGAACATTACTGTGAAACCGAACATTATCGTGGACCACAGATCGAACATTACCGTGGACCAGAGACAGAACATTACCGTGGACCAGAGACAGAACATTACCGTGGACCAGAGACAGAACATTACCGTGGACCAGAGACAGAACATTACCGTGGACCAGAGACAGAACATTACTGTGGACCAGAGACCGAACTTTACCTTGAAACCGAACATTACCGTGGACCAGAGACGGAACATTACCGTGAAACCGAAAAATTACATTATCGTGGACCAGAAATGGAACATTACCGTGAAACCGAAACAGAACATTATCGTGGACCAGAAACAAAACATTACCGTGAAACAGAAACACAACATTATCGTGGACCAGAGACGGAACATTACCGTGAAACCGAACATTACCGTGGACCATAGACAGAACATTACCGTGGACCAGAGACAGAAAATTATCATGGACCAGAAATGGAACATTACCGTGAAACAGAAACACAACATTATCGTGGACCAGAAACAGAACATTACCGTGAAACAGAAACACAACATTATCGTGGACCAGAAACGGAACATTACCGTGGACCAGAGACGGAACATTACTGTGAAACCGCAACAGAACTTTATCGTGGACCAGAAACAGAACATTACCGTGAAACAGAAACACAACATTATCGTGGACCAGAAACGGAACATTACCGTGAAACCGAAACAGAACATTATCGTGGACCAGAGACGGAACATTACCGTGAAACCGAACATTATCGTGGACCAGAGATCGAACATTACCGTGGACCAGAGACAGAACATTACCGTGGACCAGAGACAGAACATTACCGTGGACCAGAGACAGAACATTATCGTGGACCAGAGACGGAACATTACCGTGAAACAGAAACACAACATTATCGTGGACCAGAGACGGAACATTACCGTGAAACCGAACATTACCGTGGACCATAGACAGAACATTACCGTGGACCAGAGACAGAACATTACTGTGGACCAGAGACCGAACTTTACCTTGAAACCGAACATTACCGTGGACCAGAGACAGAACATTACCATGGACCAGAGACAGAACATTACCGTGAAACAGAAACACAACATTTTCGTGGACCAGAGACGGAACATTACAGTGAAACCGAAACAGAACATTATCATGGACCAGAAACGGAACATTACCGTGAAACAGAAACACAACATTATCGTGGACCAGAAATGGAACATTACCGTGAAACCGAAACAGAACATTATCGTGGACCAGAGACGGAACATTACCGTGAAATCGAACATTATCATGGACCAGAGATCGAACATTACCGTGGACCAGAGACAGAACATTACCGTGGACCAGAGACAGAACATTACCGTGGACCAGAGACAGAACATTACCGTGGACCAGAGACAGAACATTACTCTGGACCAGAGACAGAACATTACCGTGGACCGAAGACAGAACATTACCGTGAAACCGAAACATTACGTTATCGTGGACCAGAAATGGAACATTACCGTGAAACCGAAACAGAACATTATCGTGGACCAGAAACGGAACATTACCGTGAAACAGAAACACAACATTATCGTGGACCAGAGACGGAACATTACCGTGAAACCGAACATTACCGTGGACCATAGACAGAACATTACCGTGGACCACAGACAGAACATTACCGTGAAACAGAACATTATCATGGACCAGAAATGGAACATTACCGTGAAACAGAAACACAACATTTTCGTGGACCAGAGACGGAACATTACCGTGGACCAGAGACGGAACATTACCTTGAAACCGAAACAGAACATTATCGTGGACCAGAAACGGAACATTACCGTGAAACAGAAACACAACATTATCGTGGACCAGAAACGGAACATTACCGTGAAACCGAAACAGAACATTATCTTGGACCAGAGACGGAACATTACCGTGAAACCGAACACTATCGTGGACCAAAGATCGAACATTACCGTGGACCAGAGACAGAACATTACCGTGGACCAGAGACAGAACATTACCGTGGACCAGAGACAGAACATTACCGTGGACCAGAGACGGAACATTACCGTGAAACTGAAACAGAACATTATCGTGGACCAGAAAAGGAACATTACTGTGAAACAGAAACGGAACATTAGCATGGACCAGAGACAGAACATTACCGTGGACCAGAGACAGAACATTACTGTGGACCAGAGACCGAACTTTACCTTGAAACCGAACATTACCGTGGACCAGAGACAGAACATTACCGTGAAACCGAAACATTACATTACCGTGAAACCGAAACATTACATTATCGTGGACCAGAAATGGAACATTACCGTGAAACCGAAACAGAACATTATCGTGAAACAGAAACACAACATTATCGTGGACCAGAGACGGAACATTACCGTGAAACCGAACATTACCGTTGACCATAGACAGAACATTACCGTGGACCAGAGACAGAACATTACCGTGTAACCGAAACAGAACATTATCGTGGACCAGAAACGGAACCTTACCGTGAAACAGAAACACAACATTATCGTGGACCAGAGACGGAACATTACTGTGGACCAGAGACAGAACATTACATTGGACCAAAGACAGAACATTACCGTGGACCAGAGATCGAAAATTACGTGAAACAGAACATTATCATGGACCAGAAACGGAACATTATCGTGAAACAGAAACACAACATTATCGTGGACCAGAGACGGAACATTACTGTGGACCAGAGACAGAACATTACATTGGACCAGAGACAGAACATTACCGTGGACCAGAGATCGAAAATTACGTGAAACAGAACATTACTGTGGACCAGAACATTACCGTGGACCAAAACATTACCGGAAACGGAACATTACCGTGAAACAGAAACAAAACATTTTCGTAGACCAGAGACGGAACATTACCGTCGACCAGAGATGGAACTTTACCGTGAAACCGAAACAGAACATTATCGTGGACCAGAAACGGAATATTACCGTGAAACCGAAACAGAACATTATCGTGGACCAGAGACGGAACATTACCGTGAAACCGAACATTATCGTGGACCAGAGATCGAACATTACCGTGGACCAGAGACAGAACATTACCGTGGACCAGAGACAGAACATTATCGTGGACCAGAGACAGAACATTACCGTTGACCAGAGACAGAACATTACCGTGGACCAGAGACAGAACATTACTGTGGACCAGAGACCGAACTTTACCTTGAAACCGAACATTACCGTGGACCAGAGACAGAACATTACCATGGACCAGAGACAAAACATTACCGTGAAACAGAAACACAACATTATCGTGGACCAGAGACGGAACATTACCGTGAAACCGAACATTACGGTGGACCATAGACAGAACATTACCGTGGACCAGAGACAGAACATTACCGTGAAACCGAAACCGAAAATTATCGTGGACCAGAAACGGAACATTACTGTGAAACAGAAACACAACATTATCGTGGACCAGAGACGGAACATTACTGTGGACCAGAGACAGAACATTACATTGGACCAGAGATCGAAAATTACGTGAAACAGAACATTACTGTGGACCAGAACATTACCGTGGACCAGAACATTACCGTGGACCAGAACATTACCGTGAAACCGAACATTATCGTTAAACCGAACATTATCGTGAACCAGAGACAGAACATTACCGTGAAACGGAAACAGAACATTACCGTGAAACCGAAACAGAACATTATCGTGGACCAGAAACGGAACATTACCGTGGACCAGAGACAGAACATTACCGTGGACTAGAGACAGAACATTACCAAGTACCAGAGACAGAACATTACCGTGGACCAGAGACAGAACATTACCATGGACCAGAGACAGAACATTACCGCGAAACAGAACATTATCATGGACCGGAAACGGAACATTACCTTGAAACAGAAACACAACATTATCGTGGACCAGAGACGGAACATTACCGTGGACCAGAGACGGAACATTACCGTGAAACCGAAACAGAACATTATCGTGGACCAGAAACGGAATATTACCGTGAAACCGAAACAGAACATTATCGTGGACCAGAGACGGAACATTACCGTGAAACCGAACATTATCGTGGACCAGAGATCGAACATTACCGTGGACCAGAGACAGAACATTACCGTGGACCAGAGACAGAACATTATCGTGGACCAGAGACAGAACATTACCGTGGACCAGAGACAGAACATTACCGTGGACCAGAGACAGAACATTACTGTGGACCAGAGACCGAACTTTACCTTGAAACCGAACATTACCGTGGACCAGAGACAGAACATTACCATGGATCAGAGACAGAACATTACCGTGAAACAGAACATTATCATGGACCAGAAACGGAACATTACCGTGAAACAGAAACAAAACATTTTCGTAGACCAGAGACGGAACATTACCGTCGACCAGAGATGGAACATTACCGTGAAACCGAAACAGAACTTATCGTGGACCAGAAACAGACCATTACCGTGAAACCGAAACGGAACATTATCGTGGACCAGAGACGAAACATTACCGTGAAACCGAACATTATCGTGGACCAGAGATAGAACGTTACCGTGGACCAGAGACAGAACATTACCGTGGACCAGAGACAGAACATTACCGTGGACCATAGACAGAACATTACTGTGGACCAGAGACCGAACTTTACCTTGAAACCGAACATTACCATGGACCAGAGACAGAACATTACCATGGACCAGAGACAGAACATTACCGTGAAACAGAACATTATCATGGACCAGAAATGGAACATTACCGTGAAACAGAAACACAACATTTTTTTGGACCAGAGACGGAACATTACCGTGGACCAGAGACGGAACATTACCGTGAAACCGAAACAGAACATTATCGTGGACCAGAAACGGAACATTACCGTGAAACAGAAACACAACATTATCGTGGACCAGAAACGGAACATTACCGTGAAACCGAAACAGAACATCATCGTGGACCACAGACGGAACATTACCGTGAAACCGAACATTATCGTGGACCAGAGACAAAACATTACCGTGGACCAGAGACAGAACATTACCGTGGACCAGAGACAGAACATTACCGTGGACCAGAGACAGAACATTACCGTGGACCAGAGACAGAACATTACTGTGGACCAGAGACCGAACTTTACCTTGAAACCGAACATTACCGTGGACCAGAGACGGAACATTACCGTGAAACCAAAACAGAACATTATCGTGTACCAGAAACGGAACATTACCGTGAAACAGAAACACAACATTATCGTGGACCAGAGACGGAACATTACCGTGAAACCGAACATTACCGTGGACCATAGACTGAACATTACCGTGGACCAGAGACAGAACATTACCGTGAAACCGAAACAGAACATTATCGTGGACCAGAAACGGAACATTACCGTGAAACAAAAACACAACATTATCGTGGACCAGAGACGGAACATTACTGTGGACCAGAGACAGAACATTACATTGGACCAGAGACGGAACATTACCGTGAAACCGAAACAGAACATTATCGTGGACCAGAAACGGAATATTACCGTGAAACCGAAACAGAACATTATCGTGGACCAGAGACGGAACATTACCGTGAAACCGAACATTATCGTGGACCAGAGATCGAACATTACCGTGGACCAGAGACAGAACATTACCGTGGACCAGAGACAGAACATTATCGTGGACCAGAGACAGAACATTACCGTGGACCAGAGACAGAACATTACCGTGGACCAGAGACAGAACATTACTGTGGACCAGAGACCGAACTTTACCTTGAAACCGAACATTACCATGGACCAGAGACAGAACATTACCATGGACCAGAGAAAGAACATTACCGTGAAACGGAAACAGAACATTACCGTGGAACCGAAACAGAACATTATCGTGGACCAGAAACGGAACATTACCGTGGACCAGAGACAGAACATTACCGTGGACCAGAGACAGAACATTACCGTGGACCAGAGACAGAACATTACCAAGTACCAGAGACAGAACATTACCGTGGACCAGAGACAGAACATTACCATGGACCAGAGACAGAACATTACCGCGAAACAGAACATTATCATGGACCGGAAACGGAACATTACCTTGAAACAGAAACACAACATTATCGTGGACCAGAGACGGAACATTACCGTGGACCAGAGACGGAACATTACCGTGAAACCGAAACAGAACATTATCGTGGACCAGAAACGGAATATTACCATGAAACCGAAACAGAACATTATCGTGGACCAGAAACAGAACATTACCGTGAAACCGAAACGGAACATTATCGTGGACCAGAGACGGAACATTACCGTGAAACCGAACATTATCGTGGACCAGAGATCGAACATTACCGTGGACCAGAGACAGAACATTACCGTGGACCAGAGACAGAACATTATCGTGGACCAGAGACAGAACATTACCGTGGACCAGAGACAGAACATTACCGTGGACCAGAGACAGAACATTACTGTGGACCAGAGACCGAACTTTACCTTGAAACCGAACATTACCGTGGACCAGAGACAGAACATTACCATGGATCAGAGACAGAACATTACCGTGAAACAGAACATTATCATGGACCAGAAACGGAACATTACCGTGAAACAGAAACAAAACATTTTCGTAGACCAGAGACGGAACATTACCTTCGACCAGAGATGGAACATTACCGTGAAACCGAAACGGAACATTATCGTGGACCAGAGACGGAACATTACCGTGAAACCGAACATTATCGTGGACCAGAGATAGAACGTTACCGTGGACCAGAGACAGAACATTACCGTGGACCAGAGACAGAACATTACCGTGGACCAGAGAGAGAACATTACCGTGGACCATAGACAGAACATTACTGTGGACCAGAGACCGAACTTTACCTTGAAACCGAACATTACCGTGGACCAGAGACAGAACATTACCATGGACCAGAGACAGAACATTACCGTGAAACAGAACATTATCATGGACCAGAAATGGAACATTACCGTGAAACAGAAACACAACATTTTTGTGGACCAGAGACGGAACATTACCGTGGACCAGAGACGGAACATTACCGTGAAACCGAAACAGAACATTATCGTGGACCAGAAACGGAACTTTACCATGAAACAGAAACACAACATTATCGTGGACCAGAAACGGAACATTACCGTGAAACCGAAACATAACATCATCGTGGACCACAGACGGAACAGTACCGTGAAACCAAACATTATCGTGGACCAGAGATCGAACATTACAGTGGACCATAGACAGAACATTACTGTGGACCAGAGACCGAACTTTACCTTGAAACCGAACATTACCGTGGACCAGAGACGGAACATTACCGTGAAACCAAAACAGAACATTATCGTGGACCAGAAACGGAACATTACCGTGAAACAGAAACACAACATTATCGTGGACCAGAGACGGAACATTACCGTGAAACCGAACATTACCGTGGACCATAGACAGAACATTACCGTGGACCAGAGACAGAACATTACCGTAAAACCGAAACAGAACATTATCGTGGACCAGAAACGGAACATTACCGTGAAACAAAAACACAACATTATCGTGGACCAGAGACGGAACATTACTGTGGACCAGAGACAGAACATTACATTGGACCAGAGACAGAAAATTACTGTGGACCAGAGATCGAAAATTACGTGAAACAGAACATTACTGTGGACCAGAACATTACCGTGGACCAGAGACCGAACATTACCGTGAAACCGAACATTATCGTGGACCAGAGACCGAACATTACCGTGAAACCCAACATTACTGTGAAACCGAAACAGAACATTACCGTGGACCAGAGACAGAACATTACCGTGAAACCGAAACAGAACATTATCGTGGACCAGAAACTGAACATTACCGTGAAACAGAAACACAAAAGTATCGTGGACCAGAAACGGAACATTACCGTGAAACAGAAACACAACATTATCGTGGACCAGAGACGGAACATTACCGTGGACCAGAGACGGAACATTACCGTGAAACCGAGACAGAACATTATCGTGGACCAGAAACGGAATATTAACGTGAAACCGAAACCGAACATTATCGTGGACCAGAGATCGAACATTACCGTGGACCAGAGACAGAACATTACCGTGGACCAGACACAGAACATTATCGTGGACCAGAGACAGAACATTACCGTGGACCAGAGACAGAACATTACCGTGGACCAGAGACAGAACATTACTGTGGTCCAGAGACAGAACTTTACCTTGAAACCGAACATTACCGTGGACCAAAGACAGAACATTACCATGGACCAGAGACATAACATTACCGTGAAACGGAAACAGAACATTACCGTGAAACCGAAACAGAACATTATCGTGAAACGGAAACGAAACATTACCGTGAAACCGAAACAGAACATTATCGTGGACCAGAAACGGAACATTACCGTGGACCAGAGACAGAACATTACCGTGGACCAGAGACAGAACATTACCGTGGACCAGAGACAGAACATTACCAAGTACCAGAGACAGAACATTACCGTGGACCAGAGACAGAACATTACCATGGACCAGAGACAGAACATTACCGCGAAACAGAACATTATCATGGACCGGAAACGGAACATTACCTTGAAACAGAAACACAACATTATCGTGGACCAGAGACGGAACATTACCGTGGACCAGAGACGGAACATTACCGTGAAACCGAAACAGAACATTATCGTGGACCAGAAACGGAATATTACCGTGAAACCGAAACAGAACATTATCGTGGACCAGAGACGGAACATTACCGTGAAACCGAACATTATCGTGGACCAGAGATCGAACATTACCGTGGACCAGAGACAGAACATTACCGTGTACCAGAGACAGAACATTATCGTGGACCAGAGACAGAACATTACCGTGGACCAGAGACAGAACATTACCAAGTACCAGAGACAGAACATTACCGTGGACCAGAGACAGAACATTACCATGGACCAGAGACAGAACATTACCGCGAAACAGAACATTATCATGGACCGGAAACGGAACATTACCTTGAAACAGAAACACAACATTATCGTGGACCAGAGACGGAACATTACCGTGGACCAGAGACGGAACATTACCGTGAAACCGAAACAGAACATTATCGTGGACCAGAAACGGAATATTACCGTGAAACCGAAACAGAACATTATCGTGGACCAGAGACGGAACATTACCGTGAAACCGAACATTATCGTGGACCAGAGATCGAACATTACCGTGAAACCCAACATTACTGTGAAACCGAAACAGAACATTACCGTGGACCAGAGACAGAACATTACCGTGAAACCGAAACAGAACATTATCGTGGACCAGAAACGGAACATTACCGTGAAACAGAAACACAACATTATCGTGGACCAGAGACGGAACATTACCGTAGACCAGAGACGGAACATTACCGTGAAACCGAGACAGAACATTATCGTGGACCAGAAACGGAATATTACCGTGAAACCGAACATTACCGTGGACCAGAGACAGAACATTACCATCGACCAGAGACATAACATTACCGTGAAACGGAAACAGAACATTACCGTGAAACCGAAACAGAACATTATCGTGGACCAGAAACGGAACATTACCGTGGACCAGAGACAGAACATTACCGTGGACCAGAGACAGAACATTACCGTGGACCAGAGACAGAACATTACCAAGTACCAGAGACAGAACATTACCGTGGACCAGAGACAGAACATTACCATGGACCAGAGACAGAACATTACCGCGAAACAGAACATTATCATGGACCGGAAACGGAACATTACCTTGAAACAGAAACACAACATTATCGTGGACCAAAGACGGAACATTACCGTGGACCAGAGACGGAACATTACCGTGAAACCGAAACAGAACATTATCGTGGACCAGAAACGGAATATTACCGTGAAACCGAAACAGAACATTATCGTGGACCAGAGACGGAACATTACCGTGAAACCGAACATTATCGTGGACCAGAGATCGAACATTACCGTGGACCAGAGACAGAACATTACCGTGGACCAGAGACAGAACATTATCGTGGACCAGAGACAGAACATTACCGTGGACCAGAGACAGAACATTACCGTGGACCAGAGACAGAACATTACTGTGGACCAGAGACCGAACTTTACCTTGAAACCGAACATTACCGTGGACCAGAGACAGAACATTACCATGGATCAGAGACAGAACATTACCGTGAAACAGAACATTATCATGGACCAGAAACGGAACATTACCGTGAAACAGAAACAAAACATTTTCGTACACCAGAGACGGAACATTACCGTCGACCAGAGATGGAACATTACCGTGAAACCGAAACAGAACATTATCGTGGACCAGAAACAGAACATTACCGTGAAACCGAAACGGAACATTATCGTGGACCAGAGACGGAACATTACCGTGAAACCGAACATTATCGTGGACCAGAGATAGAACGTTACCGTGGACCAGAGACAGAACATTACCATGGACCAGAGACAGAACATTACCGTGGACCATAGACAGAACATTACTGTGGACCAGAGACCGAACTTTACCTTGAAACCGAACATTACCGTGGACCAGAGACAGAACATTACCATGGACCAGAGACAGAAAATTACCGTGAAACAGAACATTATCATGGACCAGAAATGGAACATTACCGTGAAACAGAAACACAACATTTTTGTGGACCAGAGACGGAACATTACCGTGGACCAGAGACGGAACATTACCGTGAAACCGAAACAGAACATTATCGTGGACCAGAAACGGAACATTACCGTGAAACAGAAACACAACATTATCGTGGACCAGAAACGGAACATTACCGTGAAACCGAAACAGAACATCATCGTGGACCACAGACGGATCATTACCGTGAAACCGAACATTATCGTGGACCAGAGATCGAACATTACCGTGGACCAGAGACAGAACATTACCGTGGACCAGAGACAGAACATTACCGTGGACCAGAGACAGAACATTACCGTGGACCAGAGACAGAACATTACTGTGGACCAGAGACAGAACATTACTGTGGACCAGAGACCGAACTTTACCTTGAAACCGAACATTACCGTGGACCAGAGACGGAACATTACCGTGAAACCAAAACAGAACATTATCGTGGACCAGAAACGGAACATTACCGTGAAACAGAAACACAACATTATCGTGGACCAGAGACGGAACATTACCGTGAAACTGAACATTACCGTGGACCATAGACAGAACATTACCGTGGACCAGAGACAGAACATTACCGTGAAACCGAAACAGAACATTATCGTGGACCAGAAACGGAACATTACCGTGAAACAAAAGCACAACATTATCGTGGACCAGAGACGGAACATTACTGGTGACCAGAGACAGAACATTACATTGGACCAGAGACAGAAAATTACTGTGGACCAGAGACCGAACATTACCGTGAAACCGTGGAACCGAACATTATCGTGGACCAGAGACCGAACATTACCGTGAAACCCAACATTACTGTGAAACCGAAACAGAACATTATCGTGGACCAGAAACGGAACATTACCGTGAAACAGAAACACAAAATTATCGTGGACCAGAAACGGAACATTACCGTGAAACAGAAACACAACATTATCGTGGACCAGAGACGGAACATTACCGTGGACCAGAGACGGAACATTACCGTGAAACCGAAACAGAACATTATCGTGGACCAGAAACGGAATATTACCGTGAAACCGAAACAGAACATTATCGTGGACCAGAGACGGAACATTACCGTGGACCAGAGACAGAACATTATCGTGGACCAGAGACAGAACATTACCGTGGACCAGAGACAGAACATTACTGTGGACCAGAGACCGAACTTTACCTTGAAACCGAACATTACCGTGGACCAGAGACAGAACATTACCATGGACCAGAGACAGAACATTACCGTGAAACAGAACATTATCATGGACCAGAAACGGAACATTACCGTGAAACAGAAACAAAACATTTTCGTAGACCAGAGACGGAACATTACCGTCGACCAGAGATGGAACATTACCGTGAAACCGAAACAGAACATTATCGTAGACCAGAAACAGAACATTACCGTGAAACCAAAACGGAACATTATCGTGGACCAGAGATAGAACGTTACCGTGGACCAGAGACAGAACATTACCGTGGACCAGAGACAGAACATTACCGTGGACCAGAGACAGAACATTACCGTGGACCATAGACAGAACATTACTGTGGACCAGAGACCGAACTTTACCTTGAAACCGAACATTACCGTGGACCAGAGACAGAACATTACCATGGACCAGAGACAGAACATTACCGTGAAACAGAACATTATCATGGACCAGAAATGGAACATTACCGTGAAACAGAAACACAACATTTTCGTGGACCAGAGACGGAACATTACCGTGGACCAGAGACGGAACATTACCATGAAACCGAAAGAGAACATTATCGTGGACCAGAAACGGAACATTACCGTGAAACAGAAACACAACATTATCGTGGACCAGAAACAGAACATTACCGTGAAACCGAAACAGAACATCATCGTGGACCACAGACGGAACATTACCGTGAAACCGAACATTATCCTGGACCAGAGATCGAACATTACCGTGGACCAGAGACAGAACATTACCGTGGACCAGAGACAGAACATTACCGTGGACCAGAGACAGAACATTACCGTGGACCAGAGACAGAACATTACTGTGGACCAGAGACAGAAAATTACCGTGGACCAGAGATCGAAAATTACGTGAAACAGAACATTACTGTGGACCAGAACATTACCGTGGACCAGAGACCGAACATTACCGTGAAACCCAACATTACTGTGAAACCGAAACAGAACATTACCGTGGACCAGAGACAGAACATTACCGTGAAATCGAAACAGAACATTATCGTGGACCAGAAACGGAACATTACCGTGAAACAGAAACACAAAATTATCGTGGACCAGAAACGGAACATTACCGTGAAACAGAAACACAACATTATCGTGGACCAGAGACGGAACATTACCGTGAAACCGAACATTACCGTGGACCATAGACAGAACATTACCGTGGACCAGAGACAGAACATTACCGTAAAACCGAAACAGAACATTATCGTGGACCAGAAACGGAACATTACCGTGAAACAAAAACACAACATTATCGTGGACCAGAGACGGAACATTACTGTGGACCAGAGACAGAACATTACATTGGACCAGAGACAGAAAATTACTGTGGACCAGAGATCGAAAATTACGTGAAACAGAACATTACTGTGGACCAGAACATTACCGTGGACCAGAGACCGAACATTACCGTGAAACCGAAAATTATCGTGGACCAGAGACCGAACATTACCGTGAAACCCAACATTACTGTGAAACCGAAACAGAACATTACCGTGGACCAGAGACAGAACATTACCGTGAAACCGAAACAGAACATTATCGTGGACCAGAAACGGAACATTACCGTGAAACAGAAACACAAAAGTATCGTGGACCAGAAACGGAACATTACCGTGAAACAGAAACACAACATTATCGTGGACCAGAGACGGAACATTACCGTGGACCAGAGACGGAACATTACCGTGAAACCGAGACAGAACATTATCGTGGACCAGAAACGGAATATTAACGTGAAACCGAAACCGAACATTATCGTGGACCAGAGATCGAACATTACCGTGGACCAGAGACAGAACATTACCGTGGACCAGACACAGAACATTATCGTGGACCAGAGACAGAACATTACCGTGGACCAGAGACAGAACATTACCGTGGACCAGAGACAGAACATTACTGTGGTCCAGAGACCGAACTTTACCTTGAAACCGAACATTACCGTGGACCAAAGACAGAACATTACCATGGACCAGAGACATAACATTACCGTGAAACGGAAACAGAACATTACCGTGAAACCGAAACAGAACATTATCGTGAAACGGAAACAGAACATTACCGTGAAACCGAAACAGAACATTATCGTGGACCAGAAACGGAACATTACCGTGGACCAGAGACAGAACATTACCGTGGACCAGAGACAGAACATTACCGTGGACCAGAGACAGAACATTACCAAGTACCAGAGACAGAACATTACCGTGGACCAGAGACAGAACATTACCATGGACCAGAGACAGAACATTACCGCGAAACAGAACATTATCATGGACCGGAAACGGAACATTACCTTGAAACAGAAACACAACATTATCGTGGACCAGAGACGGAACATTACCGTGGACCAGAGACGGAACATTACCGTGAAACCGAAACAGAACATTATCGTGGACCAGAAACGGAATATTACCGTGAAACCGAAACAGAACATTATCGTGGACCAGAGACGGAACATTACCGTGAAACCGAACATTATCGTGGACCAGAGATCGAACATTACCGTGGACCAGAGACAGAACATTACCGTGTACCAGAGACAGAACATTATCGTGGACCAGAGACAGAACATTACCGTGGACCAGAGACAGAACATTACCAAGTACCAGAGACAGAACATTACCGTGGACCAGAGACAGAACATTACCATGGACCAGAGACAGAACATTACCGCGAAACAGAACATTATCATGGACCGGAAACGGAACATTACCTTGAAACAGAAACACAACATTATCGTGGACCAGAGACGGAACATTACCGTGGACCAGAGACGGAACATTACCGTGAAACCGAAACAGAACATTATCGTGGACCAGAAACGGAATATTACCGTGAAACCGAAACAGAACATTATCGTGGACCAGAGACGGAACATTACCGTGAAACCGAACATTATCGTGGACCAGAGATCGAACATTACCGTGAAACCCAACATTACTGTGAAACCGAAACAGAACATTACCGTGGACCAGAGACAGAACATTACCGTGAAACCGAAACAGAACATTATCGTGGACCAGAAACGGAACATTACCGTGAAACAGAAACACAAAATTATCGTGGACCAGAAACGGAACATTACCGTGAAACAGAAACACAACATTATCGTGGACCAGAGACGGAACATTACCGTAGACCAGAGACGGAACATTACCGTGAAACCGAGACAGAACATTATCGTGGACCAGAAACGGAATATTACCGTGAAACCGAAACAGAACATTATCGTGGACCAGAGACGGAACATTACCGTGGACCAGAGACGGAACATTACCGTGAAACCGAACATTATCGTGGACCAGAGATCGAACATTACCGTGGACCAGAGACAGAACATTACCGTGGACCAGAGACAGAACATTATCGTGGACCAGAGACAGAACATTACCGTGGACCAGAGACAGAACATTACTGTGGTCCAGAGACCGAACTTTACCTTGAAACCGAACATTACCGTGGACCAGAGACAGAACATTACCATCGACCAGAGACATAACATTACCGTGAAACGGAAACAGAACATTACCGTGAAACCGAATCAGAACATTATCGTGGACCAGAAACGGAACATTACCATGGACCAGAGACAGAACATTACCGTGGACCAGAGACAGAACATTACCGTGGACCAGAGACAGAACATTACCAAGTACCAGAGACAGAACATTACCGTGGACCAGAGACAGAACATTACCATGGACCAGAGACAGAACATTACCGCGAAACAGAACATTATCATGGACCGGAAACGGAACATTACCTTGAAACAGAAACACAACATTATCGTGGACCAAAGACGGAACATTACCGTGGACCAGAGACGGAACATTACCGTGAAACCGAAACAGAACATTATCGTGGACCAGAAACGGAATATTACCGTGAAACCGAAACAGAACATTATCGTGGACCAGAGACGGAACATTACCGTGAAACCGAACATTATCGTGGACCAGAGATCGAACATTACCGTGGACCAGAGACAGAACATTACCGTGGACCAGAGACAGAACATTATCGTGGACCAGAGACAGAACATTACCGTGGACCAGAGACAGAACATTACCGTGGACCAGAGACAGAATATTACTGTGGACCAGAGACCGAACTTTACCTTGAAACCGAACATTACCGTGGACCAGAGACGGAACATTACCGTGAAACCAAAACCGAACATTATCGTGGACCAGAAACGGAACATTACCGTGAAACAGAAACACAACATTATCGTGGACCAGAGACGGAACATTACCGTGAAACCGAACATTACCGTGGACCATAGACAGAACATTACCGTGCACCAGAGACAGAACATTACCGTGAAACCGAAACAGAACATTATCGTGGACCAGAAACGGAACATTACCGTGAAACAAAAACACAACATTATCGTGGACCAGAGACGGAACATTACTGTGGACCAGAGACAGAACATTACATTGGACCAGAGACAGAAAATTACCGTGGACCAGAGATCGAAAATTACGTGAAACAGAACATTACTGTGGACCAGAACATTACCGTGGACCAGAGACCGAACATTACCGTGAAACCCAACATTACTGTGAAACCGAAACAGAACATTACCGTGGACCAGAGACAGAACATTACCGTGAAACCAAAACAGAACATTATCGTGGACCAGAAACGGAACATTACCGTGAAACAGAAACACAAAATTATCGTGGACCAGAAACGGAACATTACCGTGAAACAGAAACACAACATTATCGTGGACCAGAGACGGAACATTACCGTGAAACCGAACATTACCGTGGACCATAGACAGAACATTACCGTGGACCAGAGACAGAACATTACCGTAAAACCGAAACAGAACATTATCGTGGACCAGAAACGGAACATTACCGTGAAACAAAAACACAACATTATCGTGGACCAGAGACGGAACATTACTGTGGACCAGAGACAGAACATTACATTGGACCAGAGACAGAAAATTACTGTGGACCAGAGATCGAAAATTACGTGAAACAGAACATTACTGTGGACCAGAACATTACCGTGGACCAGAGACCGAACATTACCGTGAAACCCAACATAATCGTGGACCAGAGACCGAACATTACCGTGAAACCCAACATTACTGTGAAACTGAAACAGAACATTACCGTGGACCAGAGACAGAACATTACCGTGAAACCGAAACAGAACATTATCGTGGACCAGAAACGGAACATTACCGTGAAACAGAAACACAAAAGTATCGTGGACCAGAAACGGAACATTACCGTGAAACAGAAACACAACATTATCGTGGACCAGAGACGGAACATTACCGTGGACCAGAGACGGAACATTACCGTGAAACCGAGACAGAACATTATTGTGGACCAGAAACGGAATATTAACGTGAAACCGAAACCGAACATTATCGTGGACCAGAGATCGAACATTACCGTGGACCAGAGACAGAACATTACCGTGGACCAGACACAGAACATTATCGTGGACCAGAGACAGAACATTACCGTGGACCAGAGACAGAACATTACCGTGGACCAGAGACAGAACATTACTGTGGTCCAGAGACCGAACTTTACCTTGAAACCGAACATTACCGTGGACCAAAGACAGAACATTACCATGGACCAGAGACATAACATTACCGTGAAACGGAAACAGAACATTACCGTGAAACCGAAACAGAACATTATCGTGAAACGGAAACAGAACATTACCGTGAAACCGAAACAGAACATTATCGTGGACCAGAAACGGAACATTACCGTGGACCAGAGACAGAACATTACCGTGGACCAGAGACAGAACATTACCGTGGACCAGAGACAGAACATTACCAAGTACCAGAGACAGAACATTACCGTGGACCAGAGACAGAACATTACCATGGACCAGAGACAGAACATTAACGCGAAACAGAACATTATCATGGACCGGAAACGGAACATTACCTTGAAACAGAAACACAACATTATCGTGGACCAGAGACGGAACATTACCGTGGACCAGAGACGGAACATTACCGTGAAACCGAAACAGAACATTATCGTGGACCAGAAACGGAATATTACCGTGAAACCGAAACAGAACATTATCGTGGACCAGAGACGGAACATTACCGTGAAACCGAACATTATCGTGGACCAGAGATAGAACATTACCGTGGACCAGAGACAGAACATTACCGTGTACCAGAGACAGAACATTATCGTGGACCAGAGACAGAACATTACCGTGGACCAGAGACAGAACATTACCGTGGACCAGAGACAGAACATTACCAAGTACCAGAGACAGAACATTACCATGGACCAGAGACAGAACATTACCGCGAAACAGAACATTATCATGGACCGGAAACGGAACATTACCTTGAAACAGAAACACAACATTATCGTGGACCAGAGACGGAACATTACCGTGGACCAGAGACGGAACATTACCGTGAAACCGAAACAGAACATTATCGTGGACCAGAAACGGAATATTACCGTGAAACCGAAACAGAACATTATCGTGGACCAGAGACGGAACATTACCGTGAAACCGAACATTATCGTGGACCAGAGATCGAACATTACCGTGAAACCCAACATTACTGTGAAACCGAAACAGAACATTACCGTGGACCAGAGACAGAACATTACCGTGAAACCGAAACAGAACATTATCGTGGACCAGAAACGGAACATTACCGTGAAACAGAAACACAAAATTATCGTGGACCAGAAACGGAACATTACCGTGAAACAGAAACACAACATTATCGTGGACCAGAGACGGAACATTACCGTAGACCAGAGACGGAACATTACCGTGAAACCGAGACAGAACATTATCGTGGACCAGAAACGGAATATTACCGTGAAACCGAAACAGAACATTATCGTGGACCAGAGACGGAACATTACCGTGAAACCGAACATTATCGTGGACCAGAGATCGAACATTACCGTGGACCAGAGACAGAACATTACCGTGGACCAGAGACAGAACATTATCGTGGACCAGAGACAGAACATTACCGTGGACCAGAGACAGAACATTACTGTGGTCCAGAGACCGAACTTTACCTTGAAACCGAACATTACCGTGGACCAGAGACAGAACATTACCATCGACCAGAGACATAACATTACCGTGAAACGGAAACAGAACATTACCGTGTAACCGAAACAGAACATTATCGTGGACCAGAAACGGAACATTACCATGGACCAGAGACAGAACATTACCGTGGACCAGAGACAGAACATTACCGTGGACCAGAGACAGAACATTACCAAGTACCAGAGACAGAACATTACCGTGGACCAGAGACAGAACATTACCATGGACCAGAGACAGAACATTACCGCGAAACAGAACATTATCATGGACCGGAAACGGAACATTACCTTGAAACAGAAACACAACATTATCGTGGACCAAAGACGGAACATTACCGTGGACCAGAGACGGAACATTACCGTGAAACCGAAACAGAACATTATCGTGGACCAGAAACGGAATATTACCGTGAAACCGAAACAGAACATTATCGTGGACCAGAGACGGAACATTACCGTGAAACCGAACATTATCGTGGACCAGAGATCGAACATTACCGTGGACCAGAGACAGAACATTACCGTGGACCAGAGACAGAACATTATCGTGGACCAGAGACAGAACATTACCGTGGACCAGAGACAGAACATTACCGTGGACCAGAGACAGAACATTACTGTGGACCAGAGACCGAACTTTACCTTGAAACCGAACATTACCGTGGACCAGAGACAGAACATTACCATGGATCAGAGACAGAACATTACCGTGAAACAGAACATTATCATGGACCAGAAACGGAACATTACCGTGAAACAGAAACAAAACATTTTCGTACACCAGAGACGGAACATTACCGTCGACCAGAGATGGAACATTACCGTGAAACCGAAACAGAACATTATCGTGGACCAGAAACAGAACATTACCGTGAAACCGAAACGGAACATTATCGTGGACCAGAGACGGAACATTACCGTGAAACCGAACATTATCGTGGACCAGAGATAGAACGTTACCGTGGACCAGAGACAGAACATTACCGTGGACCAGAGACAGAACATTACCATGGACCAGAGACAGAACATTACCGTGGACCATAGACAGAACATTACTGTGGACCAGAGACCGAACTTTACCTTGAAACCGAACATTACCGTGGACCAGAGACAGAACATTACCATGGACCAGAGACAGAAAATTACCGTGAAACAGAACATTATCATGGACCAGAAATGGAACATTACCGTGAAACAGAAACACAACATTTTTGTGGACCAGAGACGGAACATTACCGTGGACCAGAGACGGAACATTACCGTGAAACCGAAACAGAACATTATCGTGGACCAGAAACGGAACATTACCGTGAAACAGAAACACAACATTATCGTGGACCAGAAACGGAACATTACCGTGAAACCGAAACAGAACATCATCGTGGACCACAGACGGAACATTACCGTGAAACCGAACATTATCGTGGACCAGAGATCGAACATTACCGTGGACCAGAGACAGAACATTACCGTGGACCAGAGACAGAACATTACCGTGGACCAGAGACAGAACATTACCGTGGACCAGAGACAGAACATTACTGTGTACCAGAGACAGAACATTACTGTGGACCAGAGACCGAACTTTACCTTGAAACCGAACATTACCGTGGACCAGAGACGGAACATTACCGTGAAACCAAAACAGAACATTATCGTGGACCAGAAACGGAACATTACCGTGAAACAGAAACAACATTATCGTGGACCAGAGACGGAACATTACCGTGAAACCGAACATTACCGTGGACCATAGACAGAACATTACCGTGGACCAGAGACAGAACATTACCGTGAAACCGAAACAGAACATTATCGTGGACCAGAAACGGAACATTACCGTGAAACAAAAACACAACATTATCGTGGACCAGAGACGGAACATTACTGGTGACCAGAGACAGAACATTACATTGGACCAGAGACAGAAAATTACTGTGGACCAGAGACCGAACATTACCGTGAAACCGTGGAACCGAACATTATCGTGGACCAGAGACCGAACATTACCGTGAAACCCAACATTACTGTGAAACCGAAACAGAACATTATCGTGGACCAGAAACGGAACATTACCGTGAAACAGAAACACAAAATTATCGTGGACCAGAAACGGAACATTACCGTGAAACAGAAACACAACATTATCGTGGACCAGAGACGGAACATTACCGTGGACCAGAGACGGAACATTACCGTGAAACCGAAACAGAACATTATCGTGGACCAGAAACGGAATATTACCGTGAAACCGAAACAGAACATTATCGTGGACCAGAGACGGAACATTACCGTGGACCAGAGACAGAACATTATCGTGGACCAGAGACAGAACATTACCGTGGACCAGAGACAGAACATTACTGTGGACCAGAGACCGAACTTTACCTTGAAACCGAACATTACCGTGGACCAGAGACAGAACATTACCATGGACCAGAGACAGAACATTACCGTGAAACAGAACATTATCATGGACCAGAAACGGAACATTACCGTGAAAAAGAAACAAAACATTTTCGTAGACCAGAGACGGAACATTACCGTCGACCAGAGATGGAACATTACCGTGAAACCGAAACAGAACATTATCGTAGACCAGAAACAGAACATTACCGTGAAACCAAAACGGAACATTATCGTGGACCAGAGACGGAACATTACCGTGGACCAGAGACGGAACATTACCGTGAAACCGAAAGAGAACATTATCGTGGACCAGAAACGGAACATTACCGTGAAACAGAAACACAACATTATCGTGGACCAGAAACAGAACATTACCGTGAAACCGAAACAGAACATCATCGTGGACCACAGACGGAACATTACCGTGAAACCGAACATTATCCTGGACCAGAGATCGAACATTACCGTGGACCAGAGACAGAACATTACCGTGGACCAGAGACAGAACATTACCGTGGACCAGAGACAGAACATTACCGTGGACCAGAGACAGAACATTACTGTGGACCAGAGACAGAACATTACTGTGGACCAGAGACCGAACTTTACCTTGAAACCGAACATTACCGTGGACCAGAGACGGAACATTACCGTGAAACCAAAACCGAACATTATCGTGGACCAGAAACGGAACATTACCGTGAAACAGAAACACAACATTATCGTGGACCAGAGACGGAACATTACCGTGAAACCGAACCTTACCGTGGACCAGAAACCGAACATTACCGTGGACCAGAGACGGAACATTACCGTGAAACCGAAAGAGAACATTATCGTGGACCAGAAACGGAACATTACCGTGAAACAAAAACACAACATTATCGTGGACCAGAGACGGAACATTACTGTGGACCAGAGACAGAACATTACATTGGACCAGAGACAGAAAATTACCGTGGACCAGAGATCGAAAATTACGTGAAACAGAACATTACTGTGGACCAGAACATTACCGTGGACCAGAGACCGAACATTACCGTGAAACCCAACATTACTGTGAAACCGAAACAGAACATTACCGTGGACCAGAGACAGAACATTACCGTGAAACCGAAACAGAACATTATCGTGGACCAGAAACGGAACATTACCGTGAAACAGAAACACAAAATTATCGTGGACCAGAAACGGAACATTACCGTGAAACAGAAACAGAACATTACCGTGGACCAGAGACAGAACATTACCGTGGACCAGAACATTATCATGGACCAGAAACGGAACATTACCGTGAAACAGAGACAGAACATTACCGTGAAACCGAAACACAACATTATCGTGGACCAGAGACGGAACATTACCGTGAAACCGAACATTACCGTGGACCATAGACAGAACATTACCGTGGACAAGAGACAGAACATTACCGTGAAACCGAAACAGAACATTATCGTGGACCAGAAACGGAACATTACCGTGAAACAAAAACACAACATTATCGTGGACCAGAGACGGAACATTACTGTGGACCAGAGACAGAACATTACATTGGACCAGAGACAGAAAATTACTGTGGACCAGAGATCGAAAATTACGTGAAACAGAACATTACTGTGGACCAGAAAATTACCGTGGACCAGAGACCGAACATTACCGTGAAACCGTGGAACCGAACATTATCGTGAAACCGAACATTATCGTGGACCAGAGACCGAATATTACCGTGAAACCGAACATTATCGTGAAACCGAACATTATCGTGGACCAGAGACCGAATATTACCGTGAAACCGAACATTACCGTGGACCAGAGACCGAACATTACCTTGAAACCCAACATTACTGTGAAACCGAAACAGAACATTACCGTGGACCAGAGACAGAACATTACCGTGAAACCGAAACAGAACATTATCGTGGACCAGAAACGGAACATTACCGTGAAACAGAAACACAAAATTATCGTGGACCAGAAACGGAACATTACCGTGAAACAGAAACAGAACATTACCGTGGACCAGAGACAGAACATTACCGTGGACCAGAACATTATCATGTACGAGAAACGGAACATTACCGTGAAACAGAGACAGAACATTACCGTGAAACCGAAACAGAACATTATCGTGGACCAGAAACGGAACATTACCGTGAAACAGAAACACAACATTATCGTGGACCAGAAACGGAATATTACCGTGAAACAGAAACAGAACATTATCGTGGACCAGAACATTATCGTGGACCAGAGACGGAACATTACTGTGGACCAGAGACAGAAAATTACCGTGGACCAGAGACAGAACATTACCGTGAAACTAAACATTACGGTGGACCAGAGAAAGAACATTACCGTGGACCAGAGACAGAACATTACTTTGAAACAGAACATTACCGTGAAACAGAACATTATCATGGACCAGAAACGGAACATTACCTTGAAACAGAAACACAACATTTTCGTGGACCAGAGACGGAACATTACCGTCGACCAGAGACGGAACATTACCGTGAAACCGAAACAGAACATTATCGTGGACCAGAAACGGAACATTACCGTGAAACCGAAACGGAACATTATCATGGACCAGAGACGGAAAATTACCGTGAAACCGAACATTATCGTGGACCAGAGATAGAACGTTACCGTGGACCAGAGACAGAACATTACCGTGGACCAGAGACAGAACATTACCGTGGACCAGAGACAGAACATTACAGTGGACCATAGACAGAACATTACTGTGGACCAGAGACCGAACTTTACCTTGAAACCGAACATTACCGTGGACCAGAGACAGAACATTACCATGGACCAGAGACGGAACATTACCGTGAAACCAAAACAGAACATTATCGTGGACCAGAGACGTTACATTACCGTGAAACAGAAACACAACATTATCGTGGACCAGAAACGGAACATTACCGTGAAACCGAAACAGAACATCATCGTGGACCAGAGACGGAACATTACCGTGAAACCGAACATTATCGTGGACCAGAGATCGAACATTACCGTGGACCAGAGACAGAACATTACCGTGGACCAGAGACAGAACATTACCGTGGACCAGAGACAGAATATTACCGTGGACCAGAGACAGAACATTACCGTGGACCAGAGACAGAACATTACTGTGGACCAGAGACCGCACTTTACCTTTAAACCGAACATTACCGTGGACCAGAGACGGAACATTACCGTGAAACCGAAAGAGAACATTATCGTGGACCAGAAACGGAACATTACCGTGAAACAGAAACACAACATTATCGTGGACCAGAGACGGAACATTACCGTGGACCAGAGACGGAACATTACCGTGAAACCGAAACAGAACATTATCGTGGACCAGAAACGGAATATTACCATGAAACCGAAACAGAACATTATCGTGGACCAGAAACGGAATATTACCGTGAAACCGAAACAGAACATTATCGTGGACCAGAGACGGAACATTACCGTGGACCAGAGACAGAACATTATCGTGGACCAGAGACAGAACATTACCGTGGACCAGAGACAGAACATTACTGTGGACCAGAGACCGAACTTTACCTTGAAACCGAACATTACCGTGGACCAGAGACAGAACATTACCATGGACCAGAGACAGAACATTACCGTGAAACAGAACATTATCATGGACCAGAAACGGAACATTACCGTGAAACAGAAACAAAACATTTTCGTAGACCAGAGACGGAACATTACCGTCGACCAGAGATGGAACATTACCGTGAAACCGAAACAGAACATTATCGTAGACCAGAAACAGAACATTACCGTGAAACCAAAACGGAACATTATCGTGGACCAGAGATAGAACGTTACCGTGGACCAGAGACAGAACATTACCGTGGACCAGAGACAGAACATTACCGTGGACCAGAGACAGAACATTACCGTGGACCATAGACAGAACATTACTGTGGACCAGAGACCGAACTTTACCTTGAAACCGAACATTACCCTGGACCAGAGACAGAACATTACCATGGACCAGAGACAGAACATTACCGTGAAACAGAACATTATCATGGACCAGAAATGGAACATTACCGTGAAACAGAAACACAACATTTTCGTGGACCAGAGACGGAACATTACCGTGGACCAGAGACGGAACATTACCGTGAAACCGAAAGAGAACATTATCGTGGACCAGAAACGGAACATTACCGTGAAACAGAAACACAACATTATCGTGGACCAGAAACAGAACATTACCGTGAAACCGAAACAGAACATCATCGTGGACCACAGACGGAACATTACCGTGAAACCGAACATTATCCTGGACCAGAGATCGAACATTACCGTGGACCAGAGACAGAACATTACCGTGGACCAGAGACAGAACATTACCGTGGACCAGAGACAGAACATTACCGTGGACCAGAGACAGAACATTACTGTGGACCAGAGACAGAACATTACTGTGGACCAGAGACCGAACTTTACCTTGAAACCGAACATTACCGTGGACCAGAGACGGAACATTACCGTGAAACCAAAACCGAACATTATCGTGGACCAGAAACGGAACATTACCGTGAAACAGAAACACAACATTATCGTGGACCAGAGACGGAACATTACCGTGAAACCGAACCTTACCGTGGACCAGAAACCGAACATTACCGTGGACCAGAGACGGAACATTACCGTGAAACCGAAAGAGAACATTATCGTGGACCAGAAACGGAACATTACCGTGAAACAAAAACACAACATTATCGTGGACCAGAGACGGAACATTACTGTGGACCAGAGACAGAACATTACATTGGACCAGAGACAGAAAATTACCGTGGACCAGAGATCGAAAATTACGTGAAACAGAACATTACTGTGGACCAGAACATTACCGTGGACCAGAGACCGAACATTACCGTGAAACCCAACATTACTGTGAAACCGAAACAGAACATTACCGTGGACCAGAGACAGAACATTACCGTGAAACCGAAACAGAACATTATCGTGGACCAGAAACGGAACATTACCGTGAAACAGAAACACAAAATTATCGTGGACCAGAAACGGAACATTACCGTGAAACAGAAACAGAACATTACCGTGGACCAGAGACAGAACATTACCGTGGACCAGAACATTATCATGGACCAGAAACGGAACATTACCGTGAAACAGAGACAGAACATTACCGTGAAACCGAAACACAACATTATCGTGGACCAGAGACGGAACATTACCGTGAAACCGAACATTACCGTGGACCATAGACAGAACATTACCGTGGACAAGAGACAGAACATTACCGTGAAACCGAAACAGAACATTATCGTGGACCAGAAACGGAACATTACCGTGAAACAAAAACACAACATTATCGTGGACCAGAGACGGAACATTACTGTGGACCAGAGACAGAACATTACATTGGACCAGAGACAGAAAATTACTGTGGACCAGAGATCGAAAATTACGTGAAACAGAACATTACTGTGGACCAGAAAATTACCGTGGACCAGAGACCGAACATTACCGTGAAACCGTGGAACCGAACATTATCGTGAAACCGAACATTATCGTGGACCAGAGACCGAATATTACCGTGAAACCGAACATTATCGTGAAACCGAACATTATCGTGGACCAGAGACCGAATATTACCGTGAAACCGAACATTACCGTGGACCAGAGACCGAACAATACCTTGAAACCCAACATTACTGTGAAACCGAAACAGAACATTACCGTGGACCAGAGACAGAACATTACCGTGAAACCGAAACAGAACATTATCGTGGACCAGAAACGGAACATTACCGTGAAACAGAAACACAAAATTATCGTGGACCAGAAACGGAACATTACCGTGAAACAGAAACAGAACATTACCGTGGACCAGAGACAGAACATTACCGTGGACCAGAACATTATCATGTACGAGAAACGGAACATTACCGTGAAACAGAGACAGAACATTACCGTGAAACCGAAACAGAACATTATCGTGGACCAGAAACGGAACATTACCGTGAAACAGAAACACAACATTATCGTGGACCAGAAACGGAATATTACCGTGAAACAGAAACAGAACATTATCGTGGACCAGAACATTATCGTGGACCAGAGACGGAACATTACTGTGGACCAGAGACAGAAAATTACCGTGGACCAGAGACAGAACATTACCGTGAAACTAAACATTACGGTGGACCAGAGAAAGAACATTACCGTGGACCAGAGACAGAACATTACTTTGAAACAGAACATTACCGTGAAACAGAACATTATCATGGACCAGAAACGGAACATTACCTTGAAACAGAAACACAACATTTTCGTGGACCAGAGACGGAACATTACCGTCGACCAGAGACGGAACATTACCGTGAAACCGAAACAGAACATTATCGTGGACCAGAAACGGAACATTACCGTGAAACCGAAACGGAACATTATCATGGACCAGAGACGGAAAATTACCGTGAAACCGAACATTATCGTGGACCAGAGATAGAACGTTACCGTGGACCAGAGACAGAACATTACCGTGGACCAGAGACAGAACATTACCGTGGACCAGAGACAGAACATTACAGTGGACCATAGACAGAACATTACTGTGGACCAGAGACCGAACTTTACCTTGAAACCGAACATTACCGTGGACCAGAGACAGAACATTACCATGGACCAGAGACGGAACATTACCGTGAAACCAAAACAGAACATTATCGTGGACCAGAGACGTTACATTACCGTGAAACAGAAACACAACATTATCGTGGACCAGAAACGGAACATTACCGTGAAACCGAAACAGAACATCATCGTGGACCAGAGACGGAACATTACCGTGAAACCGAACATTATCGTGGACCAGAGATCGAACATTACCGTGGACCAGAGACAGAACATTACCGTGGACCAGAGACAGAACATTACCGTGGACCAGAGACAGAATATTACCGTGGACCAGAGACAGAACATTACCGTGGACCAGAGACAGAACATTACTGTGGACCAGAGACCGCACTTTACCTTTAAACCGAACATTACCGTGGACCAGAGACGGAACATTACCGTGAAACCGAAAGAGAACATTATCGTGGACCAGAAACGGAACATTACCGTGAAACAGAAACACAACATTATCGTGGACCAGAGACGGAACATTACCGTGAAACCGAACATTACCGTGGACCATAGACAGAACATTACCGTGGACCAGAGACAAAACATTACCGTGAATCCGAAATAGAACATTATCGTGGACCAGAAACCGAACATTACCGTGGACCAGAGACGGAACATTACCGTGAAACCGAAAGAGAACATTATCGTGGACCAGAAACGGAACATTACCGTGAAACAAAAACACAACATTATCGTGGACCAGAGACGGAACATTACTGTGGACCAGAGACAGAACATTACATTGGACCAGAGATCGAAAATTACGTGAAACAGAACATTACTGTGGACCAGAACATTACCGTGGACCAGAGACCGAACATTACCGTGAAACCCAACATTACTGTGAAACCGAAACAGAACATTACCGTGGACCAGAGACAGAACATTACCGTGAAACCGAAACAGAACATTATCGTGGACCAGAAACGGAACATTACCGTGAAACAGAAACACAAAATTATCGTGGACCAGAAACGGAACATTACCGTGAAACAGAAACAGAACATTACCGTGGACCAGAGACAGAACATTACCGTGGACCAGAACATTATCATGGACCAGAAACGGAACATTACCGTGAAACAGAGACAGAACATTACCGTGAAACCGAAACACAACATTATCGTGGACCAGAGACGGAACATTACCGTGAAACCGAACATTACCGTGGACCATAGACAGAACATTACCGTGGACAAGAGACAGAACATTACCGTGAAACCGAAACAGAACATTATCGTGGACCAGAAACGGAACATTACCGTGAAACAAAAACACAACATTATCGTGGACCAGAGACGGAACATTACTGTGGACCAGAGACAGAACATTACATTGGACCAGAGACAGAAAATTACTGTGGACCAGAGATCGGAAATTACGTGAAACAGAACATTACTGTGGACCAGAAAATTACCGTGGACCAGAGACCGAACATTACCGTGAAACCGTGGAACCGAACATTATCGTGAAACCGAACATTATCGTGGACCAGAGACCGAATATTACCGTGAAACCGAACATTATCGTGAAACCGAACATTATCGTGGACCAGAGACCGAATATTACCGTGAAACCGAACATTACCGTGGACCAGAGACCGAACATTACCTTGAAACCCAACATTACTGTGAAACCGAAACAGAACATTACCGTGGACCAGAGACAGAACATTACCGTGAAACCGAAACAGAACATTATCGTGGACCAGAAACGGAACATTACCGTGAAACAGAAACACAAAATTATCGTGGACCAGAAACGGAACATTACCGTGAAACAGAAACAGAACATTACCGTGGACCAGAGACAGAACATTACCGTGGACCAGAACATTATCATGTACGAGAAACGGAACATTACCGTGAAACAGAGACAGAACATTACCGTGAAACCGAAAATGAACATTATCGTGGACCAGAAACGGAACATTACCGTGAAACAGAAACACAACATTATCGTGGACCAGAAACGGAATATTACCGTGAAACAGAAACAGAACATTATCGTGGACCAGAACATTATCGTGGACCAGAGACGGAACATTACTGTGGACCAGAGACAGAAAATTACCGTGGACCAGAGACAGAACATTACCGTGAAACTAAACATTACGGTGGACCAGAGAAAGAACATTACCGTGGACCAGAGACAGAACATTACTTTGAAACAGAACATTACCGTGAAACAGAACATTATCATGGACCAGAAACGGAACATTACCGTGAAACAGAAACACAACATTTTCGTGGACCAGAGACAGAACATTACCGTCGACCAGAGACGGAACATTACCGTGAAACCGAAACAGAACATTATCGTGGACCAGAAACGGAACATTACCGTGAAACCGAAACGGAACATTATCATGGACCAGAGACGGAAAATTACCGTGAAACCGAACATTATCGTGGACCAGAGATAGAACGTTACCGTGGACCAGAGACAGAACATTACCGTGGACCAGAGACAGAACATTACCGTGGACCAGAGACAGAACATTACAGTGGACCATAGACAGAACATTACTGTGGACCAGAGACAGAATATTACCGTGGACCAGAGACAGAACATTACCGTGGACCAGAGACAGAACATTACTGTGGACCAGAGACCGCACTTTACCTTTAAACCGAACATTACCGTGGACCAGAGACGGAACATTACCGTGAAACCGAAAGAGAACATTATCGTGGACCAGAAACGGAACATTACCGTGAAACAGAAACACAACATTATCGTGGACCAGAGACGGAACATTACCGTGAAACCGAACATTACCGTGGACCATAGACAGAACATTACCGTGGACCAGAGACAAAACATTACCGTGAATCCGAAATAGAACATTATCGTGGACCAGAAACGGAACATTACCGTGAAAAAAAAACACAACATTTTCGTGGACCAGAGACGGAACATTACTGTGGACCAGAGACAGAACATTACATTGGACCAGAGACAGAAAATTACCGTGGACCAGAGATCGAAAATTACGTGAAACAGAACATTACTGTGGACCAGAACATTACCGTGGACCAGAGACCGAACATTACCGTGAAACCGTGGAACCGAACATTATCGTGAAACCGAACATTATCGTGGACCAGAGACCGAACATTACCGTGAAACCCAACATTACTGTGAAACCGAAACAGAACATTACCGTGGACCAGAGACAGAACATTACCGTGAAACGGAAACAGAACATTATCGTGGACCAGAAACGGAACATTACCGTGAAACAGAAACACAACATTATCGTGGACCAGAAACGGAATATTACCGTGAAACAGAAACAGAACATTACCGTGGACCAGAGACAGAACATTACCGTGGACCAGAACATTATCATGGACCAGAGACGGATCATTACCGTGAAACCAAAACAGAACATTATCGTGGACCAGAAACGGAACATTACCGTGAAACAGAAACACAACATTATCGTGGACCAGAGACGGAACATTACCGTGAAACCGAACATTACCGTGGACCATAGACAGAACATTACCGTGCACCAGAGACAGAACATTACCGTGAAACCGAAACAGAACATTATCGTGGACCAGAAACGGAACATTACCGTGAAACAAAAACACAACATTATCGTGGACCAGAGACGGAACATTACTGTGGACCAGAGACAGAACATTACATTGGACCAGAGACAGAAAATTACCGTTGACCAGAGATCGAAAATTACGTCAAACAGAACATTACTGTGGACCAGAACATTACCGTGGACCAGAGACCGAACATTACCGTGAAACACAACATTACTGTGAAACCGAAACAGAACATTACCGTGGACCAGAGACAGAACATTACCGTGAAACCGAAACAGAACATTATCGTGGACCAGAAACGGAACATTACCGTGAAACAGAAACACAAAATTATCGTGGACCAGAAACGGAACATTACCGTGAAACAGAAACAGAACATTACCGTGGACCAGAGACAGAACATTACCGTGGACCAGAACATTATCATGGACCAGAAACGGAATATTACCGTGAAACAGAGACAGAACATTACCGTGAAACCGAAACACAACATTATCGTGGACCAGAGACGGAACATTACCGTGAAACCGAACATTACCGTGGACCATAGACAGAACATTACCGTGGACAAGAGACAGAACATTACCGTGAAACCGAAACAGAACATTATCGTGGACCAGAAACGGAACATTACCGTGAAACAAAAACACAACATTATCGTGAACCAGAGACGGAACATTACTGTGGACCAGAGACAGAACATTACATTGGACCAGAGACAGAAAATTACTGTGGACCAGAGATCGAAAATTACGTGAAACAGAACATTACTGTGGACCAGAAAATTACCGTGGACCAGAGACCGAACATTACCCTGAAACCGTGGAACCAAAAATTATCGTGAAACCGAACATTGTCGTGGACCAGAGACCGAATATTACCGTAAAACCGAACATTATCGTGAAACCGAACATTATCAGTGACCAGAGACCGAATATTACCGTGAAACCGAACATTACCGTGGACCAGAGACCGAACATTACCTTGAAACCCAACATTACTGTGAAACCGAAACAGAACATTACCGTGGACCAGAGACAGAACATTACCGTGAAACCGAAACAGAACATTATCGTGGACCAGAAACGGAACATTACCGTGAAACAGAAACACAAAATTATCGTGGACCAGAAACGGAACATTACCGTGAAACAGAAACAGAACATTACCGTGGACCAGAGACAGAACATTACCGTGGACCAGAACATTATCATGTACGAGAAACGGAACATTACCGTGAAACAGAGACAGAACATTACCGTGAAACCGAAACAGAACATTATCGTGGACCAGAAACGGAACATTACCGTGAAACAGAAACACAACATTATCGTGGACCAGAAACGGAACATTACCGTGAAAAAGAAACAGAACATTACCGTGGACCAGAACATTATCGTGGACCAGACACGGAACATTACTGTGGACCAGAGACAGAAAATTACCGTGGACCAGAGACAGAACATTACCGTGAAACTAAACATTACGGTGGACCAGAGACAGAACATTACCGTGGACCAGAGACAGAACATTACTTTGAAACAGAACATTACCGTGAAACAGAACATTATCATGGACCAGAAACGGAACATTACCGTGAAACAGAAACACAACATTTTCGTGGACAGGAGACGGAACATTACCGTCGACCAGAGACGGAACATTACCGTGAAACCGAAACAGAACATTATCGTGGACCAGAAACGGAACATTACCGTGAAACAAAAACACAACATTATCATGGACCAGAGACGGAACATTACTGTGGACCAGAGACAGAACATTACATTGGACCAGAGACAGAAAATTACTCTGGACCAGAGATCGAAAATTACGTGAAACAGAACATTACTGTGGACCAGAACATTACCGTGGACCAGAGACCGAACATTACCGTGAAACCGTGGAACCCAACATTATCGTGAAACCGAACATTATCGTGGACCAGAGACCGAATATTACCGTGAAACCGAACATTACCGTGGACCAGAGACCGAACATTACCTTGAAACCCAACATTACTGTGAAACCGAAACAGAACATTACCGTGGACCAGAGACAGAACATTACCGTGAAACCGAAACAGAACATTATCGTGGACCAGAAACGGAACATTACCGTGAAACAGAAACACAAAATTATCGTGGACCAGAAACGGAACATTACCGTGAAACAGAAACAGAACATTACCGTGGACCAGAGACAGAACATTACCGTGGACCAGAACATTATCATGGACGAGAAACGGAACATTACCGTGAAACAGAGACAGAACATTACCGTGAAACCGAAACAGAACATTATCGTGGACCAGAAACGGAACATTACCGTGAAACAGAAACACAACATTATCGTGGACCAGAAACGGAACATTACCGTGAAACCGAAACAGAACATCATCGTGGACCAGAGACGGAACATTACCGTGAAACCGAACATTATCGTGGACCAGAGATCGAACATTACCGTGGACCAGAGACAGAACATTACCGTGGACCAGAGACAGAACATTACCGTGGACCAGAGACAGAACATTACTGTGGACCAGAGACCGCACTTTACCTTGAAACCGAACATTACCGTGGACCAGAGACGGAACATTACCGTGAAACCGAAACAGAACATTATCGTGGACCAGAAACGGAACATTACCGTGAAACAGAAACACAACATTATCGTGGACCAGAGACGGAACATTACCGTGAAACCGAACATTACCGTGGACCATAGACAGAACATTACCGTGGACCAGAGACAAAACATTACCGTGAATCCGAAATAGAAAATTATCGTGGACCAGAAACGGAACATTACCGTGAAACAAAAACACAACATTTTCGTGGACCAGGGACGGAACATTACTGTGGACCAGAGACAGAACATTACCGTGAAACCGTGGAACCGAACATTATCGTGAAACCGAACATTATCGTGGACCAGAGACCGAACATTACCGTGAAACCCAACATTACTGTGAAACGGAAACAGAACATTACCGTGGACCAGAGACAGAACATTACCGTGAAACGGAAACAGAACATTATCGTGGACCAGAAACACAACATTATCGTGGACCAGAAACGGAACATTACCGTGAAACAGAAACAGAACATTACCGTGGACCAGAGACAGAACATTACCGTGGACCAGAACATTATCATGGACCAGAAACGGAAAATTACCGTGAAACAGAAACACAACATTATCGTGGACCAGAGACGGAACATTACTGTGGACCAGAGACAGAACATTACCGTGGACCAGAGACAGAAAATTACAGTGGACCAGAGATCGAAAATTACGTGAAACAGAACATTACTGTGTAACAGAAACAGAACATTAGCGTGGACCAGAGACAGAACATTACCGTGAAACTAAACATTACCGTGGACCAGAGACAGAACATTACCGTGGACCAGAGACAGAACATTACAGTGAAACAGAACATTACCTTGGACAAGAGACCGAACATTACCGTGGACCAGAGATCGAAAATTACGTGAAACAGAACATTACTGTGAAACAGAAGATTACCGAGAAACAGAACATTACTGTGGACCAGAAACAGAACATTAGCTTGGACCAAAGACAGAACATTACCATGAAACTAAACATTACCGTGGACCAGAGACAGAACATTACCGTGAAACAAAACATTATCATGGACCAGAAACGGAACATTACCGTGAAACAGAAACACAACATTATCGTGGACCAGAGACGGAACATTACTGTGGACCAGAGACAGAACATTACCGTGGACCAGAGATCGAAAATTACATGAAACAGAACATTACTGTGGACCAGAAACAGAACATTAGCGTGGACCAGAGACAGAACATTACCGTGGACCAGAGATCGAAAATTACGTGAAACAGAACATTACTGTGAAACAGAACATTACCGTGAAACAGAACATTACTGTGGACCAGAAACAGGACATTAGCGTGTACCACAGACAGAACATTACCGTGAAACTAAACATTACGGTGGACCAGAGACAGAACATTACCGTGGACCAGAGACAGAACATTACTTTGAAACAGAACATTACCGTGAAACAGAACATTACTGTGAACCAGAGACAGAACATTACCGTGAAACAGAACATTACCTTGGACCAGAGACAGAACATTACTTTGAAACGGAACATTACCGTTAAACCGCAACGGAACATTACCGTGAAACAGAAAAAGAACATTATCGTCGACCAGAAACGGAACATTACCGTGAAACCGAACATTATCGTTGACCAGAGACGGAACATTACCGTGAAACCAAACATTATCGTCGACCAGATACGGAACATTACTGTGGACCAGAGACGGAACATTACCGTGGACCAGAAATGGAACATTACCGTGGACCAGAGACAGAACATTACCGTGGACCATAGACAGAACATTACTGTGGACCAGAGACCGAACTTTACCTTGAAACCGAACATGACCGTGGACCAGAGACAGAACATTACCATGGACCAGAGACAGAACATTACCGTGAAACAGAAACACAACATTTTCGTGGACCAGAGACGGAACATTACCGTGGACCAGAGACGGAACATTACCGTGAAACAGAAACACAACATTATCCTGGACCAGAAACGGAACATTACTGTGAAACCGAAACAGAACATCATCATGGACCAGAGACGGAAGATTACCGTGAAACCGAACATTATCGTGGACCAGAGATCGAACATTACCGTGGACCAGAGACAGAACATTACCGTGGACCAGAGACAGAACATTACCGTGGACCAGAGACAGAACATTACCGTGATACAGAAACAGAACATTATCGTGGACCAGAGACGGAAGATTACCGTGAAACCGAACATTATCGTGGACCAGAGATCGAACATTACCGTGGACCAGAGACAGAACCTTACCGTGGACCAGAGACAGAACCTTACCGTGGACCAGAGACAGAACATTACCGTGGACCAGAGACAGAACATTACCGTGGACCAGAGACAGAACATTACCGTGGACCAGAGACAGAACATTACTGTGGACCAGAGACCGAACTTTACCTTGAAACCGAACATTACCGTGGACCAGAGACAGAACATTACCATGGACCAGAGACAGAACATTACCGTGAAACAGAACATTATTATGGACCAGAAACGGAACATTACCGTGAAACAGAAACACAACATTATCGTGGACCAGAGACGGAACATTACCGTGGACCAGAGACGGAACATTACCGTGAAACCGAAACAGAACATTATCGTGGACCAGAGACGGAACATTACCGTGAAACCGAACATTATCGTGGACCAGAGATCGAACATTACCGTGGACCAGAGACAGAACATTACCGTGGACCAGAGACAGAACATTACCGTGGACCAGAGACAGAACATTACCATGGACCAGAGACAGAACATTACCGTGAAACAGAACATTATCATGGACCAGAAACGGAACATTACCGTGAAACAGAAACAGATCATTATCGTGGACCAGAAACGGAACATTACCGTGAAACCGAAACAGAACATTATCGTGGACCAGAAACGGAACATTACCGTGGACCAGAGACAGAACATTACCTTGAAACCAAAACAGAACATTATCATTGACCAGAAACGGAACATTATCGTGGACCAGAGACAGAACATTACCGTGAAACCTAAACAGAACATTATCGTGTACCAGAAACGGAACATTACCGTGAAACAGAAACACAAAATTATCGTGGACCAGAAACGGAACATTACCGTGAAACAGAAACAGAACATTATCGATGACCAAAGACGGAACATTATCGTGGACCAGAGACGGAACATTACCGTGAAACCGAACATTATCGTGGACCAGAGACGGAACATTACCGTGAAACAGAAACAAAACATTACCGTGGACCAGAGACAGAACATTACTGTGAAACGGAAACAGAACATTACCATGAAACTAAACATTACCGTGGACCAGAGACAGAACATTACCGTGAAACAAAACATTATCATGGACCAGAAACGGAACATTACCGTGAAACAGAAACACAACATTATCGTGGACCAGAGACTGAACATTACTGTGGACCAGAGACAGAACATTACCGTGGACCAGAGACAGAACATTACCGTGGACCAGAGATCGAAAATTACATGAAACAGAACATTACTGTGGACCAGAAACAGAACATTAGCGTGGACCAGAGACAGAACATTACCGTGGACCAGAGATCGAAAATTACGTGAAACAGAACATTACTGTGAAACAGAACATTACTGTGGACCAGAAACAGGACATTAGCGTGTACCACAGACAGAACATTACCGTGAAACTAAACATTACGGTGGACCAGAGACAGAACATTACCGTGGACCAGAGACAGAACATTACTTTGAAACAGAACATTACCGTGAAACAGAACATTACTGTGAACCAGAGACAGAACATTACCGTGAAACAGAACATTACCTTGGACCAGAGACAGAACATTACTTTGAAATGGAACATTACCGTTAAACCGAAACGGAACATTACCGTGAAACAGAAAAAGAACATTATCGTCGACCAGAAACGGAACATTACCGTGAAACAGAACATTATCGTGGACCTTAGATCGAACATTATCGTGGACATAAGAAAGAACATTACCGTGGACCAGAAATGGAACATTACCGTGAAACCGAACATTATCGTTGACCAGAGACGGAACATTACCGTGAAACCAAACATTATCGTCGACCAGATACGGAACATTACTGTGGACCGAAACAGAACATTATCGTGGACCAGAAACGGAACATTACCGTGGACCAGAGACAGAACATTACCTTGAAACCAAAACAGAACATTATCATTGACCAGAAACGGAACATTATCGTGGACCAGAGACAGAACATTACCGTGAAACCTAAACAGAACATTATCGTGTACCAGAAACGGAACATTACCGTGAAACAGAAACACAAAATTATCGTGGACCAGAAACGGAACATTACCGTGAAACAGAAACAGAACATTATCGTTGACCAAAGACGGAACATTATCGTGGACCAGAGACGGAACATTACCGTGAAACCGAACATTATCGTGGACCAGAGACGGAACATTACCGTGAAACAGAAACAAAACATTACCGTGGACCAGAGACAGAACATTACTGTGAAACGGAAACAGAACATTACCATGAAACTAAAAATTACCGTGGACCAGAGACAGAACATTACCGTGGACCAGAGACAGAACATTACCGTGAAACAAAACATTATCATGGACCAGAAACGGAACATTACCGTGAAACAGAAACACAACATTATCGTGGACCAGAGACGGAACATTACTGTGGACCAGAGACAGAACATTACCGTGGACCAGAGACAGAACATTACCGTGGACCAGAGATCGAAAATTACATGAAACAGAACATTACTGTGGACCAGAAACAGAACATTAGCGTGGACCAGAGACAGAACATTACCGTGGACCAGAGATCGAAAATTACGTGAAACAGAACATTACTGTGAAAGAGAACATTACTGTGGACCAGAAACAGGACATTAGCGTGTACCACAGACAGAACATTACCGTGAAACTAAACATTACGGTGGACCAGAGACAGAACATTACCGTGGACCAGAGACAGAACATTACTTTGAAACAGAACATTACCGTGAAACAGAACATTACTGTGAACCAGAGACAGAACATTACCGTGAAACAGAACATTACCTTGGACCAGAGACAGAACATTACTTTGAAACGGAACATTACCGTTAAACCGAAACGGAACATTACCGTGAAACAGAAAAAGAACATTATCGTCGACCAGAAACGGAACATTACCGTGAAACCGAACATTATCGTGGACCTTAGATCGAACTTTATCGTGGACATAAGAAAGAACATTACCGTGGACCAGAAATGGAACATTACCGTGAAACCGAACATTATCGTTGACCAGAGACGGAACATTACCGTGAAACCAAACATTATCGTCGACCAGATACGGAACATTACTGTGGACCAGAGACGGAACATTACCGTGGACCAGAAATGGAACATTACCGTGGACCAGAGACAGAACATTACCGTGGACCATAGACAGAACATTACTGTGGACCAGAGACCGAACTTTACCTTGAAACCGAACATTACCGTGGACCAGAGACAGAACATTACCATGGACCAGAGACAGAACATTACCGTGAAACAGAACATTATCATGGACCAGAAATGGAACGTTACCGTGAAACAGAAACACAACATTTTCGTGGACCAGAGACGGAACATTACCGTGGACCAGAGACGGAATATTACCGTGAAACAGAAACACAACATTATCCTGGACCAGAAACGGAACATTACTGTGAAACCGAAACAGAACATCATCATGGACCAGAGACGGAACATTACCGTGAAACCGAACATTATCGTGGACCAGAGATCGAACATTACCGTGGACCAGAGACAGAACATTACCGTGGACCAGAGACAGAACATTACCGTGGACCAGAGACAGAACATTACCGTGATACAGAAACAGAACATTATCGTTGACCAGAGACGGAAGATTACCGTGAAACCGAACATTATCGTGGACCAGAGATCGAACATTACCGTGGACCAGAGACAGAACCTTACCGTGGACCAGAGACAGAACCTTACCGTGGACCAGAGACAGAACATTACCGTGGACCAGAGACAGAACATTACCGTGGACCAGAGACAGAACATTACCGTGGACCAGAGACAGAACATTACTGTGGACCAGAGACCGAACTTTACCTTGAAACCGAACATTACCGTGGACCAGAGACAGAACATTACCATGGACCAGAGACAGAACATTACCGTGAAACAGAACATTATTATGGACCAGAAACGGAACATTACCGTGAAACAGAAACACAACATTATCGTGGACCAGAGACGGAACATTACCGTGGACCAGAGACGGAACATTACCGTGAAACCGAAACAGAACATTATCGTGGACCAGAGACGGAACATTACCGTGAAACCGAACATTATCGTGGACCAGAGATCGAACATTACCGTGGACCAGAGACAGAACATTACCGTGGACCAGAGACAGAACATTACCGTGGACCAGAGACAGAACATTACTCTGGACCAGAGACCGAACTTTACCTTGAAACCGAACATTTCCGTGGACCAGAGACAGAACATTACCATGGACCAGAGACAGAACATTACCGTGAAACAGAACATTATCATGGACCAGAAACGGAACATTACCGTGAAACAGAAACAGATCATTATCGTGGACCAGAAACGGAACATTACCGTGAAACCGAAACAGAACATTATCGTGGACCAGAAACGGAACATTACCGTGGACCAGAGACAGAACATTACCGTGAAACCGAACATTATCGTGGACCAGAGACGGAACATTACCGTGAAACAGAAACAAAACATTACCGTGGACCAGAGACAGAACATTACCGTGAAACGGAAACAGAACATTACCGTGAAACTGAAACAGAACATTATCGTGGACCAGAAACGGAACATTATCATGGACCAGAGACAGAACATTACCGTGAAACCGAAACAGAACATTATCGTGGACCAGAAACGGAACATTACCGTGAAACAGAAACACAAAATTATCGTGGACCAGAAACGGAACATTACCGTCAAACAGAAACAGAACATTATCGTGGACCAAAGACGGAACATTATCGTGGACCAGAGACGGAACATTACCGTGAAACCGAACATTATCGTGGACCAGTTACAGAACATTACCGTGGACCAGAGACCGAACATTACCGTGAAACCGTGGAACCGAACATTATCGTGAAACCGAACATTATCGTGGACCAGAGACCGAACATTACCGTGAAACCCAACATTACTGTGAAACCGAAACAGAACATTACCGTGGACCAGAGACAGAACATTACCGTGAAACGGAAACAGAACATTATCGTGGACCAGAAACGGAACATTACCGTGAAACAGAAACACAACATTATCGTGGACCAGAAACGGAACATTACCGTGAAACAGAAACAGAACATTACCGTGGACCAGAGACAGAACATTACCGTGGACCAGAACATTATCATGGACCAGAAACGGAACATTACCGTGAAACAGAAACACAACATTATCGTGGACCAGAGACGGAACATTACTGTGGACCAGAGACAGAACATTACCGTGGACCAGAGACAGAAAATTACAGTGGACCAGAGATCGAAAATTACGTGAAACAGAACATTACTGTGTCCCAGAAACAGAACATTAGCGTGGACCAGAGACAGAACATTACCGTGAAACTAAACATTACCGTGGACCAGAGACAGAACATTACCGTGGACCAGAGACAGAACATTACAGTGAAACAGAACATTACCGTGGACAAGAGACCGAACATTACCGTGGACCAGAGACAGAACATTACCGTGGACCAGAGATCGAAAATTACGTGAAACAGAACATTACTGTGAAACAGAACATTACCGAGAAACAGAACATTACTGTGGACCAGAAACAGAACATTAGCGTGGACCACAGACAGAACATTACCATGAAACTAAACATTACCGTGGACAGGAGACAGAACATTACCGTGGACCAGAGACAGAACATTACCGTGAAACAAAACATTATCATGGACCAGAAACGGAACATTACCGTGAAACAGAAACACAACATTATCGTGGACCAGAGACGGAACATTACTGTGGACCAGAGACAGAACATTACCGTGGACCAGAGACAGAACATTACCGTGGACCAGAGATCGAAAATTACATGAAACAGAACATTACTGTGGACCAGAAACAGAACATTAGCGTGGACCAGAGACAGAACATTACCGTGGACCAGAGATCGAAAATTACGTGAAACAGAACATTACTGTGAAACAGAACATTACTGTGGACCAGAAACAGGACATTAGCGTGTACCACAGACAGAACATTACCGTGAAACTAAACATTACGGTGGACCAGAGACAGAACATTACCGTGGACCAGAGACAGAACATTACTTTGAAACAGAACATTACCGTGAAACAGAACATTACTGTGAACCAGAGACAGAACATTACCGTGAAACAGAACATTACCTTGGACCAGAGACAGAACATTACATTGAAACGGAACATTACCGTTAAACCGAAACGGAACATTACCGTGAAACAGAAAAAGAACATTATCGTCGACCAGAAACGGAACATTACCGTGAAACCGAACATTATCGTGGACCTTAGATCGAACATTATCGTGGACATAAGAAAGAACATTACCGTGGACCAGAAATGGAACATTACCGTGAAACCAAACATTATCGTTGACCAGATACGGAACATTAGTGTGGACCAGAGACGGAACATTACCGTGGACCAGAAATGGAACATTACCGTGGACCAGAGACAGAACATTACCGTGGACCATAGACAGAACATTACTGTGGACCAGAGACCGAACTTTACCTTGAAACCGAACATTACCGTGGACCAGAGACAGAACATTACCGTGAAACAGAACATTATCATGGACCAGAAATGGAACATTACCGTGAAACAGAAACACAACATTTTCGTGGACCAGAGACGGAACATTACCGTGGACCAGAGACGGAACATTACCGTGAAACAGAAACACAACATTATCCTGGACCAGAAACGGAACATTACCGTGAAACCGAAACAGAACATCATCATGGACCAGAGACGGAACATTACCGTGAAACCGAACATTATCGTGGACCAGAGATCGAACATTACCGTGGACCAGAGACAGAACATTACCGTGGACCAGAGACAGAACATTACCGTGATACAGAAACAGAACATTATCGTGGACCAGAGACGGAAGATTACCGTGAAACCGAACATTATCGTGGACCAGAGATCGAACATTACCGTGGACCAGAGACAGAACCTTACCGTGGACCAGAGACAGAACCTTACCTCGGACCAGAGACAGAACATTACCGTGGACCAGAGACAGAACATTACCGTGGACCAGAGACAGAACATTACCGTGGACCAGAGACAGAACATTACTGTGGACCAGAGACCGAACTTTACCTTGAAACCGAACATTACCGTGGACCAGAGACAGAACATTACCATGGACCAGAGACAGAACATTACCGTGAAACAGAACATTATCATGGACCAGAAACGGAACATTACCGTGAAACAGAAACACAACATTACCGTGGACCAGAGACGGAACATTACCGTGAAACCGAAACAGAACATTATCGTGGACCAGAGACGGAACATTACCGTGAAACCGAACATTATCGTGGACCAGAGATCGAACATTACCGTGGACCAGAGACAGAACATTACCGTGGACCAGAGACAGAACATTACTCTGGACCAGAGACTGAACTTTACCTTGAAACCGAACATTACCGTGGACCAGAGACAGAACATTACCATGGACCAGAGACAGAACATTACCGTGAAACAGAACATTATCATGGACAAGAAACGGAACATTACCGTGAAACAGAAACAGAACATTATCGTGGACCAGAAACGGAACATTACCGTGAAACCGAAACAGAACATTATCGTGGACCAGAAACGGATCATTACCGTGGACCAGAGACAGAACATTACCTTGAAACCAAAACAGAACATTATCATTGACCAGAAACGGAACATTATCGTGGACCAGAGACAGAACATTACCGTGAAACCTAAACAGAACATTATCGTGTACCAGAAACGGAACATTACCGTGAAACAGAAACACAAAATTATCGTGGACCAGAAACGGAACATTACCGTGAAACAGAAACAGAACATTATCGTGGACCAAAGACTGAACATTATCGTGGACCAGAGACGGAACATTACCGTGAAACCGAACATTATCGTGGACCAGAGACGGAACATTACCGTGAAACAGAAACAAAACATTACCGTGGACCAGAGACAGAACATTACCGTGAAACGGAAACAGAACATTACCGTGAAACTGAAACAGAACATTATCGTGGACCAGAAACGGAACATTATCATGGACCAGAGACAGAACATTACCGTGAAACCGAAACAGAACATTATCGTGGACCAGAAACGGAACATTACCGTGAAACAGAAACACAAAATTATCGTGGACCAGAAACGGAACATTACCGTCAAACAGAAACAGAACATTATCGTGGACCAAAGACGGAACATTATCGTGGACCAGAGACGGAACATTACCGTGAAACCGAACATTATCGTGGACCAGTTACAGAACATTACCGTGGACCAGAGACATAACATTACCGTGAAACCGAACATTATCGTGGACCAGAAATGGAACATTACCGTGAAACAGAAACACAAAATTATCGTGGACCAGAAATGGAACATTACCGTGATACAGAAACAGAACATTATCGTGGACCAGAGACGGAACATTACCGTGAAACCGAACATTATCGTGGACCAGAGATCGAACATTACCGTGGACCAGAGACACAACATTACCGTGGACCAGAGACAGAACATTACCGTGGACCAGAGACAGAAAATTACCGTGGACCAGAGACAGAACATTACCGTGGACCAGAGACAGAACATTACTGTGGACCAGAGACCGAACTTTACCTTGAAACCGAACATTACCGTGGACCAGAGACGGAACATTACTGTGAAACCGAAACAGAACATTATCGTGGACCAGAAACGGAACATTACCGTGAAACAGAAACACAACATTATCGTGGACCAGAGACGGAACATTACTGTGGACCAGAGACAGAACATTACATTGGACCAGAGACAGAAAATTACCGTGGACCAGAGATCGAAAATTACGTGAAACAGAACATTACTGTGGACCAGAACATTACCGTGGACCAGAGACCGAACATTACCGTGAAACCGTGGAACCGAACATTACCGTGAAACAGAACATTATTATGGACCAGAAACGGAACATTACCGTGAAACAGTTACACAACATTATCGTGGACCAGAGACGAAACATTACCGTGGACCAGAGACGGAACATTACCGTGAAACCGAAACAGAACATTATCGTGGACCAGAGACGGAACATTACCATGAAACCGAACATTATCGTGGACCAGAGATCGAACATTACCGTGGACCAGAGACAGAACATTACCGTGGACCAGAGACAGAACATTACCGTGGACCAGAGACCGAACTTTACCTTGAAACCGAACATTTCCGTGGACCAGAGACAGAACATTACCATGGACCAGAGACAGAACATTACCGTGAAACAGAACATTATCATGGACCAGAAACGGAACATTACCGTGAAACAGAAACAGATCATTATCGTGGACCAGAAACGGAACATTACCGTGAAACCGAAACAGAACATTATCGTGGACCAGAAACGGAACATTACCGTGGACCAGAGACAGAACATTACCTTGAAACCAAAACAGAACATTATCATTGACCAGAAACGGAACATTATCGTGGACCAGAGACAGAACATTACCGTGAAACCTAAACAGAACATTATCGTGTACCAGAAACGGAACATTACCGTGAAACAGAAACACAAAATTATCGTGGACCAGAAACGGAACATTACCGTGAAACAGAAACAGAACATTATCGTTGACCACAGACGGAACATTATCGTGGACCAGAGACGGAACATTACCGTGAAACCGAACATTATCGTGGACCAGAGACGGAACATTACCGTGAAACAGAAACAAAACATTACCGTGGACCAGAGACAGAACATTACCGTGAAACGGAAACAGAACATTACCGTGAAACTGAAACAGAACATTATCGTGGACCAGAAACGGAACATTATCATGGACCAGAGACAGAACATTACCGTGAAACCGAAACAGAACATTATCGTGGACCAGAAACGGAACATTACCGTGAAACAGAAACACAAAATTATCGTGGACCAGAAACGGAACATTACCGTCAAACAGAAACAGAACATTATCGTGGACCAAAGACGGAACATTATCGTGGACCAGAGACGGAACATTACCGTGAAACCGAACATTATCGTGGACCAGTTACAGAACATTACCGTGGACCAGAGACCGAACATTACCGTGAAACCGTGGAACCGAACATTATCGTGAAACCGAACATTATCGTGGACCAGAGACCGAACATTACCGTGAAACCCAACATTACTGTGAAACCGAAACAGAACATTACTGTGGACCAGAGACAGAACATTACCGTGAAACGGAAACAGAACATTATCGTGGACCAGAAACGGAACATTACCGTGAAACAGAAACACAACATTATCGTGGACCAGAAACGGAACATTACCGTGAAACAGAAACAGAACATTACCGTGGACCAGAGACAGAACATTACCGTGGACCAGAACATTATCATGGACCAGAAACGGAACATTACCGTGAAACAGAAACACAACATTATCGTGGACCAGAGACGGAACATTACTGTGGACCAGAGACAGAACATTACCGTGGACCAGAGACAGAAAATTACAGTGGACCAGAGATCGAAAATTACGTGAAACAGAACATTACTGTGTACCAGAAACAGAACATTAGCGTGGACCAGAGACAGAACATTACCGTGAAACTAAACATTACCGTGGACCAGAGACAGAACATTACCATGGACCAGAGACAGAACATTACAGTGAAACAGAACATTACCGTGGACAAGAGACCGAACATTACCGTGGACCAGAGACAGAACATTACCGTGGACCAGAGATCGAAAATTACGTGAAACAGAACATTACTGTGAAACAGAACATTACCGAGAAACAGAACATTACTGTGGACCAGAAACAGAACATTAGCGTGGACCACAGACAGAACATTACCATGAAACTAAACATTACCGTGGACCAGAGACAGAACATTACCGTGGACCAGAGACAGAACATTACCGTGAAACAAAACATTATCATGGACCAGAGACGGAACATTACTGTGGACCAGAGACAGAACATTACCGTGGACCAGAGACAGAACATTACCGTGGACCAGAGATCGAAAATTACATGAAACAGAACATTACTGTGGACCAGAAACAGAACATTAGCGTGGACCAGAGACAGAACATTACCGTGGACCAGAGATCGAAAATTACGTGAAACAGAACATTACTGTGAAACAGAACATTACTGTGGACCAGAAACAGGACATTAGCGTGTACCACAGACAGAACATTACCGTGAAACTAAACATTACGGTGGACCAGAGACAGAACATTACCGTGGACCAGAGACAGAACATTACTTTGAAACAGAACATTACCGTGAAACAGAACATTACTGTGAACCAGAGACAGAACATTACCGTGAAACAGAACATTACCTTGGACCAGAGACAGAACATTACATTGAAACGGAACATTACCGTTAAACCGAAACGGAACATTACCGTGAAACAGAAAAAGAACATTATCGTCGACCAGAAACGGAACATTACCGTGAAACCGAACATTATCGTGGACCTTAGATCGAACATTATCGTGGACATAAGAAAGAACATTACCGTGGACCAGAAATGGAACATTACCGTGAAACCAAACATTATCGTTGACCAGATACGGAACATTAGTGTGGACCAGAGACGGAACATTACCGTGGACCAGAAATGGAACATTACCGTGGACCAGAGACAGAACATTACCGTGGACCATAGACAGAACATTACTGTGGACCAGAGACCGAACTTTACCTTGAAACCGAACATTACCGTGGACCAGAGACAGAACATTACCGTGAAACAGAACATTATCATGGACCAGAAATGGAACATTACCGTGAATTAGAAACACAACATTTTCGTGGACCAGAGACGGAACATTACCGTGGACCAGAGACGGAACATTACCGTGAAACAGAAACACAACATTATCCTGGACCAGAAACGGAACATTACCGTGAAACCGAAACAGAACATCATCATGGACCAGAGACGGAACATTACCGTGAAACCGAACATTATCGTGGACCAGAGATCGAACATTACCGTGGACCAGAGACAGAACATTACCGTGGACCAGAGACAGAACATTACCGTGATACAGAAACAGAACATTATCGTGGACCAGAGACGGAAGATTACCGTGAAACCGAACATTATCGTGGACCAGAGATCGAACATTACCGTGGACCAGAGACAGAACCTTACCGTGGACCAGAGACAGAACCTTACCGTGGACCAGAGACAGAACATTACCGTGGACCAGAGACAGAACATTACCGTGGACCAGAGACAGAACATTACCGTGGACCAGAGACAGAACATTACTGTGGACCAGAGACCGAACTTTACCTTGAAACCGAACATTACCGTGGACCAGAGACAGAACATTACCATGGACCAGAGACAGAACATTACCGTGAAACAGAACATTATCATGGACCAGAAACGGAACATTACCGTGAAACAGAAACACAACATTACCGTGGACCAGAGACGGAACATTACCGTGAAACCGAAACAGAACATTATCGTGGACCAGAGACGGAACATTACCGTGAAACCGAACATTATCGTGGACCAGAGATCGAACATTACCGTGGACCAGAGACAGAACATTACCGTGGACCAGAGACAGAACATTACTCTGGACCAGAGACCGAACTTTACCTTGAAACCGAACATTACCGTGGACCAGAGACAGAACATTACCATGGACCAGAGACAGAACATTACCGTGAAACAGAACATTATCATGGACCAGAAACGGAACATTACCGTGAAACAGAAACAGAACATTATCGTGGACCAGAAACGGAACATTACCGTGAAACCGAAACAGAACATTATCGTGGACCAGAAACGGATCATTACCGTGGACCAGAGACAGAACATTACCTTGAAACCAAAACAGAACATTATCATTGACCAGAAACGGAACATTATCGTGGACCAGAGACAGAACATTACCGTGAAACCTAAACAGAACATTATCGTGTACCAGAAACGGAACATTACCGTGAAACAGAAACACAAAATTATCGTGGACCAGAAACGGAACATTACCGTGAAACAGAAACAGAACATTATCGTGGACCAAAGACGGAACATTATCGTGGACCAGAGACGGAACATTACCGTGAAACCGAACATTATCGTGGACCAGAGACGGAACATTACCGTGAAACAGAAACAAAACATTACCGTGGACCAGAGACAGAACATTACCGTGAAACGGAAACAGAACATTACCGTGAAACTGAAACAGAACATTATCGTGGACCAGAAACGGAACATTATCATGGACCAGAGACAGAACATTACCGTGAAACCGAAACAGAACATTATCGTGGACCAGAAACGGAACATTACCGTGAAACAGAAACACAAAATTATCGTGGACCAGAAACGGAACATTACCGTCAAACAGAAACAGAACATTATCGTGGACCAAAGACGGAACATTATCGTGGACCAGAGACGGAACATTACCGTGAAACCGAACATTATCGTGGACCAGTTACAGAACATTACCGTGGACCAGAGACATAACATTACCGTGAAACCGAACATTATCGTGGACCAGAAATGGAACATTACCGTGAAACAGAAACACAAAATTATCGTGGACCAGAAATGGAACATTACCGTGATACAGAAACAGAACATTATCGTGGACCAGAGACGGAACATTACCGTGAAACCGAACATTATCGTGGACCAGAGATCGAACATTACCGTGGACCAGAGACACAACATTACCGTGGACCAGAGACAGAACATTACCATGGACCAGAGACAGAAAATTACCGTGGACCAGAGACAGAACATTACCGTGGACCAGAGACAGAACATTACTGTGGACCAGAGACCGAACTTTACCTTGAAACCGAACATTACCGTGGACCAGAGACGGAACATTACTGTGAAACCGAAACAGAACATTATCGTGGACCAGAAACGGAACATTACCGTGAAACAGAAACACAACATTATCGTGGACCAGAGACGGAACATTACTGTGGACCAGAGACAGAACATTACATTGGACCAGAGACAGAAAATTACCGTGGACCAGAGATCGAAAATTACGTGAAACAGAACATTACTGTGGACCAGAACATTACCGTGGACCAGAGACCGAACATTACCGTGAAACCGTGGAACCGAACATTATCGTGAAACCGAACATTATCGTGGACCAGAGATCGAACATTACCGTGAAACCGAACATTACCGTGGACCAGAGACCGAACATTACCGTGAAACCCAACATTACTGTGAAACTGAAACAGAACATTACCGTGGACCAGAGACAGAACATTACCGTGAAACAGAAACACAACATTATCGTGGACCAGAAACGGAACATTACCGTGAAACAGAAACAGAACATTACCGTGGACCAGAGACAGAACATTACCGTGGACCAGAACATTATCATGGACCAGAAACGGAACATTACCGTGAAACAGAAACACAACATTATCGTGGACCAGAGACGGAACATTACTGTGGACCAGAGACAGAACATTACCGTGGACCAGAGACAGAAAATTACAGTGGACCAGAGATCGAAAATTACGTGAAACAGAACATTACTGTGGACCAGAAACAGAACATTAGCGTGGACCAGAGACAGAACATTACCGTGAAACTAAACATTACCGTGGACCAGAGACAGAACATTACCGTGGACCAGAGACAGAACATTACAGTGAAACAGAACATTACCGCGGACAAGAGACCGAACATTACCGTTGACCAGAGACAGAACATTACCGTGGACCAGAGATCGAAAATTACGTGAAACAGAACATTACTGTGAAACAGAACATTACCGAGAAACAGAACATTACTGTGGACCAGAAACAGAACATTAGCGTGGACCACAGACAGAACATTACCATGAAACTAAACATTACCGTGGACGAGAGACAGAACATTACCGTGGACGAGAGACAGAACATTACCGTGAAACAAAACATTATCATGGACCAGAAACAAAACATTACCGTGAAACACAAACACAACATTATCGTGGACGAGAGACGGAACATTACTGTGGACCAGAGACAGAACATTACCGTGGACCAGAGACAGAACATTACCGTGGACCAGAGATCGAAAATTACATGAAACAGAACATTACTGTGGACCAGAAACAGAACATTAGCGTGGACCAGAACATTACCTTGGACCAGAGACAGAACATTACTTTGAAACGGAACATTACCGTCAAACCAAAACGGAACATTACCGTGAAACAGAAAAAGAACATTATCGTCGACCAGAAACGGAACATTACCGTGAAACCGAACATTATCGTGGACCTTAGATCGAACATTATCGTGGACCAAAGAAAGAACATTACCGTGGACCAGAAATGGAACATTACCGTGAAACCGAACATTACTGTGGACCAGAGACGGAACATTACCGTGGACCAGAACATTACCGTGGACCAGAACATTACCGTGAAACCGAACATTACCATGGACCAGATACGGAACATTACTGTGGACCAGAGACGGAACATTACCGTGGACCAGAACATTACCGTGGACCAGAACATTACCGTGAAACCGAACATTATCGTGAAACCGAACATTATCGTGGACCAGAGACCGAACATTACCGTGAAACCCAACATTACCGTGAAACCGAAACAGAACATTATCGTGGACCAGAAACGGAACATTACCGTGATACAGAAACACAACATTATCGTGGACCAGAAACGGAACATTACCGTGAAACAGAAACAGAACATTAGCGTGGACCAGAGACAGAACATTACCGTGGACCAGAGACGGAACATTACTGTGAAACAGAAACACAACATTACCGTGGAACAGAGACAGAACATTACCGTGAAACGGATACAGAACATTACCGTGAAACCGAAACACAACATTATCGTGGACAAGAAACGGAACATTATCATGGACCAGAGACAGAACATTACCGTGGACCAAAGACGGAACATTATCGTGGACCAGAGATGGAACATTACCGTGAAACCGAACATTATCGTGGACCAGACACAGAACATTACCGTGGACCACAGACAGAACATTACCGTGAAACCGAAACAGAACATTATCGTGGACCAGAAACGGAACATTACCATGAAACAGAAACACAAAATTATCGTGGACCAGAGACGGAACATTACCGTGAAACCGAACATTATCGTGGACCAGAGATCGAACATTCACGTGGACCAGAGACAGAACATTATCGTGCACCAGAGATCGAACATTACCGTGGACCAGAGACAGAATATAACCGTGCACCAGAGACAGAACATTTCCGTGGACCAGAGACAGAACATTACCGTGGACCAGAGACCGAACATTACCGTGAAACCTAACATTACCGTGGACCAGAGACAGAATATTACCATGGACCAGAGACAGAACATTACCATGAAACAGAACATTATCATGGACCAGAAACGGATCATTACCGTGAAACAGAAACATAACATTATCGTGTACCAGAGACAGAACATTACCGTGAAACCTAAACAGAACATTATCATGGACCAGAAACGGAACATTACCGTGAAACAGAAACATAACATTATCGTGTACCAGAAACGGAACATTACCGTGAAACAGAAACACAAAATTATCGTGGACCAGAAACGGAACATTACCGTGAAACAGAAACAGAACGTTATTGTGGACCAAAGACGGAACATTATCGTGGACCAGAGACGGAACATTACCGTGAAACCGAACATTATCGTGGACCAGAGACAGAACATTACCGTGGACCAGAGACAGAACATTACCGTGGACCAGAGACAGAACATTACTGTGGACCAGAGACCGAACTTTACCTTGAAACCGAACATTACCGTGGACCAGAGACAGAACATTACCATGGACCAGAGACAGAACATTACAGTGAAAAAGAACATTATCATGGACCAGAAACGGAACATTACCGTGAAACAGAAACACAACATTATCGTGGACCAGAGACGGAACATTACCGTGGACCAGAGACGGAACATTACCGTGAAACCGAAACAGAACATTATCGTGGACCAGAGACGGAACATTACCGTGAAACCGAACATTATCGTGGACCAGAGATCGAACATTACCGTGGACCAGAGACAGAACATTACCGTGGACCAGAGACAGAACATTACCGTGGACCAGAGACAGAACATTACTGTGGACCAGAGACCGAACTTTACCTTGAAACCGAACATTACCGTGGACCAGAGACAGAACATTACCATGGACCAGAAACAGAACATTACCGTGAAACAGAACATTATCATGGACAAGAAACGGAACATTACCGTGAAACAGAAACAGAACATTATCGTGGACCAGAAACGGAACATTACCGTGAAACCGAAACAGAACATTATCGTGGACCAGAAACGGAAGATTACCGTGGATCAGAGACAGAACATTACCTTGAAACCAAAACAGAACATTATCATGGACCAGAAACGGAACATTATCGTGGACCAGAGAAAGAACATTACCGTGAAACCTAAACAGAACATTATCGTGTACCAGAAAGGGAACATTACCGTGAAACAGAAACACAAAATTATCGTGGACCAGAAACGGAACATTACCGTGAAACAGAAACAGAACATTATCGTGGACCAAAGACGGAACATTATCGTGGACCAGAGACGGAACATTACCGTGAAACCGAACATTATCGTGGACCAGAGACGGAACATTACCGTGAAACAGAAACAAAACATTACCGTGGACCAGAGACAGAACATTACCGTGAAACGGAAACAGAACATTACCGTGAAACTGAAACAGAACATTATCCTGGACCAGAAACGGAACATTATCATGGACCAGAGACAGAACATTACCGTGAAACCGAAACAGAACATTATCGTGGACCAGAAACGGAACATTACCGTGAAACAGAAACACAAAATTATCGTGGACCAGAAACGGAACATTACCGTCAAACAGAAACAGAACATTATCGTGGACCAAAGACGGAACATTATCGTGGACCAGAGACGGAACATTACCGTGAAACCGAACATTATCGTGGACCAGTTACAGAACATTACCGTGGACCAGAGACATAACATTACCGTGAAACCGAACATTATCGTGGACCAGAAACGGAACATTACCGTGAAACAGAAACACAAAATTATCGTGGACCAGAAACGGAACATTACCGTGATACAGAAACAGAACATTATCGTGGACCAGAGACGGAACATTACCGTGAAACCGAACATTATCGTGGACCAGAGATCGAACATTACCGTGGACCAGAGACACAACATTACCGTGGACCAGAGACAGAACATTACCGTGGACCAGAGACAGAACATTACCGTGGACCAGAGACAGAACATTACCGTGGACCAGAGACAGAACATTACTGTGGACCAGAGACAGAACTTTACCTTGAAACCGAACATTACCGTGGACCAGAGACAGAACATTACCATGGACCAGAGACAGAACATTACCGTGAAACAGAACATTATCATGGACCAGAAACGGAACATTACCGTGAAACAGAAACACAACTTTATCGTGGACCAGAGACGGAACATTACCGTGGACCAGAGACGGAATATTACCGTGAAACCGAAACAGAACATTATCGTGGACCAGAGACGGAACATTACCGTGAAACCGAACATTATCGTGGACCAGAGATCGAACATTACCGTGGACCAGAGACAGAACATTACCATGGACCAGAGACAGAACATTACCGTGGACCAGAGACAGAACATTACTTTGAAACAGAACATTACCGTGAACCAGAGACAGAACATTACCGTGAAACAGAACATTACCTTGGACCAGAGACAGAACATTACTTTGAAACGGAACATTACCGTCAAACCAAAACGGAACATTACCGTGAAACAGAAAAAGAACATTATCGTCGACCAGAAACGGAACATTACCGTGAAACCGAACATTATCGTGGACCTTAGATCGAACATTATCGTGGACCAAAGAAAGAACATTACCGTGGACCAGAAATGGAACATTACCGTGAAACCGAACATTATCGTTGACCAGAGACGGAACATTACCGTGAAACCAAACATTATCGTCGACCAGATACGGAACATTACTGTGGACCAGAGACGGAACATTACCGTGGACCAGAACATTACCGTGGACCAGAACATTACCGTGAAACCGAACATTACCATGGACCAGATACGGAACATTACTGTGGACCAGAGACGGAACATTACCATGGACCAGAACATTACCGTGGACCAGAACATTACCGTGAAACCGAACATTATCGTGAAACCGAACATTATCGTGGACCAGAGACCGAACATTACCGTGAAACCCAAAATTACCGTGAAACCGAAACAGAACATTATCGTGGACCAGAAACGGAACATTACCGTGAAACAGAAACACAACATTATCGTGGACCAGAAACGGAACATTACCGTGAAACAGAAACAGAACATTAGCGTGGACCAGAGACAGAACATTACCGTGGACCAGAGACGGAACATTACTGTGAAACAGAAACACAACATTACCGTGGAACAGAGACAGAACATTACCGTGAAACGGATACAGAACATTACCGTGAAACCGAAACACAACATTATCGTGGACAAGAAACGGAACATTATCATGGACCAGAGACAGAACATTACCGTGGACCAAAGACGGAACATTATCGTGGACCAGAGATGGAACATTACCGTGAAACCGAACATTATCGTGGACCAGACACAGAACATTACCGTGGACCACAGACAGAACATTACCGTGAAACCGAAACAGAACATTATCGTGGACCAGAAACGGAACATTACCGTGAAACCGAACATTATCGTGGACCAGAGACAGAACCTTACCGTGGACCAGAGACAGAACATTACCGTGGACCAGAGACAGAACATTACCGTGGACCAGAGACAGAACATTACCGTGGACCAGAGACAGAACATTACTGTGGACCAGAGACCGAACTTTACCTTGAAACCGAACATTACCGTGGACCAGAGACAGAACATTACCATGGACCAGAGACAGAACATTACCGTGAAACAGAACATTATCATGGACCAGAAACGGAACATTACCGTGAAACAGAAACACAACATTACCGTGGACCAGAGACGGAACATTACCGTGAAACCGAAACAGAACATTATCGTGGACCAGAGACGGAACATTACCGTGAAACCGAACATTATCGTGGACCAGAGATCGAACATTACCGTGGACCAGAGACAGAACATTACCGTGGACCAGAGACAGAACATTACCGTGGACCAGAGACAGAACATTACTCTGGACCAGAGACCGAACTTTACCTTGAAACCGAACATTACCGTGGACCAGAGACAGAACATTACCATGGACCAGAGACAGAACATTACCGTGAAACAGAACATTATCATGGACCAGAAACGGAACATTACCGTGAAACAGAAACAGAACATTATCGTGGACCAGAAACGGAACATTACCGTGAAACCGAAACAGAACATTATCGTGGACCAGAAACGGATCATTACCGTGGACCAGAGACAGAACATTACCTTGAAACCAAAACAGAACATTATCATTGACCAGAAACGGAACATTATCGTGGACCAGAGACAGAACATTACCGTGAAACCTAAACAGAACATTATCGTGTACCAGAAACGGAACATTACCGTGAAACAGAAACACAAAATTATCGTGGACCAGAAACGGAACATTACCGTGAAACAGAAACAGAACATTATCGTGGACCAAAGACGGAACATTATCGTGGACCAGAGACGGAACATTACCGTGAAACCGAACATTATCGTGGACCAGAGACGGAACATTACCGTGAAACAGAAACAAAACATTACCGTGGACCAGAGACAGAACATTACCGTGAAACGGAAACAGAACATTACCGTGAAACTGAAACAGAACATTATCGTGGACCAGAAACGGAACATTATCATGGACCAGAGACAGAACATTACCGTGAAACCGAAACAGAACATTATCGTGGACCAGAAACGGAACATTACCGTGAAACAGAAACACAAAATTATCGTGGACCAGAAACGGAACATTACCGTCAAACAGAAACAGAACATTATCGTGGACCAAAGACGGAACATTATCGTGGACCAGAGACGGAACATTACCGTGAAACCGAACATTATCGTGGACCAGTTACAGAACATTACCGTGGACCAGAGACATAACATTACCGTGAAACCGAACATTATCGTGGACCAGAAATGGAACATTACCGTGAAACAGAAACACAAAATTATCGTGGACCAGAAATGGAACATTACCGTGATACAGAAACAGAACATTATCGTGGACCAGAGACGGAACATTACCGTGAAACCGAACATTATCGTGGACCAGAGATCGAACATTACCGTGGACCAGAGACACAACATTACCGTGGACCAGAGACAGAACATTACCATGGACCAGAGACAGAAAATTACCGTGGACCAGAGACAGAACATTACCGTGGACCAGAGACAGAACATTACTGTGGACCAGAGACCGAACTTTACCTTGAAACCGAACATTACTGTGGACCAGAGACGGAACATTACTGTGAAACCGAAACAGAACATTATCGTGGACCAGAAACGGAACATTACCGTGAAACAGAAACACAACATTATCGTGGACCAGAGACGGAACATTACTGTGGACCAGAGACAGAACATTACATTGGACCAGAGACAGAAAATTACCGTGGACCAGAGATCGAAAATTACGTGAAACAGAACATTACTGTGGACCAGAACATTACCGTGGACCAGAGACCGAACATTACCGTAAAACCGTGGAACCGAACATTATCGTGAAACCGAACATTATCGTGGACTAGAGATCGAACATTACCGTGAAACCGAACATTACCGTGGACCAGAGACCGAACATTACCGTGAAACCCAACATTACTGTGAAACTGAAACAGAACATTACCGTGGACCAGAGACAGAACATTACCGTGAAACAGAAACACAACATTATCGTGGACCAGAAACGGAACATTACCGTGAAACAGAAACAGAACATTACCGTGGACCAGAGACAGAACATTACCGTGGACCAGAACATTATCATGGACCAGAAACGGAACATTACCGTGAAACAGAAACACAACATTATCGTGGACCAGAGACGGAACATTACTGTGGACCAGAGACAGAACATTACCGTGGACCAGAGACAGAAAATTACAGTGGACCAGAGATCGAAAATTACGTGAAACAGAACATTACTGTGGACCAGAAACAGAACATTAGCGTGGACCAGAGACAGAACATTACCGTGAAACTAAACATTACCGTGGACCAGAGACAGAACATTACCGTGGACCAGAGACAGAACATTACAGTGAAACAGAACATTACCGCGGACAAGAGACCGAACATTACCGTTGACCAGAGACAGAACATTACCGTGGACCAGAGATCGAAAATTACGTGAAACAGAACATTACTGTGAAACAGAACATTACCGAGAAACAGAACATTACTGTGGACCAGAAACAGAACATTAGCGTGGACCACAGACAGAACATTACCATGAAACTAAACATTACCGTGGACGAGAGACAGAACATTACCGTGGACGAGAGACAGAACATTACCGTGAAACAAAACATTATCATGGACCAGAAACAAAACATTACCGTGAAACAGAAACACAACATTATCGTGGACGAGAGACGGAACATTACTGTGGACCAGAGACAGAACATTACCGTGGACCAGAGACAGAACATTACCGTGGACCAGAGATCGAAAATTACATGAAACAGAACATTACTGTGGACCAGAAACAGAACATTAGCGTGGACCAGAGACAGAACATTACCGTGGACCAGAGATCGAAAATTACGTGAAACAGAACATTACTGTGAAACAGAACATTACCGTGAAACAGAACATTACTGTGGACCAGAAACAGAACATTAGCGTGGACCACAGACAGAACATTACCTTGAAACTAAACATTACGGTGGACCAGAGACAGAACATTACCGTGGACCAGAGACAGAACATTACTTTGAAACAGAACATTACCGTGAACCAGAGACAGAACATTACCGTGAAACAGAACATTACCTTGGACCAGAGACAGAACATTACTTTGAAACGGAACATTACCGTCAAACCAAAACGGAACATTACCGTGAAACAGAAAAAGAACATTATCGTCGACCAGAAACGGAACATTACCGTGAAACCGAACATTATCGTGGACCTTAGATCGAACATTATCGTGGACCAAAGAAAGAACATTACCGTGGACCAGAAATGGAACATTACCGTGAAACCGAACATTATCGTTGACCAGAGACGGAACATTACCGTGAAACCAAACATTATCGTCGACCAGATACGGAACATTACTGTGGACCAGAGACGGAACATTACCGTGGACCAGAACATTACCGTGGACCAGAACATTACCGTGAAACCGAACATTACCATGGACCAGATACGGAACATTACTGTGGACCAGAGACGGAACATTACCATGGACCAGAACATTACCGTGGACCAGAACATTACCGTGAAACCGAACATTATCGTGAAACCGAACATTATCGTGGACCAGAGACCGAACATTACCGTGAAACCCAACATTACCGTGAAACCGAAACAGAACATTATCGTGGACCAGAAACGGAACATCACCGTGAAACAGAAACACAACATTATCGTGGACCAGAAACGGAACATTACCGTGAAACAGAAACAGAACATTAGCGTGGACCAGAGACAGAACATTACCGTGGACCAGAGACGGAACATTACTGTGAAACAGAAACACAACATTACCGTGGAACAGAGACAGAACATTACCGTGAAACGGATACAGAACATTACCGTGAAACCGAAACACAACATTATCGTGGACAAGAAACGGAACATTATCATGGACCAGAGACAGAACATTACCGTGGACCAAAGACGGAACATTATCGTGGACCAGAGATGGAACATTACCGTGAAACCGAACATTATCGTGGACCAGACACAGAACATTACCGTGGACCACAGACAGAACATTACCGTGAAACCGAAACAGAACATTATCGTGGACCAGAAACGGAACATTACCGTGAAACCGAACATTATCGTGGACCAGAGACAGAACCTTACCGTGGACCAGAGACAGAACATTACCGTGGACCAGAGACAGAACATTACCGTGGACCAGAGACAGAACATTACCGTGGACCAGAGACAGAACATTACTGTGGACCAGAGACCGAACTTTACCTTGAAACCGAACATTACCGTGGACCAGAGACAGAACATTACCATGGACCAGAGACAGAACATTACCGTGAAACAGAACATTATCATGGACCAGAAACGGAACATTACCGTGAAACAGAAACACAACATTACCGTGGACCAGAGACGGAACATTACCGTGAAACCGAAACAGAACATTATCGTGGACCAGAGACGGAACATTACCGTGAAACCGAACATTATCGTGGACCAGAGATCGAACATTACCGTGGACCAGAGACAGAACATTACCGTGGACCAGAGACAGAACATTACCGTGGACCAGAGACAGAACATTACTCTGGACCAGAGACCGAACTTTACCTTGAAACCGAACATTACCGTGGACCAGAGACAGAACATTACCATGGACCAGAGACAGAACATTACCGTGAAACAGAACATTATCATGGACCAGAAACGGAACATTACCGTGAAACAGAAACAGAACATTATCGTGGACCAGAAACGGAACATTACCGTGAAACCGAAACAGAACATTATCGTGGACCAGAAACGGATCATTACCGTGGACCAGAGACAGAACATTACCTTGAAACCAAAACAGAACATTATCATTGACCAGAAACGGAACATTATCGTGGACCAGAGACAGAACATTACCGTGAAACCTAAACAGAACATTATCGTGTACCAGAAACGGAACATTACCGTGAAACAGAAACACAAAATTATCGTGGACCAGAAACGGAACATTACCGTGAAACAGAAACAGAACATTATCGTGGACCAAAGACGGAACATTATCGTGGACCAGAGACGGAACATTACCGTGAAACCGAACATTATCGTGGACCAGAGACGGAACATTACCGTGAAACAGAAACAAAACATTACCGTGGACCAGAGACAGAACATTACCGTGAAACGGAAACAGAACATTACCGTGAAACCGAAACAGAACATTATCGTGGACCAGAAACGGAACATTACCGTGAAACAGAAACACAAAATTATCGTGGACCAGAAACGGAACATTACCGTCAAACAGAAACAGAACATTATCGTGGACCAAAGACGGAACATTATCGTGGACCAGAGACGGAACATTACCGTGAAACCGAACATTATCGTGGACCAGTTACAGAACATTACCGTGGACCAGAGACATAACATTACCGTGAAACCGAACATTATCGTGGACCAGAAATGGAACATTACCGTGAAACAGAAACACAAAATTATCGTGGACCAGAAATGGAACATTACCGTGATACAGAAACAGAACATTATCGTGGACCAGAGACGGAACATTACCGTGAAACCGAACATTATCGTGGACCAGAGATCGAACATTACCGTGGACCAGAGACACAACATTACCGTGGACCAGAGACAGAACATTACCATGGACCAGAGACAGAAAATTACCGTGGACCAGAGACAGAACATTACCGTGGACCAGAGACAGAACATTACTGTGGACCAGAGACCGAACTTTACCTTGAAACCGAACATTACTGTGGACCAGAGACGGAACATTACTGTGAAACCGAAACAGAACATTATCGTGGACCAGAAACGGAACATTACCGTGAAACAGAAACACAACATTATCGTGGACCAGAGACGGAACATTACTGTGGACCAGAGACAGAACATTACATTGGACCAGAGACAGAAAATTACCGTGGACCAGAGATCGAAAATTACGTGAAACAGAACATTACTGTGGACCAGAACATTACCGTGGACCAGAGACCGAACATTACCGTGAAACCGTGGAACCGAACATTATCGTGAAACCGAACATTATCGTGGACTAGAGATCGAACATTACCGTGAAACCGAACATTACCGTGGACCAGAGACCGAACATTACCGTGAAACCCAACATTACTGTGAAACTGAAACAGAACATTACCGTGGACCAGAGACAGAACATTACCGTGAAACAGAAACACAACATTATCGTGGACCAGAAACGGAACATTACCGTGAAACAGAAACAGAACATTACCGTGGACCAGAGACAGAACATTACCGTGGACCAGAACATTATCATGGACCAGAAACGGAACATTACCGTGAAACAGAAACACAACATTATCGTGGACCAGAGACGGAACATTACTGTGGACCAGAGACAGAACATTACCGTGGACCAGAGACAGAAAATTACAGTGGACCAGAGATCGAAAATTACGTGAAACAGAACATTACTGTGGACCAGAAACAGAACATTAGCGTGGACCAGAGACAGAACATTACCGTGAAACTAAACATTACCGTGGACCAGAGACAGAACATTACCGTGGACCAGAGACAGAACATTACAGTGAAACAGAACATTACCGCGGACAAGAGACCGAACATTACCGTTGACCAGAGACAGAACATTACCGTGGACCAGAGATCGAAAATTACGTGAAACAGAACATTACTGTGAAACAGAACATTACCGAGAAACAGAACATTACTGTGGACCAGAAACAGAACATTAGCGTGGACCACAGACAGAACATTACCATGAAACTAAACATTACCGTGGACGAGAGACAGAACATTACCGTGGACGAGAGACAGAACATTACCGTGAAACAAAACATTATCATGGACCAGAAACAAAACATTACCGTGAAACAGAAACACAACATTATCGTGGACGAGAGACGGAACATTACTGTGGACCAGAGACAGAACATTACCGTGGACCAGAGACAGAACATTACCGTGGACCAGAGATCGAAAATTACATGAAACAGAACATTACTGTGGACCAGAAACAGAACATTAGCGTGGACCAGAGACAGAACATTACCGTGGACCAGAGATCGAAAATTACGTGAAACAGAACATTACTGTGAAACAGAACATTACCGTGAAACAGAACATTACTGTGGACCAGAAACAGAACATTAGCGTGGACCACAGACAGAACATTACCTTGAAACTAAACATTACGGTGGACCAGAGACAGAACATTACCGTGGACCAGAGACAGAACATTACTTTGAAACAGAACATTACCGTGAACCAGAGACAGAACATTACCGTGAAACAGAACATTACCTTGGACCAGAGACAGAACATTACTTTGAAACGGAACATTACCGTCAAACCAAAACGGAACATTACCGTGAAACAGAAAAAGAACATTATCGTCGACCAGAAACGGAACATTACCGTGAAACCGAACATTATCGTGGACCTTAGATCGAACATTATCGTGGACCAAAGAAAGAACATTACCGTGGACCAGAAATGGAACATTACCGTGAAACCGAACATTATCGTTGACCAGAGACGGAACATTACCGTGAAACCAAACATTATCGTCGACCAGATACGGAACATTACTGTGGACCAGAGACGGAACATTACCGTGGACCAGAACATTACCGTGGACCAGAACATTACCGTGAAACCGAACATTACCATGGACCAGATACGGAACATTACTGTGGACCAGAGACGGAACATTACCATGGACCAGAACATTACCGTGGACCAGAACATTACCGTGAAACCGAACATTATCGTGAAACCGAACATTATCGTGGACCAGAGACCGAACATTACCGTGAAACCCAACATTACCGTGAAACCGAAACAGAACATTATCGTGGACCAGAAACGGAACATTACCGTGAAACAGAAACACAACATTATCGTGGACCAGAAACGGAACATTACCGTGAAACAGAAACAGAACATTAGCGTGGACCAGAGACAGAACATTACCGTGGACCAGAGACGGAACATTACTGTGAAACAGAAACACAACATTACCGTGGAACAGAGACAGAACATTACCGTGAAACGGATACAGAACATTACCGTGAAACCGAAACACAACATTATCGTGGACAAGAAACGGAACATTATCATGGACCAGAGACAGAACATTACCGTGGACCAAAGACGGAACATTATCGTGGACCAGAGATGGAACATTACCGTGAAACCGAACATTATCGTGGACCAGACACAGAACATTACCGTGGACCACAGACAGAACATTACCGTGAAACCGAAACAGAACATTATCGTGGACCAGAAACGGAACATTACCGTGAAACCGAACATTATCGTGGACCAGAGACAGAACCTTACCGTGGACCAGAGACAGAACATTACCGTGGACCAGAGACAGAACATTACCGTGGACCAGAGACAGAACATTACCGTGGACCAGAGACAGAACATTACTGTGGACCAGAGACCGAACTTTACCTTGAAACCGAACATTACCGTGGACCAGAGACAGAACATTACCATGGACCAGAGACAGAACATTACCGTGAAACAGAACATTATCATGGACCAGAAACGGAACATTACCGTGAAACAGAAACACAACATTACCGTGGACCAGAGACGGAACATTACCGTGAAACCGAAACAGAACATTATCGTGGACCAGAGACGGAACATTACCGTGAAACCGAACATTATCGTGGACCAGAGATCGAACATTACCGTGGACCAGAGACAGAACATTACCGTGGACCAGAGACAGAACATTACCGTGGACCAGAGACAGAACATTACTCTGGACCAGAGACCGAACTTTACCTTGAAACCGAACATTACCGTGGACCAGAGACAGAACATTACCATGGACCAGAGACAGAACATTACCGTGAAACAGAACATTATCATGGACCAGAAACGGAACATTACCGTGAAACAGAAACAGAACATTATCGTGGACCAGAAACGGAACATTACCGTGAAACCGAAACAGAACATTATCGTGGACCAGAAACGGATCATTACCGTGGACCAGAGACAGAACATTACCTTGAAACCAAAACAGAACATTATCATTGACCAGAAACGGAACATTATCGTGGACCAGAGACAGAACATTACCGTGAAACCTAAACAGAACATTATCGTGTACCAGAAACGGAACATTACCGTGAAACAGAAACACAAAATTATCGTGGACCAGAAACGGAACATTACCGTGAAACAGAAACAGAACATTATCGTGGACCAAAGACGGAACATTATCGTGGACCAGAGACGGAACATTACCGTGAAACCGAACATTATCGTGGACCAGAGACGGAACATTACCGTGAAACAGAAACAAAACATTACCGTGGACCAGAGACAGAACATTACCGTGAAACGGAAACAGAACATTACCGTGAAACTGAAACAGAACATTATCGTGGACCAGAAACGGAACATTATCATGGACCAGAGACAGAACATTACCGTGAAACCGAAACAGAACATTATCGTGGACCAGAAACGGAACATTACCGTGAAACAGAAACACAAAATTATCGTGGACCAGAAACGGAACATTACCGTCAAACAGAAACAGAACATTATCGTGGACCAAAGACGGAACATTATCGTGGACCAGAGACGGAACATTACCGTGAAACCGAACATTATCGTGGACCAGTTACAGAACATTACCGTGGACCAGAGACATAACATTACCGTGAAACCGAACATTATCGTGGACCAGAAATGGAACATTACCGTGAAACAGAAACACAAAATTATCGTGGACCAGAAATGGAACATTACCGTGATACAGAAACAGAACATTATCGTGGACCAGAGACGGAACATTACCGTGAAACCGAACATTATCGTGGACCAGAGATCGAACATTACCATGGACCAGAGACACAACATTACCGTGGACCAGAGACAGAACATTACCATGGACCAGAGACAGAAAATTACCGTGGACCAGAGACAGAACATTACCGTGGACCAGAGACAGAACATTACTGTGGACCAGAGACCGAACTTTACCTTGAAACCGAACATTACTGTGGACCAGAGACGGAACATTACTGTGAAACCGAAACAGAACATTATCGTGGACCAGAAACGGAACATTACCGTGAAACAGAAACACAACATTATCGTGGACCAGAGACGGAACATTACTGTGGACCAGAGACAGAACATTACATTGGACCAGAGACAGAAAATTACCGTGGACCAGAGATCGAAAATTACGTGAAACAGAACATTACTGTGGACCAGAACATTACCGTGGACCAGAGACCGAACATTACTGTGAAACCGTGGAACCGAACATTATCGTGAAACCGAACATTATCGTGGACTAGAGATCGAACATTACCGTGAAACCGAACATTACCGTGGACCAGAGACCGAACATTACCGTGAAACCCAACATTACTGTGAAACTGAAACAGAACATTACCGTGGACCAGAGACAGAACATTACCGTGAAACAGAAACACAACATTATCGTGGACCAGAAACGGAACATTACCGTGAAACAGAAACAGAACATTACCGTGGACCAGAGACAGAACATTACCGTGGACCAGAACATTATCATGGACCAGAAACGGAACATTACCGTGAAACAGAAACACAACATTATCGTGGACCAGAGACGGAACATTACTGTGGACCAGAGACAGAACATTACCGTGGACCAGAGACAGAAAATTACAGTGGACCAGAGATCGAAAATTACGTGAAACAGAACATTACTGTGGACCAGAAACAGAACATTAGCGTGGACCAGAGACAGAACATTACCGTGAAACTAAACATTACCGTGGACCAGAGACAGAACATTACCGTGGACCAGAGACAGAACATTACAGTGAAACAGAACATTACCGCGGACAAGAGACCGAACATTACCGTTGACCAGAGACAGAACATTACCGTGGACCAGAGATCGAAAATTACGTGAAACAGAACATTACTGTGAAACAGAACATTACCGAGAAACAGAACATTACTGTGGACCAGAAACAGAACATTAGCGTGGACCACAGACAGAACATTACCATGAAACTAAACATTACCGTGGACGAGAGACAGAACATTACCGTGGACGAGAGACAGAACATTACCGTGAAACAAAACATTATCATGGACCAGAAACAAAACATTACCGTGAAACAGAAACACAACATTATCGTGGACGAGAGACGGAACATTACTGTGGACCAGAGACAGAACATTACCGTGGACCAGAGACAGAACATTACCGTGGACCAGAGATCGAAAATTACATGAAACAGAACATTACTGTGGACCAGAAACAGAACATTAGCGTGGACCAGAGACAGAACATTACCGTGGACCAGAGATCGAAAATTACGTGAAACAGAACATTACTGTGAAACAGAACATTACCGTGAAACAGAACATTACTGTGGACCAGAAACAGAACATTAGCGTGGACCACAGACAGAACATTACCTTGAAACTAAACATTACGGTGGACCAGAGACAGAACATTACCGTGGACCAGAGACAGAACATTACTTTGAAACAGAACATTACCGTGAACCAGAGACAGAACATTACCGTGAAACAGAACATTACCTTGGACCAGAGACAGAACATTACTTTGAAACGGAACATTACCGTCAAACCAAAACGGAACATTACCGTGAAACAGAAAAAGAACATTATCGTCGACCAGAAACGGAACATTACCGTGAAACCGAACATTATCGTGGACCTTAGATCGAACATTATCGTGGACCAAAGAAAGAACATTACCGTGGACCAGAAATGGAACATTACCGTGAAACCGAACATTATCGTTGACCAGAGACGGAACATTACCGTGAAACCAAACATTATCGTCGACCAGATACGGAACATTACTGTGGACCAGAGACGGAACATTACCGTGGACCAGAACATTACCGTGGACCAGAACATTACCGTGAAACCGAACATTACCATGGACCAGATACGGAACATTACTGTGGACCAGAGACGGAACATTACCGTGGACCAGAACATTACCGTGGACCAGAACATTACCGTGAAACCGAACATTATCGTGAAACCGAACATTATCGTGGACCAGAGACCGAACATTACCGTGAAACCCAACATTACCGTGAAACCGAAACAGAACATTATCGTGGACCAGAAACGGAACATTACCGTGAAACAGAAACACAACATTATCGTGGACCAGAAACGGAACATTACCGTGAAACAGAAACAGAACATTAGCGTGGACCAGAGACAGAACATTACCGTGGACCAGAGACGGAACATTACTGTGAAACAGAAACACAACATTACCGTGGAACAGAGACAGAACATTACCGTGAAACGGATACAGAACATTACCGTGAAACCGAAACACAACATTATCGTGGACAAGAAACGGAACATTATCATGGACCAGAGACAGAACATTACCGTGGACCAAAGACGGAACATTATCGTGGACCAGAGATGGAACATTACCGTGAAACCGAACATTATCGTGGACCAGAGATCGAACATTCACGTGGACCAGAGACAGAACATTATCGTGCACCAGAGATCGAACATTACCGTGGACCAGAGACAGAACATTACCGTGGACCACAGACAGAACATTACCGTGAAACCGAAACAGAACATTATCGTGGACCAGAAACGGAACATTACCATGAAACAGAAACACAAAATTATCGTGGACCAGAGACGGAACATTACCGTGAAACCGAACATTATCGTGGACCAGAGATCGAACATTCACGTGGACCAGAGACAGAACATTATCGTGCACCAGAGATCGAACATTACCGTGGACCAGAGACAGAATATAACCGTGCACCAGAGACAGAACATTTCCGTGGACCAGAGACAGAACATTACCGTGGACCAGAGACCGAACATTACCGTGAAACCTAACATTACCGTGGACCAGAGACAGAATATTACCATGGACCAGAGACAGAACATTACCATGAAACAGAACATTATCATGGACCAGAAACGGATCATTACCGTGAAACAGAAACATAACATTATCGTGTACCAGAGACAGAACATTACCGTGAAACCTAAACAGAACATTATCATGGACCAGAAACGGAACATTACCGTGAAACAGAAACATAACATTATCGTGTACCAGAAACGGAACATTACCGTGAAACAGAAACACAAAATTATCGTGGACCAGAAACGGAACATTACCGTGAAACAGAAACAGAACATTATTGTGGACCAAAGACGGAACATTATCGTGGACCAGAGACGGAACATTACCGTGAAACCGAACATTATCGTGGACCAGAGACAGAACATTACCGTGGACCAGAGACAGAACATTACCGTGGACCAGAGACAGAACATTACTGTGGACCAGAGACCGAACTTTACCTTGAAACCGAACATTACCGTGGACCAGAGACAGAACATTACCATGGACCAGAGACAGAACATTACAGTGAAAAAGAACATTATCATGGACCAGAAACGGAACATTACCGTGAAACAGAAACACAACATTATCGTGGACCAGAGACGGAACATTACCGTGGACCAGAGACGGAACATTACCGTGAAACCGAAACAGAACATTATCGTGGTCCAGAGACGGAACATTACCGTGAAACCGAACATTATCGTGGACCAGAGATCGAACATTACCGTGGACCAGAGACAGAACATTACCGTGGACCAGAGACAGAACATTACCGTGGACCAGAGACAGAACATTACTGTGGACCAGAGACCGAACTTTACCTTGAAACCGAACATTACCGTGGACCAGAGACAGAACATTACCATGGACCAGAAACAGAACATTACCGTGAAACAGAACATTATCATGGACAAGAAACGGAACATTACCGTGAAACAGAAACAGAACATTATCGTGGACCAGAAACGGAACATTACCGTGAAACCGAAACAGAACATTATCGTGGACCAGAAACGGAAGATTACAGTGGATCAGAGACAGAACATTACCTTGAAACCAAAACAGAACATTATCATGGACCAGAAACGGAACATTATCGTGGACCAGAGAAAGAACATTACCGTGAAACCTAAACAGAACATTATCGTGTACCAGAAAGGGAACATTACCGTGAAACAGAAACACAAAATTATCGTGGACCAGAAACGGAACATTACCGTGAAACAGAAACAGAACATTATCGTGGACCAAAGACGGAACATTATCGTGGACCAGAGACGGAACATTACCGTGAAACCGAACATTATCGTGGACCAGAGACGGAACATTACCGTGAAACAGAAACAAAACATTACCGTGGACCAGAGACAGAACATTACCGTGAAACGGAAACAGAACATTACCGTGAAACTGAAACAGAACATTATCCTGGACCAGAAACGGAACATTATCATGGACCAGAGACAGAACATTACCGTGAAACCGAAACAGAACATTATCGTGGACCAGAAACGGAACATTACCGTGAAACAGAAACACAAAATTATCGTGGACCAGAAACGGAACATTACCGTCAAACAGAAACAGAACATTATCGTGGACCAAAGACGGAACATTATCGTGGACCAGAGACGGAACATTACCGTGAAACCGAACATTATCGTGGACCAGTTACAGAACATTACCGTGGACCAGAGACATAACATTACCGTGAAACCGAACATTATCGTGGACCAGAAACGGAACATTACCGTGAAACAGAAACACAAAATTATCGTGGACCAGAAACGGAACATTACCGTGATACAGAAACAGAACATTATCGTGGACCAGAGACGGAACATTACCGTGAAACCGAACATTATCGTGGACCAGAGATCGAACATTACCGTGGACCAGAGACACAACATTACCGTGGACCAGAGACAGAACATTACCGTGGACCAGAGACAGAACATTACCGTGGACCAGAGACAGAACATTACCGTGGACCAGAGACAGAACATTACTGTGGACCAGAGACAGAACTTTACCTTGAAACCGAACATTACCGTGGACCAGAGACAGAACATTACCATGGACCAGAGACAGAACATTACCGTGAAACAGAACATTATCATGGACCAGAAACGGAACATTACCGTGAAACAGAAACACAACTTTATCGTGGACCAGAGACGGAACATTACCGTGGACCAGAGACGGAATATTACCGTGAAACCGAAACAGAACATTATCGTGGACCAGAGACGGAACATTACCGTGAAACCGAACATTATCGTGGACCAGAGATCGAACATTACCGTGGACCAGAGACAGAACATTACCATGGACCAGAGACAGAACATTACCGTGGACCAGAGACAGAACATTACTTTGAAACAGAACATTACCGTGAACCAGAGACAGAACATTACCGTGAAACAGAACATTACCTTGGACCAGAGACAGAACATTACTTTGAAACGGAACATTACCGTCAAACCAAAACGGAACATTACCGTGAAACAGAAAAAGAACATTATCGTCGACCAGAAACGGAACATTACCGTGAAACCGAACATTATCGTGGACCTTAGATCGAACATTATCGTGGACCAAAGAAAGAACATTACCGTGGACCAGAAATGGAACATTACCGTGAAACCGAACATTATCGTTGACCAGAGACGGAACATTACCGTGAAACCAAACATTATCGTCGACCAGATACGGAACATTACTGTGGACCAGAGACGGAACATTACCGTGGACCAGAACATTACCGTGGACCAGAACATTACCGTGAAACCGAACATTACCATGGACCAGATACGGAACATTACTGTGGACCAGAGACGGAACATTACCATGGACCAGAACATTACCGTGGACCAGAACATTACCGTGAAACCGAACATTATCGTGAAACCGAACATTATCGTGGACCAGAGACCGAACATTACCGTGAAACCCAACATTACCGTGAAACCGAAACAGAACATTATCGTGGACCAGAAACGGAACATTACCGTGAAACAGAAACACAACATTATCGTGGACCAGAAACGGAACATTACCGTGAAACAGAAACAGAACATTAGCGTGGACCAGAGACAGAACATTACCGTGGACCAGAGACGGAACATTACTGTGAAACAGAAACACAACATTACCGTGGAACAGAGACAGAACATTACCGTGAAACGGATACAGAACATTACCGTGAAACCGAAACACAACATTATCGTGGACAAGAAACGGAACATTATCATGGACCAGAGACAGAACATTACCGTGGACCAAAGACGGAACATTATCGTGGACCAGAGATGGAACATTACCGTGAAACCGAACATTATCGTGGACCAGACACAGAACATTACCGTGGACCACAGACAGAACATTACCGTGAAACCGAAACAGAACATTATCGTGGACCAGAAACGGAACATTACCATGAAACAGAAACACAAAATTATCGTGGACCAGAGACGGAACATTACCGTGAAACCGAACATTATCGTGGACCAGAGATCGAACATTCACGTGGACCAGAGACAGAACATTATCGTGGACCAGAGATCGAACATTACCGTGGACCAGAGACAGAATATAACCGTGCACCAGAGACAGAACATTTCCGTGGACCAGAGACAGAACATTACCGTGGACCAGAGACCGAACATTACCGTGAAACCTAACATTACCGTGGACCAGAGACAGAATATTACCATGGACCAGAGACAGAATATTACCATGGACCAGAGACAGAACATTACCATGAAACAGAACATTATCATGGACCAGAAACGGATCATTACCGTGAAACAGAAACATAACATTATCGTGTACCAGAGACAGAACATTACCGTGAACCCTAAACAGAACATTATCGTGGACCAGAAACGGAACATTACCGTGAAACAGAAACATAACATTATCGTGTACCAGAAACGGAACATTACCGTGAAACAGAAACACAAAATTATCGTGGACCAGAAACGGAACATTACCGTGAAACAGAAACAGAACATTATTGTGGACCAAAGACGGAACATTATCGTGGACCAGAGACGGAACATTACCGTGAAACCGAACATTATCGTGGACCAGAAACGGAACATTACCGTGAAACAGAAACACAAAATTATCGTGGACCAGAAACGGAACATTACCGTCAAACAGAAACAGAACATTATCGTGGACCAAAGACGGAACATTATCGTGGACCAGAGACGGAACATTACCGTGAAACCGAACATTATCGTGGACCAGACACAGAACATTACCGTGGACCAGAGACAGAACATTACCGTGATACAGAAACAGAACATTATCGTGGACCAGAGACGGAATATTACCGTGAAACCGAACATTATCGTGGACCAGAGACAGAACATTACCGTGGACCAGAGACAGAACATTACCGTGGACCAGAGACAGAACATTACTGTGGACCAGAGACCGAACTTTACCTTGAAACCGAACATTACCGTGGACCAGAGACAGAACATTACCATGGACCAGAGACAGAACATTACCGTGAAACAGAACATTATCATGGACCAGAAACGGAACATTACCGTGAAACAGAAACACAACATTATCGTGGACCAGAGACGGAACATTACCGTGGACCAGAGACGGAACATTACCGTGAAACCAAAACAGAACATTATCGTGGACCAGAGACGGAACATTACCGTGAAACCGAACATTATCGTGGACCAGAGATCGAACATTACCTTGGACCAGAGACAGAACATTACCGTGGACCAGAGACAGAACATTACCGTGGACCAGAGACAGAACATTACTGTGGACCAGAGACCGAACTTTACCTTGAAACCGAACATTACCGTGGACCAGAGACAGAACATTACCATGGACCAGAGACAGAACATTACCGTGAAACAGAACATTATCATGGACAAGAAACGGAACATTACCGTGAAACAGAAACAGAACATTATCGTGGACCAGAAACGGAACATTACCGTGAAACCGAAACAGAACATTATCGTGGACCAGAAACGGAACATTACCGTGGATCAGAGACAGAACATTACCTTGAAACCAAAACAGAACATTATCATGGACCAGAAACGGAACATTATCGTGGACCAGAGAAAGAACATTACCGTGAAACCTAAACAGAACATTATCGTGTACCAGAAAGGGAACATTACCGTGAAACAGAAACACAAAATTATCGTGGACCAGAAACGGAACATTACCGTGAAACAGAAATAGAACATTATCGTGGACCAAAGACGGAACATTATCGTGGACCAGAGACGGAACATTACTGTGAAACGGAACATTATCGTGGACCAGAGACGGAACATTACCGTGAAACCGAACATTATCGTGGACCAGAGATAGAACCTTACCGTGGACCAGAGACAGAACATTACCGTGGACCAGAGACAGAACATTACCGTGGACCAGAGACAGAACATTACCGTGGACCATAGACAGAACATTACTGTGGACCATAGACAGAACATTACTGTGGACCAGAGACCGAACTTTACCTTGAAACCGAACATTACCGTGGACCAGAGACAGAGCATTACCATGGACCAGAGACAGAACATTACCGTGAAACAGAACATTATCATGGACCAGAAACGGAACATTACCGTGAAACAGAAACAGAACATTATCGTGGACCAGAAACGGAACATTACCGTGAAACCGAAACAGAACATTATCGTGTACCAGAAACGGAACATTACCGTGGACCAGAGACAGAACATTACCTTGAAACCAAAACAGAACATTATCATGGACCAGAAACGGAACATTATCGTGGACCAGAGACAGAACATTACCGTGAAACCGAAACGGAACATTACCGTGGACAAGAGACAGAACATTATCGTGGATCAGAGACAGAACATTATCGTGGACCAGAGACAGAACATTACCGTGAAACCTAAACAGAACATTATCGTGGACCAGAAACAAAACATTATCGTGGACCAGAGACAGAACATTACCGTGAAACAGAACATTACCTTGGACCAGAGAAAGAACATTACTTTGAAACGGAACATTACCGTCAAACCAAAACGGAACATTACCGTGAAACAGAAAAAGAACATTATCGTCGACCAGAAACGGAACATTACCGTGAAACCGAACATTATCGTGGACCTTAGATCGAACATTATCGTGGACCAAAGAAAGAACATTACCGTGGACCAGAAATGGAACATTACCGTGAAACCGAACATTATCGTTGACCAGAGACGGAACATTACCGTGAAACCAAACATTATCGTCGACCAGATACGGAACATTACTGTGGACCAGAGACGGAACATTACCGTGGACCAGAACATTACCGTGGACCAGAACATTACCGTGAAACCGAACATTACCATGGACCAGATACGGAACATTACTGTGGACCAGAGACGGAACATTACCATGGACCAGAACATTACCGTGGACCAGAACATTACCGTGAAACCGAACATTATCGTGAAACCGAACATTATCGTGGACCAGAGACCGAACATTACCGTGAAACCCAACATTACCGTGAAACCGAAACAGAACATTATCGTGGACCAGAAACGGAACATTACCGTGAAACAGAAACACAACATTATCGTGGACCAGAAACGGAACATTACCGTGAAACAGAAACAGAACATTAGCGTGGACCAGAGACAGAACATTACCGTGGACCAGAGACGGAACATTACTGTGAAACAGAAACACAACATTACCGTGGAACAGAGACAGAACATTACCGTGAAACGGATACAGAACATTACCGTGAAACCGAAACACAACATTATCGTGGACAAGAAACGGAACATTATCATGGACCAGAGACAGAACATTACCGTGGACCAAAGACGGAACATTATCGTGGACCAGAGATGGAACATTACCGTGAAACCGAACATTATCGTGGACCAGACACAGAACATTACCGTGGACCACAGACAGAACATTACCGTGAAACCGAAACAGAACATTATCGTGGACCAGAAACGGAACATTACCATGAAACAGAAACACAAAATTATCGTGGACCAGAGACGGAACATTACCGTGAAACCGAACATTATCGTGGACCAGAGATCGAACATTCACGTGGACCAGAGAGAGAACATTATCGTGGACCAGAGATCGAACATTACCGTGGACCAGAGACAGAATATAACCGTGCACCAGAGACAGAACATTTCCGTGGACCAGAGACAGAACATTACCGTGGACCAGAGACCGAACATTACCGTGAAACCTAACATTACCGTGGACCAGAGACAGAATATTACCATGGACCAGAGACAGAACATTACCATGAAACAGAACATTATCATGGACCAGAAACGGATCATTACCGTGAAACAGAAACATAACATTATCGTGTACCAGAGACAGAACATTACCGTGAACCCTAAACAGAACATTATCGTGGACCAGAAACGGAACATTACCGTGAAACAGAAACATAACATTATCGTGTACCAGAAACGGAACATTACCGTGAAACAGAAACACAAAATTATCGTGGACCAGAAACGGAACATTACCGTGAAACAGAAACAGAACATTATTGTGGACCAAAGACGGAACATTATCGTGGACCAGAGACGGAACATTACCGTGAAACCGAACATTATCGTGGACCAGAAACGGAACATTACCGTGAAACAGAAACACAAAATTATCGTGGACCAGAAACGGAACATTACCGTCAAACAGAAACAGAACATTATCGTGGACCAAAGACGGAACATTATCGTGGACCAGAGACGGAACATTACCGTGAAACCGAACATTATCGTGGACCAGACACAGAACATTACCGTGGACCAGAGACAGAACATTACCGTGATACAGAAACAGAACATTATCGTGGACCAGAGACGGAATATTACCGTGAAACCGAACATTATCGTGGACCAGAGACAGAACATTACCGTGGACCAGAGACAGAACATTACCGTGGACCAGAGACAGAACATTACTGTGGACCAGAGACCGAACTTTACCTTGAAACCGAACATTACCGTGGACCAGAGACAGAACATTACCATGGACCAGAGACAGAACATTACCGTGAAACAGAACATTATCATGGACCAGAAACGGAACATTACCGTGAAACAGAAACACAACATTATCGTGGACCAGAGACGGAACATTACCGTGGACCAGAGACGGAACATTACCGTGAAACCGAAACAGAACATTATCGTGGACCAGAGACGGAACATTACCGTGAAACCGAACATTATCGTGGACCAGAGATCGAACATTACCTTGGACCAGAGACAGAACATTACCGTGGACCAGAGACAGAACATTACCGTGGACCAGAGACAGAACATTACTGTGGACCAGAGACCGAACTTTACCTTGAAACCGAACATTACCGTGGACCAGAGACAGAACATTACCATGGACCAGAGACAGAACATTACCGTGAAACAGAACATTATCATGGACAAGAAACGGAACATTACCGTGAAACAGAAACAGAACATTATCGTGGACCAGAAACGGAACATTACCGTGAAACCGAAACAGAACATTATCGTGGACCAGAAACGGAACATTACCGTGGATCAGAGACAGAACATTACCTTGAAACCAAAACAGAACATTATCATGGACCAGAAACGGAACATTATCGTGGACCAGAGAAAGAACATTACCGTGAAACCTAAACAGAACATTATCGTGTACCAGAAAGGGAACATTACCGTGAAACAGAAACACAAAATTATCGTGGACCAGAAACGGAACATTACCGTGAAACAGAAATAGAACATTATCGTGGACCAAAGACGGAACATTATCGTGGACCAGAGACGGAACATTACCGTGAAACGGAACATTATCGTGGACCAGAGACGGAACATTACCGTGAAACCGAACATTATCGTGGACCAGAGATAGAACCTTACCGTGGACCAGAGACAGAACATTACCGTGGACCAGAGACAGAACATTACCGTGGACCAGAGACAGAACATTACCGTGGACCATAGACAGAACATTACTGTGGACCATAGACAGAACATTACTGTGGACCAGAGACCGAACTTTACCTTGAAACCGAACATTACCGTGGACCAGAGACAGAGCATTACCATGGACCAGAGACAGAACATTACCGTGAAACAGAACATTATCATGGACCAGAAACGGAACATTACCGTGAAACAGAAACAGAACATTATCGTGGACCAGAAACGGAACATTACCGTGAAACCGAAACAGAACATTATCGTGTACCAGAAACGGAACATTACCGTGGACCAGAGACAGAACATTACCTTGAAACCAAAACAGAACATTATCATGGACCAGAAACGGAACATTATCGTGGACCAGAGACAGAACATTACCGTGAAACCGAAACGGAACATTACCGTGGACAAGAGACAGAACATTATCGTGGATCAGAGACAGAACATTATCGTGGACCAGAGACAGAACATTACCGTGAAACCTAAACAGAACATTATCGTGGACCAGAAACAAAACATTATCGTGGACCAGAGACGGAACATTACCGTGAAACCTAACATTACCGTGGACCAGAGACAGAACATTACCGTGGACCAGAGACAGAACATTACCGTGAAACCAAAACAGAACATTATCGTGGACATGAAACGGAAGATTACCGTGAAACAGAAACATAACATTATCGTGGACCAGAGACGGAACATTACCGTGAAACCGAAAATTATCGTGGACCAGAGATCGAACATTACCGTGGACCAGAGACACAACATTACCGTGGACCAGAGACAGAACATTACCGTGGACCAGAGACAGAACATTACCGCGGACCAGAGACAGAACATTACCGTGGACAAGAGACAGAACATTACTGTGGACCAGAGACCGAACTTTACCTTGAAACCGAACATTACCGTGGACCAGAGACAGAACATTACCATGGACCAGAGACAGAACATTACCGTGAAACAGAAACATAACATTATCGTGTACCAGAAACGGAACATTACCGTGAAACAGAAACACAAAATTATCGTGGACCAGAAACGGAACATTACCGTGAAACAGAAACACAACATTATCGTGGACCAGACACGGAACATTACCGTGAAACAGAACATTATCATGGACCAGAAACGGAACATTACCGTGAAACAGAAACACAACATTATCGTGGACCAGAGACGGAACATTACCGTGAAACCGAACATTATCGTTGACCAGAGACGGAACATTACCGTGAAACCGAACATTATCGTCGACCAGAAATCGAACATTATCGTGGACCAGAGACAGAACATTACCGTGGACCAGAAATGGAACATTACCGTGAAACCGAACATTACCATGGACCAGATACGGAACATTACCGTGGACCATAGACAGAACATTACCGTGGACCAGAGACAGAACATTACCGTGAAACCGAAACAGAACATTATCGTGGACCAGAAACGGAACATTACCGTGAAACAGAAACACAACATTATCGTGGACCAGAGACGGAACATTACTGTGGACCAGAGACAGAACATTACATTGGACCAGAGACAGAAAATTACCGTAGACCAGATATCGAAAATTACGTGAAACAGAACATTACTGTGGACCAGAACATCACCGTGGACCAGAACATTACCGTGAAACCGAACATTATCATGAAACCGAACATTATCGTGGACCAGAGACCAAACATTACCGTGAAACCGAACATTACCGTGGACCAGAGACCGAACATTACCGTTAAACCCAACATTACTGTGAAACCGAAACAAAACATTACCGTGGACCAGAGACAGAACATTACCGTGAAACCGAAACAGAACATTATCGTGGACCAGAAACGGAACATTACCGTGATACAGAAACACAACATTATTGTGGACCAGAAACGGAACATTACCTTGAAACAGAAACAGAACATTACCGTGGACCAGAGACAGAACATTACCGTGGACCAGAACAATATCATGTACCAGAAACGGAACATTACCGTCAAACAGAAACACAACATTATCGTGGACCAGAGACGCAACATTACTGTGGACCAGAGACAGAACATTACCGTGGACCAGAGACAGAACATTACCGTGGACCAGAGACAGAAAATTACAGTGGACCGGAGATCGAAAATTACGTGAAACAGAACATTACTGTGGACCAGAAACAGAACATTAGCGTGGACCAGAGACATAACATTATCGTGAAACTAAACATTACCGTGGACCAGAGACAGAACATTACCGTGGACCAGAGACAGAACATTACAGTGAAACAGAACATTACCGTGGACAAGAGACCGAACATTACCGTGGACCAGAGACAGAACATTACCGTGGACCAGAGATCGAAAATTACGTGAAACAGAACATTACTGTGAAACAGAACATTACCCAGAAACAGAACATTACTGTGGACCAGAAACAGAACATTAGCGTGGACCACAGACAGAACATTACCATGAAACTAAACATTACCGTGGACCAGAGACAGAACATTACCGTGGACCAGAGACAGAACATTACCGTGAAACAAAACATTATCGTGGACCAGAAACGGAACATTACCGTGATACAGAAACAGAACATTATCGTGGACCAGAGACGGAACATTACCGTGAAACCGAACATTATCGTGGACCAGAGATCGAACATTACCGTGGACCAGAGACATAACATTACCGTGGACCAGAGACAGAACATTACCGTGGACCAGAGACAGAACATTACCGTGGACCAGAGACAGAACATTACCGTGGACCAGAGACAGAACATTACTGTGGACCAGAGACAGAACTTTACCTTGAAACCGAACATTACCGTGGACCAGAGACAGAACATTACCATGGACCAGAGACAGAACATTACCGTGAAACAGAACATTATCATGGACCAGAAACGGAACATTACCGTGAAACAGAAACACAACATTATCGTGGACCAGAGACGGAACATTACCGTGGACCAGAGACGGAACATTACCGTGAAACCGAAACAGAACATTATCGTGGAGCAGAAATGGAATATTACCGTGAAACCGAACATTACCATGGACCAGATACGGAACATTACTGTGGACCAGAGACGGAACATTACCGTGGACCAGAACTTTACCGTGGACCAGAACATTACCGTGAAACCGAACATTATCGTGAAACCGAACATTATCGTGGACCAGAGACCGAACATTACCGTGAAAACGAACATTACGGTGGACCAGAGACCGAACATTACCGTGAAACCCAACATTACCGTGAAACCGAAACAGAACATTACCGTGGACCAGAGACAGAACATTACCGTGAAACCGAAACAGAACATTATCATGGACCAGAAACGGAACATTACCGTGAAACGGAAACAGAACATTACCGTGAAATCGAAACACAACATTATCGTGGACCAGAAACGGAACATTACCGTGAAACAGAAACAGAACATTATCTTGGACCAGAGACAGAACATTACTGTGAAACAGAAACACAACATTACCGTGGACCAGAGACAGAACATTACCTTGAAACGGAAACAGAACATTACCGTGAAACCGAAACACAACATTATCGTGGACCAGAGACAGAACATTATCGTGGACCAAAGACGGAACATTATCGTGGACCAGAGACGGAACATTAACGTGAAACCGAACATTATCGTGGACCAGACAAAGAACATTACCATGGACAAGAGACAGACCATTACCGTGAAACCGAAACAGAACATTATCGTGGACCAGAAACGGAACATTACCGTGAAACACAAACACAAAATTATCGTGGACCAGAAACGGAACATTACCGTGAAACAGAAACACAAAATTATCGTGTTCCAGAAACGGAACATTACCGTGAAACAGAAACAGAACATTATCGTGGACCAAAGACGGAACATTATCGTGGACCAGAGACGGAACATTACCGTGAAACCGAACATTATCGTGGACCAGAAACGGAACATTACCGTGAAACAGAAACACAAAATTATCGTGGACCAGAAACGGAACATTACCATCAAACAGAAACAGAACATTATCGTGGACCAAAGACGGAACATTATCGTGAACCAGAGACGGAACATTACCGTGAAACCGAACATTATCGTGGACCAGCCACAGAACATTACCGTGGACCAGAGACAGAATATTACCGTGAAACCGAATATTATCGTGGACCAGAAACGGAACATTACCGTGATACAGAAACAGAACATTATCGTGGACCAGAGACGTAACATTACCGTGAAACCGAACATTATCGTGGACCAGAGATCGAACATTACCGTGGACCAGAGACACAACATTACCGTGGACCAGAGACAGAACATTACTTTGAAACAGAACATTACCGTGAACCAGAGACAGAACATTACCGTGAAACAGAACATTACCTTGGACCAGAGACAGAACATTACTTTGAAACGGAACATTACCGTCAAACCAAAACGGAACATTACCGTGAAACAGAAAAAGAACATTATCGTCGACCAGAAACGGAACATTACCGTGAAACCGAACATTATCGTGGACCTTAGATCGAACATTATCGTGGACCAAAGAAAGAACATTACCGTGGACCAGAAATGGAACATTACCGTGAAACCGAACATTATCGTTGACCAGAGACGGAACATTACCGTGAAACCAAACATTATCGTCGACCAGATACGGAACATTACTGTGGACCAGAGACGGAACATTACCGTGGACCAGAACATTACCGTGGACCAGAACATTACCGTGAAACCGAACATTACCATGGACCAGATACGGAACATTACTGTGGACCAGAGACGGAACATTACCATGGACCAGAACATTACCGTGGACCAGAACATTACCGTGAAACCGAACATTATCGTGAAACCGAACATTATCGTGGACCAGAGACCGAACATTACCGTGAAACCCAACATTACCGTGAAACCGAAACAGAACATTATCGTGGACCAGAAACGGAACATTACCGTGAAACAGAAACACAACATTATCGTGGACCAGAAACGGAACATTACCGTGAAACAGAAACAGAACATTAGCGTGGACCAGAGACAGAACATTACCGTGGACCAGAGACGGAACATTACTGTGAAACAGAAACACAACATTACCGTGGAACAGAGACAGAACATTACCGTGAAACGGATACAGAACATTACCGTGAAACCGAAACACAACATTATCGTGGACAAGAAACGGAACATTATCATGGACCAGAGACAGAACATTACCGTGGACCAAAGACGGAACATTATCGTGGACCAGAGATGGAACATTACCGTGAAACCGAACATTATCGTGGACCAGACACAGAACATTACCGTGGACCACAGACAGAACATTACCGTGAAACCGAAACAGAACATTATCGTGGACCAGAAACGGAACATTACCATGAAACAGAAACACAAAATTATCGTGGACCAGAGACGGAACATTACCGTGAAACCGAACATTATCGTGGACCAGAGATCGAACATTCACGTGGACCAGAGACAGAACATTATCGTGGACCAGAGATCGAACATTACCGTGGACCAGAGACAGAATATAACCGTGCACCAGAGACAGAACATTTCCGTGGACCAGAGACAGAACATTACCGTGGACCAGAGACCGAACATTACCGTGAAACCTAACATTACCGTGGACCAGAGACAGAATATTACCATGGACCAGAGACAGAATATTACCATGGACCAGAGACAGAACATTACCATGAAACAGAACATTATCATGGACCAGAAACGGATCATTACCGTGAAACAGAAACATAACATTATCGTGTACCAGAGACAGAACATTACCGTGAACCCTAAACAGAACATTATCGTGGACCAGAAACGGAACATTACCGTGAAACAGAAACATAACATTATCGTGTACCAGAAACGGAACATTACCGTGAAACAGAAACACAAAATTATCGTGGACCAGAAACGGAACATTACCGTGAAACAGAAACAGAACATTATTGTGGACCAAAGACGGAACATTATCGTGGACCAGAGACGGAACATTACCGTGAAACCGAACATTATCGTGGACCAGAAACGGAACATTACCGTGAAACAGAAACACAAAATTATCGTGGACCAGAAACGGAACATTACCGTCAAACAGAAACAGAACATTATCGTGGACCAAAGACGGAACATTATCGTGGACCAGAGACGGAACATTACCGTGAAACCGAACATTATCGTGGACCAGACACAGAACATTACCGTGGACCAGAGACAGAACATTACCGTGATACAGAAACAGAACATTATCGTGGACCAGAGACGGAATATTACCGTGAAACCGAACATTATCGTGGACCAGAGACAGAACATTACCGTGGACCAGAGACAGAACATTACCGTGGACCAGAGACAGAACATTACTGTGGACCAGAGACCGAACTTTACCTTGAAACCGAACATTACCGTGGACCAGAGACAGAACATTACCATGGACCAGAGACAGAACATTACCGTGAAACAGAACATTATCATGGACCAGAAACGGAACATTACCGTGAAACAGAAACACAACATTATCGTGGACCAGAGACGGAACATTACCGTGGACCAGAGACGGAACATTACCGTGAAACCAAAACAGAACATTATCGTGGACCAGAGACGGAACATTACCGTGAAACCGAACATTATCGTGGACCAGAGATCGAACATTACCTTGGACCAGAGACAGAACATTACCGTGGACCAGAGACAGAACATTACCGTGGACCAGAGACAGAACATTACTGTGGACCAGAGACCGAACTTTACCTTGAAACCGAACATTACCGTGGACCAGAGACAGAACATTACCATGGACCAGAGACAGAACATTACCGTGAAACAGAACATTATCATGGACAAGAAACGGAACATTACCGTGAAACAGAAACAGAACATTATCGTGGACCAGAAACGGAACATTACCGTGAAACCGAAACAGAACATTATCGTGGACCAGAAACGGAACATTACCGTGGATCAGAGACAGAACATTACCTTGAAACCAAAACAGAACATTATCATGGACCAGAAACGGAACATTATCGTGGACCAGAGAAAGAACATTACCGTGAAACCTAAACAGAACATTATCGTGTACCAGAAAGGGAACATTACCGTGAAACAGAAACACAAAATTATCGTGGACCAGAAACGGAACATTACCGTGAAACAGAAATAGAACATTATCGTGGACCAAAGACGGAACATTATCGTGGACCAGAGACGGAACATTACTGTGAAACGGAACATTATCGTGGACCAGAGACGGAACATTACCGTGAAACCGAACATTATCGTGGACCAGAGATAGAACCTTACCGTGGACCAGAGACAGAACATTACCGTGGACCAGAGACAGAACATTACCGTGGACCAGAGACAGAACATTACCGTGGACCATAGACAGAACATTACTGTGGACCATAGACAGAACATTACTGTGGACCAGAGACCGAACTTTACCTTGAAACCGAACATTACCGTGGACCAGAGACAGAGCATTACCATGGACCAGAGACAGAACATTACCGTGAAACAGAACATTATCATGGACCAGAAACGGAACATTACCGTGAAACAGAAACAGAACATTATCGTGGACCAGAAACGGAACATTACCGTGAAACCGAAACAGAACATTATCGTGTACCAGAAACGGAACATTACCGTGGACCAGAGACAGAACATTACCTTGAAACCAAAACAGAACATTATCATGGACCAGAAACGGAACATTATCGTGGACCAGAGACAGAACATTACCGTGAAACCGAAACGGAACATTACCGTGGACAAGAGACAGAACATTATCGTGGATCAGAGACAGAACATTATCGTGGACCAGAGACAGAACATTACCGTGAAACCTAAACAGAACATTATCGTGGACCAGAAACAAAACATTATCGTGGACCAGAGACAGAACATTACCGTGAAACAGAACATTACCTTGGACCAGAGAAAGAACATTACTTTGAAACGGAACATTACCGTCAAACCAAAACGGAACATTACCGTGAAACAGAAAAAGAACATTATCGTCGACCAGAAACGGAACATTACCGTGAAACCGAACATTATCGTGGACCTTAGATCGAACATTATCGTGGACCAAAGAAAGAACATTACCGTGGACCAGAAATGGAACATTACCGTGAAACCGAACATTATCGTTGACCAGAGACGGAACATTACCGTGAAACCAAACATTATCGTCGACCAGATACGGAACATTACTGTGGACCAGAGACGGAACATTACCGTGGACCAGAACATTACCGTGGACCAGAACATTACCGTGAAACCGAACATTACCATGGACCAGATACGGAACATTACTGTGGACCAGAGACGGAACATTACCATGGACCAGAACATTACCGTGGACCAGAACATTACCGTGAAACCGAACATTATCGTGAAACCGAACATTATCGTGGACCAGAGACCGAACATTACCGTGAAACCCAACATTACCGTGAAACCGAAACAGAACATTATCGTGGACCAGAAACGGAACATTACCGTGAAACAGAAACACAACATTATCGTGGACCAGAAACGGAACATTACCGTGAAACAGAAACAGAACATTAGCGTGGACCAGAGACAGAACATTACCGTGGACCAGAGACGGAACATTACTGTGAAACAGAAACACAACATTACCGTGGAACAGAGACAGAACATTACCGTGAAACGGATACAGAACATTACCGTGAAACCGAAACACAACATTATCGTGGACAAGAAACGGAACATTATCATGGACCAGAGACAGAACATTACCGTGGACCAAAGACGGAACATTATCGTGGACCAGAGATGGAACATTACCGTGAAACCGAACATTATCGTGGACCAGACACAGAACATTACCGTGGACCACAGACAGAACATTACCGTGAAACCGAAACAGAACATTATCGTGGACCAGAAACGGAACATTACCATGAAACAGAAACACAAAATTATCGTGGACCAGAGACGGAACATTACCGTGAAACCGAACATTATCGTGGACCAGAGATCGAACATTCACGTGGACCAGAGAGAGAACATTATCGTGGACCAGAGATCGAACATTACCGTGGACCAGAGACAGAATATAACCGTGCACCAGAGACAGAACATTTCCGTGGACCAGAGACAGAACATTACCGTGGACCAGAGACCGAACATTACCGTGAAACCTAACATTACCGTGGACCAGAGACAGAATATTACCATGGACCAGAGACAGAACATTACCATGAAACAGAACATTATCATGGACCAGAAACGGATCATTACCGTGAAACAGAAACATAACATTATCGTGTACCAGAGACAGAACATTACCGTGAACCCTAAACAGAACATTATCGTGGACCAGAAACGGAACATTACCGTGAAACAGAAACATAACATTATCGTGTACCAGAAACGGAACATTACCGTGAAACAGAAACACAAAATTATCGTGGACCAGAAACGGAACATTACCGTGAAACAGAAACAGAACATTATTGTGGACCAAAGACGGAACATTATCGTGGACCAGAGACGGAACATTACCGTGAAACCGAACATTATCGTGGACCAGAAACGGAACATTACCGTGAAACAGAAACACAAAATTATCGTGGACCAGAAACGGAACATTACCGTCAAACAGAAACAGAACATTATCGTGGACCAAAGACGGAACATTATCGTGGACCAGAGACGGAACATTACCGTGAAACCGAACATTATCGTGGACCAGACACAGAACATTACCGTGGACCAGAGACAGAACATTACCGTGATACAGAAACAGAACATTATCGTGGACCAGAGACGGAATATTACCGTGAAACCGAACATTATCGTGGACCAGAGACAGAACATTACCGTGGACCAGAGACAGAACATTACCGTGGACCAGAGACAGAACATTACTGTGGACCAGAGACCGAACTTTACCTTGAAACCGAACATTACCGTGGACCAGAGACAGAACATTACCATGGACCAGAGACAGAACATTACCGTGAAACAGAACATTATCATGGACCAGAAACGGAACATTACCGTGAAACAGAAACACAACATTATCGTGGACCAGAGACGGAACATTACCGTGGACCAGAGACGGAACATTACCGTGAAACCGAAACAGAACATTATCGTGGACCAGAGACGGAACATTACCGTGAAACCGAACATTATCGTGGACCAGAGATCGAACATTACCTTGGACCAGAGACAGAACATTACCGTGGACCAGAGACAGAACATTACCGTGGACCAGAGACAGAACATTACTGTGGACCAGAGACCGAACTTTACCTTGAAACCGAACATTACCGTGGACCAGAGACAGAACATTACCATGGACCAGAGACAGAACATTACCGTGAAACAGAACATTATCATGGACAAGAAACGGAACATTACCGTGAAACAGAAACAGAACATTATCGTGGACCAGAAACGGAACATTACCGTGAAACCGAAACAGAACATTATCGTGGACCAGAAACGGAACATTACCGTGGATCAGAGACAGAACATTACCTTGAAACCAAAACAGAACATTATCATGGACCAGAAACGGAACATTATCGTGGACCAGAGAAAGAACATTACCGTGAAACCTAAACAGAACATTATCGTGTACCAGAAAGGGAACATTACCGTGAAACAGAAACACAAAATTATCGTGGACCAGAAACGGAACATTACCGTGAAACAGAAATAGAACATTATCGTGGACCAAAGACGGAACATTATCGTGGACCAGAGACGGAACATTACCGTGAAACGGAACATTATCGTGGACCAGAGACGGAACATTACCGTGAAACCGAACATTATCGTGGACCAGAGATAGAACCTTACCGTGGACCAGAGACAGAACATTACCGTGGACCAGAGACAGAACATTACCGTGGACCAGAGACAGAACATTACCGTGGACCATAGACAGAACATTACTGTGGACCATAGACAGAACATTACTGTGGACCAGAGACCGAACTTTACCTTGAAACCGAACATTACCGTGGACCAGAGACAGAGCATTACCATGGACCAGAGACAGAACATTACCGTGAAACAGAACATTATCATGGACCAGAAACGGAACATTACCGTGAAACAGAAACAGAACATTATCGTGGACCAGAAACGGAACATTACCGTGAAACCGAAACAGAACATTATCGTGTACCAGAAACGGAACATTACCGTGGACCAGAGACAGAACATTACCTTGAAACCAAAACAGAACATTATCATGGACCAGAAACGGAACATTATCGTGGACCAGAGACAGAACATTACCGTGAAACCGAAACGGAACATTACCGTGGACAAGAGACAGAACATTATCGTGGATCAGAGACAGAACATTATCGTGGACCAGAGACAGAACATTACCGTGAAACCTAAACAGAACATTATCGTGGACCAGAAACAAAACATTATCGTGGACCAGAGACGGAACATTACCGTGAAACCTAACATTACCGTGGACCAGAGACAGAACATTACCGTGGACCAGAGACAGAACATTACCGTGAAACCAAAACAGAACATTATCGTGGACATGAAACGGAAGATTACCGTGAAACAGAAACATAACATTATCGTGGACCAGAGACGGAACATTACCGTGAAACCGAAAATTATCGTGGACCAGAGATCGAACATTACCGTGGACCAGAGACACAACATTACCGTGGACCAGAGACAGAACATTACCGTGGACCAGAGACAGAACATTACCGCGGACCAGAGACAGAACATTACCGTGGACAAGAGACAGAACATTACTGTGGACCAGAGACCGAACTTTACCTTGAAACCGAACATTACCGTGGACCAGAGACAGAACATTACCATGGACCAGAGACAGAACATTACCGTGAAACAGAAACATAACATTATCGTGTACCAGAAACGGAACATTACCGTGAAACAGAAACACAAAATTATCGTGGACCAGAAACGGAACATTACCGTGAAACAGAAACACAACATTATCGTGGACCAGACACGGAACATTACCGTGAAACAGAACATTATCATGGACCAGAAACGGAACATTACCGTGAAACAGAAACACAACATTATCGTGGACCAGAGACGGAACATTACCGTGAAACCGAACATTATCGTTGACCAGAGACGGAACATTACCGTGAAACCGAACATTATCGTCGACCAGAAATCGAACATTATCGTGGACCAGAGACAGAACATTACCGTGGACCAGAAATGGAACATTACCGTGAAACCGAACATTACCATGGACCAGATACGGAACATTACCGTGGACCATAGACAGAACATTACCGTGGACCAGAGACAGAACATTACCGTGAAACCGAAACAGAACATTATCGTGGACCAGAAACGGAACATTACCGTGAAACAGAAACACAACATTATCGTGGACCAGAGACGGAACATTACTGTGGACCAGAGACAGAACATTACATTGGACCAGAGACAGAAAATTACCGTAGACCAGATATCGAAAATTACGTGAAACAGAACATTACTGTGGACCAGAACATCACCGTGGACCAGAACATTACCGTGAAACCGAACATTATCATGAAACCGAACATTATCGTGGACCAGAGACCAAACATTACCGTGAAACCGAACATTACCGTGGACCAGAGACCGAACATTACCGTTAAACCCAACATTACTGTGAAACCGAAACAAAACATTACCGTGGACCAGAGACAGAACATTACCGTGAAACCGAAACAGAACATTATCGTGGACCAGAAACGGAACATTACCGTGATACAGAAACACAACATTATTGTGGACCAGAAACGGAACATTACCTTGAAACAGAAACAGAACATTACCGTGGACCAGAGACAGAACATTACCGTGGACCAGAACAATATCATGTACCAGAAACGGAACATTACCGTCAAACAGAAACACAACATTATCGTGGACCAGAGACGCAACATTACTGTGGACCAGAGACAGAACATTACCGTGGACCAGAGACAGAACATTACCGTGGACCAGAGACAGAAAATTACAGTGGACCAGAGATCGAAAATTACGTGAAACAGAACATTACTGTGGACCAGAAACAGAACATTAGCGTGGACCAGAGACATAACATTATCGTGAAACTAAACATTACCGTGGACCAGAGACAGAACATTACCGTGGACCAGAGACAGAACATTACAGTGAAACAGAACATTACCGTGGACAAGAGACCGAACATTACCGTGGACCAGAGACAGAACATTACCGTGGACCAGAGATCGAAAATTACGTGAAACAGAACATTACTGTGAAACAGAACATTACCCAGAAACAGAACATTACTGTGGACCAGAAACAGAACATTAGCGTGGACCACAGACAGAACATTACCATGAAACTAAACATTACCGTGGACCAGAGACAGAACATTACCGTGGACCAGAGACAGAACATTACCGTGAAACAAAACATTATCGTGGACCAGAAACGGAACATTACCGTGATACAGAAACAGAACATTATCGTGGACCAGAGACGGAACATTACCGTGAAACCGAACATTATCGTGGACCAGAGATCGAACATTACCGTGGACCAGAGACATAACATTACCGTGGACCAGAGACAGAACATTACCGTGGACCAGAGACAGAACATTACCGTGGACCAGAGACAGAACATTACCGTGGACCAGAGACAGAACATTACTGTGGACCAGAGACAGAACTTTACCTTGAAACCGAACATTACCGTGGACCAGAGACAGAACATTACCATGGACCAGAGACAGAACATTACCGTGAAACAGAACATTATCATGGACCAGAAACGGAACATTACCGTGAAACAGAAACACAACATTATCGTGGACCAGAGACGGAACATTACCGTGGACCAGAGACGGAACATTACCGTGAAACCGAAACAGAACATTATCGTGGAGCAGAAATGGAATATTACCGTGAAACCGAACATTACCATGGACCAGATACGGAACATTACTGTGGACCAGAGACGGAACATTACCGTGGACCAGAACTTTACCGTGGACCAGAACATTACCGTGAAACCGAACATTATCGTGAAACCGAACATTATCGTGGACCAGAGACCGAACATTACCGTGAAAACGAACATTACGGTGGACCAGAGACCGAACATTACCGTGAAACCCAACATTACCGTGAAACCGAAACAGAACATTACCGTGGACCAGAGACAGAACATTACCGTGAAACCGAAACAGAACATTATCATGGACCAGAAACGGAACATTACCGTGAAACGGAAACAGAACATTACCGTGAAATCGAAACACAACATTATCGTGGACCAGAAACGGAACATTACCGTGAAACAGAAACAGAACATTATCTTGGACCAGAGACAGAACATTACTGTGAAACAGAAACACAACATTACCGTGGACCAGAGACAGAACATTACCTTGAAACGGAAACAGAACATTACCGTGAAACCGAAACACAACATTATCGTGGACCAGAGACAGAACATTATCGTGGACCAAAGACGGAACATTATCGTGGACCAGAGACGGAACATTAACGTGAAACCGAACATTATCGTGGACCAGACAAAGAACATTACCATGGACAAGAGACAGACCATTACCGTGAAACCGAAACAGAACATTATCGTGGACCAGAAACGGAACATTACCGTGAAACACAAACACAAAATTATCGTGGACCAGAAACGGAACATTACCGTGAAACAGAAACACAAAATTATCGTGTTCCAGAAACGGAACATTACCGTGAAACAGAAACAGAACATTATCGTGGACCAAAGACGGAACATTATCGTGGACCAGAGACGGAACATTACCGTGAAACCGAACATTATCGTGGACCAGAAACGGAACATTACCGTGAAACAGAAACACAAAATTATCGTGGACCAGAAACGGAACATTACCATCAAACAGAAACAGAACATTATCGTGGACCAAAGACGGAACATTATCGTGAACCAGAGACGGAACATTACCGTGAAACCGAACATTATCGTGGACCAGCCACAGAACATTACCGTGGACCAGAGACAGAATATTACCGTGAAACCGAATATTATCGTGGACCAGAAACGGAACATTACCGTGATACAGAAACAGAACATTATCGTGGACCAGAGACGTAACATTACCGTGAAACCGAACATTATCGTGGACCAGAGATCGAACATTACCGTGGACCAGAGACACAACATTACCGTGGACCAGAGACACAACATTACCGTGGACCAGAGACAGAACATTACCGTGAAACAAAACATTATCGTGGACCAGAAACGGAACATTACCGTGATACAGAAACAGAACATTATCGTGGACCAGAGATGGAACATTACCGTGAAACCGAACATTATCGTGGACCAGAGATCGAACATTACCGTGGACCAGAGACATAACATTACCGTGGACCAGAGACAGAACATTACCGTGGACCAGAGACAGAACATTACCGTGGACCAGAGACAGAACATTACCGTGGACCAGAGACAGAACATTACTGTGGACCAGAGACAGAACTTTACCTTGAAACCGAACATTACCGTGGACCAGAGACAGAACATTACCATGGACCAGAGACAGAACATTACCGTGAAACAGAACATTATCATGGACCAGAAACGGAACATTACCGTGAAACAGAAACACAACATTATCGTGGACCAGAGACGGAACATTACCGTAGACCAGACACGGAACATTACCGTGAAACAGAACATTATCATGGACCAGAAACGGAACATTACCGTGAAACAGAAACACAACATTATCGTGGACCAGAGACGGAACATTACCGTGGACCAGAGACGGAACATTACCGTGAAACCGAAACAGAACATTATCGTGGAGCAGAAATGGAATATTACCGTGAAACCGAACATTACCATGGACCAGATACGGAACATTACTGTGGACCAGAGACGGAACATTACCGTGGACCAGAACTTTACCGTGGACCAGAACATTACCGTGAAACCGAACATTATCGTGAAACCGAACATTATCGTGGACCAGAGACCGAACATTACCGTGAAAACGAACATTACGGTGGACCAGAGACCGAACATTACCGTGAAACCCAACATTACCGTGAAACCGAAACAGAACATTACCGTGGACCAGAGACAGAACATTACCGTGAAACCGAAACAGAACATTATCATGGACCAGAAACGGAACATTACCGTGAAACGGAAACAGAACATTACCGTGAAACCGAAACACAACATTATCGTGGACCAGAAACGGAACATTACCGTGAAACAGAAACAGAACATTATCTTGGACCAGAGACAGAACATTACTGTGAAACAGAAACACAACATTACCGTGGACCAGAGACAGAACATTACCTTGAAACGGAAACAGAACATTACCGTGAAACCGAAACACAACATTATCGTGGACCAGAGACAGAACATTATCGTGGACCAAAGACGGAACATTATCGTGGACCAGAGACGGAACATTAACGTGAAACCGAACATTATCGTGGACCAGACAAAGAACATTACCATGGACAAGAGACAGACCATTACCGTGAAACCGAAACAGAACATTATCGTGGACCAGAAACGGAACATTACCGTGAAACACAAACACAAAATTATCGTGGACCAGAAACGGAACATTACCGTGAAACAGAAACACAAAATTATCGTGTTCCAGAAACGGAACATTACCGTGAAACAGAAACAGAACATTATCGTGGACCAAAGACGGAACATTATCGTGGACCAGAGACGGAACATTACCGTGAAACCGAACATTATCGTGGACCAGAAACGGAACATTACCGTGAAACAGAAACACAAAATTATCGTGGACCAGAAACGGAACATTACCATCAAACAGAAACAGAACATTATCGTGGACCAAAGACGGAACATTATCGTGAACCAGAGACGGAACATTACCGTGAAACCGAACATTATCGTGGACCAGCCACAGAACATTACCGTGGACCAGAGACAGAATATTACCGTGAAACCGAATATTATCGTGGACCAGAAACGGAACATTACCGTGATACAGAAACAGAACATTATCGTCGACCAGAGACGTAACATTACCGTGAAACCGAACATTATCGTGGACCAGAGATCGAACATTACCGTGGACCAGAGACACAACATTACCGTGGACCAGAGACACAACATTACCGTGGACCAGAGACAGAACATTACCGTGAAACAAAACATTATCGTGGACCAGAAACGGAACATTACCGTGATACAGAAACAGAACATTATCGTGGACCAGAGACGGAACATTACCGTGAAACCGAACATTATCGTGGACCAGAGATCGAACATTACCGTGGACCAGAGACATAACATTACCGTGGACCAGAGACAGAACATTACCGTGGACCAGAGACAGAACATTACCGTGGACCAGAGACAGAACATTACCGTGGACCAGAGACAGAACATTACTGTGGACCAGAGACAGAACTTTACCTTGAAACCGAACATTACCGTGGACCAGAGACAGAACATTACCATGGACCAGAGACAGAACATTACCGTGAAACAGAACATTATCATGGACCAGAAACGGAACATTACCGTGAAACAGAAACACAACATTATCGTGGACCAGAGACGGAACATTACCGTAGACCAGACACGGAACATTACCGTGAAACAGAACATTATCATGGACCAGAAACGGAACATTACCGTGAAACAGAAACACAACATTATCGTGGACCAGAGACGGAACATTACCGTGGACCAGAGACGGAACATTACCGTGAAACCGAAACAGAACATTATCGTGGAGCAGAAATGGAATATTACCGTGAAACCGAACATTACCATGGACCAGATACGGAACATTACTGTGGACCAGAGACGGAACATTACCGTGGACCAGAACTTTACCGTGGACCAGAACATTACCGTGAAACCGAACATTATCGTGAAACCGAACATTATCGTGGACCAGAGACCGAACATTACCGTGAAAACGAACATTACGGTGGACTAGAGACCGAACATTACCGTGAAACCCAACATTACCGTGAAACCGAAACAGAACATTACCGTGGACCAGAGACAGAACATTACCGTGAAACCGAAACAGAACATTATCATGGACCAGAAACGGAACATTACCGTGAAACGGAAACAGAACATTACCGTGAAACCGAAACACAACATTATCGTGGACCAGAAACGGAACATTACCGTGAAACAGAAACAGAACATTATCTTGGACCAGAGACAGAACATTACTGTGAAACAGAAACACAACATTACCGTGGACCAGAGACAGAACATTACCTTGAAACGGAAACAGAACATTACCGTGAAACCGAAACACAACATTATCGTGGACCAGAGACAGAACATTATCGTGGACCAAAGACGGAACATTATCGTGGACCAGAGACGGAACATTAACGTGAAACCGAACATTATCGTGGACCAGACAAAGAACATTACCATGGACAAGAGACAGAACATTACCGTGAAACCGAAACAGAACATTATCGTGGACCAGAAACGGAACATTACCGTGAAACACAAACACAAAATTATCGTGGACCAGAAACGGAACATTAACGTGAAACAGAAACACAAAATTATCGTGTACCAGAAACGGAACATTACCGTGAAACAGAAACAGAACATTATCGTGGACCAAAGACGGAACATTATCGTGGACCAGAGACGGAACATTACCGTGAAACCGAACATTATCGTGGACCAGAAACGGAACATTACCGTGAAACAGAAACACAAAATTATCGTGGACCAGAAACGGAACATTACCATCAAACAGAAACAGAACATTATCGTGGACCAAAGACGGAACATTATCGTGAACCAGAGACGGAACATTACCGTGAAACCGAACATTATCGTGGACCAGCCACAGAACATTACCGTGGACCAGAGACAGAATATTACCGTGAAACCGAATATTATCGTGGACCAGAAACGGAACATTACCGTGATACAGAAACAGAACATTATCGTGGACCAGAGACGTAACATTACCGTGAAACCGAACATTATCGTGGACCAGAGATCGAACATTACCGTGGACCAGAGACACAACATTACCGTGGACCAGAGACACAACATTACCGTGGACCAGAGACAGAACATTACCGTGAAACAAAACATTATCGTGGACCAGAAACGGAACATTACCGTGATACAGAAACAGAACATTATCGTGGACCAGAGACGGAACATTACCGTGAAACCGAACATTATCGTGGACCAGAGATCGAACATTACCGTGGACCAGAGACATAACATTACCGTGGACCAGAGACAGAACATTACCGTGGACCAGAGACAGAACATTACCGTGGACCAGAGACAGAACATTACCGTGGACCAGAGACAGAACATTACTGTGGACCAGAGACAGAACTTTACCTTGAAACCGAACATTACCGTGGACCAGAGACAGAACATTACCATGGACCAGAGACAGAACATTACCGTGAAACAGAACATTATCATGGACCAGAAACGGAACATTACCGTGAAACAGAAACACAACATTATCGTGGACCAGAGACGGAACATTACCGTAGACCAGACACGGAACATTACCGTGAAACAGAACATTATCATGGACCAGAAACGGAACATTACCGTGAAACAGAAACACAACATTATCGTGGACCAGAGACGGAACATTACCGTGGACCAGAGACGGAACATTACCGTGAAACCGAAACAGAACATTATCGTGGAGCAGAAATGGAATATTACCGTGAAACCGAACATTACCATGGACCAGATACGGAACATTACTGTGGACCAGAGACGGAACATTACCGTGGACCAGAACTTTACCGTGGACCAGAACATTACCGTGAAACCGAACATTATCGTGAAACCGAACATTATCGTGAAACCGAACATTATCGTGGACCAGAGACCGAACATTACCGTGAAAACGAACATTACGGTGGACCAGAGACCGAACATTACCGTGAAACCCAACATTACCGTGAAACCGAAACAGAACATTACCGTGGACCAGAGACAGAACATTACCGTGAAACCGAAACAGAACATTATCATGGACCAGAAACGGAACATTACCGTGAAACGGAAACAGAACATTACCGTGAAACCGAAACACAACATTATCGTGGACCAGAAACGGAACATTACCGTGAAACAGAAACAGAACATTATCTTGGACCAGAGACAGAACATTACTGTGAAACAGAAACACAACATTACCGTGGACCAGAGACAGAACATTACCTTGAAACGGAAACAGAACATTACCGTGAAACCGAAACACAACATTATCGTGGACCAGAGACAGAACATTATCGTGGACCAAAGACGGAACATTATCGTGGACCAGAGACGGAACATTAACGTGAAACCGAACATTATCGTGGACCAGACAAAGAACATTACCATGGACAAGAGACAGAACATTACCGTGAAACCGAAACAGAACATTATCGTGGACCAGAAACGGAACATTACCGTGAAACACAAACACAAAATTATCGTGGACCAGAAACGGAACATTACCGTGAAACAGAAACACAAAATTATCGTGTACCAGAAACGGAACATTACCGTGAAACAGAAACAGAACATTATCGTGGACCAAAGACGGAACATTATCGTGGACCAGAGACGGAACATTACCGTGAAACCGAACATTATCGTGGACCAGAAACGGAACATTACCGTGAAACAGAAACACAAAATTATCGTGGACCAGAAACGGAACATTACCATCAAACAGAAACAGAACATTATCGTGGACCAAAGACGGAACATTATCGTGAACCAGAGACGGAACATTACCGTGAAACCGAACATTATCGTGGACCAGCCACAGAACATTACCGTGGACCAGAGACAGAATATTACAATGAAACCGAATATTATCGTGGACCAGAAACGGAACATTACCGTGAAACAGAAACACAAAATTATCGTGGACCAGAAACGGAACATTACCGTGATACAGAAACAGAACATTATCGTGGACCAGAGACGTAACATTACCGTGAAACCGAACATTATCGTGGACCAGAGATCGAACATTACCGTGGACCAGAAACACAACATTACCGTGGACCAGAGACACAACATTACCGTGGACCAGAGACAGAACATTACCGTGAAACAAAACATTATCGTGGACCAGAAACGGAACATTACCGTGATACAGAAACAGAACATTATCGTGGACCAGAGACGGAACATTACCGTGAAACCGAACATTATCGTGGACCAGAGATCGAACATTACCGTGGACCAGAGACAGAACATTACCGTGGACCAGAGACAGAACATTACCGTGGACCAGAGACAGAACATTACCGTGGACCAGAGACAGAACATTACCGTGGACCAGAGACAGAACATTACTGTGGACCAGAGACAGAACTTTACCTTGAAACCGAACATTACCGTGGACCAGAGACAGAACATTACCATGGACCAGAGACAGAACATTACCGTGAAACAGAACATTATCATGGACCAGAAACGGAACATTACCGTGAAACAGAAACACAACATTATCGTGGACCAGAGACGGAACATTACCGTAGACCAGACACGGAACATTACCGTGAAACAGAACATTATCATGGACCAGAAACGGAACATTACCGTGAAACAGAAACACAACATTATCGTGGACCAGAGACGGAACATTACCGTGGACCAGAGACGGAACATTACCGTGAAACCGAAACAGAACATTATCGTGGAGCAGAAATGGAATATTACCGTGAAACCGAACATTACCATGGACCAGATACGGAACATTACTGTGGACCAGAGACGGAACATTACCGTGGACCAGAACTTTACCGTGGACCAGAACATTACCGTGAAACCGAACATTATCGTGAAACCGAACATTATCGTGGACCAGAGACCGAACATTACCGTGAAAACGAACATTACGGTGGACCAGAGACCGAACATTACCGTGAAACCCAACATTACCGTGAAACCGAAACAGAACATTACCGTGGACCAGAGACAGAACATTACCGTGAAACCGAAACAGAACATTATCATGGACCAGAAACGGAACATTACCGTGAAACGGAAACAGAACATTACCGTGAAACCGAAACACAACATTATCGTGGACCAGAAACGGAACATTACCGTGAAACAGAAACAGAACATTATCTTGGACCAGAGACAGAACATTACTGTGAAACAGAAACACAACATTACCGTGGACCAGAGACAGAACATTACCTTGAAACGGAAACAGAACATTACCGTGAAACCGAAACACAACATTATCGTGGACCAGAGACAGAACATTATCGTGGACCAAAGACGGAACATTATCGTGGACCAGAGACGGAACATTAACGTGAAACCGAACATTATCGTGGACCAGACAAAGAACATTACCATGGACAAGAGACAGAACATTACCGTGAAACCGAAACAGAACATTATCGTGGACCAGAAACGGAACATTACCGTGAAACACAAACACAAAATTATCGTGGACCAGAAACGGAACATTACCGTGAAACAGAAACACAAAATTATCGTGTACCAGAAACGGAACATTACCGTGAAACAGAAACAGAACATTATCGTGGACCAAAGACGGAACATTATCGTGGACCAGAGACGGAACATTACCGTGAAACCGAACATTATCGTGGACCAGAAACGGAACATTACCGTGAAACAGAAACACAAAATTATCGTGGACCAGAAACGGAACATTACCATCAAACAGAAACAGAACATTATCGTGGACCAAAGACGGAACATTATCGTGAACCAGAGACGGAACATTACCGTGAAACCGAACATTATCGTGGACCAGCCACAGAACATTACCGTGGACCAGAGACAGAATATTACCGTGAAACCGAATATTATCGTGGACCAGAAACGGAACATTACCGTGAAACAGAAACACAAAATTATCGTGGACCAGAAACGGAACATTACCGTGATACAGAAACAGAACATTATCGTGGACCAGAGACGTAACATTACCGTGAAACCGAACATTATCGTGGACCAGAGATCGAACATTACCGTGGACCAGAGACACAACATTACCGTGGACCAGAGACACAACATTACCGTGGACCAGAGACAGAACATTACCGTGGACCAGAGACGGAACAATACCGTGAAACCGAACATTATCGTCGACCAGAGATCGAACATTACCGTGGACCAGAGACACAACATTACCGTGGACCAGAGACAGAACATTACCGTGGACCAGAGACAGAACATTACCGTGGACCAGAGATAGAACATTACCGTGGACTAGAGAGAGAACATTACTGTGGACCAGAGACCGAACTTTACCTTGAAACCGAACATTACCGTGGACCAGAGACAGAACATTACCATCGACCAGAGAAAGAACATTACCGTGAAACAGAACATTATCATGGACCAGAAACGGAACATTACCGTGAAACAGAAACACAACATTATCGTGGACCAGAGACGGAACATTACCGTGAAACAGAACATTATCATGGACCAGAAACGGAACATTACCGTGAAACAGAAACACAACATTATCGTGGACCAGAGACGGAACATTACCGTGGACCAGAGACGAAACATTACCGTGAAACCGAAACAGAACATTATCGTGGAGCAGAAACGGAACATTACCGTGAAACCGAAACAGAACATTATCGTGGACCAGAGACGGAACATTACCGTGGACCAGAGACAAAACATTACTTTGAAACAGAACATTACCTTGAAACAGAACATTACTGTGAACCAGAGACAGAACATTACCGTGAAACAGAACATTACCGTGGACCAGAGACAGAACATTACTTTGAAACGGAACATTACCGTTAAACCGAAACGGAACATTACCGTGAAACAGAAAAAGAACATTATCGTGGACCAGAAACGGAACATTATCGTTAAACAGAAACACAACATTATCGTGGACCAGAGACGGAACATTACCGTGAAACCGAACATTATCGTGTACCAGAGATCGAACATTATCGTGGACCAGATACGGAACATTACTGTGGACCAGAGACGGTAAATTACCGTGGACCAGAACATTACCGTGGACCAGAGACCGAACATTACCGTGAAACCAAACATTACCGTGAAACCGAAACAGAACATTACCGTGGACCAGAGACAGAACATTACCGTGAAACCGAAACAGAACATTACCGTGGACCAGAGACAGAACATTACTGTGAACCAGAAACACAACATTACCATGGACCAGAGACAGAACATTACCGTGAAACGGAAACAGAACATTACCGTGAAACCGAAACACAACATTATCGTGGACCAGAAACGGAACATTACCGTGAAACCGAAACAGAACATTATCGTGGACCAGAGACGGAACATTACCGTGAAACCGAACATTATCGTGGACCAGAGATCGAACATTACCGTGGACCAGAGACACAACATTACCGTGGACCAGAGACAGAACATTACCGTGGACCAGAGACAGAACATTACCGCGGACCAGAGACAGAACATTACCGTGGACCAGAGAGAGAACATTACTGTGGACCAGAGACCGAACTTTACCTTGAAACCGAACATTACCGTGGACCAGAGACAGAACATTACCATGGACCAGAGAAAGAACATTACCGTGAAACAGAACATTATCGTGGACCAGAGACGGAACATTACCGTGAAACAGAACATTATCATGGACCAGAAACGGAACATTACCGTGGAACAGAAACACAACATTATCGTGGACCAGAGACGGAACATTACCGTGAAACCGAAACAGAACATTACCGTGGACCAGAGACCGAACATTACCGTGAAACCAAACATTACCGTGAAACCGAAACAGAACATTACCGTGGACCAGAGACAGAACATTACCGTGAAACCGAAACAGAACATTACCGTGGACCAGAGACAGAACATTACTGTGAACCAGAAACACAACATTACCATGGACCAGAGACAGAACATTACCGTGAAACGGAAACAGAACATTACCGTGAAACCGAAACACAACATTATCGTGGACCAGAAACGGAACATTACCGTGAAACCGAAACAGAACATTATCGTGGACCAGAGACGGAACATTACCGTGAAACCGAACATTATCGTGGACCAGAGATCGAACATTACCGTGGACCAGAGACACAACATTACCGTGGACCAGAGACAGAACATTACCGTGGACCAGAGACAGAACATTACCGCGGACCAGAGACAGAACATTACCGTGGACCAGAGAGAGAACATTACTGTGGACCAGAGACCGAACTTTACCTTGAAACCGAACATTACCGTGGACCAGAGACAGAACATTACCATGGACCAGAGAAAGAACATTACCGTGAAACAGAACATTATCGTGGACCAGAGACGGAACATTACCGTGAAACAGAACATTATCATGGACCAGAAACGGAACATTACCGTGGAACAGAAACACAACATTATCGTGGACCAGAGACGGAACATTACCGTGAAACCGAAACAGAACATAATCGTGGAGCAGAAACGGAACATTACCGTGAAACCGAAACAGAACATTATCCTGGACCAGAGACGGAACATTACCGTGGACCAGAGACAGAACATTACTTTGAAACAGAACATTACCTTGAAACAGAACATTACTGTGAACCAGAGACAGAACATTACCGTGAAACAGAACATTACCGTGGACCAGAGACAGAACATTACTTTGAAACGGAACATTACCGTTAAACCGAAACGGAAAATTACCGTGAAACAGAAAAAGAACATTATCGTGGACCAGAGACGGAACATTACCGTGAAACCGAACATTATCGTGGACCAGTGATCGAACATTATCGTGGACCAAAGACAGAACATTACCGTGGACCAGAAATGGAACATTACCGTGAAACCGAACATTATCTTTGACCAGAGACGGAACATTACCGTGAAACCAAACATTATCAACGACCAGAAATCGAACATTATCGTGGACCAGAGACAGAACATTACCGTGGACCAGAAATGGAATATTACCGTGAAACCGAACATTACCATGGACCAGATACGGAACATTACCGTGGACCAGAACATTACCGTGGACCAGAACATTACCGTGAAACCGAACATTATCGTGAAACCGAACATTATCGTGGACCAGAGACCGAACATTACCGTGAAAACGAACATTACCGTGGACCAGAGACCGAACATTACCGTGAAACCCAACATTACCGTGAAACCCAAACAGAACATTACCGTGGACCAGAGACAGAACATTACCGTGAAACCGAAACAGAACATTATCGTGGACCTGAAACGGAACATTACCGTGAAACAGAAACACAACATTATCGTGGACCAGAAACGGAACATTACCGTGAAACAGAAACAGAACATTATCTTGGACCAGAGACAGAACATTACCGTGGACCAGAGACAGAACATTACCGTGGACCAGAGACAGAACATTACCGTGAAACGGAAACACAACATTATCGTGGACCAGAAACGGAAAATTATCGTGGACCAGAGACAGAACATTATCGTGGACCAAAGACGGAACATTATCGTGGACCAGAGACGGAACATTAACGTGAAACCAAACATTATCGTGGACCAGACAAAGAACATTACCATGGACAAGAGACAGAACATTACCGTGAAACCGAAACAGAACATTATCGTGGACCAGAAACGGAACATTACCGTGGACCAGAGACAGAACATTACTGTGAAACAGAAACACAACATTACCGTGGACCAGAGACAGAACATTACCGTGAAACGGAAACAGAACAATACCGTGAAACCGAAACACAACATTATCGTGGACCAGAAACGGAACATTATCATGGACCAGAGACAGAACATTATCGTGGACCAAAGACGGAACATTATCGTGGACCAGAGACGGAACATTAACGTGAAACCGAACATTATCGTGGACCAGACAAAGAACATTACCATGGACAAGAGACAGAACATTACCGTGAAACCGAAACAGAACATTATCGTGGACCAGAAACGGAACATTACCGTGAAACAGAAACACAAAATTATCGTGGACCAGAGACAGAACATTACCGTGGACCAGAGACAGAACATTACCGTGGACCAGAGACAGAACATTACTGTGGACCAGAGACAGAACTTTACCTTGAAACCGAACATTACCGTGGACCAGAGACAGAACATTACCATGGACCAGAGACAGAACATTACCGTGAAACAGAACATTATCATGGACCAGAAACGGAACATTACCGTGAAACAGAAACACAACATTATCGTGGACCAGAGACAGAACATTACCGTGGACCAGAGACAGAACATTACCGCGGACCAGAGACAGAACATTACCGTGGACCAGAGAGAGAACATTACTGTGGACCAGAGACCGAACTTTACCTTGAAACCGAATATTACCGTGGACCAGAGACAGAACATTACCATGGACCAGAGAAAGAACATTACCGTGAAACAGAACATTATCGTGGACCAGAGACGGAACATTACCGTGAAACAGAACATTATCATGGACCAGAAACGGAACATTACCGTGGAACAGAAACACAACATTATCGTGGACCAGAGACGGAACATTACCGTGAAACCGAAACAGAACATTATCGTGGAGCAGAAACGGAACATTACCGTGAAACCGAAACAGAACATTATCCTGGACCAGAGACGGAACATTACCGTGGACCAGAGACAGAACATTACTTTGAAACAGAACATTACCTTGAAACAGAACATTACTGTGAACCAGAGACAGAACATTACCGTGAAACAGAACATTACCGTGGACCAGAGACAGAACATTACTTTGAAACGGAACATTACCGTTAAACCGAAACGGAAAATTACCGTGAAACAGAAAAAGAACATTATCGTGGACCAGAGACGGAACATTACCGTGAAACCGAACATTATCGTGGACCAGTGATCGAACATTATCGTGGACCAAAGACAGAACATTACCGTGGACCAGAAATGGAACATTACCGTGAAACCGAACATTATCTTTGACCAGAGACGGAACATTACCGTGAAACCAAACATTATCAACGACCAGAAATCGAACATTATCGTGGACCAGAGACAGAACATTACCGTTGACCAGAAATGGAATATTACCGTGAAACCGAACATTACCATGGACCAGATACGGAACATTACTGTGGACCAGAGACGGAACATTACCGTGGACCAGAACATTACCGTGGACCAGAACATTACCGTGAAACCGAACATTATCGTGAAACCGAACATTATCGTGGACCAGAGACCGAACATTACCGTGAAAACGAACATTACCGTGGACCAGAGACCGAACATTACCGTGAAACCCAACATTACCGTGAAACCCAAACAGAACATTACCGTGGACCAGAGACAGAACATTACCGTGAAACCGAAACAGAACATTATCGTGGACTTGAAACGGAACATTACCGTGAAACAGAAACACAACATTATCGTGGACCAGAAACGGAACATTACCGTGAAACAGAAACAGAACATTATCTTGGACCAGAGACAGAACATTACCGTGGACCAGAGACAGAACATTACCGTGGACCAGAGACAGAACATTACCGTGAAACGGAAACAGAACATTACCGTGAAACCGAAACACAACATTATCGTGGACCAGAAACGGAACATTATCATGGACCAGAGACAGAACATTATCGTGGACCAAAGACGGAACATTATCGTGGACCAGAGACGGAACATTAACGTGAAACCAAACATTATCGTGGACCAGACAAAGAACATTACCATGGACAAGAGACAGAACATTACCGTGAAACCGAAACAGAACATTATCGTGGACCAGAAACGGAACATTACCGTGGACCAGAGACAGAACATTACTGTGAAACAGAAACACAACATTACCGTGGACCAGAGACAGAACATTACCGTGAAACGGAAACAGAACAATACCGTGAAACCGAAACACAACATTATCGTGGACCAGAAACGGAACATTATCATGGACCAGAGACAGAACATTATCGTGGACCAAAGACGGAACATTATCGTGGACCAGAGACGGAACATTAACGTGAAACCGAACATTATCGTGGACCAGACAAAGAACATTACCATGGACAAGAGACAGAACATTACCGTGAAACCGAAACAGAACATTATCGTGGACCAGAAACGGAACATTACCGTGAAACAGAAACACAAAATTATCGTGGACCAGAGACAGAACATTACCGTGGACCAGAGACAGAACATTACCGTGGACCAGAGACAGAACATTACTGTGGACCAGAGACAGAACTTTACCTTGAAACCGAACATTACCGTGGACCAGAGACAGAACATTACCATGGACCAGAGACAGAACATTACCGTGAAACAGAACATTATCATGGACCAGAAACGGAACATTACCGTGAAACAGAAACACAACATTATCGTGGACCAGAGACGGAACATTACCGTAGACCAGACACGGAACATTACCGTGAAACAGAACATTATCATGGACCAGAAACGGAACATTACCGTGAAACAGAAACACAACATTATCGTGGACCAGAGACGGAACATTACCGTGGACCAGAGACGGAACATTACCGTGAAACCGAAACAGAACATTATCCTGGAGCAGAAATGGAATATTACCGTGAAACCGAACATTACCATGGACCAGATACGGAACATTACTGTGGACCAGAGACGGAACATTACCGTGGACCAGAACTTTACCGTGGACCAGAACATTACCGTGAAACCGAACATTATCGTGAAACCGAACATTATCGTGGACCAGAGACCGAACATTACCGTGAAAACGAACATTACGGTGGACCAGAGACCGAACATTACCGTGAAACCCAACATTACCGTGAAACCGAAACAGAACATTACCGTGGACCAGAGACAGAACATTACCGTGAAACCGAAACAGAACATTATCATGGACCAGAAACGGAACATTACCGTGAAACGGAAACAGAACATTACCGTGAAACCGAAACACAACATTATCGTGGACCAGAAACGGAACATTACCGTGAAACAGAAACAGAACATTATCTTGGACCAGAGACAGAACATTACTGTGAAACAGAAACACAACATTACCGTGGACCAGAGACAGAACATTACCTTGAAACGGAAACAGAACATTACCGTGAAACCGAAACACAACATTATCGTGGACCAGAGACAGAACATTATCGTGGACCAAAGACGGAACATTATCGTGGACCAGAGACGGAACATTAACGTGAAACCGAACATTATCGTGGACCAGACAAAGAACATTACCATGGACAAGAGACAGAACATTACCGTGAAACCGAAACAGAACATTATCGTGGACCAGAAACGGAACATTACCGTGAAACAGAAACACAAAATTATCGTGGACCAGAAACGGAACATTACCGTGAAACAGAAACACAAAATTATCGTGGACCAGAAACGGAACATTACCGTGAAACAGAAACAGAACATTATCGTGGACCAAAGACGGAACATTATCGTGGACCAGAGACGGAACATTACCGTGAAACAGAAACACAAAATTATCGTGGACCAGAAACGGAACATTACCATCAAACAGAAACAGAACATTATCGTGGACCAAAGACGGAACATTATCGTGAACCAGAGAAGGAACATTACCGTGAAACCGAACATTATCGTGGACCAGAAACGGAACATTACCGTGAAACAGAAACACAAAATTATCGTGGACCAGAAACGGAACATTACCATCAAACAGAAACAGAACATTATCGTGGACCAAAGACGGAACATTATCGTGAACCAGAGAAGGAACATTACCGTGAAACCGAACATTATCGTGGACCAGCCACAGAACATTACCGTGGACCAGAGACAGAATATTACCGTGAAACCGAATATTATCGTGGACCAGAAACGGAACATTACCGTGAAACAGAAACACAAAATTATCGTGGACCAGAAACGGAACATTACCGTGATACAGAAACAGAACATTATCGTGGACCAGAGACGTAACATTACCGTGAAACCGAACATTATCGTGGACCAGAGATCGAACATTACCGTGGACCAGAGACACAACATTACCGTGGACCAGAGACACAATATTACCGTGGACCAGAGACAGAACATTACCGTGGACCAGAGACGGAACAATACCGTGAAACCGAACATTATCGTCGACCAGAGATCGAACATTACCGTGGACCAGAGACACAACATTACCGTGGACCAGAGACAGAACATTACCGTGGACCAGAGACAGAACATTACCGTGGACCAGAGATAGAACATTACCGTGGACCAGAGACAGAACATTACCGCGGACCAGAGACAGAATATTACCGTGGACCAGAGAGAGAACATTACTGTGGACCAGAGACCGAACTTTACCTTGAAACCGAACATTACCGTGGACCAGAGACAGAACATTACCATCGACCAGAGAAAGAACATTACCGTGAAACAGAACATTATCATGGACCAGAAACGGAACATTACCGTGAAACAGAAACACAACATTATCGTGGACCAGAGACGGAACATTACCGTGAAACAGAACATTATCATGGACCAGAAACGGAACATTACCGTGGACCAGAGACAGAACATTACCGTGGACCAGAGACAAAACATTACTTTGAAACAGAACATTACCTTGAAACAGAACATTACTGTGAACCAGAGACAGAACATTACCGTGAAACAGAACATTACCGTGGACCAGAGACAGAACATTACTTTGAAACGGAACATTACCGTTAAACCGAAACGGAACATTACCGTGAAACAGAAAAAGAACATTATCGTGGACCAGAAACGGAACATTATCGTTAAACAGAAACACAACATTATCGTGGACCAGAGACGGAACATTACCGTGAAACCGAACATTATCGTGTACCAGAGATCGAACATTATCGTGGACCAGAAATGGAACATTACCGTGAAACCGAACATTATCTTTGACCAGAGACGGAACATTACCGTGGACCAGAGACGGTAAATTACCGTGGACCAGAACATTACCGTGGACCAGAGACCGAACATTACCGTGAAACCAAACATTACCGTGAAACCGAAACAGAACATTACCGTGGACCAGAGACAGAACATTACCGTGAAACCGAAACAGAACATTACCGTGGACCAGAGACAGAACATTACTGTGAACCAGAAACACAACATTACCATGGACCAGAGACAGAACATTACCTTGAAACGGAAACAGAACATTACCGTGAAACCGAAACACAACATTATCGTGGACCAGAAACGGAACATTACCGTGAAACCGAAACAGAACATTATCGTGGACCAGAGACGGAACATTACCGTGAAACCGAACATTATCGTGGACCAGAGATCGAACATTACCGTGGACCAGAGACACAACATTACCGTGGACCAGAGACAGAACATTACCGTGGACCAGAGACAGAACATTACCGCGGACCAGAGACAGAACATTACCGTGGACCAGAGAGAGAACATTACTGTGGACCAGAGACCGAACTTTACCTTGAAACCGAACATTACCGTGGACCAGAGACAGAACATTACCATGGACCAGAGAAAGAACATTACCGTGAAACAGAACATTATCGTGGACCAGAGACGGAACATTACCGTGAAACAGAACATTATCATGGACCAGAAACGGAACATTACCGTGGAACAGAAACACAACATTATCGTGGACCAGAGACGGAACATTACCGTGAAACCGAAACAGAACATTATCGTGGAGCAGAAACGGAACATTACCGTGAAACCGAAACACAACATTATCGTGGACCAGAGACGGAACATTACCGTGAAACCGAAACAGAACATTATCGTGGAGCAGAAACGGAACATTACCGTGAAACCGAAACAGAACATTATCCTGGACCAGAGACGGAACATTACCGTGGACCAGAGACAGAACATTACCTTGAAACAGAACATTACTGTGAACCAGAGACAGAACATTACCGTGAAACAGAACATTACCGTGGACCAGAGACAGAACATTACTTTGAAACGGAACATTACCGTTAAACCGAAACGGAAAATTACCGTGAAACAGAAAAAGAACATTATCGTGGACCAGAGACGGAACATTATCGTGGACCAAAGACAGAACATTACCGTGGACCAGAAATGGAACATTACCGTGAAACCGAACATTATCTTTGACCAGAGACGGAACATTACCGTGAAACCAAACATTATCAACGACCAGAAATCGAACATTATCGTGGACCAGAGACAGAACATTACCGTGGACCAGAAATGGAATATTACCGTGAAACCGAACATTACCATGGACCAGATACGGAACATTACTGTGGACCAGAGACGGAACATTACCGTGGACCAGAACATTACCGTGGACCAGAACATTACCGTGAAACCGAACATTATCGTGAAACCGAACATTATCGTGGACCAGAGACCGAACATTACCGTGAAAACGAACATTACCGTGGACCAGAGACCGAACATTACCGTGAAACCCAACATTACCGTGAAACCCAAACAGAACATTACCGTGGACCAGAGACAGAACATTACCGTGAAACCGAAACAGAACATTATCGTGGACCAGAAACGGAACATTACCGTGAAACAGAAACACAACATTATCGTGGACCAGAAACGGAACATTACCGTGAAACAGAAACAGAACATTATCTTGGACCAGAGACAGAACATTACCGTGGACCAGAGACAGAACATTACCGTGGACCAGAGACAGAACATTACCGTGAAACGGAAACAGAACATTACCGTGAAACCGAAACACAACATTATCGTGGACCAGAAACGGAACATTATCATGGACCAGAGACAGAATATTATCGTGGACCAAAGACGGAACATTATCGTGGACCAGAGACGGAACATTAACGTGAAACCAAACATTATCGTGGACCAGACAAAGAACATTACCATGGACAAGAGACAGAACATTACCGTGAAACCGAAACAGAACATTATCGTGGACCAGAAACGGAACATTACCGTGGACCAGAGACAGAACATTACTGTGAAACAGAAACACAACATTACCGTGGACCAGAGACAGAACAATACCGTGAAACGGAAACAGAAAAATACCGTGAAACCGAAACACAACATTATCGTGGACCAGAAACGGAACATTATCATGGACCAGAGACAGAACATTATCGTGGACCAAAGACGGAACATTATCATGGACCAGAGACGGAACATTAACGTGAAACCGAACATTATCGTGGACCAGACAAAGAACATTACCATGGACAAGAGACAGAACATTACCGTGAAACCGAAACAGAACATTATCGTGGACCAGAGACGGAACATTACCGTGAAACCGAACATTATCGTGGACCAGAGATTGAACATTACCGTGGACATGAGACAGAACATTACCGTGGACCAGAGACAGAACATTACCGTGAAACCGAACATTATCGTGGACCAGAGATTGAACATTACCGTGGACCAGAGACAGAACATTATCGTGGACCAGAGACAGAACATTACCGTGGACCAGAAATGGAATATTACCGTGAAACCGAACATTACCATGGACCAGATACGGAACATTACTGTGGACCAGAGACGGAACATTACCGTGGACCAGAACATTACCGTGGACCAGAACATTACCGTGAAACCGAACATTATCGTGAAACCGAACATTACCGTGGACCAGAGACAGAACATTACCGTGAAACGGAAACAGAACATTACCGTGAAACCGAAACACAACATTATCGTGGACCAGAAACGGAACATTATCATGGACCAGAGACAGAACATTATCGTGGACCAAAGACGGAACATTATCGTGGACCAGAGACGGAACATTAACGTGAAACCAAACATTATCGTGGACCAGACAAAGAACATTACCATGGACAAGAGACAGAACATTACCGTGAAACCGAAACAGAACATTATCGTGGACCAGAAACGGAACATTACCGTGGACCAGAGACAGAACATTACTGTGAAACAGAAACACAACATTACCGTGGACCAGAGACAGAACAATACCGTGAAACGGAAACAGAACAATACCGTGAAACCGAAACACAACATTATCTTGGACCAGAAACGGAACATTATCATGGACCAGAGACAGAACATTATCGTGGACCAAAGACGGAACATTATCGTGGACCAGAGACGGAACATTAACGTGAAACCGAACATTATCGTGGACCAGACAAAGAACATTACCATGGACAAGAGACAGAACATTACCGTGAAACCGAAACAGAACATTATCGTGGACCAGAGACGGAACATTACCGTGAAACCAAACATTATCGTGGACCAGAGATTGAACATTACCGTGGACATGAGACAGAACATTACCGTGGACCAGAGACAGAACATTACCGTGAAACCGAACATTATCGTGGACCAGAGATTGAACATTACCGTGGACCAGAGACAGAACATTATCGTGGACCAGAGACAGAACATTACCGTGGACCAGAAATGGAATATTACCGTGAAACCGAACATTACCATGGACCAGATACGGAACATTACTGTGGACCAGAGACGGAACATTACCGTGGACCAGAACATTACCGTGGACCAGAACATTACCGTGAAACCAAACATTATCGTGAAACCGAACATTATCGTGGACCAGAGACCGAACATTACCGTGAAAACGAACATTACCGTGGACCAGAGACCGAACATTACCGTGAAACCCAACATTACCGTGAAACCCAAACCGAACATTACCGTGGACCAGAGACAGAACATTACCGTGAAACCGAAACAGAACATTATCGTGGACCAGAAACGGAACATTACCGTGAAACAGAAACACAACATTATCGTGGACCAGAAACGGAACATTACCGTGAAACAGAAACAGAACATTATCTTGGACCAGAGACAGAACATTACCGTGGACCAGAGACAGAACATTACCGTGGACCAGAGACAGATCATTACCGTGAAACGGAAACAGAACATTACCGTGAAACCGAAACACAACATTATCGTGGACCAGAAACGGAACATTATCATGGACCAGAGACAGAACATTATCGTGGACCAAAGACGGAACATTATCGTGGACCAGAGACGGAACATTAACGTGAAACCAAACATTATCGTGGACCAGACAAAGAACATTACCATGGACAAGAGACAGAACATTACCGTGAAACCGAAACAGAACATTATCGTGGACCAGAAACGGAACATTACCGTGGACCAGAGACAGAACATTACTGTGAAACAGAAACACAACATTACCGTGGACCAGAGACAGAACATTACCGTGAAACGGAAACAGAACAATACCGTGAAACCGAAACACAACATTATCGTGGACCAGAAACGGAACATTATCATGGACCAGAGTCAGAACATTATCGTGGACCAAAGACGGAACATTATCGTGGACCAGAGACGGAACATTAACGTGAAACCGAACATTATCGTGGACCAGACAAAGAACATTACCATGGACAAGAGACAGAACATTACCGTGAAACCGAAACAGAACATTATCGTGGACCAGAAACGGAACATTACCGTGAAACAGAAACACAAAATTATCGTGGACCAGAGACGGAACATTAACGTGAAACCGAACATTATCGTGGACCAGAGATTGAACATTACCGTGGACATGAGACAGAACATTACCGTGGACCAGAGACAGAACATTACCGTGAAACCGAACATTATCGTGGACCAGAGATTGAACATTACCGTGGACCAGAGACAGAACATTATCGTGGACCAGAGACAGAACATTATCGTGAAACCTAAACAGAACATTATCGTGGACCAGAAACGGAACATTACCGTGAAACAGAAACATAACATTATCGTGTACCAGAAACGGAACATTACCGTGAAACAGAAACACAAAATTATCGTGGACCAGAAACGGAACATTACCGTGAAACAGAAACAGAACATTATCGTGGACCAAAGACGGAACAATATCGTGGACCAGAGACGGAACATTACCGTGAAACCGAACATTATCGTGGACCAGAAACGGAACATTACCGTGAAACAGAAACACAAAATTATCGTGGACCAGAAACGGAACATTACCATCAAACAGAAACAGAACATTATCGTGGACCAAAGACGGAACATTATCGTGGACCAGAGACGGAACATTACCGTGAAACCGAACATTATCGTGGACCAGAGACGGAACATTACCGTGAAACAGAAACAAAACATTACCGTGGACCAGAGACAGAACATTACCGTGAAACGGAAACAGAACATTACCGTGAAACTGAAACAGAACATTATCGTCGACCAGAAACGGAACAATATCGTGGACCAGAGACGGAACATTACCGTGAAACCGAACATTATCGTGGACCAGAAACGGAACATTACCGTGAAACAGAAACACAAAATTATCGTGGACCAGAAACGGAACATTACCATCAAACAGAAACAGAACATTATCGTGGACCAAAGACGGAACATTATCGTGGACCAGAGACGGAACATTACCGTGAAACCGAACATTATCGTGGACCAGAGACGGAACATTACCGTGAAACAGAAACAAAACATTATCGTGGACCAGAAACGGAACATTACCGTGAAACAGAAACACAAAATTATCGTGGACCAGAGACGGAACATTACCGTGAAACCGAACATTATCGTGGACCAGAGATTGAACATTACCGTGGACCAGAGACAGAACATTACCGTGGACCAGAGACAGAACATTACCGTGAAACCGAACATTATCGTGGACCAGAGATTGAACATTACCGTGGACCAGAGACAGAACATTATCGTGGACCAGAGACAGAACATTATCGTGAAACCTAAACAGAACATTATCGTGGACCAGAAACGGAACATTACCGTGAAACAGAAACATAACATTATCGTGTACCAGAAACTGAACATTACCGTGAAACAGAAACACAAAAATATCGTGGACCAGAAACGGAACATTACCGTGAAACAGAAACAGAACATTATCGTGGACCAAAGACAGAACAATATCGTGGACCAGAGACGGAACATTACCGTGAAACCGAACATTATCGTGGACCAGAAACGGAACATTACCGTGAAACAGAAACACAAAATTATCGTGGACCAGAAACGGAACATTACCATCAAACAGAAACAGAACATTATCGTGGACCAAAGACGGAACATTATCGTGGACCAGAGACGGAACATTACCGTGAAACCGAACATTATCGTGGACCAGAGACGGAATATTACCGTGAAACAGAAACAAAACATTACCGTGGACCAGAGACAGAACATTACCGTGAAACGGAAACAGAACATTACCGTGAAACTGAAACAGAACATTATCGTCGACCAGAAACGGAACAATATCGTGGACCAGAGACGGAACATTACCGTGAAACCGAACATTATCGTGGACCAGAAACGGAACATTACCGTGAAACAGAAACACAAAATTATCGTGGACCAGAAACGGAACATTACCATCAAACAGAAACAGAACATTATCGTGGACCAAAGACGGAACATTATCGTGGACCAGAGACGGAACATTACCGTGAAACAGAAACAAAACATTACCGTGGACCAGAGACAGAACATTACCGTGAAACGGAAACAGAACATTACCGTGAAACTGAAACAGAACATTATCGTCGACCAGAAACGGAACATTATCATGGACCAGAGACAGAACATTACCGTGAAACCGAAACAGAACATTATCGTGGACCAGAAACGGAACATTACCGTGAAACAGAAACACAAAATTATCGTGGACCAAAAACGGAACATTACCGTCAAACAGAAACAGAACATTATCGTGGACCAAAGACGGAACATTATCGTGGACCAGAGACGGAACATTACCGTGAAACCGAACATTATCGTGGACCAGACACAGAACATTACCGTGGACCAGAGACAGAACATTACCGTGAAACAGAACATTATCGTACACCAGAAACGGAACATTACCGTGAACCAGAAACACAAAATTATCGTGGACCAGAAACGGAACATTACCGTGATACAGAAACAAAACATTATCGTGGACCAGAGACGGAACATTACCGTGAAACCGAACATTATCGTGGACCAGAGACGGAACATTACCGTGAAACAGAAACAAAACATTATCATGGACCAGAAACGGAACATTACCGTGAAACAGAAACACAAAATTATCGTGGACCAGAGACGGAACATTACCGTGAAACCGAACATTATCGTGGACCAGAGATTGAACATTACCGTGGACCAGAGACAGAACATTACCGTGGACCAGAGACAGAACATTACCGTGAAACCGAACATTATCGTGGACCAGAGATTGAACATTACCGTGGACCAGAGACAGAACATTATCGTGGACCAGAGACAGAACATTATCGTGAAACCTAAACAGAACATTATCGTGGACCAGAAACGGAACATTACCGTGAAACAGAAACATAACATTATCGTGTACCAGAAACGGAACATTACCGTGAAACAGAAACACAAAATTATCGTGGACCAGAAACGGAACATTACCGTTAAACAGAAACAGAACATTATCGTGGACCAAAGACGGAACAATATCGTGGACCAGAGACGGAACATTACCGTGAAACCGAACATTATCGTGGACCAGAAACGGAACATTACCGTGAAACAGAAACACAAAATTATCGTGGACCAGAAACGGAACATTACCATCAAACAGAAACAGAACATTATCGTGGACCAAAGACGGAACATTATCGTGGACCAGAGACGGAACATTACCGTGAAACCGAACATTATCGTGGACCAGAGACGGAACATTACCGTGAAACAGAAACAAAACATTACCATGGACAAGAGACAGAACATTACCGTGAAACCGAAACAGAACATTATCGTGGACCAGAAACGGAACATTACCGTGGACCAGAGACAGAACATTACTGTGAAACAGAAACACAACATTACCGTGGACCAGAGACAGAACAATACCGTGAAACGGAAACAGAACAATACCGTGAAACCGAAACACAACATTATCGTGGACCAGAAACGGAACATTATCATGGACCAGAGACAGAACATTATCGTGGACCAAAGACGGAACATTATCGTGGACCAGAGACGGAACATTAACGTGAAACCGAACATTATCGTGGACCAGACAAAGAACATTACCATGGACAAGAGACAGAACATTACCGTGAAACCGAAACAGAACATTATCGTGGACCAGAGACGGAACATTACTGTGAAACCGAACATTATCGTGGACCAGAGATTGAACATTACCGTGGACATGAGACAGAACATTACCGTGGACCAGAGACAGAACATTACCGTGAAACCGAACATTATCGTGGACCAGAGATTGAACATTACCGTGGACCAGAGACAGAACATTATCGTGGACCAGAGACAGAACATTACCGTGGACCAGAAATGGAATATTACCGTGAAACCGAACATTACCATGGACCAGATACGGAACATTACTGTGGACCAGAGACGGAACATTACCGTGGACCAGAACATTACCGTGGACCAGAACATTACCGTGAAACCGAACATTATCGTGAAACCGAACATTATCGTGGACCAGAGACCGAACATTACCGTGAAAACGAACATTACCGTGGACCAGAGACCGAACATTACCGTGAAACCCAACATTACCGTGAAACCCAAACAGAACATTACCGTGGACCAGAGACAGAACATTACCGTGAAACCGAAACAGAACATTATCGTGGACCAGAAACGGAACATTACGTGAAACAGAAACACAACATTATCGTGGACCAGAAACGGAACATTACCGTGAAACAGAAACAGAACATTATCTTGGACCAGAGACAGAACATTACCGTGGACCAGAGACAGAACATTACCGTGGACCAGAGACAGAACATTACCGTGAAACGGAAACAGAACATTACCGTGAAACCGAAACACAACATTATCGTGGACCAGAAACGGAACATTATCATGGACCAGAGACAGAACATTATCGTGGACCAAAGACGGAACATTATCGTGGACCAGAGACGGAACATTAACGTGAAACCAAACATTATCGTGGACCAGACAAAGAACATTACCATGGACAAGAGACAGAACATTACCGTGAAACCGAAACAGAACATTATCGTGGACCAGAAACGGAACATTACCGTGGACCAGAGACAGAACATTACTGTGAAACAGAAACACAACATTACCGTGGACCAGAGACAGAACATTACCGTGAAACGGAAACAGAACAATACCGTGAAACCGAAACACAACATTATCGTGGACCAGAAACGGAACATTATCATGGACCAGAGTCAGAACATTATCGTGGACCAAAGACGGAACATTATCGTGGACCAGAGACGGAACATTAACGTGAAACCGAACATTATCGTGGACCAGACAAAGAACATTACCATGGACAAGAGACAGAACATTACCGTGAAACCGAAACAGAACATTATCGTGGACCAGAGACGGAACATTACCGTGAAACAGAAACACAAAATTATCGTGGACCAGAGACGGAACATTAACGTGAAACCGAACATTATCGTGGACCAGAGATTGAACATTACCGTGGACATGAGACAGAACATTACCGTGGACCAGAGACAGAACATTACCGTGAAACCGAACATTATCGTGGACCAGAGATTGAACATTACCGTGGACCAGAGACAGAACATTATCGTGGACCAGAGACAGAACATTATCGTGAAACCTAAACAGAACATTATCGTGGACCAGAAACGGAACATTACCGTGAAACAGAAACATAACATTATCGTGTACCAGAAACTGAACATTACCGTGAAACAGAAACACAAAAATATCGTGGACCAGAAACGGAACATTACCGTGAAACAGAAACAGAACATTATCGTGGACCAAAGACAGAACAATATCGTGGACCAGAGACGGAACATTACCGTGAAACCGAACATTATCGTGGACCAGAAACGGAACATTACCGTGAAACAGAAACACAAAATTATCGTGGACCAGAAACGGAACATTACCATCAAACAGAAACAGAACATTATCGTGGACCAAAGACGGAACATTATCGTGGACCAGAGACGGAACATTACCGTGAAACCGAACATTATCGTGGACCAGAGACGGAACATTACCGTGAAACAGAAACAAAACATTACCGTGGACAAGAGACAGAACATTACCGTGAAACGGAAACAGAACATTACCGTGAAACTGAAACAGAACATTATCGTCGACCAGAAACGGAACAATATCGTGGACCAGAGACGGAACATTACCGTGAAACAGAAACACAAAATTATCGTGGACCAGAAACGGAACATTACCATCAAACAGAAACCGAACATTATCGTGGACCAAAGACGGAACATTATCGTGGACCAGAGACGGAACATTACCGTGAAACCGAACATTATCGTGGACCAGAGACGGAACATTACCGTGAAACAGAAACAAAACATTACCGTGGACCAGAGACAGAACATTACCGTGAAACGGAAACAGAACATTACCGTGAAACTGAAACAGAACATTATCGTCGACCAGAAACGGAACATTATCATGGACCAGAGACAGAAATTACCGTGAAACCGAAACAGAACATTATCGTGGACCAGAAACGGAACATTACCGTGAAACAGAAACACAAAATTATCGTGGACCAAAAACGGAACATTACCGTCAAACAGAAACAGAACATTATCGTGGACCAAAGACGGAACATTATCGTGGACCAGAGACGGAACATTACCGTGAAACCGAACATTATCGTGGACCAGACACAGAACATTACCGTGGACCAGAGACAGAACATTACCGTGAAACCGAACATTATCGTACACCAGAAACGGAACATTACCGTGAACCAGAAACACAAAATTATCGTGGACCAGAAACGGAACATTACCATGATACAGAAACAAAACATTATCGTGGACCAGAGACGGAACATTACCGTGAAACCGAACATTATCGTGGACCAGAGACGGAACATTACCGTGAAACAGAAACAAAACATTATCATGGACCAGAAACGGAACATTACCGTGAAACAGTAACACAAAATTATCGTGGACCAGAGACGGAACATTACCGTGAAACCGAACATTATCGTGGACCAGAGATTGAACATTACCGTGGACCAGAGACAGAACATTACCGTGGACCAGAGACAGAGCATTACCGTGAAACCGAACATTATCGTGGACCAGAGATTGAACATTACCGTGGACCAGAGACAGAACATTATCGTGGACCAGAGACAGAACATTATCGTGAAACCTAAACAGAACATTATCGTGGACCAGAAACGGAACATTACCGTGAAACAGAAACATAACATTATCGTGTACCAGAAACGGAACATTACCGTGAAACAGAAACACAAAATTATCGTGGACCAGAAACGGAACATTACCGTGAAACAGAAACAGAACATTATCGTGGACCAAAGACGGAACAATATCGTGGACCAGAGACGGAACATTACCGTGAAACCGAACATTATCGTGGACCAGAAACGGAACATTACCGTGAAACAGAAACACAAAATTATCGTGGACCAGAAACGGAACATTACCATCAAACAGAAACAGAACATTATCGTGGACCAAAGACGGAACATTATCGTGGACCAGAGACGGAACATTACCGTGAAACCGAACATTATCGTGGACCAGAGACGGAACATTACCGTGAAACAGAAACAAAACATTACCGTGGACCAGAGACAGAACATTACCGTGAAACGGAAACAGAACATTACCGTGAAACTGAAACAGAACATTATCGTCGACCAGAAACGGAACAATATCGTGGACCAGAGACGGAACATTACCGTGAAACCGAACATTATCGTGGACCAGAAACGGAACATTACCGTGAAACAGAAACACAAAATTATCGTGGACCAGAAACGGAACATTACCATCAAACAGAAACAGAACATTATCGTGGACCAAAGACGGAACATTATCGTGGACCAGAGACGTAACATTACCGTGAAACCGAACATTATCGTGGACCAGAGACGGAACATTACCGTGAAACAGAAACAAAACATTACCGTGGACCAGAGACAGAACATTACCGTGAAACGGAAACAGAACATTACCGTGAAACTGAAACAGAACATTATCGTCGACCAGAAACGGAACATTATCATGGACCAGAGACAGAACATTACCGTGAAACCGAAACAGAACATTATCGTGGACCAGAAACGGAACATTACCTTGAAACAGAAACACAAAATTATCGTGGACCAAAAACGGAACATTACCGTGAAACGGAAACAGAACATTACCGTGAAACTGAAACAGAACATTATCGTCTACCAGAAACGGAACAATATCGTGGACCAGAGACGGAACATTACCGTGAAACCGAACATTATCGTGGACCAGAGACGGAACATTACCGTGAAACAGAAACAAAACATTACCGTGGACCAGAGACAGAACATTACCGTGAAACGGAAACAGAACATTGCCGTGAAACTGAAACAGAACATTATCGTCGACCAGAAACGGAACATTATCATGGACCAGAGACAGAACATTACCGTGAAACCGAAACAGAACATTATCGTGGACCAGAAACGGAACATTACCGTGAAACAGAAACACAAAATTATCGTGGACCAAAAACGGAACATTACCGTCAAACAGAAACAGAACATTATCGTGGACCAAAGACGGAACATTATCGTGGACCAGAGACGGAACATTACCGTGAAACCGAACATTATCGTGGACCAGACACAGAACATTACCGTGGACCAGAGACAGAACATTACCGTGAAACCGAACATTATCGTACACCAGAAACGGAACATTACCGTGAACCAGAAACACAAAATTATCGTGGACCAGAAACGGAACATTACCATGATACAGAAACAAAACATTATCGTGGACCAGAGACGGAACATTACCGTGAAACCGAACATTATCGTGGACCAGAGATCGAACATTACCGTGGACCAGAGACACAACATTACCGTGGACCAGAGACAGAACATTACATTGGACCAGAGACAGAACATTACCGTGGACCAGAGACAGAACATTACTGTGGACCAGAGACAGAACTTTACCTTGAAAACGAACATTACCGTGGACCAGAGACAGAACATTACCATGGACCAGAGACAGAACATTACCGTGAAACAGAACATTATCATGGACCAGAAACGGAACATTACCGTGAAACAGAAACACAACATTATCGTGGACCAGAGACGGAACATTACCGTGGACCAGAGACGGAACATTACAGTGAAACCGAAACAGAACATTATAGTGGACCAGAAACGGAACATTACCGTGAAACCGAAACAGAACATTATCGTGGACCAGAGACGGAACATTACCGGAAACCGAACATTATGGTGGACCAGAGATCGAACATTACCGTGGACCAGAGACAGAACATTACCGTGGACCAGAGACAGAACATTACCGTGGACCAGAGACAGAACATTACCGTGAACCAGAGACAGAACATTACCGTGGACCAGAGACAGAACATTACTGTGGACCAGAGACCGAACTTTACCTTGAAACCGAACATTACCGTGGACCAGAGACAGAACATTACCATGGACCAGAGACAGAACATTACCGTGAAACAGAACATTATCATTGACCAGAAACGGAACATTACCGTGAAACAGAAACCGAACATTATCGTGGACCAGAAACGGAACATTATCGTGGACCAGAGACAGAACATTACCATGAAACCGAAACAGAACATTATCGTGGACCAGAAACGGAACATTATCGTGGACCAGAAACAGAACATTATCGTGGATCAGAGACAGAACATTATCGTGGACCAGAGACAGAACATTACCGTGAAACCTAAACAGAACAATATCGTTGACAAGAAACGGAACATTATCGTGAAACCTAACATTATCGTGGACCAGAAACACAACATTATCGTGGACCAGAAACGGAACATTACCGTGAAACAGAAACACAACATTATCGTGGACCAGAGACGGAACATTACCGTGAAACCGAACATTACCCTGGACCAGAGACAGAACATTACCGTGGACCAGAGACAGAACATTACCGTGAAACCGAAACAGAACATTATCGTGGACATGAAACGGAATATTACCGTGAAACAGAAACACAACATTATCGTGGACCAGAGATCGAACATTATCGTGGACCAGAAATGGAACATTACCGTGAAACCGAACATTATCGTGGACCAGAGACGGAACATTACCGTGGACCAGAACATTACCGTGGACCAGAACATTACCGTGAAACCGAACATTATCGTGAAACCGAACATTATCGTGGACCAGAGACCGAACATTACCGTGAAAACGAACATTACCGTGGACCAGAGACCGAACATTACCGTGAAACCCAACATTACCGTGAAACCCAAACAGAACATTACCGTGGACCAGAGACAGAATATTACCGTGAAACCGAAACAGAACATTATCGTGGACCAGAAACGGAACATTACCGTGAAACAGAAACACAACATTATCGTGGACCAGAAACGGAACATTACCGTGAAACAGAAACAGAACATTATCTTGGACCAGAGACAGAACATTACCGTGGACCAGAGACAGAACATTACCGTGGACCAGAGACAGAACATTACCGTGAAACGGAAACAGAACATTACCGTGAAACCGAAACACAACATTATCGTGGACCAGAAACGGAACATTATCATGGACCAGAGACAGAACATTATCGTGGACCAAAGACGGAACATTATCGTGGACCAGAGACGGAACATTAACGTGAAACCAAACATTATCGTGGACCAGACAAAGAACATTACCATGGACAAGAGACAGAACATTACCGTGAAACCGAAACAGAACATTATCGTGGACCAGAAACGGAACATTACCGTGGACCAGAGACAGAACATTACTGTGAAACAGAAACACAACATTACCGTGGACCAGAGACAGAACATTACCGTGAAACGGAAACAGAACAATACCGTGAAACCGAAACACAACATTATCGTGGACCAGAAACGGAACATTATCATGGACCAGAGTCAGAACATTATCGTGGACCAAAGACGGAACATTATCGTGGACCAGAGACGGAACATTAACGTGAAACCGAACATTATCGTGGACCAGACAAAGAACATTACCATGGACAAGAGACAGAACATTACCGTGAAACCGAAACAGAACATTATCGTGGACCAGAAACGGAACATTACCGTGAAACAGAAACACAAAATTATCGTGGACCAGAGACGGAACATTAACGTGAAACCGAACATTATCGTGGACCAGAGATTGAACATTACCGTGGACATGAGACAGAACATTACCGTGGACCAGAGACAGAACATTACCGTGAAACCGAACATTATCGTGGACCAGAGATTGAACATTACCGTGGACCAGAGACAGAACATTATCGTGGACCAGAGACAGAACATTATCGTGAAACCTAAACAGAACATTATCGTGGACCAGAAACGGAACATTACCGTGAAACAGAAACATAACATTATCGTGTACCAGAAACGGAACATTACCGTGAAACAGAAACACAAAATTATCGTGGACCAGAAACGGAACATTACCGTGAAACAGAAACAGAACATTATCGTGGACCAAAGACGGAACAATATCGTGGACCAGAGACGGAACATTACCGTGAAACCGAACATTATCGTGGACCAGAAACGGAACATTACCGTGAAACAGAAACACAAAATTATCGTGGACCAGAAACGGAACATTACCATCAAACAGAAACAGAACATTATCGTGGACCAAAGACGGAACATTATCGTGGACCAGAGACGGAACATTACCGTGAAACCGAACATTATCGTGGACCAGAGACGGAACATTACCGTGAAACAGAAACAAAACATTACCGTGGACCAGAGACAGAACATTACCGTGAAACGGAAACAGAACATTACCGTGAAACTGAAACAGAACATTATCGTGGACCAGAAACGGAACATTACCGTGAAACAGAAACACAAAATTATCGTGGACCAAAAACGGAACATTACCGTGAAACGGAAACAGAACATTACCGTGAAACTGAAACAGAACATTATCGTCGACCAGAAACGGAACAATATCGTGGACCAGAGACGGAACATTACCGTGAAACCGAACATTATCGTGGACCAGAAACGGAACATTACCGTGAAACAGAAACACAAAATTATCGTGGACCAGAAACGGAACATTACCATCAAACAGAAACAGAACATTATCGTGGACCAAAGACGGAACATTATCGTGGACCAGAGACGGAACATTACCGTGAAACCGAACATTATCGTGGACCAGAGACGGAACATTACTGTGAAACAGAAACAAAACATTACCGTGGACCAGAGACAGAACATTACCGTGAAACGGAAACAGAACATTACCGTGAAACTGAAACAGAACATTATCGTCGACCAGAAACGGAACATTATCATGGACCAGAGACAGAACATTACCGTGAAACCGAAACAGAACATTATCGTGGACCAGAAACGGAACATTACCGTGAAACAGAAACACAAAATTATCGTGGACCAAAAACGGAACATTACCGTCAAACAGAAACAGAACATTATCGTGGACCAAAGACGGAACATTATCGTGGACCAGAGACGGAACATTACCGTGAAACCGAACATTATCGTGGACCAGACACAGAACATTACCGTGGACCAGAGACAGAACATTACCGTGAAACCGAACATTATCGTACACCAGAAACGGAACATTACCGTGAACCAGAAACACAAAATTATCGTGGACCAGAAACGGAACATTACCATGATATAGAAACAAAACATTATCGTGGACCAGAGACGGAACATTACCGTGAAACCGAACATTATCGTGGACCAGAGATCGAACATTACCGTGGACCAGAGACACAACATTACCGTGGACCAGAGACAGAACATTACATTGGACCAGAGACAGAACATTACCGTGGACCAGAGACAGAACATTACTGTGGACCAGAGACAGAACTTTACCTTGAAAACGAACATTACCGTGGACCAGAGACAGAACATTACCATGGACCAGAGACAGAACATTACCGTGAAACAGAACATTATCATGGACCAGAAACGGAACATTACCGTGAAACAGAAACACAACATTATCGTGGACCAGAGACGGAACATTACAGTGAAACCGAAACAGAACATTATAGTGGACCAGAAACGGAACATTACCGTGAAACCGAAACAGAACATTATCGTGGACCAGAGACGGAACATTACCGGAAACCGAACATTATGGTGGACCAGAGATCGAACATTACCGTGGACCAGAGACAGAACATTACCGTGGACCAGAGACAGAACATTACCGTGGACCAGAGACAGAACATTACCGTGAACCAGAGACAGAACATTACCGTGGACCAGAGACAGAACATTACTGTGGAATAGAGACCGAACTTTACCTTGAAACCGAACATTACCGTGGACCAGAGACAGAACATTACCATGGACCAGAGACAGAACATTACCGTGAAACAGAACATTATCATTGACCAGAAACGGAACATTACCGTGAAACAGAAACCGAACATTATCGTGGACCAGAAACGGAACATTATCGTGGACCAGAGACAGAACATTACCGTGAAACCGAAACAGAACATTATCGTGGACCAGAAACGGAACATTATCGTGGACCAGAAACAGAACATTATCGTGGATCAGAGACAGAACATTATCGTGGACCAGAGACAGAACATTACCGTGAAACCTAAACAGAACAATATCGTTGACAAGAAACGGAACATTATCGTGAAACCTAACATTATCGTGGACCAGAAACACAACATTATCGTGGACCAGAAACGTAACATTACCGTGAAACAGAAACACAACATTATCGTGGACCAGAGACGGAACATTACCGTGAAACCGAATATTACCCTGGACCAGAGACAGAACATTACCGTGGACCAGAGACAGAACATTACCGTGAAACCGAAACAGAACATTATCGTGGACATGAAACGGAATATTACCGTGAAACAGAAACACAACATTATCACGGACCAGAGACGGAACATTACCATGAAACCGAACATTATCGTGGACCAGAGATCGAACATTATCGTGGACCAGAAATGGAACATTACCGTGAAACCGAACATTATCGTGGACCAGAGACGGAACATTACCGTGAAACCGAACATTATCGTCGACCAGAAATCGAACATTATCATGGACCAGAGACAGAACATTACCGTGGACCAGAAATGGAACATTACCATGAAACCGAACATTACCATGGACCAGATACGGAACATTACTGTGGACCAGAGACGGAACATTACCGTGGACCAGAACATTACCGTGGACCAGAACATTACCGTGGACCAGAACATTACCGTGAAACCGAACATTATCGTGGACCAGAGACGGAACATTACCGTGAAACCGAACATTATCGTCGACCAGAAATCGAATATTATCGTGGACCAGAGACAGAACATTACCGTGGACCAGAAATGGAACTTTACCTTGAAACCGAACATTACCATGGACCAGAGACAGAACATTACCGTGAAACAGAACATTATCATGGACCAGAAACGGAACATTACCGTGAAACAGAAACAGAACATTATCGTGGACTAGAAACGGAACATTACCCTGAAACCGAAACAGAACATTATCGTGGACCAGAAACGGAACATTATCGTGGACCAGAGACAGAACATTACCGTGAAACCGAAACAGAACATTATCGTGGACCAGAAACGGAACATTATCGTGGACCAGAGACAGAACATTATCGTGGATCAGAGACAGAACATTATCGTTGACCAGAAACGGAACATTATCGTGAAACCGAACATTATCGTCGACCAGAAACACAACATTATCGTGGACCAGAAACGGAACATTACCGTTAAACAGAAACACAACATTATCGAGGACCAGAGACGGAACATTTCCGTGAATCCGAACATTAACGTGGACCAGAGACAGAACATTACCGTGAAACCGAAACAGAACATTATCGTGGACCAGAAACGGAACATTACCGTGAAACGGAAACACAACATTATCGTGGACCAGAGACGGAACATTACCGTGAAACCGAACATTATCGTGGACCAGAGATCGAACATTATCGTGGACCAGAGACAGAACATTACCGTGGACCAGAAATGGAACATTACCGTGAAACCGAACATTATCATGGACCAGACACAGAACATTACCGTGGACAAGAGACAGAATATTACCGTGAAACCGAATATTATCGTGGACCAGAAACGGAACATTACCGTGAAACCGAAACACAACATTATCGTGGACCAGAAACGGAACATTACCGTGAAACCGAAACAGAACATTATCGTGGACCAGAGACGGAACATTACCGTGAAACCGAACATTATCGTGGACCAGAGATCGAACATTACCGTGGACCAGAGACACAACATTATCGTGGACCAGAAACGGAACATTACCATCAAACACAAACAGAACATTATCGTGGACCAAAGACGGAACATTATCGTGGACCAGAGACGGAACATTACCGTGAAACCGAACATTATCGTGGACCAGAGACGGAACATTACCGTGAAACAGAAACAAAACATTACCGTGGACCAGAGACAGAAAATTACCGTGAAACGGAAACAGAACATTACCGTGAAACTGAAACAGAACATTATCGTGGACCAGAAACGGAACATTATCATGGACCAGAGACAGAACATTACCGTGAAACCGAAACAGAACATTATCTTGGACCAGAAACGGAACATTACCGTGAAACAGAAACACAAAATTATCGTGGACCAAAAACGGAACATTACCGTCAAACAGAAACAGAACATTATCGTGGACCAGAGACGGAACATTACAGTGAAACCGAACATTACCGTGGACCAGAGACAGAACATTACCGTGGACCAGAGACAGAACATTACCGTGAAACCGAAACAGAACATTATCGTGGACATGAAACGGAACATTACCGTGAAACAGAAACACAACATTATCGTGGACCAGAGACGGAACATTACCATGAAACCGAACATTATCGTGGACCAGAGATCGAACATTATCGTGGACCAGAGACAGAACATTACCGTGGACATGAAATGGAACATTACCGTGAAACCGAACATTATCATGGACCAGATACGGAACATTACCGTGAAACCGAACATTATCGTCGACCAGAAATCGAACATTATCATGGACCAGAGACAGAACATTACCGTGGACCAGAAATGGAACATTACCATGAAACCGAACATTACCATGGACCAGATACGGAACATTACTGTGGACCAGAGACGGAACATTACCGTGGACCAGAACATTACCGTGAAACCGAACATTATCGTGGACCAGAGACGGAACATTTCCGTGAAACCGAACATTATCGTCGACCAGAAATCGAACATTATCGTGGACCAGAGACAGAACATTACCGTGGACCAGAAATGGAACTTTACCTTGAAACCGAACATTACCATGGACCAGAGACAGAACATTACCGTGAAACAGAACATTATCATGGACCAGAAACGGAACATTACCGTGAAACAGAAACACAAAATTATCGTGGACCAAAAACGGAACATTACCGTCAAACAGAAACAGAACATTATCGTGGACCAGACACGGAACATTACAGTGAAACCGAACATTACCGTGGACCAGAGACAGAACATTACCGTGAAACCGAAACAGAACATTATCGTGGACATGAAACGGAACATTACCGTGAAACAGAAACACAACATTATCGTGGACCAGAGACGGAACATTACCATGAAACCGAACATTATCGTGGACCAGAGATCGAACATTATCATGGACCAGAGACAGAACATTACCGTGGACCAGAAATGGAACATTACCGTGAAACCGAACATTATCATGGACCAGATACGGAACATTACCGTGAAACCGAACATTATCGTCGACCAGAAATCGAACATTATCATGGACCAGAGACAGAACATTACCGTGGACCAGAAATGGAACATTACCATGAAACCGAACATTACCATGGACCAGATACGGAACATTACTGTGGACCAGAGACGGAACATTACCGTGGACCAGAACATTACCGTGGTCCAGAACATTACCGTGAAACCGAACATTATCGTGGACCAGAGACGGAACATTACCGTGAAACCGAACATTATCGTCGACCAGAAATCGAACATTATCGTGGACCAGAGACAGAACATTACCGTGGACCAGAAATGGAACTTTACCTTGAAACCGAACATTACCATGGACCAGAGACAGAACATTACCGTGAAACAGAACATTATCATGGACCAGAAACGGAACATTACCGTGAAACAGAAACAGAACATTATCGTGGACTAGAAACGGAACATTACCGTGAAACCGAAACAGAACATTATCGTGGACCAGAAACGGAACAATATCGTGGACCAGAGACAGAACATTACCGTGAAACCGAAACAGAACATTATCGTGGACCAGAAACGGAACATTATCGTGGACCAGAGACAGAACATTATCGTGGATCAGAGACAGAACATTATCGTTGACCAGAAACGGAACATTATCGTGAAACCGAACATTATCGTCGACCAGAAACACAACATTATCGTGGACCAGAAACGGAACATTACCGTTAAACAGAAACACAACATTATCGAGGACCAGAGACGGAACAATTCCGTGAATCCGAACATTAACGTGGACCAGAGACAGAACATTACCGTGAAACCGAAACAGAACATTATCGTGGACCAGAAACGGAACATTACCGTGAAACGGAAACACAACATTATCGTGGACCAGAGACGGAACATTACCGTGAAACCGAACATTATCGTGGACCAGAGATCGAACATTATCGTGGACCAGAGACAGAACATTACCGTGGACCAGAAATGGAACATTACCGTGAAACCGAACATTATCGTGGACCAGACACAGAACATTACCGTGGACCAGAGACAGAATATTACCGTGAAACCGAATATTATCGTGGACCAGAAACGGAACATTACCGTGAAACCGAAACACAACATTATCGTGGACCAGAAACGGAACATTACCGTGAAACCGAAACAGAACATTATCGTGGACCAGAGACGGAACATTACCGTGAAACCGAACATTATCGTGGACCAGAGATCGAACATTATCGTGGACCAGAGACAGAACATTACCGTGGACCAGAGACAGAACATTACCGTGAAACCGAAACAGAACATTACCGTGGACCAGAGACAGAACATTACCGTGGACCAGAGACAGAACATTACCGTGAAACCGAAACAGAACATTATCGTGGACATGAAACGGAACATTACCGTGAAACAGAAACACAACATTATCGTGGACCAGAGACGGAACATTACCATGAAACCGAACATTATCGTGGACCAGAGATCGAACATTATCGTGGACCAGAGACAGAACATTACCGTGGACCAGAAATGGAACATTACCGTGAAACCGAACATTATCATGGACCAGATACGGAACATTACTGTGGACCAGAGACGGAACATTACCGTGGACCAGAACATTACCGTGGACCAGAACATTACCGTGAAACCGAACATTATCGTGGACCAGAGACGGAACATTACCGTGAAACCGAACATTATCGTCGACCAGAAATCGAACATTATCGTGGACCAGAGACAGAACATTACCGTGGACCAGAAATGGAACTTTACCTTGAAACCGAACATTACCATGGACCAGAGACAGAACATTACCGTGAAACAGAACATTATCATGGACCAGAAACGGAACATTATCATGGACCAGAAACGGAACATTACCGTGAAACAGAAACACAAAATTATCGTGGACCAAAAACGGAACATTACCGTCAAACAGAAACAGAACATTATCGTGGACCAGACACGGAACATTACAGTGAAACCGAACATTACCGTGGACCAGAAACGGAACATTACCGTGAAACCGAAACAGAACATTATCGTGGACCAGAGACGGAACATTACCGTGAAACCGAACATTATCGTGGACCAGAGATCGAACATTATCGTGGACCAGAGACAGAACATTACCGTGGACCAGAGACAGAACATTACCGTGAAACCGAAACAGAACATTACCGTGGACCAGAGACAGAACATTACCGTGGACCAGAGACAGAACATTACCGTGAAACCGAAACAGAACATTATCGTGGACATGAAACGGAACATTACCGTGAAACAGAAACACAACATTATCGTGGACCAGAGACGGAACATTACCATGAAACCGAACATTATCGTGGACCAGAGATCGAACATTATCGTGGACCAGAGACAGAACATTACCGTGGACCAGAAATGGAACATTACCGTGAAACCGAACATTATCATGGACCAGATACGGAACATTACTGTGGACCAGAGACGGAACATTACCGTGGACCAGAACATTACCGTGGACCAGAACATTACCGTGAAACCGAACATTATCGTGGACCAGAGACGGAACATTACCGTGAAACCGAACATTATCGTCGACCAGAAATCGAACATTATCGTGGACCAGAGACAGAACATTACCGTGGACCAGAAATGGAACTTTACCTTGAAACCGAACATTACCATGGACCAGAGACAGAACATTACCGTGAAACAGAACATTATCATGGACCAGAAACGGAACATTATCATGGACCAGAAACGGAACATTACCGTGAAACAGAAACACAAAATTATCGTGGACCAAAAACGGAACATTACCGTCAAACAGAAACAGAACATTATCGTGGACCAGACACGGAACATTACAGTGAAACCGAACATTACCGTGGACCAGAGACAGAACATTACCGTGAAACCGAAACAGAACATTATCGTGGACATGAAACGGAACATTAACGTGAAACAGAAACACAACATTATCGTGGACCAGAGACGGAACATTACCATGAAACCGAACATTATCGTGGACCAGAGATCGAACATTATCGTGGACCAGAGACAGAACATTACCGTGGACCAGAAATGGAACATTACCGTGAAACCGAACATTATCATGGACCAGATACGGAACATTACCGTGAAACCGAACATTATCGTCGACCAGAAATCGAACATTATCATGGACCAGAGACAGAACATTACCGTGGACCAGAAATGGAACATTACCATGAAACCGAACATTACCATGGACCAGATACGGAACATTACTGTGGACCAGAGACGGAACATTACCGTGGACCAGAACATTACCGTGGACCAGAACATTACCGTGAAACCGAACATTATCGTGGACCAGAGACGGAACATTACCGTGAAACCGAACATTATCGTCGACCAGAAATCGAACATTATCGTGGACCAGAGACAGAACATTACCGTGGACCAGAAATGGAACTTTACCTTGAAACCGAACATTACCATGGACCAGAGACAGAACATTACCGTGAAACAGAACATTATCATGGACCAGAAACGGAACATTACCGTGAAACAGAAACAGAACATTATCGTGGACTAGAAACGGAACATTACCGTGAAACCGAAACAGAACATTATCGTGGACCAGAAACGGAACAATATCGTGGACCAGAGACAGAACATTACCGTGAAACCGAAACAGAACATTATCGTGGACCAAAAACGGAACATTATCGTGGACCAGAGACAGAACATTATCGTGGATCAGAGACAGAACATTATCGTTGACCAGAAACGGAACATTATCGTGAAACCGAACATTATCGTCGACCAGAAACACAACATTATCGTGGACCAGAAACGGAACATTACCGTTAAACAGAAACACAACATTATCGAGGACCAGAGACGGAACAATTCCGTGAATCCGAACATTAACGTGGACCAGAGACAGAACATTACCGTGAAACCGAAACAGAACATTATCGTGGACCAGAAACGGAACATTACCGTGAAACGGAAACACAACATTATCGTGGACCAGAGACGGAACATTACCGTGAAACCGAACATTATCGTGGACCAGAGATCGAACATTATCGTGGACCAGAGACAGAACATTACCGTGGACCAGAAATGGAACATTACCGTGAAACCGAACATTATCGTGGACCAGACACAGAACATTACCGTGGACCAGAGACAGAATATTACCGTGAAACCGAATATTATCGTGGACCAGAAACGGAACATTACCGTGAAACCGAAACACAACATTATCGTGGACCAGAAACGGAACATTACCGTGAAACCGAAACAGAACATTATCGTGGACCAGAGACGGAACATTACCGTGAAACCGAACATTATCGTGGACCAGAGATCGAACATTATCGTGGACCAGAGACAGAACATTACCGTGGACCAGAGACAGAACATTACCGTGAAACCGAAACAGAACATTACCGTGGACCAGAGAAAGAACATTACCGTGGACCAGAGACAGAACATTACCGTGAAACCGAAACAGAACATTATCGTGGACATGAAACGGAACATTACCGTGAAACAGAAACACAACATTATCGTGGACCAGAGACGGAACATTACCATGAAACCGAACATTATCGTGGACCAGAGATCGAACATTATCGTGGACCAGAGACAGAACATTACCGTGGACCAGAAATGGAACATTACCGTGAAACCGAACATTATCATGGACCAGATACGGAACATTACCGTGAAACCGAACATTATCGTCGACCAGAAATCGAACATTATCATGGACCAGAGACAGAACATTACCGTGGACCAGAAATGGAACATTACCATGAAACCGAACATTACCATGGACCAGATACGGAACATTACTGTGGACCAGAGACGGAACATTACCGTGGACCAGAACATTACCGTGGACCAGAACATTACCGTGAAACCGAACATTATCGTGGACCAGAGACGGAACATTACCGTGAAACCGAACATTATCGTCGACCAGAAATCGAACATTATCGTGGACCAGAGACAGAACATTACCGTGGACCAGAAATGGAACTTTACCTTGAAACCGAACATTACCATGGACCAGAGACAGAACATTACCGTGAAACAGAACATTATCATGGACCAGAAACGGAACATTACCGTGAAACAGAAACACAAAATTATCGTGGACCAAAAACGGAACATTACCGTGAAACAGAAACAGAACATTATCGTGGACCAGACACGGAACATTACAGTGAAACCGAACATTACCGTGGACCAGAGACAGAACATTACCGTGAAACCGAAACAGAACATTATCGTGGACATGAAACGGAACATTACCGTGAAACAGAAACACAACATTATCGTGGACCAGAGACGGAACATTACCATGAAACCGAACATTATCGTGGACCAGAGATCGAACATTATCGTGGACCAGAGACAGAACATTACCGTGGACCAGAAATGGAACATTACCGTGAAACCGAACATTATCATGGACCAGATACGGAACATTACCGTGAAACCGAACATTATCGTCGACCAGAAATCGAACATTATCATGGACCAGAGACAGAACATTACCGTGGACCAGAAATGGAACATTACCATGAAACCGAACATTACCATGGACCAGATACGGAACATTACTGTGGACCAGAGACGGAACATTACCGTGGACCAGAACATTACCGTGGACCAGAACATTACCGTGAAACCGAACATTATCGTGGACCAGAGACGGAACATTACCGTGAAACCGAACATTATCGTCAACCAGAAATCGAACATTATCGTGGACCAGAGACAGAACATTACCGTGGACCAGAAATGGAACTTTACCTTGAAACCGAACATTACCATGGACCAGAGACAGAACATTACCGTGAAACAGAACATTATCATGGACCAGAAACGGAACATTACCGTGAAACAGAAACAGAACATTATCGTGGACTAGAAACGGAACATTACCGTGAAACCGAAACAGAACATTATCGTGGACCAGAAACGGAACAATATCGTGGACCAGAGACAGAACATTACCGTGAAACCGAAACAGAACATTATCGTGGACCAGAAACGGAACATTATCGTGGACCAGAGACAGAACATTATCGTGGATCAGAGACAGAACATTATCGTTGACCAGAAACGGAACATTATCGTGAAACCGAACATTATCGTCGACCAGAAACACAACATTATCGTGGACCAGAAACGGAACATTACCGTTAAACAGAAACACAACATTATCGAGGACCAGAGACGGAACAATTCCGTGAATCCGAACATTAACGTTGACCAGAGACAGAACATTACCGTGAAACCGAAACAGAACATTATCGTGGACCAGAAACGGAACATTACCGTGAAACGGAAACACAACATTATCGTGGACCAGAGACGGAACATTACCGTGAAACCGAACATTATCGTGGACCAGAGATCGAACATTATCGTGGACCAGAGACAGAACATTACCGTGGACCAGAAATGGAACATTACCGTGAAACCGAACATTATCGTGGACCAGACACAGAACATTACCGTGGACCAGAGACAGAATATTACCGTGAAACCGAATATTATCGTGGACCAGAAACGGAACATTACCGTGAAACCAAAACACAACATTATCGTGGACCAGAAACGGAACATTACCGTGAAACCGAAACAGAACATTATCGTGGACCAGAGACGGAACATTACCGTGAAACCGAACATTATCGTGGACCAGAGATCGAACATTACCAAGGACCAGAGACACAACATTATCGTGGACCAGAAACGGAACATTACCATCAAACAGAAACAGAACATTATCGTGGACCAAAGACAGAACATTATCGTGGACCAGAGACGGAACATTACCGTGAAACCGAACATTATCGTGGACAAGAGACGGAACATTACCGTGAAACAGAAACAAAACATTACCGTGAACCAGAGACAGAACATTACCGTGAAACGGAAACAGAACATTACCGTGAAACTGAAACAGAATATTATCGTGGACCAGAAACGGAACATTATCATGGACCAGAGACAGAACATTACCGTGAAACCGAAACAGAACATTATCTTGGACCAGAAACGGAACATTACCGTGAAACAGAAACACAAAATTATCGTGGACCAAAAACGGAACATTACCGTCAAACAGAAACAGAACATTATCATGGACCAAAGACGGAACATTATCGTGGACCAGAGACGGAACATTACCGTGAAACCGAACATTATCGTGGACCAGACACAGAACATTGCCGTGGACCAGAGACAGAACATTACCGTGAAACCGAACATTATCGTGTACCAGAAACGGAACATTACCGTGAACCAGAAACACAAAATTATCGTGGACCAGAAACGGAAAATTACCGTGATACAGAAACCGAACATTATCGTGGACCAGAGATCGAACATTACCGTGGACCAGAGACACAACATTACCGTGGACCAGAGACAGAACATTACCGTGGACCAGAGACAGAACATTACCGTGGACCAGAGACAGAACATTACCGTGGACCAGAGACAGAACATTACTGTGGACCAGAGACAGAACTTTACCTTGAAACCGAACATTACCGTGGACCAGAGACAGAACATTACCATGGACCAGAGACAGAATATTACCGTGAAACCGAAACAGAACATTATCGTGGACATGAAACGGAATATTACCGTGAAACAGAAACACAACATTATCGTGGACCAGAGACGGAACATTACCATGAAACCGAACATTATCGTGGACCAGAGATCGAACATTATCGTGGACCAGAAATGGAACATTACCGTGAAACCGAACATTATCGTGGACCAGAGACGGAACATTACCGTGAAACCGAACATTATCGTCGACCAGAAATCGAACATTATCATGGACCAGAGACAGAACATTACCGTGGACCAGAAATGGAACATTACCATGAAACCGAACATTACCATGGACCAGATACGGAACATTACTGTGGACCAGAGACGGAACATTACCGTGGACCAGAACATTACCGTGGACCAGAACATTACCGTGGACCAGAACATTACCGTGAAACCGAACATTATCGTGGACCAGAGACGGAACATTACCGTGAAACCGAACATTATCGTCGACCAGAAATCGAATATTATCGTGGACCAGAGACAGAACATTACCGTGAAACAGAACATTATCATGGACCAGAAACGGAACATTACCGTGAAATAGAAACAGAACATTATCGTGGACTAGAAACGGAACATTACCGTGAAACCGAAACAGAACATTATCGTGGACCAGAAACGGAACATTATCGTGGACCAGAGACAGAACATTACCGTGAAACCGAAACAGAACATTATCGTGGACCAGAAACGGAACATTATCGTGGACCAGAGACAGAACATTATCGTGGATCAGAGACAGAACATTATCGTTGACCAGAAACGGAACATTATCGTGAAACCGAACATTATCGTCGACCAGAAACACAACATTATCGTAGACCAGAAACGGAACATTACCGTTAAACAGAAACACAACATTATCGAGGACCAGAGACGGAACATTTCCGTGAATCCGAACATTAACGTGGACCAGAGACAGAACATTACCGTGAAACCGAAACAGAACATTATCGTGGACCAGAAACGGAACATTACCGTGAAACGGAAACACAACATTATCGTGGACCAGAGACGGAACATTACCGTGAAACCGAACATTATCGTGGACCAGAGATCGAACATTATCGTGGACCAGAGACAGAACATTACCGTGGACCAAAAATGGAACATTACCGTGAAACCGAACATTATCGTGGACCAGACACAGAACATTACCGTGGACCAGAGACACAACATTATCGTGGACCAGAAACGGAACATTACCATCAAACAGAAACAGAACATTATCGTGGACCAAAGACGGAACATTATCGTGGACCAGAGACGGAACATTACCGTGAAACCGAACATTATCGTGGACCAGAGACGGAACATTACCGTGAAACAGAAACAAAACATTACCGTGGACCAGAGACAGAAAATTACCGTGAAACGGAAACAGAACATTACCGTGAAACTGAAACAGAACATTATCGTGGACCAGAAACGGAACATTATCATGGACCAGAGACAGAACATTACCGTGGACCAGAAACGGAACATTATCTTGGACCAGAAACGGAACATTACCGTGAAACAGAAACACAAAATTATCGTGGACCAAAAACGGAACATTACCGTCAAACAGAAACAGAACATTATCGTGGACCAGAGACGGAACATTACAGTGAAACCGAACATTACCGTGGACCAGAGACAGAACATTACCGTGGACCAGAGACAGAACATTACCGTGAAACCGAAACAGAACATTATCGTGGACATGAAACGGAACATTACCGTGAAACAGAAACACAACATTATCGTGGACCAGAGACGGAACATTACCATGAAACCGAACATTATCGTGGACCAGAGATCGAACATTATCGTGGACCAGAGACAGAACATTACCGTGGACCAGAAATGGAACATTACCGTGAAACCGAACATTATCATGGACCAGATACGGAACATTACCGTGAAACCGAACATTATCGTCGACCAGAAATCGAACATTATCATGGACCAGAGACAGAACATTACCGTGGACCAGAAATGGAACATTACCATGAAACCGAACATTACCATGGACCAGATACGGAACATTACTGTGGACCAGAGACGGAACATTACCGTGGACCAGAACATTACCGTGGACCAGAACATTACCGTGAAACCGAACATTATCGTGGACCAGAACATTACCGTGAAACCGAACATTATCGTGGACCAGAGACGGAACATTACCGTGAAACCGAACATTATCGTCGACCAGAAATCGAACATTATCGTGGACCAGAGACAGAACATTACCGTGGACCAGAAATGGAACTTTACCTTGAAACCGAACATTACCATGGACCAGAGACAGAACATTACCGTGAAACAGAACATTATCATGGACCAGAAACGGAACATTACCGTGAAACAGAAACACAAAATTATCGTGGACCAAAAACGGAACATTACCGTCAAACAGAAACAGAACATTATCGTGGACCAAAGACGGAACATTATCGTGGACCAGAGACAGAACATTACCGTGAAACCGAACATTATCGTGGACCAGAGACGGAACATTACCGTGAAACAGAAACAAAACATTACCGTGGACCAGAGACAGAAAATTACGGTGAAACGGAAACAGAACATTACCGTGAAACTGAAACAGAACATTATCGTGGACCAGAAACGGAACATTATCATGGACCAGAGACAGAACATTACCGTGAAACCGAAACAGAACATTATCTTGGACCAGAAACGGAACATTACCGTGAAACAGAAACACAAAATTATCGTGGACCAAAAACGGAACATTACCGTCAAACAGAAACAGAACATTATCGTGGACCAGAGACGGAACATTACAGTGAAACCGAACATTACCGTGGACCAGAGACAGAACATTACCGTGGACCAGAGACAGAACATTACCGTGAAACCGAAACAGAACATTATCGTGGACATGAAACGGAACATTACCGTGAAACAGAAACACAACATTATCGTGGACCAGAGACGGAACATTACCATGAAACCGAACATTATCGTGGACCAGAGATCGAACATTATCGTGGACCAGAGACAGAACATTACCGTGGACCAGAAATGGAACATTACCGTGAAACCGAACATTATCATGGACCAGATACGGAACATTACCGTGAAACCGAACATTATCGTCGACCAGAAATCGAACATTATCATGGACCAGAGACAGAACATTACCGTGAAACAGAACATTATCATGGACCAGAAACGGAACATTACCGTGAAACAGAAACACAAAATTATCGTGGACCAAAAACGGAACATTACCGTCAAACAGAAACAGAACATTATCGTGGACCAGAGACGGAACATTACAGTGAAACCGAACATTACCGTGGACCAGAGACAGAACATTACCGTGAAACCGAAACAGAACATTATCGTGGACATGAAACGGAACATTACCGTGAAACAGAAACACAACATTATCGTGGACCAGAGACAGAACATTACCGTGGACCAGAAATGGAACTTTACCTTGAAACCGAACATTACCATGGACCAGAGACAGAACATTACCGTGAAACAGAACATTATCATGGACCAGAAACGGAACATTACCGTGAAACAGAAACACAAAATTATCGTGGACCAAAAACGGAACATTACCGTCAAACAGAAACAGAACATTATCGTGGACCAGAGACGGAACATTACAGTGAAACCGAACATTACCGTGGACCAGAGACAGAACATTACCGTGAAACCGAAACAGAACATTATCGTGGACATGAAACGGAACATTACCGTGAAACAGAAACACAACATTATCGTGGACCAGAGACCGAACATTACCATGAAACCGAACATTATCGTGGACCAGACATCGAACATTATCGTGGACCAGAGACAGAACATTACCGTGGACCAGAAATGGAACATTACCGTGAAACCGAACATTATCATGGACCAGATACGGAACATTACCGTGAAACCGAAACACAACATTATCGTGGACCAGAGACGGAACATTACCGTGAAACCGAACATTATCGTGGACCAGAGATCGAACATTACCGTGGACCAGAGACACAACATTATCGTGGACCAGAAACGGAACATTACCATCAAACAGAAACAGAACATTATCGTGGACCAAAGACGGAACATTATCGTGGACCAGAGACAGAACATTACCGTGAAACCGAACATTATCGTGGACCAGAGACGGAACATTACCGTGAAACAGAAACAAAACATTACCGTGGACCAGAGACAGAAAATTACCGTGAAACGGAAACAGAACATTACCGTGAAACTGAAACAGAACATTATCGTGGACCAGAAACGGAACATTATCATGGACCAGAGACAGAACATTACCGTGAAACCGAAACAGAACATTATCTTGGACCAGAAACGGAACATTACCGTGAAACAGAAACACAAAATTATCGTGGACCAAAAACGGAACATTACCGTCAAACAGAAACAGAACATTATCGTGGACCAGAGACGGAACATTACAGTGAAACCGAACATTACCGTGGACCAGAGACAGAACATTACCGTGGACCAGAGACAGAACATTACCGTGAAACCGAAACAGAACATTATCGTGGACATGAAACGGAACATTACCGTGAAACAGAAACACAACATTATCGTGGACCAGAGACGGAACATTACCATGAAACCGAACATTATCGTGGACCAGAGATCGAACATTATCGTGGACCAGAGACAGAACATTACCGTGGACCAGAAATGGAACATTACCGTGAAACCGAACATTATCATGGACCAGATACGGAACATTACCGTGAAACCGAACATTATCGTCGACCAGAAATCGAACATTATCATGGACCAGAGACAGAACATTACCGTGGACCAGAAATGGAACATTACCATGAAACCGAACATTACCATGGACCAGATACGGAACATTACTGTGGACCAGAGACGGAACATTACCGTGGACCAGAACATTACCGTGGACCAGAACATTACCGTGAAACCGAACATTATCATGGACCAGATACGGAACATTACCGTGAAACCGAACATTATCGTCGACCAGAAATCGAACATTATCATGGACCAGAGACAGAACATTACCGTGGACCAGAAATGGAACATTACCATGAAACCGAACATTACCATGGACCAGATACGGAACATTACTGTGGACCAGAGACGGAACATTACCGTGGACCAGAACATTACCGTGGACCAGAACATTACCGTGAAACCGAACATTATCGTGGACCAGAGACGGAACATTACCGTGAAACCGAACATTATCGTCGACCAGAAATCGAACATTATCGTGGACCAGAGACAGAACATTACCGTGGACCAGAAATGGAACTTTACCTTGAAACCGAACATTACCATGGACCAGAGACAGAACATTACCGTGAAACAGAACATTATCATGGACCAGAAACGGAACATTACCGTGAAACAGAAACACAAAATTATCGTGGACCAAAAACGGAACATTACCGTCAAACAGAAACAGAACATTATCGTGGACCAGAGACGGAACATTACAGTGAAACCGAACATTACCGTGGACCAGAGACAGAACATTACCGTGAAACCGAAACAGAACATTATCGTGGACATGAAACGGAACATTACCGTGAAACAGAAACACAACATTATCGTGGACCAGAGACCGAACATTACCATGAAACCGAACATTATCGTGGACCAGAGATCGAACATTATCGTGGACCAGAGACAGAACATTACCGTGGACCAGAAATGGAACATTACCGTGAAACCGAACATTATCATGGACCAGATACGGAACATTACCGTGAAACCGAAACACAACATTATCGTGGACCAGAAACGGAACATTACCGTGAAACCGAAACAGAACATTATCGTGGACCAGAGACGGAACATTACCGTGAAACCGAACATTATCGTGGACCAGAGATCGAACATTACCGTGGACCAGAGACACAACATTATCGTGGACCAGAAACGGAACATTACCATCAAACAGAAACAGAACATTATCGTGGACCAAAGACGGAACATTATCGTGGACCAGAGACAGAACATTACCGTGAAACCGAACATTATCGTGGACCAGAGACGGAACATTACCGTGAAACAGAAACAAAACATTACCGTGGACCAGAGACAGAAAATTACCGTGAAACGGAAACAGAACATTACCGTGAAACTGAAACAGAACATTATCGTGGACCAGAAACGGAACATTATCATGGACCAGAGACAGAACATTACCGTGAAACCGAAACAGAACATTATCTTGGACCAGAAACGGAACATTACCGTGAAACAGAAACACAAAATTATCGTGGACCAAAAACGGAACATTACCGTCAAACAGAAACAGAACATTATCGTGGACCAGAGACGGAACATTACAGTGAAACCGAACATTACCGTGGACCAGAGACAGAACATTACCGTGGACCAGAGACAGAACATTACCGTGAAACCGAAACAGAACATTATCGTGGACATGAAACGGAACATTACCGTGAAACAGAAACACAACATTATCGTGGACCAGAGACGGAACATTACCATGAAACCGAACATTATCGTGGACCAGAGATCGAACATTATCGTGGACCAGAGACAGAACATTACCGTGGACCAGAAATGGAACATTACCGTGAAACCGAACATTATCGTGGACCAGATACGGAACATTACCGTGAAACCGAACATTATCGTCGACCAGAAATCGAACATTATCATGGACCAGAGACAGAACATTACCGTGGACCAGAAATGGAACATTACCATGAAACCGAACATTACCATGGACCAGATACGGAACATTACTGTGGACCAGAGACGGAACATTACCGTGGACCAGAACATTACCGTGGACCAGAACATTACCGTGAAACCGAACATTATCGTGGACCAGAGACGGAACATTACCGTGAAACCGAACATTATCGTCGACCAGAAATCGAACATTATCGTGGACCAGAGACAGAACATTACCGTGGACCAGAAATGGAACTTTACCTTGAAACCGAACATTACCATGGACCAGAGACAGAACATTACCGTGAAACAGAACATTATCATGGACCAGAAACGGAACATTACCGTGAAACAGAAACACAAAATTATCGTGGACCAAAAACGGAACATTACCGTCAAACAGAAACAGAACATTATCGTGGACCAGAGACGGAACATTACAGTGAAACCGAACATTACCGTGGACCAGAGACAGAACATTACCGTGAAACCGAAACAGAACATTATCGTGGACATGAAACGGAACATTACCGTGAAACAGAAACACAACATTATCGTGGACCAGAGACCGAACATTACCATGAAACCGAACATTATCGTGGACCAGAGATCGAACATTATCGTGGACCAGAGACAGAACATTACCGTGGACCAGAAATGGAACATTACCGTGAAACCGAACATTATCATGGACCAGATACGGAACATTACCGTGAAACCGAAACACAACATTATCGTGGACCAGAAACGGAACATTACCGTGAAACCGAAACAGAACATTATCGTGGACCAGAGACGGAACATTACCGTGAAACCGAACATTATCGTGGACCAGAGATCGAACATTACCGTGGACCAGAGACACAACATTATCGTGGACCAGAAACGGAACATTACCATCAAACAGAAACAGAACATTATCGTGGACCAAAGACGGAACATTATCGTGGACCAGAGACGGAACATTACCGTGAAACCGAACATTATCGTGGACCAGAGACGGAACATTACCGTGAAACAGAAACAAAACATTACCGTGGACCAGAGACAGAAAATTACCGTGAAACGGAAACAGAACATTACCGTGAAACTGAAACAGAACATTATCGTGGACCAGAAACGGAACATTATCATGGACCAGAGACAGAACATTACCGTGAAACCGAAACAGAACATTATCTTGGACCAGAAACGGAACATTACCGTGAAACAGAAACACAAAATTATCGTGGACCAAAAACGGAACATTACCGTCAAACAGAAACAGAACATTATCGTGGACCAGAGACGGAACATTACCATGAAACCGAACATTATCGTGGACCAGAGATCGAACATTATCGTGGACCAGAGACAGAACATTACTGTGGACCAGAAATGGAACATTACCGTGAAACCGAACATTATCATGGACCAGATACGGAACATTACCGTGAAACCGAACATTATCGTCGACCAGAAATCGAACATTATCATGGACCAGAGACAGAACATTACCGTGGACCAGAAATGGAACATTACCATGAAACCGAACATTACCATGGACCAGATACGGAACATTACTGTGGACCAGAGACGGAACATTACCGTGGACCAGAACATTACCGTGGACCAGAACATTACCGTGAAACCGAACATTATCGTGGACCAGAGACGGAACATTACCGTGAAACCGAACATTATCGTCGACCAGAAATCGAACATTATCGTGGACCAGAGACAGAACATTACCGTGGACCAGAAATGGAACTTTACCTTGAAACCGAACATTACCATGGACCAGAGACAGAACATTACCGTGAAACAGAACATTATCATGGACCAGAAACGGAACATTACCGTGAAACAGAAACACAAAATTATCGTGGACCAAAAACGGAACATTACCGTCAAACAGAAACAGAACATTATCGTGGACCAGAGACGGAACATTACAGTGAAACCGAACATTACCGTGGACCAGAGACAGAACATTACCGTGAAACCGAAACAGAACATTATCGTGGACATGAAACGGAACATTACCGTGAAACAGAAACACAACATTATCGTGGACAGGAGACGGAACATTACCATGAAACCGAACATTATCGTCGACCAGAAATCGAACATTATCATGGACCAGAGACAGAACATTACCGTGGACCAGAAATGGAACATTACCATGAAACCGAACATTACCATGGACCAGATACGGAACATTACTGTGGACCAGAGACGGAACATTACCGTGGACCAGAACATTACCGTGGACCAGAACATTACCGTGAAACCGAACATTATCGTGGACCAGAGACGGAACATTACCGTGAAACCGAACATTATCGTCGACCAGAAATCGAACATTATCGTGGACCAGAGACAGAACATTACCGTGGACCAGAAATGGAACTTTACCTTGAAACCGAACATTACCATGGACCAGAGACAGAACATTACCGTGAAACAGAACATTATCATGGACCAGAAACGGAACATTACCGTGAAACAGAAACACAAAATTATCGTGGACCAAAAACGGAACATTACCGTGAAACAGAAACAGAACATTATCGTGGACCAGACACGGAACATTACAGTGAAACCGAACATTACCGTGGACCAGAGACAGAACATTACCGTGAAACCGAAACAGAACATTATCGTGGACATGAAACGGAACATTACCGTGAAACAGAAACACAACATTATCGTGGACCAGAGACGGAACATTACCATGAAACCGAACATTATCGTGGACCAGAGATCGAACATTATCGTGGACCAGAGACAGAACATTACCGTGGACCAGAAATGGAACATTACCGTGAAACCGAACATTATCATGGACCAGATACGGAACATTACCGTGAAACCGAACATTATCGTCGACCAGAAATCGAACATTATCATGGACCAGAGACAGAACATTACCGTGGACCAGAAATGGAACATTACCATGAAACCGAACATTACCATGGACCAGATACGGAACATTACTGTGGACCAGAGACGGAACATTACCGTGGACCAGAACATTACCGTGGACCAGAACATTACCGTGAAACCGAACATTATCGTGGACCAGAGACGGAACATTACCGTGAAACCGAACATTATCGTCAACCAGAAATCGAACATTATCGTGGACCAGAGACAGAACATTACCGTGGACCAGAAATGGAACTTTACCTTGAAACCGAACATTACCATGGACCAGAGACAGAACATTACCGTGAAACAGAACATTATCATGGACCAGAAACGGAACATTACCGTGAAACAGAAACAGAACATTATCGTGGACTAGAAATGGAACATTACCGTGAAACCGAAACAGAACATTATCGTGGACCAGAAACGGAACAATATCGTGGACCAGAGACAGAACATTACCGTGAAACCGAAACAGAACATTATCGTGGACCAGAAACGGAACATTATCGTGGACCAGAGACAGAACATTATCGTGGATCAGAGACAGAACATTATCGTTGACCAGAAACGGAACATTATCGTGAAACCGAACATTATCGTCGACCAGAAACACAACATTATCGTGGACCAGAAACGGAACATTACCGTTAAACAGAAACACAACATTATCGAGGACCAGAGACGGAACAATTCCGTGAATCCGAACATTAACGTTGACCAGAGACAGAACATTACCGTGAAACCGAAACAGAACATTATCGTGGACCAGAAACGGAACATTACCGTGAAACGGAAACACAACATTATCGTGGACCAGAGACGGAACATTACCGTGAAACCGAACATTATCGTGGACCAGAGATCGAACATTATCGTGGACCAGAGACAGAACATTACCGTGGACCAGAAATGGAACATTACCGTGAAACCGAACATTATCGTGGACCAGACACAGAACATTACCGTGGACCAGAGACAGAATATTACCGTGAAACCGAATATTATCGTGGACCAGAAACGGAACATTACCGTGAAACCAAAACACAACATTATCGTGGACCAGAAACGGAACATTACCGTGAAACCGAAACAGAACATTATCGTGGACCAGAGACGGAACATTACCGTGAAACCGAACATTATCGTGGACCAGAGATCGAACATTACCAAGGACCAGAGACACAACATTATCGTGGACCAGAAACGGAACATTACCATCAAACAGAAACAGAACATTATCGTGGACCAAAGACAGAACATTATCGTGGACCAGAGACGGAACATTACCGTGAAACCGAACATTATCGTGGACAAGAGACGGAACATTACCGTGAAACAGAAACAAAACATTACCGTGAACCAGAGACAGAACATTACCGTGAAACGGAAACAGAACATTACCGTGAAACTGAAACAGAATATTATCGTGGACCAGAAACGGAACATTATCATGGACCAGAGACAGAACATTACCGTGAAACCGAAACAGAACATTATCTTGGACCAGAAACGGAACATTACCGTGAAACAGAAACACAAAATTATCGTGGACCAAAAACGGAACATTACCGTCAAACAGAAACAGAACATTATCATGGACCAAAGACGGAACATTATCGTGGACCAGAGACGGAACATTACCGTGAAACCGAACATTATCGTGGACCAGACACAGAACATTGCCGTGGACCAGAGACAGAACATTACCGTGAAACCGAACATTATCGTGTACCAGAAACGGAACATTACCGTGAACCAGAAACACAAAATTATCGTGGACCAGAAACGGAAAATTACCGTGATACAGAAACCGAACATTATCGTGGACCAGAGATCGAACATTACCGTGGACCAGAGACACAACATTACCGTGGACCAGAGACAGAACATTACCGTGGACCAGAGACAGAACATTACCGTGGACCAGAGACAGAACATTACCGTGGACCAGAGACAGAACATTACTGTGGACCAGAGACAGAACTTTACCTTGAAACCGAACATTACCGTGGACCAGAGACAGAACATTACCATGGACCAGAGACAGAATATTACCGTGAAACCGAAACAGAACATTATCGTGGACATGAAACGGAATATTACCGTGAAACAGAAACACAACATTATCGTGGACCAGAGACGGAACATTACCATGAAACCGAACATTATCGTGGACCAGAGATCGAACATTATCGTGGACCAGAAATGGAACATTACCGTGAAACCGAACATTATCGTGGACCAGAGACGGAACATTACCGTGAAACCGAACATTATCGTCGACCAGAAATCGAACATTATCATGGACCAGAGACAGAACATTACCGTGGACCAGAAATGGAACATTACCATGAAACCGAACATTACCATGGACCAGATACGGAACATTACTGTGGACCAGAGACGGAACATTACCGTGGACAAGAACATTACCGTGGACCAGAACATTACCGTGGACCAGAACATTACCGTGAAACCGAACATTATCGTGGACCAGAGACGGAACATTACCGTGAAACCGAACATTATCGTCGACCAGAAATCGAATATTATCGTGGACCAGAGACAGAACATTACCGTGAAACAGAACATTATCATGGACCAGAAACGGAACATTACCGTGAAATAGAAACAGAACATTATCGTGGACTAGAAACGGAACATTACCGTGAAACCGAAACAGAACATTATCGTGGACCAGAAACGGAACATTATCGTGGACCAGAGACAGAACATTACCGTGAAACCGAAACAGAACATTATCGTGGACCAGAAACGGAACATTATCGTGGACCAGAGACAGAACATTATCGTGGATCAGAGACAGAACATTATCGTTGACCAGAAACGGAACATTATCGTGAAACCGAACATTATCGTCGACCAGAAACACAACATTATCGTGGACCAGAAACGGAACATTACCGTTAAACAGAAACACAACATTATCGAGGACCAGAGACGGAACATTTCCGTGAATCCGAACATTAACGTGGACCAGAGACAGAACATTACCGTGAAACCGAAACAGAACATTATCGTGGACCAGAAACGGAACATTACCGTGAAACGGAAACACAACGTTATCGTGGACCAGAGACGGAACATTACCGTGAAACCGAACATTATCGTGGACCAGAGATCGAACATTATCGTGGACCAGAGACAGAACATTACCGTGGACCAAAAATGGAACATTACCGTGAAACCGAACATTATCGTGGACCAGACACAGAACATTACCGTGGACCAGAGACAGAATATTACCGTGAAACCGAATATTATCGTGGACCAGAAACGGAACATTACCGTGAAACCGAAACACAACATTAGCGTGGACCAGAAACGGAACATTACCGTGAAACCGAAACAGAACATTATCGTGGACCAGAGACGGAACATTACCGTGAAACCGAACATTATCGTGGACCAGAGATCGAACATTACCGTGGACCAGAGACACAACATTATCGTGGACCAGAAACGGAACATTACCATCAAACAGAAACAGAACATTATCGTGGACCAAAGACGGAACATTATCGTGGACCAGAGACGGAACATTACCGTGAAACCGAACATTATCGTGGACCAGAGACGGAACATTACCGTGAAACAGAAACAAAACATTACCGTGGACCAGAGACAGAAAATTACCGTGAAACGGAAACAGAACATTACCGTGAAACTGAAACAGAACATTATCGTGGACCAGAAACGGAACATTATCATGGACCAGAGACAGAACATTACCGTGGACCAGAAACGGAACATTATCTTGGACCAGAAACGGAACATTACCGTGAAACAGAAACACAAAATTATCGTGGACCAAAAACGGAACATTACCGTCAAACAGAAACAGAACATTATCGTGGACCAGAGACGGAACATTACAGTGAAACCGAACATTACCGTGGACCAGAGACAGAACATTACCGTGGACCAGAGACAGAACATTACCGTGAAACCGAAACAGAACATTATCGTGGACATGAAACGGAACATTACCGTGAAACAGAAACACAACATTATCGTGGACCAGAGACGGAACATTACCATGAAACCGAACATTATCGTGGACCAGAGATCGAACATTATCGTGGACCAGAGACAGAACATTACCGTGGACCAGAAATGGAACATTACCGTGAAACCGAACATTATCATGGACCAGATACGGAACATTACCGTGAAACCGAACATTATCGTCGACCAGAAATCGAACATTATCATGGACCAGAGACAGAACATTACCGTGGACCAGAAATGGAACATTACCATGAAACCGAACATTACCATGGACCAGATACGGAACATTACTGTGGACCAGAGACGGAACATTACCGTGGACCAGAACATTACCGTGGACCAGAACATTACCGTGAAACCGAACATTATCGTGGACCAGAGACGGAACATTACCGTGAAACCGAACATTATCGTCGACCAGAAATCGAACATTATCGTGGACCAGAGACAGAACATTACCGTGGACCAGAAATGGAACTTTACCTTGAAACCGAACATTACCATGGACCAGAGACAGAACATTACCGTGAAACAGAACATTATCATGGACCAGAAACGGAACATTACCGTGAAACAGAAACACAAAATTATCGTGGACCAAAAACGGAACATTACCGTCAAACAGAAACAGAACATTATCGTGGACCAGAGACGGAACATTACAGTGAAACCGAACATTACCGTGGACCAGAGACAGAACATTACCGTGAAACCGAAACAGAACATTATCGTGGACATGAAACGGAACATTACCGTGAAACAGAAACACAACATTATCGTGGACCAGAGACCGAACATTACCATGAAACCGAACATTATCGTGGACCAGAGATCGAACATTATCGTGGACCAGAGACAGAACATTACCGTGGACCAGAAATGGAACATTACCGTGAAACCGAACATTATCATGGACCAGATACGGAACATTACCGTGAAACCGAAACACAACATTATCGTGGACCAGAAACGGAACATTACCGTGAAACCGAAACAGAACATTATCGTGGACCAGAGACGGAACATTACCGTGAAACCGAACATTATCGTGGACCAGAGATCGAACATTACCGTGGACCAGAGACACAACATTATCGTGTACCAGAAACGGAACATTACCATCAAACAGAAACAGAACATTATCGTGGACCAAAGACGGAACATTATCGTGGACCAGAGACAGAACATTACCGTGAAACCGAACATTATCGTGGACCAGAGACGGAACATTACCGTGAAACAGAAACAAAACATTACCGTGGACCAGAGACAGAAAATTACCGTGAAACGGAAACAGAACATTACCGTGAAACTGAAACAGAACATTATCGTGGACCAGAAACGGAACATTATCATGGACCAGAGACAGAACATTACCGTGAAACCAAAACAGAACATTATCTTGGACCAGAAACGGAACATTACCGTGAAACAGAAACACAAAATTATCGTGGACCAAAAACGGAACATTACCGTCAAACAGAAACAGAACATTATCGTGGACCAGAGACGGAACATTACAGTGAAACCGAACATTACCGTGGACCAGAGACAGAACATTACCGTGAACCAGAGACAGAACATTACCGTGAAACCGAAACAGAACATTATCGTGGACATGAAACGGAACATTACCGTGAAACAGAAACACAACATTATCGTGGACCAGAGACGGAACATTACCATGAAACCGAACATTATCGTGGACCAGAGATCGAACATTATCGTGGACCAGAGACAGAACATTACCGTGGACCAGAAATGGAACATTACCGTGAAACCGAACATTATCATGGACCAGATACGGAACATTACCGTGAAACCGAACATTATCGTCGACCAGAAATCGAACATTATCATGGACCAGAGACAGAACATTACCGTGGACCAGAAATGGAACATTACCATGAAACCGAACATTACCATGGACCAGATACGGAACATTACTGTGGACCAGAGACGGAACATTACCGTGGACCAGAACATTACCGTGGACCAGAACATTACCGTGAAACCGAACATTATCATGGACCAGATACGGAACATTACCGTGAAACCGAACATTATCGTCGACCAGAAATCGAACATTATCATGGACCAGAGACAGAACATTACCGTGGACCAGAAATGGAACATTACCATGAAACCGAACATTACCATGGACCAGATACGGAACATTACTGTGGACCAGAGACGGAACATTACCGTGGACCAGAACATTACCGTGGACCAGAACATTACCGTGAAACCGAACATTATCGTGGACCAGAGACGGAACATTACCGTGAAACCGAACATTATCGTCGACCAGAAATCGAACATTATCGTGGACCAGAGACAGAACATTACCGTGGACCAGAAATGGAACTTTACCTTGAAACCGAACATTACCATGGACCAGAGACAGAACATTACCGTGAAACAGAACATTATCATGGACCAGAAACGGAACATTACCGTGAAACAGAAACACAAAATTATCGTGGACCAAAAACGGAACATTACCGTCAAACAGAAACAGAACATTATCGTGGACCAGAGACGGAACATTACAGTGAAACCGAACATTACCGTGGACCAGAGACAGAACATTACCGTGAAACCGAAACAGAACATTATCGTGGACATGAAACGGAACATTACCGTGAAACAGAAACACAACATTATCGTGGACCAGAGACCGAACATTACCATGAAACCGAACATTATCGTGGACCAGAGATCGAACATTATCGTGGACCAGAGACAGAACATTACCGTGGACCAGAAATGGAACATTACCGTGAAACCGAACATTATCATGGACCAGATACGGAACATTACCGTGAAACCGAAACACAACATTATCGTGGACCAGAAACGGAACATTACCGTGAAACCGAAACAGAACATTATCGTGGACCAGAGACGGAACATTACCGTGAAACCGAACATTATCGTGGACCAGAGATCGAACATTACCGTGGACCAGAGACACAACATTATCGTGGACCAGAAACGGAACATTACCATCAAACAGAAACAGAACATTATCGTGGACCAAAGACGGAACATTATCGTGGACCAGAGACAGAACATTACCGTGAAACCGAACATTATCGTGGACCAGAGACGGAACATTACCGTGAAACAGAAACAAAACATTACCGTGGACCAGAGACAGAAAATTACCGTGAAACGGAAACAGAACATTACCGTGAAACTGAAACAGAACATTATCGTGGACCAGAAACGGAACATTATCATGGACCAGAGACAGAACATTACCGTGAAACCGAAACAGAACATTATCTTGGACCAGAAACGGAACATTACCGTGAAACAGAAACACAAAATTATCGTGGACCAAAAACGGAACATTACCGTCAAACAGAAACAGAACATTATCCTGGACCAGAGACGGAACATTACAGTGAAACCGAACATTACCGTGGACCAGAGACAGAACATTACCGTGGACCAGAGACAGAACATTACCGTGAAACCGAAACAGAACATTATCGTGGACATGAAACGGAACATTACCGTGAAACAGAAACACAACATTATCGTGGACCAGAGACGGAACATTACCATGAAACCGAACATTATCGTGGACCAGAGATCGAACATTATCGTGGACCAGAGACAGAACATTACCGTGGACCAGAAATGGAACATTACCGTGAAACCGAACATTATCGTGGACCAGATACGGAACATTACCGTGAAACCGAACATTATCGTCGACCAGAAATCGAACATTATCATGGACCAGAGACAGAACATTACCGTGGACCAGAAATGGAACATTACCATGAAACCGAACATTACCATGGACCAGATACGGAACATTACTGTGGACCAGAGACGGAACATTACCGTGGACCAGAACATTACCGTGGACCAGAACATTACCGTGAAACCGAACATTATCGTGGACCAGAGACGGAACATTACCGTGAAACCGAACATTATCGTCGACCAGAAATCGAACATTATCGTGGACCAGAGACAGAACATTACCGTGGACCAGAAATGGAACTTTACCTTGAAACCGAACATTACCATGGACCAGAGACAGAACATTACCGTGAAACAGAACATTATCATGGACCAGAAACGGAACATTACCGTGAAACAGAAACACAAAATTATCGTGGACCAAAAACGGAACATTACCGTCAAACAGAAACAGAACATTATCGTGGACCAGAGACGGAACATTACAGTGAAACCGAACATTACCGTGGACCAGAGACAGAACATTACCGTGAAACCGAAACAGAACATTATCGTGGACATGAAACGGAACATTACCGTGAAACAGAAACACAACATTATCGTGGACCAGAGACCGAACATTACCATGAAACCGAACATTATCGTGGACCAGAGATCGAACATTATCGTGGACCAGAGACAGAACATTACCGTGGACCAGAAATGGAACATTACCGTGAAACCGAACATTATCATGGACCAGATACGGAACATTACCGTGAAACCGAAACACAACATTATCGTGGACCAGAAACGGAACATTACCGTGAAACCGAAACAGAACATTATCGTGGACCAGAGACGGAACATTACCGTGAAACCGAACATTATCGTGGACCAGAGATCGAACATTACCGTGGACCAGAGACACAACATTATCGTGGACCAGAAACGGAACATTACCATCAAACAGAAACAGAACATTATCGTGGACCAAAGACGGAACATTATCGTGGACCAGAGACGGAACATTACCGTGAAACCGAACATTATCGTGGACCAGAGACGGAACATTACCGTGAAACAGAAACAAAACATTACCGTGGACCAGAGACAGAAAATTACCGTGAAACGGAAACAGAACATTACCGTGAAACTGAAACAGAACATTATCGTGGACCAGAAACGGAACATTATCATGGACCAGAGACAGAACATTACCGTGAAACCGAAACAGAACATTATCTTGGACCAGAAACGGAACATTACCGTGAAACAGAAACACAAAATTATCGTGGACCAAAAACGGAACATTACCGTCAAACAGAAACAGAACATTATCGTGGACCAGAGACGGAACATTACCATGAAACCGAACATTATCGTGGACCAGAGATCGAACATTATCGTGGACCAGAGACAGAACATTACTGTGGACCAGAAATGGAACATTACCGTGAAACCGAACATTATCATGGACCAGATACGGAACATTACCGTGAAACCGAACATTATCGTCGACCAGAAATCGAACATTATCATGGACCAGAGACAGAACATTACCGTGGACCAGAAATGGAACATTACCATGAAACCGAACATTACCATGGACCAGATACGGAACATTACTGTGGACCAGAGACGGAACATTACCGTGGACCAGAACATTACCGTGGACCAGAACATTACCGTGAAACCGAACATTATCGTGGACCAGAGACGGAACATTACCGTGAAACCGAACATTATCGTCGACCAGAAATCGAACATTATCGTGGACCAGAGACAGAACATTACCGTGGACCAGAAATGGAACTTTACCTTGAAACCGAACATTACCATGGACCAGAGACAGAACATTACCGTGAAACAGAACATTATCATGGACCAGAAACGGAACATTACCGTGAAACAGAAACACAAAATTATCGTGGACCAAAAACGGAACATTACCGTCAAACAGAAACAGAACATTATCGTGGACCAGAGACGGAACATTACAGTGAAACCGAACATTACCGTGGACCAGAGACAGAACATTACCGTGAAACCGAAACAGAACATTATCGTGGACATGAAACGGAACATTACCGTGAAACAGAAACACAACATTATCGTGGACAGGAGACGGAACATTACCATGAAACCGAACATTATCGTGGACCAGAGATCGAACATTATCGTGGACCAGAGACAGAACATTACCGTGGACCAGAAATGGAACATTACCGTGAAACCGAACATTATCATGGACCAGATACGGAACATTACCGTGAAACCGAACATTATCGTCGACCAGAAATCGAACATTATCATGGACCAGAGACAGAACATTACCGTGGACCAGAAATGGAACATTACCATGAAACCGAACATTACCATGGACCAGATACGGAACATTACTGTGGACCAGAGACGGAACATTACCGTGGACCAGAACATTACCGTGGACCAGAACATTACCGTGAAACCGAACATTATCGTGGACCAGAGACGGAACATTACCGTGAAACCGAACATTATCGTCGACCAGAAATCGAACATTATCGTGGACCAGAGACAGAACATTACCGTGGACCAGAAATGGAACTTTACCTTGAAACCGAACATTACCATGGACCAGAGACAGAACATTACCGTGAAACAGAACATTATCATGGACCAGAAACGGAACATTACCGTGAAACAGAAACAGAACATTATCGTGGACTAGAAACGGAACATTACCGTGAAACCGAAACAGAACATTATCGTGGACCAGAAACGGAACAATATCGTGGACCAGAGACAGAACATTACCGTGAAACCGAAACAGAACATTATCGTGGACCAGAAACGGAACATTATCGTGGACCAGAGACAGAACATTATCGTGGATCAGAGACAGAACATTATCGTTGACCAGAAACGGAACATTATCGTGAAACCGAACATTATCGTCGACCAGAAACACAACATTATCGTGGACCAGAAACGGAACATTACCGTTAAACAGAAACACAACATTATCGAGGACCAGAGACGGAACAATTCCGTGAATCCGAACATTAACGTGGACCAGAGACAGAACATTACCGTGAAACCGAAACAGAACATTATCGTGGACCAGAAACGGAACATTACCGTGAAACGGAAACACAACATTATCGTGGACCAGAGACGGAACATTACCGTGAAACCGAACATTATCGTGGACCAGAGATCGAACATTATCGTGGACCAGAGACAGAACATTACCGTGGACCAGAAATGGAACATTACCGTGAAACCGAACATTATCGTGGACCAGACACAGAACATTACCGTGGACCAGAGACAGAATATTACCGTGAAACCGGATATTATCGTGGACCAGAAACGGAACATTACCGTGAAACCGAAACACAACATTATCGTGGACCAGAAACGGAACATTACCGTGAAACCGAAACAGAACATTATCGTGGACCAGAGACGGAACATTACCGTGAAACCGAACATTATCGTGGACCAGAGATCGAACATTACCAAGGACCAGAGACACAACATTATCGTGGACCAGAAACGGAACATTACCATCAAACAGAAACAGAACATTATCGTGGACCAAAGACGGAACATTATCGTGGACCAGAGACGGAACATTACCGTGAAACCGAACATTATCGTGGACAAGAGACGGAACATTACCGTGAAACAGAAACAAAACATTACCGTGAACCAGAGACAGAACATTACCGTGAAACGGAAACAGAACATTACCGTGAAACTGAAACAGAACATTATCGTGGACCAGAAACGGAACATTATCATGGACCAGAGACAGAACATTACCGTGAAACCGAAACAGAACATTATCTTGGACCAGAAACGGAACATTACCGTGAAACAGAAACACAAAATTATCGTGGACCAAAAACGGAACATTACCGTCAAACAGAAACAGAACATTATCGTGGACCAAAGACGGAACATTATCGTGGACCAGAGACGGAACATTACCGTGAAACCGAACATTATCGTGGACAAGACACAGAACATTGCCGTGGACCAGAGACAGAACATTACCGTGAAACCGAACATTATCGTGCACCAGAAACGGAACATTACCGTGATACAGAAACCGAACATTATCGTGGACCAGATACGGAACATTACTGTGGACCAGAGACGGAACATTACCGTGGACCAGAACATTACCGTGGACCAGAACATTACCGTGAAACCGAACATTATCGTGGACCAGAGACGGAACATTACCGTGAAACCGAACATTATCGTCGACCAGAAATCGAACATTATCGTGGACCAGAGACAGAACATTACCGTGGACCAGAAATGGAACTTTACCTTGAAACCGAACATTACCATGGACCAGAGACAGAACATTACCGTGAAACAGAACATTATCATGGACCAGAAACGGAACATTACCGTGAAAAAGAAACAGAACATTATCGTGGACTAGAAACGGAACATTACCGTGAAACCGAAACAGAACATTATCGTGGACCAGAAACGGAACAATATCGTGGACCAGAGACAGAACATTACCGTGAAACCGAAACAGAACATTATCGTGGACCAGAAACGGAACATTATCGTGGACCAGAGACAGAAAATTATCGTGGATCAGAGACAGAACATTATCGTTGACCAGAAACAGAACATTATCGTGAAACCGAACATTATCGTCGACCAGAAACACAACATTATCGTGGACCAGAAACGGAACATTACCGTTAAACAGAAACACAACATTATCGAGGACCAGAGACGGAACAATTCCGTGAATCCGAACATTGACGTGGACCAGAGACAGAACATTACCGTGAAACCGAAACAGAACATTATCGTGGACCAGAAACGGAACATTACCGTGAAACGGAAACACAACATTATCGTGGACCAGAGACGGAACATTACCATGAAACCGAACATTATCGTGGACCAGAGATCGAACATTATCGTGGACCAGAGACAGAACATTACCGTGGACCAGAAATGGAACATTACCGTGAAACCGAACATTATCGTGGACCAGACACAGAACATTACCGTGAAACCGAAACACAACATTATCGTGGACCAGAAACGGAACATTACCGTGAAACCGAAACAGAACATTATCGTGGACCAGAGACGGAACATTACCGTGAAACCGAACATTATCGTGGACCAGAGATGGAACATTACCAAGGACCAGACACACAACATTATCGTGGACCAGAAACGGAACATTACCATCAAACAGAAACAGAACATTATCGTGGACCAAAGACGGAACATTATCGTGGACCAGAGACGGAACATTACCGTGAAACCGAACATTATCGTGGACAAGAGACGGAACATTACCGTGAAACAGAAACAAAACATTACCATGGACCAGAGACAGAACATTACCGTGAAACAGAACATTATCATGGACCAGAAACGGAACATTACCGTGAAACAGAAACACAAAATTATCGTGGACCAAAAACGGAACATTACCGTCAAAAAGAAACAGAACATTATCGTGGACCAGAGACGGAACATTACAGTGAAACCGAACATTACCGTGGACCAGAGACAGAACATTACCGTGAAACCGAAACAGAACATTATCGTGGACATGAAACGGAACATTACCGTGAAACAGAAACACAACATTATCGTGGACCAGAGACGGAACATTACCATGAAACCGAACATTATCGTGGACCAGAGATCGAACATTATCGTGGACCAGAGACAGAACATTACCGTGGACCAGAAATGGAACATTACCGTGAAACCGAACATTATCATGGACCAGATACGGAACATTACCGTGAAACCGAACATTATCGTCGACCAGAAATCGAACATTATCATGGACCAGAGACAGAACATTACCGTGGACCAGAAATGGAACATTACCATGAAACCGAACATTACCATGGACCAGATACGGAACATTACTGTGGACCAGAGACGGAACATTACCGTGGACCAGAACATTACCGTGGACCAGAACATTACCGTGAAACCGAACATTATCGTGGACCAGAGACGGAACATTACCGTGAAACCGAACATTATCGTCGACCAGAAATCGAACATTATCGTGGACCAGAGACAGAACATTACCGTGGACCAGAAATGGAACTTTACCTTGAAACCGAACATTACCATGGACCAGAGACAGAACATTACCGTGAAACAGAACATTATCATGGACCAGAAACGGAACATTACCGTGAAACAGAAACAGAACATTATCGTGGACTAGAAACGGAACATTACCGTGAAACCGAAACAGAACATTATCGTGGACCAGAAACGGAACAATATCGTGGACCAGAGACAGAACATTACCGTGAAACCGAAACAGAACATTATCGTGGACCAGAAACGGAACATTATCGTGGACCAGAGACAGAACATTATCGTGGATCAGAGACAGAACATTATCGTTGACCAGAAACGGAACATTATCGTGAAACCGAACATTATCGTCGACCAGAAACACAACATTATCGTGGACCAGAAACGGAACATTACCGTTAAACAGAAACACAACATTATCGAGGACCAGAGACGGAACAATTCCGTGAATCCGAACATTAACGTGGACCAGAGACAGAACATTACCGTGAAACCGAAACAGAACATTATCGTGGACCAGAAACGGAACATTACCGTGAAACGGAAACACAACATTATCGTGGACCAGAGACGGAACATTACCGTGAAACCGAACATTATCGTGGACCAGAGATCGAACATTATCGTGGACCAGAGACAGAACATTACCGTGGACCAGAAATGGAACATTACCGTGAAACCGAACATTATCGTGGACCAGACACAGAACATTACCGTGGACCAGAGACAGAATATTACCATGAAACCGAATATTATCGTGGACCAGAAACGGAACATTACCGTGAAACCGAAACACAACATTATCGTGGACCAGAAACGGAACATTACCGTGAAACCGAAACAGAACTTTATCGTGGACCAGAGACGGAACATTACCGTGAAACCGAACATTATCGTGGACCAGAGATCGAACATTACCAAGGACCAGAGACACAACATTATCGTGGACCAGAAACGGAACATTACCATCAAACAGAAACAGAACATTATCGTGGACCAAAGACGGAACATTATCGTGGACCAGAGACGGAACATTACCGTGAAACCGAACATTACCGTGAACCAGAGACAGAACATTACCGTGAAACGGAAACAGAACATTACCGTGAAACTGAAACAGAACATTATCGTGGACCAGAAACGGAACATTATCATGGACCAGAGACAGAACATTACCGTGAAACCGAAACAGAACATTATCTTGGACCAGAAACGGAACATTACCGTGAAACAGAAACACAAAATTATCGTGGACCAAAAACGGAACATTACCGTCAAACAGAAACAGAACATTATCGTGGACCAAAGACGGAACATTACCGTGAAACCGAACATTATCGTGGACCAGACACAGAACATTGCCGTGGACCAGAGACAGAACATTACCGTGAAACCGAACATTATCGTGCACCAGAAACGGAACATTACCGTGAACCAGAAACACAAAATTATCGTGTACCAGAGATCGAACATTATCGTGGACCAAAGACAGAACATTACCGTGGACCGGAAATGGAACATTACCCTGAAACCGAACATTATCTTTGACCAGAGACGGAACATTACCGTGAAACCAAACATTATCGTCGACCAGAAATCGAACATTATTGTGGACCAGAGACCGAACTTTACCTTGAAACCGAACATTACCGTGGACCAGAGACAGAACATTACCATGGACCAGAGACAGAACATTACCGTGAAACAGAACATTATCATGGACCAGAAACGGAACATTACCGTGAAACAGAAACCAAACATTATCGTGGACCAGAAACGGAACATTACCGTGAAACCGAAAGAGAACATTATCGTGGATCAGAAACGGAACATTACCGTGGACCAGAGACAGAAAATTACCTTGAAACCAAAACAGAACATTATCATGGACCAGAAACGGAACATTATCGTGGACCAGAGACAGAACATTACCGTGAAACCGAAACAGAACATTATCGTGGACCAGAAACGGAACATTATCGTGGACCAGAGACAGAACATTATCGTGGATCAGAGACAGAACATTATCGTGGACCAGAGACAGAACATTACCGTGAAACCTAAACAGAACAATATCGTTGACCAGAAACGGAACATTATCGTGAAACCTAACATTATCGTGGACCAGAAACACAACATTATCGTGGACCAGAAACGGAACATTACCGTGAAACAGAAACACAACATTATCGTGGACCAGAGACGGAACATTACCGTGAAACCGAACATTACCGTGGACCAGAGACAGAACATTACCGTGAAACCGAAACAGAACATTATCGTGGACATGAAACGGAACATTACCGTGAAACAGAAACACAACATTATCGTGGACCAGAGATCGAACATTATCGTGGACCAGAGACAGAACATTACCGTGGACCAGAAATGGAACATTACCGTGAAACCGAACATTATCGTGGACCAGAGACGGAACATTACCGTGAAACCGAACATTATCGTCGACCAGAAATCGAACATTATCATGGACCAGAGACAGAACATTACCGTGGACAAGAAATGGAACATTACCATGAAACCGAAAATTACCATGGACCAGATACGGAACATTACTGTGGACCAGAGACGGAACATTACCGTGGACCAGAACATTACCGTGGACCAGAACATTACCGTGAAACCGAACATTATCGTGGACCAGAGACGGAACATTACCGTGAAACCGAACATTATCGTCGACCAGAAATCGAACATTATCGTGGACCAGAGACAGAACATTACCGTGAAACAGAACATTATCATGGACCAGAAACGGAACATTAACGTGAAACAGAAACCGAACATTATCGTGGACTAAAAACGGAACATTACCGTGAAACCGAAACAGAACATTATCGTGGACCATAAACGGAACATTACCGTGGACCAGAGGCAGAACATTACCTTGAAACCAAAACAGAACATTATCGTGGACCAGAAACGGAACATTATCGTGGACCAGAGACAGAACATTACCGTGAAACCGAAACAGAACATTATCGTGGACCAGAAACGGAACATTATCGTGGACCAGAGACAGAACATTATCGTGGATCAGAGACAGAACATTATCGTTGACCAGAAACGGAACATTATCGTGAAACCGAACATTATCGTCGACAGGAAAACACAACATTATCGTGGACCAGAAACGGAAAATTACCGTTAAACAGAAACACAACATTATCGAGGACCAGAGACGGAACATTTCCGTGAAACCGAACATTAACGTGGACCAGAGACAGAACATTACCGTGGACCAGAGACAGAACATTACCGTGAAACCGAAACAGAACATTATCGTGGACCAGAAACGGAACATTACCGTGAAACAGAAACACAACATTATCGTGGACCAGAGACGGAACATTACCGTGAAACCGAACATTATCGTGGACCAGAGATCGAACATTATCGTGGACCAGAGACAGAACATTACCGTGGACCAGAAATGGAACATTACCGTGAAACCGAACATTATCGTGGACCAGACACAGAACATTACCGTGGACCAGAGACAGAATATTACCGTGAAACCGAATATTATCGTGGACCAGAAACGGAACATTACCGTGAAACAGAAACACAAAATTATCGTGGACCAGAAACGGAACATTACCGTGATACAGAAACAGAACATTATCGTGGACCAGACACAGAACATTGCCGTGGACCAGAGACAGAACATTACCGTGAAACCGAACATTATCGTGCACCAGAAACGGAACATAACCGTGAACCAGAAACACAAAATTATCGTGGACCAGAAACGGAAAATTACCGTGATACAGAAACCGAACATTATCGTGGACCAGAGATCGAACATTACCGTGGACCAGAGACACAACATTACCGTGGACCAGAGACAGAACATTACCGTGGACCAGAGACAGAACATTACCGTGGACCAGAGACAGAACATTACCGTGGACCAGAGACAGAACATTACTGTGGACCAGAGACAGAACTTTACCTTGAAACCGAACATTACCGTGGACCAGAGACAGAACATTACCATGGACCAGAGAAAGAATATTACCGTGAAACAGAACATTATCATGGACCAGAAACGGAACATTACCGTGAAACAGAAACACAACATTATCGTGGACCAGAGACGGAACATTACCGTGGACCAGAGACGGAACATTACAGTGAAACCGAAACAGAACATTATCGTGGACCAGAAACGGAACATTACCGTGAAACCGAAACAGAACATTATCGTGGACCAGAGACGGAACATTACCGTGAAACCGAACATTATCGTGGACCAGAGATCGAACATTACCGTGGACCAGAGACAGAACATTACCGTGGACCAGAGACAGAACATTACCGTGGACCAGAGACAAAACATTACCGTGAACCAGAGACAGAACATTACCGTGGACCAGAGACAGAACATTACCGTGGACCAGAGACCAAACTTTACCTTGAAACCGAACATTACCGTGGACCAGAGACAGAACATTACCATGGACCAGATACAGAACATTACCGTGAAACAGAACATTATCATGGACCAGAAACGGAACATTACCGTGAAACAGAAACCAAACATTATCGTGGACCAGAAACGGAACATTACCGTGAAACCGAAAGAGAACATTATCGTGGATCAGAAACGGAACATTACCGTGGACCAGAGACAGAAAATTACCTTGAAACCAAAACAGAACATTATCATGGACCAGAAACGGAACATTATCGTGGACCAGAGACAGAACATTACCGTGAAACCGAAACAGAACATTATCGTGGACCAGAAACGGAACATTATCGTGGACCAGAGACAGAACATTATCGTGGATCAGAGACAGAACATTATCGTGGACCAGAGACAGAACATTACCGTGAAACCTAAACAGAACAATATCGTTGACCAGAAACGGAACATTATCGTGAAACCTAACATTATCGTATACCAGAAACACAACATTATCGTGGACCAGAAACGGAACATTACCGTGAAACAGAAACACAACATTATCGTGGACCAGAGACGGAACATTACCGTGAAACCGAACATTACCGTGGACCAGAGACAGAACATTACCGTGAAACCGAAACAGAACATTATCGTGGACATGAAACGGAACATTACCGTGAAACAGAAACACAACATTATCGTGGACCTGAGACGGAACATTACCATGAAACCGAACATTATCGTGGACCAGAGATCGAACATTATCGTGGACCAGAGACAGAACATTACCGTGGACCAGAAATGGAACATTACCGTGAAACCGAACATTATCGTGGACCAGAGACGGAACATTACCGTGAAACCGAACATTATCGTCGACCAGAAATCGAACATTATCATGGACCAGAGATAGAACATTACCGTGGACCAGAAATGGAACATTACCATGAAACCGAACATTACCATGGACCAGATACGGAACATTACTGTGGACCAGAGACGGAACATTACCGTGGACCAGAACATTACCGTGGACCAGAACATTACCGTGAAACCGAACATTATCGTGGACCAGAGACGGAACATTACCGTGAAACCGAACATTATCGTCGACCAGAAATCGAACATTATCGTGGACCAGAGACAGAACATTACCGTGGACCAGAAATGGAACTTTACCTTGAAACCGAACATTACCATGGACCAGAGACAGAACATTACCGTGAAACAGAACATTATCATGGACCAGAAACGGAACATTACCGTGAAACAGAAACCGAACATTATCGTGGACTAAAAACGGAACATTACCGTGAAACCGAAACAGAACATTATCGTGGACCATAAACGGAACATTACCGTGGACCAGAGGCAGAACATTACCTTGAAACCAAAACAGAACATTATCGTGGACCAGAAACGGAACATTATCGTGGACCAGAGACAGAACATTACCGTGAAACCGAAACAGAACATTATCGTGGACCAGAAACGGAACATTATCGTGGACCAGAGACAGAACATTATCGTGGATCAGAGACAGAACATTATCGTTGACCAGAAACGGAACATTATCGTGAAACCGAACATTATCGTCGACAGGAAAACACAACATTATCGTGGACCAGAAACGGAAAATTACCGTTAAACAGAAACACAACATTATCGAGGACCAGAGACGGAACATTTCCGTGAAACCGAACATTAACGTGGACCAGAGACAGAACATTACCGTGGACCAGAGACAGAACATTACCGTGAAACCGAAACAGAACATTATCGTGGACCAGAAACGGAACATTACCGTGAAACAGAAACACAACATTATCGTGGACCAGAGAGGGAACATTACCGTGAAACCGAACATTATCGTGGACAAGAGATCGAACATTATCGTGGACCAGAGACAGAACATTACCGTGGACCAGAAATGGAACATTACCGTGAAACCGAACATTATCGTGGACCAGACACAGAACATTACCGTGGACCAGAGACAGAATATTACCGTGAAACCGAATATTATCGTGGACCAGAAACGGAACATTACCGTGAAACAGAAACACAAAATTATCGTGGACCAGAAACGGAACATTACCGTGATACAGAAACAGAACATTATCGTGGACCAGAGACGTAACATTACCGTGAAACCGAACATTATCGTGGACCAGAGATCGAACATTACCGTGGACCAGAGACACAACATTACCGTGGACCAGAGACACAACATTACCGTGGACCAGAGACACAACATTACCGTGGACCAGAGACGGAACATTACCGTGAAACCGAACATTATCGTCGACCAGAGATCGAACATTACCGTGGACCAGAGACACAACATTACCGTGGACCAGAGACACAACATTACCGTGGACCAGAGACACAACATTACCGTGGACCAGAGACGGAACATTACCGTGAAACCGAACATTATCGTCGACCAGAGATCGAACATTACCGTGGACCAGAGACACAACATTACCGTGGACCAGAGACAGAACCTTACCGTGGACCAGAGACAGAACATTACCGCGGACCAGAGACAGAACCTTACCGTGGACCAGAGACAGAACATTACCGCGGACCAGAGACAGAACATTACCGTGGACCAGAGAGAGAACATTACTGTGGACCAGAGACCGAACTTTACCTTGAAACCGAACATTACCGTGGACCAGAGACAGAACATTACCATGGACCAGAGAAAGAACATTACCGTGAAACAGAACATTTTCATGGACCAGAAACGGAACATTATCGTGAAACAGAAACACAACATTATTGTGGACCAGAGACGGAACATTACCGTGAAACAGAACATTATCATGGACCAGAAACGGAACATTACCGTGAAACAGAAACACAACATTATCGTGGACCAGAGACGGAACATTACCGTGGACCAGAGACGGAACATTACCGTAAAACCGAAACAAAACATTATCGTGGAGCAGAAACGGAACATTACCGTGAAACCGAAACAGAACATTATCGTGGACCAGAGACGGAACATTACCGTGGACCAGAGACAGAACATTACTTTGAAACAGAACATTACCTTGAAACAGAACATTACTGTGAACCAGAGACAGAACATTACCGTGAAACAGAACATTACCGTGGACCAGAGACAGAACATTACTTTGAAACGGAACATTACCGTTAAACCGAAACGGAACATTACCGTGAAACAGAAAAAGAACATTATCGTGGACCAGAAACGGAACATTATCGTTAAACAGAAACACAACATTATCGTGGACCAGAGACGGAACATTACCGTGAAACAGAAACACAACATTATCGTGGACCAGAAACGGAACATTATCGTTAAACAGAAACACAACATTATCGTGGACCAGAGACGGAACATTACCGTGAAACAGAAACACAACATTATCGTGTACCAGAGATCGAACATTATTGTTAAACAGAAACACAACATTATCGTGGACCAGAAACGGAACATTATCGTTAAACAGAAACACAACATTATCGTGTACCAGAGATCGAACATTATCGTGGACCAAAGACAGAACATTACCGTGGACCAGAAATGGAACATTACCGTGAAACCGAACATTATCTTTGACCAGAGACGGAACATTACCGTGAAACCAAACATTATCGTCGACCAGAAATCGAACATTATCGTGGACCAGAGACCGAACTTTACCTTGAAACCGAACATTACCGTGGACCAGAGACAGAACATTACCATGGACCAGAGACAGAACATTACTGTCAAACAGAACATTATCATGGACCAGAAACGGAACATTACCGTGAAACAGAAACCAAACATTATCGTGGACCAGAAACGGAACATTACCGTGAAACCGAAAGAGAACATTATCGTGGATCAGAAACGGAACATTACCGTGGACCAGAGACAGAAAATTACCTTGAAACCAAAACAGAACATTATCATGGACCAGAAACGGAACATTATCGTGGACCAGAGACAGAACATTACCGTGAAACCGAAACAGAACATTATCGTGGACCAGAAACGGAACATTATCGTGGACCAGAGACAGAACATTATCGTGGATCAGAGACAGAACATTATCGTTGACCAGAGACAGAACATTACCGTGAAACCTAAACAGAACAATATCGTTGACCAGAAACGGAACATTATCGTGAAACCTAACATTATCGTGGACCAGAAACACAACATTATCGTGGACCAGAAACGGAACATTACCGTGAAACAGAAACACAACATTATCGTGGACCAGAGACGGAACATTACCGTGAAACCGAACATTACCGTGGACCAGAGACAGAACATTACCGTGAAACCGAAACAGAACATTATCGTGGACATGAAACGGAACATTACCGTGAAACAGAAACACAACATTATCGTGGACCAGAGACGGAACATTACCATGAAACCGAACATTATCGTGGACCAGAGATCGAACATTATCGTGGACCAGAGACAGAACATTACCTTGAAACCAAAACAGAACATTATCGTGGACCAGAAACGGAACATTATCGTGGACCAGAGACAGAACATTACCGTGAAACCGAAACAGAACATTATCGTGGACCATAAACGGAACATTACCGTGGACCAGAGGCAGAACATTACCTTGAAACCAAAACAGAACATTATCGTGGACCAGAAACGGAACATTATCGTGGACCAGAGACAGAACATTACCGTGAAACCGAAACAGAACATTATCGTGGACCAGAAACGGAACATTATCGTGGACCAGAGACAGAACATTATCGTGGATCAGAGACAGAACATTATCGTTGACCAGAAACGGAACATTATCGTGAAACCGAACATTATCGTCGACAGGAAAACACAACATTATCGTGGACCAGAAACGGAAAATTACCGTTAAACAGAAACACAACATTATCGAGGACCAGAGACGGAACATTTCCGTGAAACCGAACATTAACGTGGACCAGAGACAGAACATTACCGTGGACCAGAGACAGAACATTACCGTGAAACCGAAACAGAACATTATCGTGGACCAGAAACGGAACATTACCGTGAAACAGAAACACAACATTATCGTGGACCAGAGACGGAACATTACCGTGAAACCGAACATTATCGTGGACCAGAGATCGAACATTATCGTGGACCAGAGACAGAACATTACCGTGGACCAGAAATGGAACATTACCGTGAAACCGAACATTATCGTGGACCAGACACAGAACATTACCGTGGACCAGAGACAGAATATTACCGTGAAACCGAATATTATCGTGGACCAGAAACGGAACATTACCGTGAAACAGAAACACAAAATTATCGTGGACCAGAAACGGAACATTACCGTGATACAGAAACAGAACATTATCGTGGACCAGACACAGAACATTGCCGTGGACCAGAGACAGAACATTACCGTGAAACCGAACATTATCGTGCACCAGAAACGGAACATAACCGTGAACCAGAAACACAAAATTATCGTGGACCAGAAACGGAAAATTACCGTGATACAGAAACCGAACATTATCGTGGACCAGAGATCGAACATTACCGTGGACCAGAGACACAACATTACCGTGGACCAGAGACAGAACATTACCGTGGACCAGAGACAGAACATTACCGTGGACCAGAGACAGAACATTACCGTGGACCAGAGACAGAACATTACTGTGGACCAGAGACAGAACTTTACCTTGAAACCGAACATTACCGTGGACCAGAGACAGAACATTACCATGGACCAGAGAAAGAATATTACCGTGAAACAGAACATTATCATGGACCAGAAACGGAACATTACCGTGAAACAGAAACACAACATTATCGTTGACCAGAGACGGAACATTACCGTGGACCAGAGACGGAACATTACAGTGAAACCGAAACAGAACATTATCGTGGACCAGAAACGGAACATTACCGTGAAACCGAAACAGAACATTATCGTGGACCAGAGACGGAACATTACCGTGAAACCGAACATTATCGTGGACCAGAGATCGAACATTACCGTGGACCAGAGACAGAACATTACCGTGGACCAGAGACAGAACATTACCGTGGACCAGAGACAAAACATTACCGTGAACCAGAGACAGAACATTACCGTGGACCAGAGACAGAACATTACCGTGGACCAGAGACCGAACTTTACCTTGAAACCGAACATTACCGTGGACCAGAGACAGAACATTACCATGGACCAGATACAGAACATTACCGTGAAACAGAACATTATCATGGACCAGAAACGGAACATTACCGTGAAACAGAAACCAAACATTATCGTGGACCAGAAACGGAACATTACCGTGAAACCGAAAGAGAACATTATCGTGGATCAGAAACGGAACATTACCGTGGACCAGAGACAGAAAATTACCTTGAAACCAAAACAGAACATTATCATGGACCAGAAACGGAACATTATCGTGGACCAGAGACAGAACATTACCGTGAAACCGAAACAGAACATTATCGTGGACCAGAAACGGAACATTATCGTGGACCAGAGACAGAACATTATCGTGGATCAGAGACAGAACATTATCGTGGACCAGAGACAGAACATTACCGTGAAACCTAAACAGAACAATATCGTTGACCAGAAACGGAACATTATCGTGAAACCTAACATTATCGTATACCAGAAACACAACATTATCGTGGACCAGAAACGGAACATTACCGTGAAACAGAAACACAACATTATCGTGGACCAGAGACGGAACATTACCGTGAAACCGAACATTACCGTGGACCAGAGACAGAACATTACCGTGAAACCGAAACAGAACATTATCGTGGACATGAAACGGAACATTACCGTGAAACAGAAACACAACATTATCGTGGACCTGAGACGGAACATTACCATGAAACCGAACATTATCGTGGACCAGAGATCGAACATTATCGTGGACCAGAGACAGAACATTACCGTGGACCAGAAATGGAACATTACCGTGAAACCGAACATTATCGTGGACCAGAGACGGAACATTACCGTGAAACCGAACATTATCGTCGACCAGAAATCGAACATTATCATGAAACCTAACATTACCATGGACCAGATACGGAACATTACTGTGGACCAGAGACGGAACATTACCGTGGACCAGAACATTACCGTGGACCAGAACATTACCGTGAAACCGAACATTATCGTGGACCAGAGACGGAACATTACCGTGAAACCGAACATTATCGTCGACCAGAAATCGAACATTATCGTGGACCAGAGACAGAACATTACCGTGGACCAGAAATGGAACTTTACCTTGAAACCGAACATTACCATGGACCAGAGACAGAACATTACCGTGAAACAGAACATTATCATGGACCAGAAACGGAACATTACCGTGAAACAGAAACCGAACATTATCGTGGACTAAAAACGGAACATTACCGTGAAACCGAAACAGAACATTATCGTGGACCATAAACGGAACATTACCGTGGACCAGAGGCAGAACATTACCTTGAAACCAAAACAGAACATTATCGTGGACCAGAAACGGAACATTATCGTGGACCAGAGACAGAACATTACCGTGAAACCGAAACAGAACATTATCGTGGACCAGAAACGGAACATTATCGTGGACCAGAGACAGAACATTATCGTGGATCAGAGACAGAACATTATCGTTGACCAGAAACGGAACATTATCGTGAAACCGAACATTATCGTCGACAGGAAAACACAACATTATCGTGGACCAGAAACGGAAAATTACCGTTAAACAGAAACACAACATTATCGAGGACCAGAGACGGAACATTTCCGTGAAACCGAACATTAACGTGGACCAGAGACAGAACATTACCGTGGACCAGAGACAGAACATTACCGTGAAACCGAAACAGAACATTATCGTGGACCAGAAACGGAACATTACCGTGAAACAGAAACACAACATTATCGTGGACCAGAGAGGGAACATTACCGTGAAACCGAACATTATCGTGGACCAGAGATCGAACATTATCGTGGACCAGAGACAGAACATTACCGTGGACCAGAAATGGAACATTACCGTGAAACCGAACATTATCGTGGACCAGACACAGAACATTACCGTGGACCAGAGACAGAATATTACCGTGAAACCGAATATTATCGTGGACCAGAAACGGAACATTACCGTGAAACAGAAACACAAAATTATCGTGGACCAGAAACGGAACATTACCGTGATACAGAAACAGAACATTATCGTGGACCAGAGACGTAACATTACCGTGAAACCGAACATTATCGTGGACCAGAGATCGAACATTACCGTGGACCAGAGACACAACATTACCGTGGACCAGAGACACAACATTACCGTGGACCAGAGACACAACATTACCGTGGACCAGAGACGGAACATTACCGTGAAACCGAACATTATCGTCGACCAGAGATCGAACATTACCGTGGACCAGAGACACAACATTACCGTGGACCAGAGACACAACATTACCGTGGACCAGAGACACAACATTACCGTGGACCAGAGACGGAACATTACCGTGAAACCGAACATTATCGTCGACCAGAGATCGAACATTACCGTGGACCAGAGACACAACATTACCGTGGACCAGAGACAGAACCTTACCGTGGACCAGAGACAGAACATTACCGCGGACCAGAGACAGAACCTTACCGTGGACCAGAGACAGAACATTACCGCGGACCAGAGACAGAACATTACCGTGGACCAGAGAGAGAACATTACTGTGGACCAGAGACCGAACTTTACCTTGAAACCGAACATTACCGTGGACCAGAGACAGAACATTACCATGGACCAGAGAAAGAACATTACCGTGAAACAGAACATTTTCATGGACCAGAAACGGAACATTACCGTGAAACAGAAACACAACATTATTGTGGACCAGAGACGGAACATTACCGTGAAACAGAACATTATCATGGACCAGAAACGGAACATTACCGTGAAACAGAAACACAACATTATCGTGGACCAGAGACGGAACATTACCGTGGACCAGAGACGGAACATTACCGTAAAACCGAAGCAAAACATTATCGTGGAGCAGAAACGGAACATTACCGTGAAACCGAAACAGAACATTATCGTGGACCAGAGACGGAACATTACCGTGGACCAGAGACAGAACATTACTTTGAAACAGAACATTACCTTGAAACAGAACATTACTGTGAACCAGAGACAGAACATTACCGTGAAACAGAACATTACCGTGGACCAGAGACAGAACATTACTTTGAAACGGAACATTACCGTTAAACCGAAACGGAACATTACCGTGAAACAGAAAAAGAACATTATCGTGGACCAGAAACGGAACATTATCGTTAAACAGAAACACAACATTATCGTGGACCAGAGACGGAACATTACCGTGAAACAGAAACACAACATTATCGTGGACCAGAAACGGAACATTATCGTTAAACAGAAACACAACATTATCGTGGACCAGAGACGGAACATTACCGTGAAACAGAAACACAACATTATCGTGTACCAGAGATCGAACATTATTGTTAAACAGAAACACAACATTATCGTGGACCAGAAACGGAACATTATCGTTAAACAGAAACACAACATTATCGTGTACCAGAGATCGAACATTATCGTGGACCAAAGACAGAACATTACCGTGGACCAGAAATGGAACATTACCGTGAAACCGAACATTATCTTTGACCAGAGACGGAACATTACCGTGAAACCAAACATTATCGTCGACCAGAAATCGAACATTATCGTGGACCAGAGACCGAACTTTACCTTGAAACCGAACATTACCGTGGACCAGAGACAGAACATTACCATGGACCAGAGACAGAACATTACTGTCAAACAGAACATTATCATGGACCAGAAACGGAACATTACCGTGAAACAGAAACCAAACATTATCGTGGACCAGAAACGGAACATTACCGTGAAACCGAAAGAGAACATTATCGTGGATCAGAAACGGAACATTACCGTGGACCAGAGACAGAAAATTACCTTGAAACCAAAACAGAACATTATCATGGACCAGAAACGGAACATTATCGTGGACCAGAGACAGAACATTACCGTGAAACCGAAACAGAACATTATCGTGGACCAGAAACGGAACATTATCGTGGACCAGAGACAGAACATTATCGTGGATCAGAGACAGAACATTATCGTTGACCAGAGACAGAACATTACCGTGAAACCTAAACAGAACAATATCGTTGACCAGAAACGGAACATTATCGTGAAACCTAACATTATCGTGGACCAGAAACACAACATTATCGTGGACCAGAAACGGAACATTACCGTGAAACAGAAACACAACATTATCGTGGACCAGAGACGGAACATTACCGTGAAACCGAACATTACCGTGGACCAGAGACAGAACATTACCGTGAAACCGAAACAGAACATTATCGTGGACATGAAACGGAACATTACCGTGAAACAGAAACACAACATTATCGTGGACCAGAGACGGAACATTACCATGAAACCGAACATTATCGTGGACCAGAGATCGAACATTATCGTGGACCAGAGACAGAACATTACCGTGGACCAGAAATGGAACATTACCGTGAAACCGAACATTATCGTGGACCAGAGACGGAACATTACCGTGAAACCGAACATTATCGTGGACCAGAAACGGAACATTACCGTGAAACCGAAACACAACATTACCGTGAAACTGAAACAGAACATTATCGTGGACCAGAAACGGAACATTATCATAAACCAGAGACAGAACATTATCGTGGACCAAAGACGGAACATTATCGTGGACCAGAGACGGAACATTACCGTGAAACCGAACATTATCGTGGACCAGACACAGAACATTACCGTGGACCAGAGACAGAACATTACCAAGAACCAGAGACAGAACTTTACCGTGAAACAGAAACACAACATTACCGTGAAACCGAAACAGAACATTATCGTGGACCAGAAACGGAACATTATCATGGACCAGAGACAGAACATTATCGTGGACCAAAGACGGAACATTATCGTTGACCAGAGACGGAACATTACCGTGAAACCGAACATTATCGTGGACCAGACACAGAACATTACCGTGGACCAGAGGCAGAACATTACCGTGAAACCGAACATTATCGTGGACCAGAAACGGAACATTACCGTGAAACAGAAACACAAAATTATCGTGGACCAGAAACGGAATATTACCGTGATACAAAAACAGAACATTATCGTTGACCAGAGACGGAACATTACCGTGAAACCGAACATTATCGTAAACCAGAGATCGAACATTATCGTGGACCAGAGACAGAACATTACCGTGGACCAGAGACAGAACATTACCGTGGACCAGAGACAGAACATTACTGTGGACCAGAGACCGAACTTTACCTTGAAACCGAACATTACCGTGGACCAGAGACAGAACATTACCATGGACAAGAGACAGAACGTTACCGTGAAACAGAATATTATCATGGACCAGAAACGGAACATTACCGTGAAACAGAAACACAACATTTTCGTGGACCAGAGACGGAACATTACCGTGTACCAGAGACAGAACATTACCTTGAAACCAAAACAGAACATTATCGTGGACCAGAAACGGAACATTATCGTGGACCAGAGACAGAACATTCCCGTGAAACCGAAACAAAACATTATCGTGGACCAGAAATGGAACATTATCGTGGACCAGAGACAGAACATTATCGTGGATCAGAGACAGAACATTATCGTGGACCAGAGAAGGAACATTATCGTGGACCAGAGACAGAACATTACCGTGAAACCTAAACAGAACATTATCGTTGACCAGAAACGGAACATTACCGTGAAACCTAAACAGAACATTATCGTTGACCAGAAACACAACATTATCGTGGACCAGAAACGGAACATTACCGTGAAACAGAAACACAACATTACCGTGTACCAGAGACGGAACATTACCGTGAAACCGAACATTATCGTGGACCAGACACAGAACATTACCGTGGACCAGAGGCAGAACATTACCGTGAAACCGAACATTATCGTGGACCAGAAACGGAACATTACCGTGAAACAGAAACACAAAATTATGGTGGACCAGTAACGGAATATTACCGTGATACAGAAACAGAACATTATCGTTGACCAGAGACGGAACATTACCGTGAAACTGAACATTATCGTCGACCAGAAATCGAACATTATCGTGGACCAGAGACAGAACATTACCATGGACCAGAGACAGAACATTACCGTGGACCAGAGACAGAACATTACCGTGGACCAGAGACAGAACATTACTGTGGACCAGAGACCGAACTTTACCTTGAAACCGAACATTACCGTGGACCAGAGACAGAACATTACCATGGACCAGAGACAGAACATTACCGTGAAACAGAACATTATCATGGACCAGAAACGGAACATTACCGTGAAACAGAAACACAACATTTTCGTGGACCAGAGAAGGAACATTACCGTGGACCAGAGACAGAACATTACCTTGAAACCAAAACAGAACATTATCGTGGACCAGAAACGGAACATTATCGTGGACCAGAGACAGAACATTACCGTGAAACCGAAACAAAACATTATCGTGGACCAGAAAAGGAACATTATCGTGGACCAGAGACAGAACATTATCGTGGATCAGAGACAGAACATTAGCGTGGACCAGAGATGGAACATTATCGTGGACCAGAGACAGAACATTACCGTGAAACCTAAACAGAACATTATCGTTGACCAGAAACGGAACATTATCGTGAAACCGAACATTATCGTGTACCAGAAACACAACATTATCGTGGACCAGAAACGGAACATTACCGTGAAACAGAAACAACATTACCGTGTACCAGAGACGGAACATTACCGTGAAACTGAACATTACCGTGGACCAGAGACAGAACATTACCGTGGACCAGAGACAGAACATTACCGTGAAACTGAAACAGAACATTATCGTGGACCAGAAACGGAACATTACCGTGAAACAGAAACACAACATTATCGTGGACCAGAGACGGAACATTACCGTGAAACAGAAACACAACATTATCGTGGACCAGAGACGGAATATTACCGTGAAACCGAACATTATTGTGGACCAGAGATCGAACATTATCGTGGACCAGAGACAGAACATTACCGTGGACCAGAAATGGAACATTACCGTGAAACCGAACATTATCGTGGACAAGAGACGGAACATTACCGTGAAACCGAACATTATCGTCGACCAGAAATCGAACATTATCGTGGACCAGAGAAAGAACATTACCGTTGACCAAAAATGGAACATTACCGTGAAACCGAACATTACCATGGACCAGATACGGAACATTACTGTGGACCAGAGACGGAACATTGCCGTGGACCAGAACATTACCGTGGACCAGAACATTACCGTGAAACCGAACATTATCGTGAAACCGAACATTATCATGGACCAGAGACATAACATTACCGTGAAACCCAACATTACCGTGAAACCAAAACAGAAAATTACCGTGGACCAGAGACAGAACATTACCGTGAAACCGAAACAGAACATTATCATGGACCAGAAACGGACCATTACCGTGAAACAGAAAAACAACATTATCGTGGACCAGAAACGGAACATTACCGTGAAACAGAAACAGAACATTAGCGTGGACCAGAGACAGAACATTACCGTGAACCAGAGACAGAAAATTACCGTGAAACAGAAACACAACATTACCGTGAAACCGAAACAGAACATTATCATGGACCAGAAACGAAACATTATCATGGACCAGAAACAGAACATTATCGTGGACCAAAGACGGAACATTATCGTGGACCAGAGACGGAACATTACCGTGAAACCGAACATTATCGTGGACCAGAGACGGAACATTACCGTGAAACCGAACATTATCGTGGACCAGAAACGGAACATTACCGTGAAACAGAAACAGAAAATTATCGTGGACCAGAAACACAACATTACCGTGAAACCGAAACAGAACATTATCATGGACCAGAAACGAAACATTATCAGGGACCAGAAACAGAACATTATCGTGGACCAGAGATCGAACATTATCGTGGACCAGAGACAGAACATTACCGTGGACCCGAGACAGAACATTACCGTGGACCAGAGACAGAACATTACCGTGGACCAGAGACAGAACATTACCATGGACCAGAGACAGAACATTACCGTGAAACTGAACATTACCGTGGACCAGAGACAGAACATTACCATGGACCAGGGACAGAACATTACCGTGAAACAGAACATTATCATGGACCAGAAACGAAACATTATCATGGACCAGAGACAGAACATTATCGTGGACCAAAGACGGAACATTACCGTGAAACCGAACATTATCGTGGACCAGAGACAGAACATTACCGTGGACCCGAGACAGAACATTACCGTGGACCAGAGACAGAACATTACCGTGGACCAGAGACAGAACATTACCTCGGACCAGAGACAGAACATTACCATGGACCAGAGACAGAACATTACCGTGAAACCGAACATTACCGTGGACCAGAGACAGAACATTACCATGGACCAGGGACAGAACATTACCGTGAAACAGAACATTATCATGGACCAGAAACGGAACATTACCGTGGAACAGAAACAGAACATTATCGTGGACTGGAAACGGAACATAACCGTGAAACCGAAACAGAACATTATCGTGGACCATAAACGGAACATTACCGTGGACCAGAGACAGAACATTACCTTGAAACCAAAACAGAACATTATCGTGGACCAGAAACGGAACATTACCTTGAAACCAAAACAGAACATTATCGTGGACCAGAAACGGAACATTATCGTGGACCAGAGACAGAACATTACCGTGAAACCGAAACAGAACATTATCGTGAAACCGAAACAGAACATTGTCGTGGACCAGAAACGAAACATTATCGTGGACCAGAGACAGAACATTATCGTGGATCAGAGACAGAACATTATCGTTGACCAGAAACGGAACATTATCGTGAAACCGAACATTATCGTCGACCAGAAACAGAACATTATCGTGGACCAGAAACGGAACATTACCGTGAAACAGAACATTACCGTGGACCAGAGACAGAACATTACCGTGGACCAGAGACAGAACATTACCGTGAAACCGAAACCGAACATTACCGTGGACCAGAGACAGAACATTACCGTGAAACCGAACATTATCGTGGACCAGAGATCGAACATTACCGTGGACCAGAAATGGAACATTACCGTGAAACCGAACATTATCGTGGACCAGAGACGGAACATTACCGTGAAACCGAACATTATCGTCGACCAGAAATCAAACATTATCGTGGACTAGAGACAGAACATTACCGTGGACCAGAAATGGAACATTACCGTGAAACAGAACATTACCGTGGACCAGAACATTACCTTGAAACCGAACATTATCGTCAAACCGAACATTATCGTGGACCAGAGACCGAACATTATCGTGGACCAGAGACAGAACATTACCGTGGACCAGAAATGGAACATTACCGTGAAACCGAACATTATCGTGGACCAGAGACGGAACATTACAGTGAAACTGAACATTATCGTCGACCAGAAATCGAACATTATCGTGGACTAGAGACAGAACATTACCGTGGACCAGAAATGGAACGTTACCGTGAAACCGAACATTACCATGGACCAGATACGGAACATTACTGTGGACCAGAGACGGAACATTACCGTGGACCAGAACATTACCGTGGACCAGAACATTACCGTGAAAACGAACATTATCGTCAAACCGAACATTATCGTGGACCAGAGACCGAACATTACCGTGAAACAGAACATTACCGTGGACCAGAGACCGAACATTACCGTGAAACCCAACATTACCGTGAAACCAAAACAGAAAATTACCGTGGACCAGAGACAGAACGTTACCGTGAAACCAAAACAGAACATTATCGTGGACCAGAAACGGAACATTACCGTGAAACAGAAACACAACATTATCGTGGACCAGAAACGGAACATTACCGTGAAACCGAAACACAACATTACCGTGAAACCGAAACAGAACATTATCGTGGACCAGAAACGGAACATTATCATGGACCAGAGACAGAACATTATCGTGGACCAAAGACGGAACATTATCGTGGACCAGAGACGGAACATTACCGTGAAACCGAACATTATCTTGGACCAGACACAGAACATTACCGTGGACCAGAGACAGAACATTACCGTGAAACCGAACATTATCGTGGACCACAAACGGAACATTACCGTGAAACAGAAACACAAAATTATCATGGACCAGAAACTGAAAATTACCGTGATACAAAAACAGAACATTATCGTTGACCAGAGACGGAACATTACAGTGAAACCGAACATTATCGTGGACCAGAAACGGAACATTATCATGAACCAGAGACAGATCATTATCGTGGACCAAAGACGGAACATTATCGTTGACCAGAGACGGAACATTACCGTGAAACCGAACATTATCGTGTACCACACACAGAACATTACCGTGGACCAGAGACAGAACATTACCGTGAAACCGAACATTATCGTGGACCAGAAACGGAACATTACCGTGAAACAGAAACACAAAATTATCGTGTACCAGAAACGGAACATTACCGTGATACAGAAACAGAACATTATCGTGGACCAGAGACGGAACATTATCGTCGACCAGAAACAAAACATTATCGTGGACCAGAAACGGAACATTACCGTGAAACAGAAACACAACATTATCGAGGACCAGAGACGGAACATTACCGTGAAACCGAACATTACCGTGGACCAGAGACAGAACATTACCGTGAAACCGAAACAGAACATTATCGTGGACCAGAAACGGAACATTACCGTGAAACAGAAACGCAACATTATCGTGGACCAGAGACGGAACATTACCGTGAAACAGAAACGCAACATTATCGTGGACCAGAGACGGAACATTACCGTGAAACCGAACATTATCGTGGACCAGAGATCGAACATTATCGTGGACCAGAGAAAGAACATTACCGTGGACCAGAAATGGAACATTACCGTGAAACCGAACATTATCGTGGACCAGAGACGGAACATTACCGTGAAACCGAACATTATCGTCGACCAGAAATGGAACATTATCGTGGACTAGAGACAGAACATTACCGTGGACCAGAAATGGAACATTACCGTGAAACCGAACATTACCATGGACCAGATACGGAACATTACTGTGGACCAGAGACGGAACATTACTGTGGACCAGAGACGGAACATTACTGTGGACCAGAACATTACCGTGGACCAGAAAATTACCGTCAAACCGAACATTATCGTGGACCAGAGACCGAACATTACCGTGAAACAGAACATTACCGTGGACAAGAGACCGAACATTACCGTGAAACCCAACATTACCATGAAACCAAAACAGAAAATTACCGTGGACCAGAGACAGAACATTACCGTGAAACCGAAACAGAACATTATCGTGGACCAGAAACGGAACAGTACCGTGAAACAGAAACACAACATTATCATGGACCAGAAACGGAACATTATCATGGACCAGAGACAGAACATTATCGTGGACCAAAGACGGAACATTATCGTGGACCAGAGACGGAACATTACCGTGAAACCGAACATTATCGTGGACCAAACACAGAACATTACCGTGGACCAGAGACAGAACATTACCGTGAAACCGAACATTATCGTGGACCACAAACGGAACATTACCGTGAAACAGAAACAGAACATTAGCTTGGACCAGAGACAGAACATTACCGTGAACCAGAGACAGAACATTACCGTGTACCAGAGACAGAACATTACCATGGACCAGAGACAGAACATTACCGTGAAACCGAACATTACCGTGGACCAGAGACAGAACATTACCATGGACCAGGGACAGAACATTACCGTGAAACAGAACATTATCATGGACCAGAAACGGAACATTACCGTGGAACAGAAACAGAACATTATCGTGGACCAGAAATGGAACATTACCGTGAAACCGAACATTATCGTGGACCAGAGACGGAACATTACCGTGAAACCGAACATTATCGTCGACCAGAAATCAAACATTATCGTGGACTAGAGACAGAACATTACCGTGGACCAGAAATGGAACATTACCGTGAAACAGAACATTACCGTGGACCAGAACATTACCTTGAAACCGAACATTATCGTCAAACCGAACATTATCGTGGACCAGAGACCGAACATTATCGTGGACCAGAGACAGAACATTACCGTGAAACCGAAACAGAACATTATCGTGGACCAGAAACGGAACATTACCGTGAAACAGAAACACAACAATATCATGGACCAGAAACGGAACATTACCGTGAAACCAAAACACAACATTACCGTGAAACCGAAACAGAACATTATCGTGGACCAGAAACGGAACATTATCATGGACCAGAGACAGAACATTATCGTGGACCAAAGACGGAACATTATCGTGGACCAGAGACGGAACATTACCGTGAAACCGAACATTATCGTGGACCAGACACAGAACATTACCATGGACCAGAGACAGAACATTACCCTGAAACCGAAACAGAACATTATCGTGGACCAGAAACGGAACATTACCGTGAAACAGAAACACAACATTATCATGGACCAGAAACGGAACATTACCGTGAAACCAAAACACAACATTACCGTGAAACCGAAACAGAACATTATCGTGGACCAGACACGGAACATTATCATGGACCAGAGACAGAACATTATCGTGGACCAAAGACGGAACATTATCGTGGACCAGAGACGGAACATTACCGTGAAACCGAACATTATCGTGGACCAGACACAGAACATTACCGTGGACCAGAGACGGAACATTACCGTGAAACGGAACATTATCGTGGACCACAAACGGAACATTACCGTGAAACAGAAACAGAACATTAGCTTGGACCAGAGACAGAACATTACCGTGAACCAGAGACAGAACATTACCGTGGACCAGAGACAGAACATTACCATGGACCAGAGACAGAACATTACCGTGAAACCGAACATTACCGTGGACCAGAGACAGAACATTACCATGGACCAGGGACAGAACATTACCGTGAAACAGAACATTATCATGGACCAGAAACGGAACATTACCGTGGAACAGAAACAGAACATTATCGTGGACCAGAAATGGAACATTACCGTGAAACCGAACATTATCGTGGACCAGAGACGGAACATTACCGTGAAACCGAACATTATCGTCGACCAGAAATCAAACATTATCGTGGACTAGAGACAGAACATTACCGTGGACCAGAAATGGAACATTACCGTGAAACAGAACATTACCGTGGACCAGAACATTACCTTGAAACCGAACATTATCGTGAAACCGAACATTATCGTCGACCAGAAATCAAACATTATCGTGGACTAGAGACAGAACATTACCGTGGACCAGAAATGGAACATTACCGTGAAACAGAACATTACCGTGGACCAGAACATTACCTTGAAACCGAACATTATCGTCAAACCGAACATTATCGTGGACCAGAGACCGAACATTATCGTGGACCAGAGACAGAACATTACCGTGGACCAGAAATGGAACATTACCGTGAAACCGAACATTATCGTGGACCAGAGACGGAACATTACAGTGAAACTGAACATTATCGTCGACCAGAAATCGAACATTATCGTGGACTAGAGACAGAACATTACCGTGGACCAGAAATGGAACGTTACCGTGAAACCGAACATTACCATGGACCAGATACGGAACATTACTGTGGACCAGAGACGGAACATTACCGTGGACCAGAACATTACCGTGGACCAGAACATTACCGTGAAACCGAACATTATCGTCAAACCGAACATTATCGTGGACCAGAGACCGAACATTACCGTGAAACAGAACATTACCGTGGACCAGAGACCCAACATTACCGTGAAACCCAACATTACCGTGAAACCAAAACAGAAAATTACCGTGGACCAGAGACAGAACGTTACCGTGAAACCAAAACAGAACATTATCGTGGACGAGAAACGGAACATTACCGTGAAACAGAAACACAACATTATCGTGGACCAGAAACGGAACATTACCGTGAAACCGAAACACAACATTACCGTGAAACCGAAACAGAACATTATCGTGGACCAGAAACGGAACATTATCATGGACCAGAGACAGAACATTATCGTGGACCAAAGACGGAACATTATCGTGGACCAGAGACGGAACATTACCGTGAAACCGAACATTATCTTGGACCAGACACAGAACATTACCGTGGACCAGAGACAGAACATTACCGTGAAACCGAACATTATCGTGGACCACAAACGGAACATTACCGTGAAACAGAAACACAAAATTATCATGGACCAGAAACTGAAAATTACCGTGATACAAAAACAGAACATTATCGTTGACCAGAGACGGAACATTACAGTGAAACCGAACATTATCGTGGACCAGAAACGGAACATTATCATGAACCAGAGACAGATCATTATCGTGGACCAAAGACGGAACATTATCGTTGACCAGAGACGGAACATTACCGTGAAACCGAACATTATCGTGTACCACACACAGAACATTACCGTGGACCAGAGACAGAACATTACCGTGAAACCGAACATTATCGTGGACCAGAAACGGAACATTACCGTGAAACAGAAACACAAAATTATCGTGTACCAGAAACGGAACATTACCGTGATACAGAAACAGAACATTATCGTGGACCAGAGACGGAACATTATCGTCGACCAGAAACAAAACATTATCGTGGACCAGAAACGGAACATTACCGTGAAACAGAAACACAACATTATCGAGGACCAGAGACGGAACATTACCGTGAAACCGAACATTACCGTGGACCAGAGACAGAACATTACCGTGAAACCGAAACAGAACATTATCGTGGACCAGAAACGGAACATTACCGTGAAACAGAAACGCAACATTATCGTGGACCAGAGACGGAACATTACCGTGAAACCGAACATTATCGTGGACCAGAGATCGAACATTATCGTGGACCAGAGAAAGAACATTACCGTGGACCAGAAATGGAACATTACCGTGAAACCGAACATTATCGTGGACCAGAGACGGAACATTACCGTGAAACCGAACATTATCGTCGACCAGAAATGGAACATTATCGTGGACTAGAGACAGAACATTACCGTGGACCAGAAATGGAACATTACCGTGAAACCGAACATTACCATGGACCAGATACGGAACATTACTGTGGACCAGAGACGGAACATTACTGTGGACCAGAGACGGAACATTACTGTGGACCAGAACATTACCGTGGACCAGAAAATTACCGTCAAACCGAACATTATCGTGGACCAGAGACCGAACATTACCGTGAAACAGAACATTACCGTGGACAAGAGACCGAACATTACCGTGAAACCCAACATTACCATGAAACCAAAACAGAAAATTACCGTGGACCAGAGACAGAACATTACCGTGAAACCGAAACAGAACATTATCGTGGACCAGAAACGGAACAGTACCGTGAAACAGAAACACAACATTATCATGGACCAGAAACGGAACATTACCGTGAAACCAAAACACAACATTACCGTGAAACCGAAACAGAACATTATCGTGGACCAGAAACGGAACATTATCATGGACCAGAGACAGAACATTATCGTGGACCAAAGACGGAACATTATCGTGGACCAGAGACGGAACATTACCGTGAAACCGAACATTATCGTGGACCAAACACAGAACATTACCGTGGACCAGAGACAGAACATTACCGTGAAACCGAACATTATCGTGGACCACAAACGGAACATTACCGTGAAACAGAAACAGAACATTAGCTTGGACCAGAGACAGAACATTACCGTGAACCAGAGACAGAACATTACCGTGTACCAGAGACAGAACATTACCATGGACCAGAGACAGAACATTACCGTGAAACCGAACATTACCGTGGACCAGAGACAGAACATTACCATGGACCAGGGACAGAACATTACCGTGAAACAGAACATTATCATGGACCAGAAACGGAACATTACCGTGGAACAGAAACAGAACATTATCGTGGACCAGAAATGGAACATTACCGTGAAACCGAACATTATCGTGGACCAGAGACGGAACATTACCGTGAAACCGAACATTATCGTCGACCAGAAATCAAACATTATCGTGGACTAGAGACAGAACATTACCGTGGACCAGAAATGGAACATTACCGTGAAACAGAACATTACCGTGGACCAGAACATTACCTTGAAACCGAACATTATCGTCAAACCGAACATTATCGTGGACCAGAGACCGAACATTATCGTGGACCAGAGACAGAACATTACCGTGAAACCGAAACAGAACATTATCGTGGACCAGAAACGGAACATTACCGTGAAACAGAAACACAACAATATCATGGACCAGAAACGGAACATTACCGTGAAAACAAAACACAACATTACCGTGAAACCGAAACAGAACATTATCGTGGACCAGAAACGGAACATTATCATGGACCAGAGACAGAACATTATCGTGGACCAAAGACGGAACATTATCGTGGACCAGAGACGGAACATTACCGTGGACCAGAGACAGAACATTACCGTGGACCAGAGACAGAACATTACTGTGGACCAGAGACAGAACATTACCGTGGACCAGAGACAGAACATTACCGTGGACCAGAGACAGAACATTACCGTGGACCAGAGACAGAACATTACTGTGGACCAGAGACCGAACTTTACCTTGAAACCGAACATTACCGTGGAACAGAAACGAAACATTACCGTGAAACCGAAACAGAACATTATCGTGGACCAGAGACGGAACATTACCGTGAAACCGAACATTATCGTGGACCAGAGACAGAACATTATCGTGGACCAAAGACGGAACATTATCGTGGACCAGAGACGGAACATTACCGTGAAACCGAACATTATCGTGGACCAGACACAGAACATTACCATGGACCAGAGACAGAACATTACCCTGAAACCGAAACAGAACATTATCGTGGACCAGAAACGGAACATTACCGTGAAACAGAAACACAACATTATCATGGACCAGAAACGGAACATTACCGTGAAACCAAAACACAACATTACCGTGAAACCGAAACAGAACATTATCGTGGACCAGACACGGAACATTATCATGGACCAGAGACAGAACATTATCGTGGACCAAAGACGGAACATTATCGTGGACCAGAGACGGAACATTACCGTGAAACCGAACATTATCGTGGACCAGACACAGAACATTACCGTGGACCAGAGACGGAACATTACCGTGAAACCGAACATTATCGTGGACCACAAACGGAACATTACCGTGAAACAGAAACAGAACATTAGCTTGGACCAGAGACAGAACATTACCGTGAACCAGAGACAGAACATTACCGTGGACCAGAGACAGAACATTACCATGGACCAGAGACAGAACATTACCGTGAAACCGAACATTACCGTGGACCAGAGACAGAACATTACCATGGACCAGGGACAGAAAATTACCGTGAAACAGAACATTATCATGGACCAGAAACGGAAAATTACCGTGGAACAGAAACAGAACATTATCGTGGACCAGAAATGGAACATTACCGTGAAACCGAACATTATCGTGGACCAGAGACGGAACATTACCGTGAAACCGAACATTATCGTGGACCAAAGACAGAACATTACCGTGGACCAGAGACAGAACATTACCGTGGACCAGAGACAGAACATTACCGTGGACCAGAGACAGAACATTACCGTGAAACCGAAATAGAACATTATCGTGGACCAGAGACGGAACATTACCGTGAAACCGAACATTATCGTGGACCAGAGATCGAACATTACCGTGGACATGAGACAGAACATTACCGTGAAACCGAAATAGAACATTATCGTGGACCAGAGACGGAACATTACCGTGAAACCGAACATTATCGTGGACCAGAGATCGAACATTACCGTGGACCAGAGACAGAACATTACCGTGGACCAGAGACAGAACATTACCGTGGACCAGAGACAGAACATTACCGTGGACCAGAGACAGAACATTACTGTGGACCAGAGACCGAACTTTACCTTGAAACCGAACATTACCGTGGAACAGAAACGAAACATTACCGTGAAACCGAAACAGAACATTATCGTGGACCAGAGACGGAACATTACCGTGAAACCGAACATTATCGTGGACCAGAGACAGAACATTATCGTGGACCAAAGACGGAACATTATCGTGGACCAGAGACGGAACATTACCGTGAAACCGAACATTATCGTGGACCAGACACAGAACATTACCATGGACCAGAGACAGAACATTACCCTGAAACCGAAACAGAACATTATCGTGGACCAGAAACGGAACATTACCGTGAAACAGAAACACAACATTATCATGGACCAGAAACGGAACATTACCGTGAAACCAAAACACAACATTACCGTGAAACCGAAACAGAACATTATCGTGGACCAGACACGGAACATTATCATGGACCAGAGACAGAACATTATCGTGGACCAAAGACGGAACATTATCGTGGACCAGAGACGGAACATTACCGTGAAACCGAACATTATCGTGGACCAGACACAGAACATTACCGTGGACCAGAGACGGAACATTACCGTGAAACCGAACATTATCGTGGACCACAAACGGAACATTACCGTGAAACAGAAACAGAACATTAGCTTGGACCAGAGACAGAACATTACCGTGAACCAGAGACAGAACATTACCGTGGACCAGAGACAGAACATTACCATGGACCAGAGACAGAACATTACCGTGAAACCGAACATTACCGTGGACCAGAGACAGAACATTACCATGGACCAGGGACAGAAAATTACCGTGAAACAGAACATTATCATGGACCAGAAACGGAAAATTACCGTGGAACAGAAACAGAACATTATCGTGGACCAGAAATGGAACATTACCGTGAAACCGAACATTATCGTGGACCAGAGACGGAACATTACCGTGAAACCGAACATTATCGTCGACCAGAAATCAAACATTATCGTGGACTAGAGACAGAACATTACCGTGGACCAGAAATGGAACATTACCGTGAAACAGAACATTACCGTGGACCAGAACATTACCTTGAAACCGAACATTATCGTCAAACCGAACATTATCGTGGACCAGAGACCGAACATTACCGTGGACCAGAGACAGAGCATTACCGTGGACCAGAGACAGAACATTACCGTGGACCAGAGACAGAGCATTACCGTGGACCAGAGACAGAACATTACCGTGGACCAGAGACAGAACATTACCGTGGACCAGAGACCGAACTTTACCTTGAAACCGAACATTACCGTGGACCAGAGACAGAACATTACCATGGACCAGAGACAGAACATTACCGTGAAAGAGAACATTATCATGGACCAGAAACGGAACATTACCGTGAAACAGAAACAGAACATTATCGTGGACCAGAAACGGAACATTACCGTGAAACCGAAATAGAACATTATCGTGGACCAGAAACAGAACATTACCGTGGACCAGAGACAGAACATTACCTTGAAACCAAAACAACATTATCGTGGACCAGAGACGGAACATTACCGTGAAACCGAACATTACCGTGGACCAGAGACAGAACATTACCGTGGACCAGAGACAGAACATTACCATGGACCAGAGATAGAACATTACCCTGGACCAGAGACAGATCATTACCGTGGACCAGAGACAGAACATTACTGTGGACCAGAGACCGAACTTTATCTTGAAACCGAACATTACCGTGGACAAGAGACAGAACATTACCATGGACCAGAGACAGAACATTGCCGTGAAACAGAACATTATCATGGACCAGAAACGGAACATTACCGTGAAACAGAAACAGAACATTATCGTGGATCAGAGACCGAACATTATCGTGGACCAGAGACGGAACATTATCATGTACCAGAGACAGAACATTACCGTGAAACCTAAACAGAACATTATCGTTGACCAGAAACGGAACATTATCATGAATCCGAACATTATCGTGGACCAGAAACACAACATTATCGCTGACCAGAAACGGAACATTACCGTGAAACAGAAACACAACATTATCGTGGACCAGAGACGGAACATTACCGTGAAACCGAACATTACCGTGGACCAGAGACAGAACATTACCGTGGACCAGAGACAGAACATTACCGTGAAACAGAAACACAACATTATCGTGGACCAGAGACGGAACATTACCGCGAAACCGAACATTATCGTGGACCAGAGATCGAACATTATCGTGGACCAAAGACAGAACATTACCGTGGACCAGAAATTGAACATTACTGTGAAACCGAACATTATCGTGGACCAGAGACGGAACATTACCGTGAAACCGAACATTATCGTCGACCAGAAATCGAACATTATCGTGGACTAGAGACAGAACATTACCGTGGACCAGAAATGGAACATTACCGTGAAACCGAACATTACCATGGACCAGATACGGAACATTACTGTGGACCAGAGACGGAACATTACCGTGGACCAGAACATTACCGTGGACCAGAACATTACCGTCAAACCGAACATTATCGTCAAACCGAACATTATCGTGGACCAGAGACCGAACATTACCGTCAAACCGAACATTACCGTGGACCAGAGACCGAACATTACCGTGAAACCCAACATTACCGTGAAACCAAAACAGAAAATTACCGTGGACCAGACACAGAACATTACCGTGAAACCGAAACAGAACATTATCGTGGACCAGAGACGGAACATTACCGTGAAACCGAACATTATCGTGGACCAAAGACAGAACATTACCGTGGACCAGAGACAGAACATTACCGTGGACCAGAGACAGAACATTACCGTGGACCAGAGACAGAACATTACCGTGAAACCGAAATAGAACATTATCGTGGACCAGAGACGGAACATTACCGTGAAACCGAACATTATCGTGGACCAGAGATCGAACATTACCGTGGACATGAGACAGAACATTACCGTGAAACCGAAATAGAACATTATCGTGGACCAGAGACGGAACATTACCGTGAAACCGAACATTATCGTGGACCAGAGATCGAACATTACCGTGGACCAGAGACAGAACATTACCGTGGACCAGAGACAGAACATTACCGTGGACCAGAGACAGAACATTACCGTGGACCAGAGACAGAACATTACTGTGGACCAGAGACCGAACTTTACCTTGAAACCGAACATTACCGTGGAACAGAAACGAAACATTACCGTGAAACCGAAACAGAACATTATCGTGGACCAGAGACGGAACATTACCGTGAAACCGAACATTATCGTGGACCAGAGATCGAACATTACCGTGGACCAAAGACAGAACATTACCGTGGACCAGAGACAGAACATTACCGTGGACCAGAGACAGAACATTACCGTGGACCAGAGACAGAACATTACTGTGGACCAGAGACCGAACTTTACCTTGAAACCGAACATTACCGTGGACCAGAGACAGAACATTACCATGGACCAGAGACAGAACATTACCGTGAAAGAGAACATTATCATGGACAAGAAACGGAACATTACCGTGGACCAGAAACGGAACATTACCGTGAAACCGAAACAGAACATTACCGTGGACCAGAAACAGAACATTACCGTGGACCAGAGACAGAACATTACCTTGAAACCAAAACAGAACATTATCGTGGACCAGAAACGGAACATTATCGTGGACCAGAGACAGAACATTACCGTGAAACCGAAACAGATCATTATCGTTGACCAGAAACGGAACATTATCGTGGACCAGAGACAGAACATTACCTTGAAACCAAAACAGAACATTATCGTGGACCAGAAACGGAACATTATCGTGGACCAGAGACAGAACATTACCGTGAAACCTAAACAGAACATTATCGTTGACCAGAAACGGAACATTACCGTGAAACAGAAACACAACATTATCGTGGACCAGAGACGGAACATTATCGTGAAACCGAACATTACCGTGGACCAGAGACAGAACATTACCGTGAAACCGAAACAGAACATTATCGTGGACATGAAACGGAACATTACCGTGAAACCGAAACAGAACATTATCGTGGACATGAAACGGAACATTACCGTGAAACAGAAACACAACATTATCGTGGACCAGAGACGGAACATTACCGTGAAACCGAACATTATCGTGGACCAGAGATCGAACATTATCGTGGACCAGAGACCGAACATTACCGTGGACCAGAAATGGAACATTACCGTGAAACCGAACATTATCGTGGACCAGAGACGGAACATTACCGTGAAACCTAAACAGAACATTATCGTTGACCAGAAACGGAACATTATCATGAATCCGAACATTATCGTGGACCAGAAACACAACATTATCGCTGACCAGAAACGGAACATTACCGTGAAACAGAAACACAACATTATCGTGGACCAGAGACGGAACATTACCGTGAAACCGAACATTACCGTGGACCAGAGACAGAACATTACCGTGGACCAGAGACAGAACATTACCGTGAAACAGAAACACAACATTATCGTGGACCAGAGACGGAACATTACCGCGAAACCGAACATTATCGTGGACCAGAGATCGAACATTATCGTGGACCAAAGACAGAACATTACCGTGGTCCAGAAATTGAACATTACTGTGAAACCGAACATTATCGTGGACCAGAGACGGAACATTACCGTGAAACCGAACATTATCGTCGACCAGAAATCGAACATTATCGTGGACTAGAGACAGAACATTACCGTGGACCAGAAATGGAACATTACCGTGAAACCGAACATTACCATGGACCAGATACGGAACATTACTGTGGACCAGAGACGGAACATTACCGTGGACCAGAACATTACCGTGGACCAGAACATTACCGTCAAACCGAACATTATCGTCAAACCGAACATTATCGTGGACCAGAGACCGAACATTACCGTGAAACCGAACATTACCGTGGACCAGAGACCGAACATTACCGTGAAACCCAACATTACCGTGAAACCAAAACAGAAAATTACCGTGGACCAGACACAGAACATTACCGTGAAACCGAAACAGAACATTATCGTGGACCAGAGACGGAACATTACCGTGAAACCGAACATTATCGTGGACCAAAGACAGAACATTACCGTGGACCAGAGACAGAACATTACCGTGGACCAGAGACAGAACATTACCGTGAAACCGAAATAGAACATTATCGTGGACCAGAGACGGAACATTACCGTGAAACCGAACATTATCGTGGACCAGAGATCGAACATTACCGTGGACATGAAACAGAACATTACCGTGAAACCGAAATAGAACATTATCGTGGACCAGAGACGGAACATTACCGTGAAACCGAACATTATCGTGGACCAGAGATCGAACATTACCGTGGACCAGAGACAGAACATTACCGTGGACCAGAGACAGAACATTACCGTGGACCAGAGACAGAACATTACCGTGGACCAGAGACCGAACTTTACCTTGAAACCGAACATTACCGTGGAACAGAAACGAAACATTACCGTGAAACCGAAACAGAACATTATCGTGGACCAGAGACGGAACATTACCGTGAAACCGAACATTATCGTGGACCAGAGATCGAACATTACCGTGGACCAGAGACAGAACATTACCGTGGACCAGAGACAGAACATTACTGTGGACCAGAGACAGAACATTACCGTGGACCAGAGACAGAACATTACCGTGGACCAGAGACAGAACATTACTGTGGACCAGAGACCGAACTTTACCTTGAAACCGAACATTACCGTGGACCAGAGACAGAACATTACCATGGACCAGAGACAGAACATTACCGTGAAAGAGAACATTATCATGGACCAGAAACGGAACATTACCGTGGACCAGAAACGGAACATTACCGTGAAACCGAAACAGAACATTACCGTGGACCAGAAACAGAACATTACCGTGGACCAGAGACAGAACATTACCTTGAAACCAAAACAGAACATTATCGTGGACCAGAAACGGAACATTATCGTGGACCAGAGACAGAACATTACCGTGAAACCGAAACAGATCATTATCGTGAACCAGAAACGGAAAATTATCGTGGACCAGAGACAGAACATTACCGTGAAACCTAAACGGAACATTATCATGAATCCGAACATTATCGTGGACCAGAAACACAACATTATCGCTGACCAGAAACGGAACATTACCGTGAAACAGAAACACAACATTATCGTGGACCAGAGACGGAACATTACCGCGAAACCGAACATTATCGTGGACCAGAGATCGAACATTATCGTGGACCAAAGACAGAACATTACCGTGGACCAGAAATTGAACATTACTGTGAAACCGAACATTATCGTGGACCAGAGACGGAACATTACCGTGAAACCGAACATTATCGTCGACCAGAAATCGAACATTATCGTGGACTAGAGACAGAACATTACCGTGGACCAGAAATGGAACATTACCGTGAAACCGAACATTACCATGGACCAGATACGGAACATTACTGTGGACCAGAGACGGAACATTACCGTGGACCAGAACATTACCGTGGACCAGAACATTACCGTCAAACCGAACATTATCGTCAAACCGAACATTATCGTGGACCAGAGACCGAACATTACCGTCAAACCGAACATTACCGTGGACCAGAGACCGAACATTACCGTGAAACCCAACATTACCGTGAAACCAAAACAGAAAATTACCGTGGACCAGACACAGAACATTACCGTGAAACCGAAACAGAACATTATCGTGGACCAGAGACGGAACATTACCGTGAAACCGAACATTATCGTGGACCAAAGACAGAACATTACCGTGGACCAGAGACAGAACATTACAGTGGACCAGAGACAGAACATTACCGTGGACCAGAGACAGAACATTACCGTGAAACCGAAATAGAACATTATCGTGGACCAGAGACGGAACATTACCGTGAAACCGAACATTATCGTGGACCAGAGATCGAACATTACCGTGGACATGAGACAGAACATTACCGTGAAACCGAAATAGAACATTATCGTGGACCAGAGACGGAACATTACCGTGAAACCGAACATTATCGTGGACCAGAGATCGAACATTACCGTGGACCAGAGACAGAACATTACCGTGGACCAGAGACAGAACATTACCGTGGACCAGAGACAGAACATTACCGTGGACCAGAGACAGAACATTACTGTGGACCAGAGACCGAACTTTACCTTGAAACCGAACATTACCGTGGAACAGAAACGAAACATTACCGTGAAACCGAAACAGAACATTATCGTGGACCAGAGACGGAACATTACCGTGAAACCGAACATTATCGTGGACCAGAGATCGAACATTACCGTGGACCAGAGACAGAACATTACCGTGGACCAGAGACAGAACATTACCGTGGACCAGAGACAGAACATTACCGTGGACCAGAGACAGAACATTACTGTGGACCAGAGACCGAACTTTACCTTGAAACCGAACATTACCGTGGACCAGAGACAGAACATTACCATGGACCAGAGACAGAACATTACCGTGAAAGAGAACATTATCATGGACCAGAAACGGAACATTACCGTGGACCAGAAACGGAACATTACCGTGAAACCGAAACAGAACATTACCGTGGACCAGAAACAGAACATTACCGTGGACCAGAGACAGAACATTACCTTGAAACCAAAACAGAACATTATCGTGGACCAGAAACGGAACATTATCGTGGACCAGAGACAGAACATTACCGTGAAACCGAAACAGATCATTATCGTTGACCAGAAACGGAACATTATCGTGGACCAGAGACAGAACATTACCTTGAAACCAAAACAGAACATTATCGTGGACCAGAAACGGAACATTATCGTGGACCAGAGACAGAACATTACCGTGAAACCTAAACAGAACATTATCGTTGACCAGAAACGGAACATTACCGTGAAACAGAAACACAACATTATCGTGGACCAGAGACGGAACATTATCGTGAAACCGAACATTACCGTGGACCAGAGACAGAACATTACCGTGAAACCGAAACAGAACATTATCGTGGACATGAAACGGAACATTACCGTGAAACCGAAACAGAACATTATCGTGGACATGAAACGGAACATTACCGTGAAACAGAAACACAACATTATCGTGGACCAGAGACGGAACATTACCGTGAAACCGAACATTATCGTGGACCAGAGATCGAACATTATCGTGGACCAGAGACCGAACATTACCGTGGACCAGAAATGGAACATTACCGTGAAACCGAACATTATCGTGGACCAGAGACGGAACATTACCGTGAAACCTAAACAGAACATTATCGTTGACCAGAAACGGAACATTATCATGAATCCGAACATTATCGTGGACCAGAAACACAACATTATCGCTGACCAGAAACGGAACATTACCGTGAAACAGAAACACAACATTATCGTGGACCAGAGACGGAACATTACCGTGAAACCGAACATTACCGTGGACCAGAGACAGAACATTACCGTGGACCAGAGACAGAACATTACCGTGAAACAGAAACACAACATTATCGTGGACCAGAGACGGAACATTACCGCGAAACCGAACATTATCGTGGACCAGAGATCGAACATTATCGTGGACCAAAGACAGAACATTACCGTGGACCAGAAATTGAACATTACTGTGAAACCGAACATTATCGTGGACCAGAGACGGAACATTACCGTGAAACCGAACATTATCATCGACCAGAAATCGAACATTATCGTGGACTAGAGACAGAACATTACCGTGGACCAGAAATGGAACATTACCGTGAAACCGAACATTACCATGGACCAGATACGGAACATTACTGTGGACCAGAGACGGAACATTACCGTGGACCAGAACATTACCGTGGACCAGAACATTACCGTCAAACCGAACATTATCGTCAAACCGAACATTATCGTGGACCAGAGACCGAACATTACCGTGAAACCGAACATTACCGTGGACCAGAGACCGAACATTACCGTGAAACCCAACATTACCGTGAAACCAAAACAGAAAATTACCGTGGACCAGACACAGAACATTACCGTGAAACCGAAACAGAACATTATCGTGGACCAGAGACGGAACATTACCGTGAAACCGAACATTATCGTGGACCAAAGACAGAACATTACCGTGGACCAGAGACAGAACATTACCGTGGACCAGAGACAGAACATTACCGTGGACCAGAGACAGAACATTACCGTGAAACCGAAATAGAACATTATCGTGGACCAGAGACGGAACATTACCGTGAAACCGAACATTATCGTGGACCAGAGATCAAACATTACCGTGGACATGAGACAGAACATTACCGTGAAACCGAAATAGAACATTATCGTGGACCAGAGACGGAACATTACCGTGAAACCGAACATTATCGTGGACCAGAGATCGAACATTACCGTGGACCAGAGACAGAACATTACCGTGGACCAGAGACAGAACATTACCGTGGACCAGAGACAGAACATTACCGTGGACCAGAGACAGAACATTACTGTGGACCAGAGACCGAACTTTACCTTGAAACCGAACATTACCGTGGAACAGAAACGAAACATTACCGTGAAACCGAAACAGAACATTATCGTGGACCAGAAACGGAAAATTATCGTGGACCAGAGACAGAACATTACCGTGAAACCTAAACAGAACATTATCGTTGACCAGAAACGGAACATTATCGTGGACCAGAGACAGAACATTACCTTGAAACCAAAACAGAACATTATCGTGGACCAGAAACGGAACATTATCGTGGACCAGAGACAGAACATTACCGTGAAACCTAAACAGAACATTATCGTTGACCAGAAACGGAACATTACCGTGAAACAGAAACACAACATTATCGTGGACCAGAGACGGAACATTATCGTGAAACCGAACATTACCGTGGACCAGAGACAGAACATTACCGTGAAACCGAAACAGAACATTATCGTGGACATGAAACGGAACATTACCGTGAAACCGAAACAGAACATTATTGTGGACATGAAACGGAACATTACCGTGAAACAGAAACACAACATTATCGTGGACCAGAGACGGAACATTACCGTGAAACCGAACATTATCGTGGACCAGAGATCGAACATTATCGTGGACCAGAGACCGAACATTACCGTGGACCAGAAATGGAACATTACCGTGAAACCGAACATTATCGTGGACCAGAGACGGAACATTACCGTGAAACCGAACATTATCGTCGACCAGAAATCGAACATTATCGTGGACCAGAGACAGAACATTACCGTGGACCAGAAATGGAACATTACCGTGAAACCGAACATTACCTTGGACCAGATACGGAACATTACTGTGGACCAGAGACGGAACATTACCGTGGACCAGAACATTACCGTGGACCAGAACATGACCGTCAAACCGAACATTATCGTCAAACCGAACATTATCGTGGACCAGAGACCGAACATTACCGTGAAACCGAACATTACCGTGGACCAGAGACCGAACATTACCGCGGGAGGGAGCGGGTGGGAGAGAGCAATATGAACTTTGCCGCGGGAGGGAGCGGGCGGGAGAGAGCGGGAACTGGCAGAAGCGGGAGGGAGCGGGCGGGAGCGGGATGGATCCTGTCTATAATTGGACCATCCGCCAAAATGAGTTCAATTTGGGACCAGAGACAGAACATTACTGTGGACTAGAGACCGAACTTTACCTTGAAACCGAACATTACTGTGGAACAGAAACGAAACATTACCGTGAAACCGAAACAGAACATTATCGTGGACCAGAGACGGAACATTACCGTGAAACCGAACATTATCGTGGACCAGAGATCGAACATTACCGTGGACCAGAGACAGAACATTACCGTGGACCAGAGACAGAACATTACCGTGGACCAGAGACAGAACATTACCGTGGCCCAGAGACAGAACATTACTGTGGACCAGAGACCGAACTTTACCTTGAAACCGAACATTACCGTGGACCAGAGACAGAACATTACCATGGACCAGAGACAGAACATTACCGTGAAAGAGAACATTATCATGGACCAGAAACGGAACATTACCGTGAAACAGAAAAAGAACATTATCGTGGACCAGAAACGGAACATTACCGTGAAACCGAAACAGAACATTATCGTGGACCAGAAACAGAACATTACCGTGGACCAGAGACAGAACATTATCGTGGACCAGAGACCGAACATTACCGTGGACCAGAAATGGAATATTACCGTGAAACCGAACATTATCGTGGACCAGAGACGGAACATTACCGTGAAACCGAACATTATCGTGGACCAGAGATCGAACATTATCGTGGACCAGAGACCGAACATTACCGTGGACCAGAAATGGAACATTACCGTGAAACCGAACATTATCGTGGACCAGAGACGGAACATTACCGTGAAACCGAACATTATCGTCGACCAGAAATCGAACATTATCGTGGACCAGAGACAGAACATTACCGTGGACCAGAAATGGAACATTACCGTGAAACCGAACATTACCATGGACCAGATACGGAACATTACTGTGGACCAGAGACGGAACATTACCGTGGACCAGAACATTACCGTGGACCAGAACATGACCGTCAAACCGAACATTATCGTCAAACCGAACATTATCGTGGACCAGAGACAGAACATTACCGTGGACCAGAAATGGAACATTACCGTGAAACCGAACATTACCATGGACCAGATACGGAACATTACTGTGGACCAGAGACGGAACATTACCGTGGACCAGAACATTACCGTGGACCAGAACATTACCGTCAAACCGAACATTATCGTCAAACCGAACATTATCGTGGACCAGAGACCGAACATTACCGTGAAACCGAACATTACCGTGGACCAGAGACCGAACATTACCGTGAAACCCAACATTACCGTGAAACCAAAACAGAAAATTACCGTGGACCAGACACAGAACATTACCGTGAAACCGAAACAGAACATTATCGTGGACCAGAGACGGAACATTACCGTGAAACCGAACATTATCGTGGACCAAAGACAGAACATTACCGTGGACCAGAGACAGAACATTACCGTGGACCAGAGACAGAACATTACCGTGGACCAGAGACAGAACATTACCGTGAAACCGAAATAGAACATTATCGTGGACCAGAGACGGAACATTACCGTGAAACCGAACATTATCGTGGACCAGAGATCGAACATTACCGTGGACATGAGACAGAACATTACCGTGAAACCGAAATAGAACATTATCGTGGACCAGAGACGGAACATTACCGTGAAACCGAACATTATCGTGGACCAGAGATCGAACATTACCGTGGACCAGAGACAGAACATTACCGTGGACCAGAGACAGAACATTACCGTGGACCAGAGACAGAACATTACCGTGGACCAGAGACAGAACATTACTGTGGACCAGAGACCGAACTTTACCTTGAAACCGAACATTACCGTGGAACAGAAACGAAACATTACCGTGAAACCGAAACAGAACATTATCGTGGACCAGAGACGGAACATTACCGTGAAACCGAACATTATCGTGGACCAGAGATCGAACATTACCGTGGACCAGAGACAGAACATTACCGTGGACCAGAGACAGAACATTACCGTGGACCAGAGACAGAACATTACCGTGGACCAGAGACAGAACATTACCGTGGACCAGAGACAGAACATTACTGTGGACCAGAGACCGAACTTTACCTTGAAACCGAACATTACCGTGGACCAGAGACAGAACATTACCATGGACCAGAGACAGAACATTACCGTGAAAGAGAACATTATCATGGACCAGAAACGGAACATTACCGTGGACCAGAAACGGAACATTACCGTGAAACCGAAACAGAACATTACCGTGGACCAGAAACAGAACATTACCGTGGACCAGAGACAGAACATTACCTTGAAACCAAAACAGAACATTATCGTGGACCAGAAACGGAACATTATCGTGGACCAGAGACAGAACATTACCGTGAAACCGAAACAGATCATTATCGTGGACCAGAAACGGAACATTATCGTGGACCAGAGACAGAACATTACCGTGAAACCTAAACAGAACATTATCGTTGACCAGAAACGGAACATTATCGTGGACCAGAGACAGAACATTACCTTGAAACCAAAACAGAACATTATCGTGGACCAGAAACGGAACATTATCGTGGACCAGAGACAGAACATTACCGTGAAACCTAAACAGAACATTATCGTTGACCAGAAACGGAACATTACCGTGAAACAGAAACACAACATTATCGTGGACCAGAGACGGAACATTATCGTGAAACCGAACATTACCGTGGACCAGAGACAGAACATTACCGTGAAACCGAAACAGAACATTATCGTGGACATGAAACGGAACATTACCGTGAAACCGAAACAGAACATTATCGTGGACATGAAACGGAACATTACCGTGAAACAGAAACACAACATTATCGTGGACCAGAGATGGAACATTACCGTGAAACCGAACATTATCGTGGACCAGAGATCGAACATTATCGTGGACCAGAGACCGAACATTACCGTGGACCAGAAATGGAACATTACCGTGAAACCGAACATTATCGTGGACCAGAGACGGAACATTACCGTGAAACCGAACATTATCGTCGACCAGAAATCGAACATTATCGTGGACCAGAGACAGAACATTACCGTGGACCAGAAATGGAACATTACCGTGAAACCGAACATTACCATGGACCAGATACGGAACATTACTGTGGACCAGAGACGGAACATTACCGTGGACCAGAACATTACCGTGGACCAGAACATGACCGTCAAACCGAACATTATCGTCAAACCGAACATTATCGTGGACCAGAGACCGAACATTACCGTGAAACCGAACATTACCGTGGACCAGAGACCGAACATTACCGCGGGAGGGAGCGGGTGGGAGAGAGCAATATGAACTTTGCCGCGGGAGGGAGCGGGCGGGAGAGAGCGGGAACTGGCAGAAGCGGGAGGGAGCGGGCGGGAGCGGGATGGATCCTGTCTATAATTGGACCATCCGCCAAAATGAGTTCAATTTGGGACCAGAGACAGAACATTACTGTGGACCAGAGACCGAACTTTACCTTGAAACCGAACATTACTGTGGAACAGAAACGAAACATTACCGTGAAACCGAAACAGAACATTATCGTGGACCAGAGACGGAACATTACCGTGAAACCGAACATTATCGTGGACCAGAGATCGAACATTACCGTGGACCAGAGACAGAACATTACCGTGGACCAGAGACAGAACATTACCGTGGACCAGAGACAGAACATTACCGTGGCCCAGAGACAGAACATTACTGTGGACCAGAGACCGAACTTTACCCTGAAACCGAACATTACCGTGGACCAGAGACAGAACATTACCATGGACCAGAGACAGAACATTACCGTGAAAGAGAACATTATCATGGACCAGAAACGGAACATTACCGTGAAACAGAAAAAGAACATTATCGTGGACCAGAAACGGAACATTACCGTGAAACCGAAACAGAACATTATCGTGGACCAGAAACAGAACATTACCGTGGACCAGAGACAGAACATTACCTTGAAACCAAAACAGAACATTATCGTGGACCAGAAACGGAACATTATCGTGGACCAGAGACAGAACATTACCGTGAAACCGAAACAGATCATTATCGTGGACCAGAAACGGAACATTATCGTGGACTAGAGACAGAACATTATCGTGGACCACAGACGGAACATTATCGTGGACCAGAGACAGAACATTACCGTGAAACCTAAACAGAACATTATCGTTGACCAGAAACGGAACATTACCGTGAAACAGAAACACAACATTATCGTGGACCAGAGACGGAACATTACCGTGAAACCGAACATTATCGTGGACCAAAGACAGAACATTACCGTGGACCAGAGACAGAACATTACCGTGGACCAGAGACAGAACATTGCCGTGGACCAGAGACAGAACATTACCGTGAAACCGAAATAGAACATTATCGTGGACCAGAGACGGAACATTACCGTGAAACCGAACATTATCGTGAACCAGAGATCGAACATTACCGTGGACATGAGACAGAACATTACCGTGAAACCGAAATAGAACATTATCGTGGACCAGAGACGGAACATTACCGTGAAACCGAACATTATCGTGGACCAGAGATCGAACATTACCGTGGACCAGAGACAGAACATTACCGTGGATCAGAGACAGAACATTACCGTGGACCAGAGACAGAACATTACCGTGGACCAGAGACAGAACATTACTGTGGACCAGAGACCGAACTTTACCTTGAAACCTAACATTACCGTGGAACAGAAACGAAACATTACCATGAAACCGAAACAGAACATTATCGTGGACATGAAACGGAACATTACCGTGAAACAGAAACACAACATTATCGTGGACCAGAGACGGAACATTACCGTGAAACCGAACATTATCGTGGACCAGAGATCGAACATTATCGTGGACCAGAGACCGAACATTACCGTGGACCAGAAATGGAACATTACCGTGAAACCGAACATTATCGTGGACCAGAGACGGAACATTACCGTGAAACCGAACATTATCGTCGACCAGAAATCGAACATTATCGTGGACCAGAGACAGAACATTACCGTGGACCAGAAATGGAACATTACTGTGAAACCGAACATTAACATGGACCAGATACGGAACATTACTGTGGACCAGAGACGGAACATTACCGTGGACCAGAACATTACCGTGGACCAGAACATTACCGTCAAACCGAACATTATCGTCAAACCGAACATTATCGTGGACCAGAGACCGAACATTACCGTGAAACCGAACATTACCGTGGACCAGAGACCGAACATTACCGCGGGAGGGAGCGGGTGGGAGAGAGCAATATGAACTTTGCCGCGGGAGGGAGCGGGCGGGAGAGAGCGGGAACTGGCAGAAGCGGGAGGGAGCGGGCGGGAGCGGGATGGATCCTATCTATAATTGGACCATCCGCCAAAATGAGTTCAATTTGGGACCAGAGACAGAACATTACTGTGGACCAGAGACCGAACTTTACCTTGAAACCGAACATTACCGTGGAACAGAAACGAAACATTACCGTGAAACCGAAACAGAACATTATCGTGGACCAGAGACGGAACATTACAGTGAAACCGAACATTATCGTGGACCAGAGATCGAACATTACCGTGGACCAGAGACAGAACATTACCGTGGACCAGAGACAGAGCATTACCGTGGACCAGAGACAGAACATTACCGTGGACCAGAGACAGAACATTACCGTGGACCAGAGACCGAACTTTACCTTGAAACCGAACATTACCGTGGACCAGAGACAGAACATTACCATGGACCAGAGACAGAACATTACCGTGAAAGAGAACATTATCATGGACCAGAAACGGAACATTACCGTGAAACAGAAACAGAACATTATCGTGGACCAGAAACGGAACATTACCGTGAAACCGAAACAGAACATTATCGTGGACCAGAAACAGAACATTACCGTGGACCAGAGACAGAACATTACCTTGAAACCAAAACACAACATTATCGTGGACCAGAGACGGAACATTACCGTGAAACCGAACATTACCGTGGACCAGAGACAGAACATTACCGTGGACCAGAGACAGAACATTACCATGGACCAGAGATAGAACATTACCCTGGACCAGAGACAGATCATTACCGTGGACCAGAGACAGAACATTACTGTGGACCAGAGACCGAACTTTATCTTGAAACCGAACATTACCGTGGACAAGAGACAGAACATTACCATGGACCAGAGACAGAACATTACCGTGAAACAGAACATTATCATGGACCAGAAACGGAACATTACCGTGAAACAGAAACAGAACATTATCGTGGATCAGAGACCGAACATTATCGTGGACCAGAGACGGAACATTATCATGTACCAGAGACAGAACATTACCGTGAAACCTAAACAGAACATTATCGTTGACCAGAAACGGAACATTATCATGAATCCGAACATTATCGTGGACCAGAAACACAACATTATCGCTGACCAGAAACGGAACATTACCGTGAAACAGAAACACAACATTATCGTGGACCAGAGACGGAACATTACCGTGAAACCGAACATTACCGTGGACCAGAGACAGAACATTACCGTGGACCAGAGACAGAACATTACCGTGAAACAGAAACACAACATTATCGTGGACCAGAGACGGAACATTACCGCGAAACCGAACATTATCGTGGACCAGAGATCGAACATTATCGTGGACCAAAGACAGAACATTACCGTGGACCAGAAATTGAACATTACTGTGAAACCGAACATTATCGTGGACCAGAGACGGAACATTACCGTGAAACCGAACATTATCGTCGACCAGAAATCGAACATTATCGTGGACTAGAGACAGAACATTACCGTGGACCAGAAATGGAACATTACCGTGAAACCGAACATTACCATGGACCAGATACGGAACATTACTGTGGACCAGAGACGGAACATTACCGTGGACCAGAACATTACCGTGGACCAGAACATTACCGTCAAACCGAACATTATCGTCAAACCGAACATTATCGTGGACCAGAGACCGAACATTACCGTGAAACCGAACATTACCGTGGACCAGAGACCGAACATTACCGTGAAACCCAACATTACCGTGAAACCAAAACAGAAAATTACCGTGGACCAGACACAGAACATTACCGTGAAACCGAAACAGAACATTATCGTGGACCAGAGACGGAACATTACCGTGAAACCGAACATTATCGTGGACCAAAGACAGAACATTACCGTGGACCAGAGACAGAACATTACCGTGGACCAGAGACAGAACATTACCGTGGACCAGAGACAGAACATTACCGTGAAACCGAAATAGAACATTATCGTGGACCAGAGACGGAACATTACCGTGAAACCGAACATTATCGTGGACCAGAGATCGAACATTACCGTGGACATGAGACAGAACATTACCGTGAAACCGAAATAGAACATTATCGTGGACCAGAGACGGAACATTACCGTGAAACCGAACATTATCGTGGACCAGAGATCGAACATTACCGTGGACCAGAGACAGAACATTACCGTGGACCAGAGACAGAACATTACTGTGGACCAGAGACCGAACTTTACCTTGAAACCGAACATTACCGTGGAACAGAAACGAAACATTACCGTGAAACCGAAACAGAACATTATCGTGGACCAGAGACGGAACATTACCGTGAAACCGAACATTATCGTGGACCAGAGATCGAACATTACCGTGGACCAGAGACAGAACATTACCGTGGACCAGAGACAGAACATTACCGTGAACCAGAGACAGAACATTACCGTGGACCAGAGACAGAACATTACCGTGGACCAGAGACAGAACATTACTGTGGACCAGAGACCGAACTTTACCTTGAAACCGAACATTACCGTGGACCAGAGACAGAACATTACCATGGACCAGAGACAGAACATTACCGTGAAAGAGAACATTATCATGGACCAGAAACGGAACATTACCGTGGACCAGAAACGGAACATTACCGTGAAACCGAAACAGAACATTACCGTGGACCAGAAACAGAACATTACCGTGGACCAGAGACAGAACATTACCTTGAAACCAAAACAGAACATTATCGTGGACCAGAAACGGAACATTATCGTGGACCAGAGACAGAACATTACCGTGAAACCGAAACAGATCATTATCGTGGACCAGAAACGGAACATTATCGTGGACCAGAGACAGAACATTACCGTGAAACCTAAACAGAACATTATCGTTGACCAGAAACGGAACATTATCGTGGACCAGAGACAGAACATTACCTTGAAACCAAAACAGAACATTATCGTGGACCAGAAACGGAACATTATCGTGGACCAGAGACAGAACATTACCGTGAAACCTAAACAGAACATTATCGTTGACCAGAAACGGAACATTACCGTGAAACAGAAACACAACATTATCGTGGACCAGAGACGGAACATTATCGTGAAACCGAACATTACCGTGGACCAGAGACAGAACATTACCGTGAAACCGAAACAGAACATTATCGTGGACATGAAACGGAACATTACCGTGAAACCGAAACAGAACATTATCGTGGACATGAAACGGAACATTACCGTGAAACAGAAACACAACATTATCGTGGACCAGAGACGGAACATTACCGTGAAACCGAACATTATCGTGGACCAGAGATCCAACATTATCGTGGACCAGAGACCGAACATTACCGTGGACCAGAAATGGAACATTACCGTGAAACCGAACATTATCGTGGACCAGAGACGGAACATTACCGTGAAACCGAACATTATCGTCGACCAGAAATCGAACATTATCGTGGACCAGAGACAGAACATTACCGTGGACCAGAAATGGAACATTACCGGGAAACCGAACATTACCATGGACCAGATACGGAACATTACTGTGGACCAGAGACGGAACATTACCGTGGACCAGAACATCACCGTGGACCAGAACATTATCGTCAAACCGAACATTATCGTGGACCAGAGACCGAACATTACCGTGAAACCGAACATTACCGTGGACCAGAGACCGAACATTACCGCGGGAGGGAGCGGGTGGGAGAGAGCAATATGAACTTTGCCGCGGGAGGGAGCGGGCGGGAGAGAGCGGGAACTGGCAGAAGCGGGAGGGAGCGGGCGGGAGCGGGATGGATCCTGTCTATAATTGGACCATCCGCCAAAATGAGTTCAATTTGGGACCAGAGACAGAACATTACTGTGGACCAGAGACCGAACTTTACCTTGAAACCGAACATTACTGTGGAACAGAAACGAAACATTACCGTGAAACCGAAACAGAACATTATCGTGGACCAGAGACGGAACATTACCGTGAAACCAAACATTATCGTGGACCAGAGATCGAACATTACCGTGGACCAGAGACAGAACATTACCGTGGACCAGAGACAGAACATTACCGTGGACCAGAGACAGAACATTACCGTGGCCCAGAGACAGAACATTACTGTGGACCAGAGACCTAACTTTACCTTGAAACCGAACATTACCGTGGACCAGAGACAGAACATTACCATGGACCAGAGACAGAACATTACCGTGAAAGAGAACATTATCATGGACCAGAAACGGAACATTACCGTGAAACAGAAAAAGAACATTATCGTGGACCAGAAACGGAACATTACCGTGAAACCGAAACAGAACATTATCGTGGACCAGAAACAGAACATTACCGTGGACCAGAGACAGAACATTGCCTTGAAACCAAAACAGAACATTATTGTGGACCAGAAACGGAACATTATCGTGGACCAGAGACAGAACATTACCGTGAAACCGAAACAGATCATTATCGTGGACCAGAAACGGAACATTATCGTGGACTAGAGACAGAACATTATCGTGGACCACAGACGGAACATTATCGTGGACCAGAGACAGAACATTACCGTGAAACCTAAACAGAACATTATCGTTGACCAGAAACGGAACATTACCGTGAAACAGAAACACAACATTATCGTGGACCAGAGACGGAACATTACCGTGAAACCGAACATTATCGTGGACCAGAGATCGAACATTATCGTGGACCAGAGACCGAACATTACCGTGGACCAGAAATGGAACATTACCGTGAAACCGAACATTATCGTGGACCAGAGACGGAACATTACCGTGAAACCGAACATTATCGTGGACCAGAGACAGAACATTACCGTGAAACCGAAACAGAACATTATCGTGGACATGAAACGGAACATTACCGTGAAACAGAAACACAACATTATCGTGGACCAGAGACGGAACATTACCGTGAAACCGAACATTACCGTGGACCAGAGACAGAACATTACCGTGAAACCGAAACAGAACATTATCGTGGACATGAAACGGAACATTACCGTGAAACAGAAACACAACATTATCGTGGACCAGAGACGGAACATTACCGTGAAACCGAACATTATCGTGGACCAGAGATCGAACATTATCGTGGACCAGAGACCGAACATTACCGTGGACCAGAAATGGAACATTACCGTGAAACCGAACATTATCGTGGACCAGAGACGGAACATTACCGTGAAACCGAACATTATCGTCGACCAGAAATCGAACATTATCGTGGACCAGAGACAGAACATTACCGTGGACCAGAAATGGATCATTACCGTGAAACCGAACATTACCATGGACCAGATACGGAACATTACTGTGGACCAGAGACGGAACATTACCGTGGACCAGAACATTACCGTGGACCAGAACATGACCGTCAAACCGAACATTATCGTCAAACCGAACATTATCGTGGACCAGAGACCGAACATTACCGTGAAACCGAACATTACCGTGGACCAGAGACCGAACATTACCGCGGGAGGGAGCGGGTGGGAGAGAGCAATATGAACTTTGCCGCGGGAGGGAGCAGGCGGGAGAGAGCGGGAACTGGCAGAAGCGGGAGGGAGCGGGCGGGAGCGGGATGGATCCTGTCTATAATTGGACCATCCGCCAAAATGAGTTCAATTTGGGACCAGAGACAGAACATTACTGTGGACCAGAGACCGAAATTTACCTTGAAACCGAACATTACCGTGGAACAGAAACGAAACATTACCGTGAAACCGAAACAGAACATTATCGTGGACCAGAGACGGAACATTACCGTGAAACCGAACATTATCGTGGACCAGAGATCGAACATTACCGTGGACCAGACACAGAACATTACCGTGGACCAGAGACAGAACATTACCGTGGACCAGAGACCGAACTTTACCTTGAAACCGAACATTACCGTGGACCAGAGACAGAACATTACCATGGACCAGAGACAGAACATTACCGTGAAAGAGAACATTATCATGGACCAGAAACGGAATATTACCGTGAAACAGAAACAGAACATTATCGTGGACCAGAAACGGAACATTACCGTGAAACCAAAACAGAACATTATCGTGGACCAGAAACAGAACATTACCGTGGACCAGAGACAGAACATTACCTTGAAACCAAAACACAACATTATCGTGGACCAGAGACGGAACATTACCGTGAAACCGAACATTACCGTGGACCAGAGACAGAACATTACCGTGGACCAGAGACAGAACATTACCGTGGACCAGAGACAGAACATTACCATGGACCAGAGATAGAACATTACCCTGGACCAGAGACAGATCATTACCGTGGACCAGAGACAGAACATTACTGTGGACCAGAGACCGAACTTTATCTTGAAACCGAACATTACCGTGGACAAGAGACAGAACATTACCATGGACCAGAGACAGAACATTACCGTGAAACAGAACATTATCATGGACCAGAAACGGAACATTACCGTGAAACAGAAACAGAACATTATCGTGGATCAGAGACCGAACATTATCGTGGACCAGAGGCGGAACATTTTCATGTACCAGAGACAGAACATTACCGTGAAACCTAAACAGAACATTATCGTTGACCAGAAACGGAACATTATCATGAAACCGAACATTATCGTGGACCAGAAACACAACATTATCGTTGACCAGAAACGGAACATTACCGTGAAACAGAAACACAACATTATCGTGGACCAGAGACGGAACATTACCGTGAAACCGAACATTACCGTGGACCAGAGACAGAACATTACCGTGGACCAGAGACAGAACATTACCGTGAAACAGAAACACAACATTATCGTGGACCAGAGACGGAACATTACCGCGAAACCGAACATTATCGTAGACCAGAGATCGAACATTATCGTGGACCAAAGACAGAACATTACCGTGGACCAGAAATTGAACATTACTGTGAAACCGAACATTATCGTGGACCAGAGACGGAACATTACCGTGAAACCGAACATTATCGTCGACCAGAAATCGAACATTATCGTGGACTAGAGACAGAACATTACCGTGGACCAGAAATGGAACATTACCGTGAAACCGAACATTACCATGGACCAGATACGGAACATTACTGTGGACCAGAGACGGAACATTACCGTGGACCAGAACATTACCGTGGACCAGAACATTATCGTCAAACCGAACATTATCGTGGACCAGAGACCGAACATTACCGTGAAACCGAATATTACCGTGGACCAGAGACCGAACATTACCGTGAAACCCAACATTACCGTGAAACCAAAACAGAAAATTACCGTGGACCAGACACAGAACATTACCGTGAAACCGAAACAGAACATTATCGTGGACCAGAGACGGAACATTACCGTGAAACCGAAATAGAACATTACCGTGGACCAGAGACAGAACATTACCGTGGACCAGAGACAGAACATTACCGTGGACCAGAGACAGAACATTACCGTGAAACCGAAATAGAACATTATCGTGGACCAGAGACGGAACATTACCGTGAAACCGAACATTATCGTGAACCAGAGATCGAACATTACCGTGGACATGAGACAGAACATTACCGTGAAACCGAAATAGAACATTATCGTGGACCAGAGACGGAACATTACCGTGAAACCGAACATTATCGTGGACCAGAGATCGAACATTACCGTGGACCAGAGACAGAACATTACCGTGGACCAGAGACAGAACATTACCGTGGACCAGAGACAGAACATTACCGTGGACCAGAGACAGAACATTACTGTGGACCAGAGACCGAACTTTACCTTGAAACCTAACATTACCGTGGAACAGAAACGAAACATTACCATGAAACCGAAACAGAACATTACCGTGGACCGGAGACAGAACATTACCGTGGACCAGAGACAAAACATTACTGTGGACCAGAGACCGAACTTTACCTTGAAACCGAACATTACCGTGGACCAGAGACAGAACATTACCGTGAAACAGAACATTATCATGGACCAGAAACGGAACATTACCGTGAAACAAAAACAGAACATAATCGTGGACCAGAAACGGAACATTACCGTGAAACCGAAACAGAACATTATCGTGGACCAGAAACGGAACATTATCGTGGACCAGAGACAGAACATTACCGTGAAACCGAAACAGAACATTATCGTGGACCAGAAACGGAACATTATCATGGACCAGAGACAGAACATTACCGTGAAACCGAAACAGAACATTATCGTGGACCAGAAACGGAACGTTATCGTGGACCAGAGACAGAACATTATCGTGGATCAGAGACAGAACATTATCGTGGACCAGAGACAAAACATTCCCGTGAAACCTAAACAGAACATTATCGTTGACCAGAAACGGAACATTATCGTGAAACAGAACATTATCGTGGACCAGAAACGGAACATTATCGTGAAACCGAAACAGAACATTATCGTGGACCAGAGACGGAACATTACCGTGAAACCGAATATTACCGTGGACCAGAGACCGAACATTACCGTGAAACCCAACATTACCGTGAAACCAAAACAGAAAATTACCGTGGACCAGACACAGAACATTACCGTGAAACCGAAACAGAACATTATCGTGGACCAGAGACGGAACATTACCGTGAAACCGAACATTATCGTGGACCAAAGACAGAACATTACCGTGGACCAGAGACAGAACATTACCGTGGACCAGAGACAGAACATTACCGTGGACCAGAGACAGAACATTACCGTGAAACCGAAATAGAACATTATGGTGGACCAGAGACGGAACATTACCGTGAAACCGAACATTATCGTGAACCAGAGATCGAACATTACCGTGGACATGAGACAGAACATTACCGTGAAACCGAAATAGAACATTATCGTGGACCAGAGACGGAACATTACCGTGAAACCGAACATTATCGTGGACCAGAGATCGAACATTACCGTGGACCAGAGACAGAACATTACCGTGGACCAGAGACAGAACATTACCGTGGACCAGAGACAGAACATTACCGTGGACCAGAGACAGAACATTACTGTGGACCAGAGACCGAACTTTACCTTGAAACCTAACATTACCGTGGAACAGAAACGAAACATTACCATGAAACCGAAACAGAACATTACCGTGGACCGGAGACAGAACATTACCGTGGACCAGAGACAAAACATTACTGTGGACCAGAGACCGAACTTTACCTTGAAACCGAACATTACCGTGGACCAGAGACAGAACATTACCGTGAAACAGAACATTATCATGGACCAGAAACGGAACATTACCGTGAAACAAAAACAGAACATAATCGTGGACCAGAAACGGAACATTACCGTGAAACCGAAACAGAACATTATCGTGGACCAGAAACGGAACATTATCGTGGACCAGAGACAGAACATTACCGTGAAACCGAAACAGAACATTATCGTGGACCAGAAAAGGAAAACATTATCATGGACCAGAGACAGAACATTACCTTGAAACCAAAACACAACATTATCGTGGACCAGAGACGGAACATTACCGTGAAACCGAACATTACCGTGGACCAGAGACAGAACATTACCGTGGACCAGAGACAGAACATTACCGTGGACCAGAGACAGAACATTACCGTGGACCAGAGACAGAACATTACTGTGGACCAGAGACCGAACTTTACCTTGAAACCTAACATTACCGTGGAACAGAAACGAAACATTACCATGAAACCGAAACAGAACATTACCGTGGACCGGAGACAGAACATTACCGTGGACCAGAGACAAAACATTACTGTGGACCAGAGACCGAACTTTACCTTGAAACCGAACATTACCGTGGACCAGAGACAGAACATTACCGTGAAACAGAACATTATCATGGACCAGAAACGGAACATTACCGTGAAACAAAAACAGAACATAATCGTGGACCAGAAACGGAACATTATCGTGGACCAGAGACAGAACATTATCGTGGATCAGAGACAGAACATTATCGTGGACCAGAGACAAAACATTCCCGTGAAACCTAAACAGAACATTATCGTTGACCAGAAACAGAACATTATCGTGAAACAGAACATTATCGTGGACCAGAAACGGAACATTATCGTGAAACCGAAACAGAACATTATCGTGGACCAGAGACGGAACATTACCGTGAAACCGAACATTATCGTGGACCAGAGATCAAACATTACCGTGGACCAGAAACAGAACATTACCATGGACCAGAGACAGAACATTACCGTGGACCAGAGACAGAACATTACCGTGGACCAGAGACAGAACATTACCGTGGACCAGAGACAGAACATTACCGTGGACCAGAGACGGAACATTACCGTGAAACCGAACATTATCGTGGACCAGAGATCGAACATTATCGTGGACCAGAGACAGAACATTACCGTGGACCAGAAATGGAACATTACCGTGAAACCGAACATTATCGTGGACCAGAGATCGAACATTACCGTGGACCAGAGACAGAACATTACCGTGGACCAGAGACAGAACATTACCGTGGACCAGAGACAGAACATTACCGTGGCCCAGAGACAGAACATTACTGTGGACCAGAGACCGAACTTTACCTTGAAACCGAACATTACCGTGGACCAGAGACAGAACATTACCATGGACCAGAGACAGAACATTACCGTGAAAGAGAACATTATCATGGACCAGAAACGGAACATTACCGTGAAACAGAAAAAGAACATTATCGTGGACCAGAAACGGAACATTACCGTGAAACCGAAACAGAACATTATCGTGGACCAGAAACAGAACATTACCGTGGACCAGAGACAGAACATTACCTTGAAACCAAAACAGAACATTATCGTGGACCAGAGACGGAACATTACCGTGAAACCGAACATTATCGTGAACCAGAGATCGAACATTACCGTGGACATGAGACAGAACATTACTGTGAAACCGAAATAGAACATTATCGTGGACCAGAGACGGAACATTACCGTGAAACCGAACATTATCGTGGACCAGAGATCGAACATTACCGTGGACCAGAGACAGAACATTACCGTGGACCAGAGACAGAACATTACCGTGGACCAGAGACAGAACATTACCGTGGACCAGAGACAGAACATTACTGTGGACCAGAGACCGAACTTTACCTTGAAACCTAACATTACCGTGGAACAGAAACGAAACATTACCATGAAACCGAAACAGAACATTACCGTGGACCGGAGACAGAACATTACCGTGGACCAGAGACAAAACATTACTGTGGACCAGAGACCGAACTTTACCTTGAAACCGAACATTACCGTGGACCAGAACATTATCATGGACCAGAAACGGAACATTACCGTGATACAAAAACAGAACATAATCGTGGACCAGAAACGGAACATTACCGTGAAACCGAAAAAGAACATTATCGTGGACCAGAAACGGAACATTATCGTGGACCAGAGACAGAACATTACCGTGAAACCGAAACAGAACATTATCGTGGACCAGAAACGGAACATTATCATGGACCAGAGACAGAACATTACCGTGAAACCGAAACAGAACATTATCGTGGACCAGAAACGGAACATTATCGTGGACCAGAGACAGAACATTATCGTGTATCAGAGACAGAACATTATCGTGGACCAGAGACAAAACATTCCCGTGAAACCTAAACAGAACATTATCGTTGACCAGAAACGGAACATTATCGTGAAACAGAACATTATCGTGGACCAGAAACGGAACATTATCGTGAAACCGAAACAGAACATTATCGTGGACCAGAGACGGAACATTACCGTGAAACCGAACATTATCGTGGACCAGAGATCAAACATTACCGTGGACCAGAAACAGAACATTACCGTGGACCAGAGACAGAACATTACCATGGACCAGAGACAGAACATTACCGTGGACCAGAGACAGAACATTACCGTGGACCAGAGACAGAACATTACCGTGGACCAGAGACAGAACATTACCGTGGACCAGAGACGGAACATTACCGTGAAACCGAACATTATCGTGGACCAGAGATCGAACATTATCGTGGACCAGAGACAGAACATTACCGTGGACCAGAAATGGAACATTACCGTGAAACCGAACATTATCGTCGACCAGAGACGGAACATTACCGTGAAACCGAACATTATCGTCGACCAGAGACCGAACATTACCGCGGGAGGGAGCGGGTGGGAGAGAGCAATATGAACTTTGCCGCGGGAGGGAGCAGGCGGGAGAGAGCGGGAACTGGCAGAAGCGGGAGGGAGCGGGCGGGAGCGGGATGGATCCTGTCTATAATTGGACCATCCGCCAAAATGAGTTCAATTTGGGACCAGAGACAGAACATTACTGTGGACCAGAGACCGAACTTTACCTTGAAACCGAACATTACCGTGGAACAGAAACGAAACATTACCGTGAAACCGAAACAGAACATTATCGTGGACCAGAGACGGAACATTACCGTGAAACCGAACATTATGGTGGACCAGAGATCGAACATTACCGTGGACCAGAGACAGAACATTACCGTGGACCAGAGACAGAACATTACCGTGGACCAGAGACCGAACTTTACCTTGAAACCGAACATTACCGTGGACCAGAGACAGAACATTACCATGGACCAGAGACAGAACATTACCGTGAAAGAGAACATTATCATGGACCAGAAACGGAATATTACCGTGAAACAGAAACAGAACATTATCGTGGACCAGAAACGGAACATTACCGTGAAACCAAAACAGAACATTATCGTGGACCAGAAACAGAACATTACCGTGGACCAGAGACAGAACATTACCTTGAAACCAAAACACAACATTATCGTGGACCAGAGACGGAACATTACCGTGAAACCGAACATTACCGTGGACCAGAGACAGAACATTACCGTGGACCAGAGACAGAACATTACCGTGGACCAGAGACAGAACATTACCATGGACCAGAGATAGAACATTACCCTGGACCAGAGACAGATCATTACCGTGGACCAGAGACAGAACATTACTGTGGACCAGAGACCGAACTTTATCTTGAAACCGAACATTACCGTGGACAAGAGACAGAACATTACCATGGACCAGAGACAGAACATTACCGTGAAACAGAACATTATATTGGACCAGAAACGGAACATTACCGTGAAACAGAAACAGAACATTATCGTGGATCAGAGACCGAACATTATCGTGGACCAGAGGCGGAACATTTTCATGTACCAGAGACAGAACATTACCGTGAAACCTAAACAGAACATTATCGTTGACCAGAAACGGAACATTATCATGAAACCGAACATTATCGTGGACCAGAAACACAACATTATCGTTGACCAGAAACGGAACATTACCGTGAAACAGAAACACAACATTATCGTGGACCAGAGACGGAACATTACCGTGAAACCGAACATTACCGTGGACCAGAGACAGAACATTACCGTGGACCAGAGACAGAACATTACCGTGAAACAGAAACACAACATTATCGTGGACCAGAGACGGAACATTACCGCGAAACCGAACATTATCGTAGACCAGAGATCGAACATTATCGTGGACCAAAGACAGAACATTACCGTGGACCAGAAATTGAACATTATCGTGGACCAAAGACAGAACATTACCGTGGACCAGAAATTGAACATTACTGTGAAACCGAACATTATCGTGGACCATAGACGGAACATTACCGTGAAACCGAACATTATCGTCGACCAGAAATCGAACATTATCGTGGACTAGAGACAGAACATTACCGTGGACCAGAAATGGAACATTACCGTGAAACCGAACATTACCATGGACCAGATACGGAACATTACTGTGGACCAGAGACGGAACATTACCGTGGACCAGAACATTACCGTGGACCAGAACATTACCGTCAAACCGAACATTATCGTCAAACCGAACATTATCGTGGACCAGAGACCGAACATTACCGTGAAACCGAATATTACCGTGGACCAGAGACCGAACATTACCGTGAAACCCAACATTACCGTGAAACCAAAACAGAAAATTACCGTGGACCAGACACAGAACATTACCGTGAAACCGAAACAGAACATTATCGTGGACCAGAGACGGAACATTACCGTGAAACCGAACATTATCGTGGACCAAAGACAGAACATTACCGTGGACCAGAGACAGAACATTACCGTGGACCAGAGACAGAACATTACCGTGGACCAGAGACAGAACATTACCGTGAAACCGAAATAGAACATTATCGTGGACCAGAGACGGAACATTACCGTGAAACCGAACATTATCGTGAACCAGAGATCGAACATTACCGTGGACATGAGACAGAACATTACCGTGAAACCGAAATAGAACATTATCGTGGACCAGAGACGGAACATTACCGTGAAACCGAACATTATCGTGGACCAGAGATCGAACATTACCGTGGACCAGAGACAGAACATTACCGTGAACCAGAGACAGAACATTACCGTGGACCAGAGACAGAACATTACCGTGGACCAGAGACAGAACATTACTGTGGACCAGAGACCGAACTTTACCTTGAAACCTAACATTACCGTGGAACAGAAACGAAACATTACCATGAAACCGAAACAGAACATTACCGTGGACCGGAGACAGAACATTACCGTGGACCAGAGACAAAACATTACTGTGGACCAGAGACCGAACTTTACCTTGAAACCGAACATTACCGTGGACCAGAGACAGAACATTACCGTGAAACAGAACATTATCATGGACCAGAAACGGAACATTACCGTGAAACAAAAACAGAACATAATCGTGGACCAGAAACGGAACATTACCGTGAAACCGAAACAGAACATTATCGTGGACCAGAAACGGAACATTATCGTGGACCAGAGACAGAACATTACCGTGAAACCGAAACAGAACATTATCGTGGACCAGAAACGGAACATTATCATGGACCAGAGACAAAACATTCCCGTGAAACCTAAACAGAACATTATCGTTGACCAGAAACGGAACATTATCGTGAAACAGAACATTATCGTGGACCAGAAACGGAACATTATCGTGAAACCGAAACAGAACATTATCGTGGACCAGAGACGGAACATTACCGTGAAACCGAATATTACCGTGGACCAGAGACCGAACATTACCGTGAAACCCAACATTACCGTGAAACCAAAACAGAAAATTACCGTGGACCAGACACAGAACATTACCGTGAAACCGAAACAGAACATTATCGTGGACCAGAGACGGAACATTACCGTGAAACCGAACATTATCGTGGACCAAAGACAGAACATTACCGTGGACCAGAGACAGAACATTACCGTGGACCAGAGACAGAACATTACCGTGGACCAGAGACAGAACATTACCGTGAAACCGAAATAGAACATTATCGTGGACCAGAGACGGAACATTACCGTGAAACCGAACATTATCGTGAACCAGAGATCGAACATTATCGTGGACCAGAGACAGAACATTACCGTGAAACCGAAATAGAACATTATCGTGGACCAGAGACGGAACATTACCGTGAAACCGAACATTATCGTGGACCAGAGATCGAACATTACCGTGGACCAGAGACAGAACATTACCGTGGACCAGAGACAGAACATTACCGTGGACCAGAGACAGAACATTACCGTGGACCAGAGACAGAACATTACTGTGGACCAGAGACCGAACTTTACCTTGAAACCTAACATTACCGTGGAACAGAAACGAAACATTACCATGAAACCGAAACAGAACATTACCGTGGACCGGAGACAGAACATTACCGTGGACCAGAGACAAAACATTACTGTGGACCAGAGACCGAACTTTACCTTGAAACCGAACATTACCGTGGACCAGAGACAGAACATTACCGTGAAACAGAACATTATCATGGACCAGAAACGGAACATTACCGTGAAACAAAAACAGAACATAATCGTGGACCAGAAACGGAACATTACCGTGAAACCGAAACAGAACATTATCGTGGACCAGAAACGGAACATTATCGTGGACCAGAGACAGAACATTACCGTGAAACCGAAACAGAACATTATCGTGGACCAGAAAAGGAAAACATTATCATGGACCAGAGACAGAACATTACCGTGAAACCGAAACAGAACATTATCGTGGACCAGAAACGGAACATTATCGTGGACCAGAGACAGAACATTATCGTGGATCAGAGACAGAACATTATCGTGGACCAGAGACAAAACATTCCCGTGAAACCTAAACAGAACATTATCGTTGACCAGAAACGGAACATTATCGTGAAACAGAACATTATCGTGGACCAGAAACGGAACATTATCGTGAAACCGAAACAGAACATTATCGTGGACCAGAGACGGAACATTACCGTGAAACCGAACATTATCGTGGACCAGAGATCAAACATTACCGTGGACCAGAAACAGAACATTACCATGGACCAGAGACAGAACATTACCGTGGACCAGAGACAGAACATTACCGTGGACCAGAGACAGAACATTACCGTGGACCAGAGACAGAACATTACCGTGGACCAGAGACGGAACATTACCGTGAAACCGAACATTATCGTGGACCAGAGATCGAACATTATCGTGGACCAGAGACAGAACATTACCGTGGACCAGAAATGGAACATTACCGTGAAACCGAACATTATCGTCGACCAGAGACGGAACATTACCGTGAAACCGAACATTATCGTGGACCAGAGATCGAACATTACCGTGGACCAGAGACAGAACATTACCGTGGACCAGAGACAGAACATTACCGTGGACCAGAGACAGAACATTACCGTGGCCCAGAGACAGAACATTACTGTGGACCAGAGACCGAACTTTACCTTGAAACCGAACATTACCGTGGACCAGAGACAGAACATTACCATGGACCAGAGACAGAACATTACCGTGAAAGAGAACATTATCATGGACCAGAAACGGAACATTACCGTGAAACAGAAAAAGAACATTATCGTGGACCAGAAACGGAACATTACCGTGAAACCGAAACAGAACATTATCGTGGACCAGAAACAGAACATTACCGTGGACCAGAGACAGAACATTACCTTGAAACCAAAACAGAACATTATCGTGGACCAGAGACGGAACATTACCGTGAAACCGAACATTATCGTGAACCAGAGATCGAACATTACCGTGGACATGAGACAGAACATTACTGTGAAACCGAAATAGAACATTATCGTGGACCAGAGACGGAACATTACCGTGAAACCGAACATTATCGTGGACCAGAGATCGAACATTACCGTGGACCAGAGACAGAACATTACCGTGGACCAGAGACAGAACATTACCGTGGACCAGAGACAGAACATTACCGTGGACCAGAGACAGAACATTACTCTGGACCAGAGACCGAACTTTACCTTGAAACCTAACATTACCGTGGAACAGAAACGAAACATTACCATGAAACCGAAACAGAACATTACCGTGGACCGGAGACAGAACATTACCGTGGACCAGAGACAAAACATTACTGTGGACCAGAGACCGAACTTTACCTTGAAACCGAACATTACCGTGGACCAGAACATTATCATGGACCAGAAACGGAACATTACCGTGAAACAAAAACAGAACATAATCGTGGACCAGAAACGGAACATTACCGTGAAACCGAAACAGAACATTATCGTGGACCAGAAACGGAACATTATCGTGGACCAGAGACAGAACATTACCGTGAAACCGAAACAGAACATTATCGTGGACCAGAAACGGAACATTATCATGGACCAGAGACAGAACATTACCGTGAAACCGAAACAGAACATTATCGTGGACGAGAAACGGAACATTATCGTGGACCAGAGACAGAACATTATCGTGTATCAGAGACAGAACATTATCGTGGACCAGAGACAAAACATTCCCGTGAAACCTAAACAGAACATTATCGTTGACCAGAAACGGAACATTATCGTGAAACAGAACATTATCGTGGACCAGAAACGGAACATTATCGTGAAACCGAAACAGAACATTATCGTGGACCAGAGACGGAACATTACCGTGAAACCGAACATTATCGTGGACCAGAGATCAAACATTACCGTGGACCAGAAACAGAACATTACCATGGACCAGAGACAGAACATTACCGTGGACCAGAGACAGAACATTACCGTGGACCAGAGACAGAACATTACCGTGGACCAGAGACAGAACATTACCGTGGACCAGAGACGGAACATTACCGTGAAACCGAACATTATCGTGGACCAGAGATCGAACATTATCGTGGACCAGAGACAGAACATTACCGTGGACCAGAAATGGAACATTACCGTGAAACCGAACATTATCGTCGACCAGAGACGGAACATTACCGTGAAACCGAACATTATCGTCGACCAGAAATCGAACATTACCATGGACCAGAGACGGAACATTACCGTGGACCAGAACATTACCGTGGACCAGAACATTACCGTCAAACCGAACATTATCGTCAAACCGAACATTATCGTGGACCAGAGACCGAACATTACCGCGGGCGGGAGCGGGTGGGAGAGAGCAATATGAACTTTGCCGCGGGCAGAAGCGGGAGGGAGCGGGAGGGAGCGGGCGGGAGCGAGCGGGAACTGGCAGAAGCGGGAGGGAGCGGGCGGGAACGGGATGGATCCTGTCTATAATTGGACCATCCGCCAAAATGAGTTCAATTTGGGACCAGAGACAGAACATTACTGTGGACCAGAGACCGAACTTTACCTTGAAAAAGAACATTACCGTGGAACAGAAACGAAACATTACCGTGAAACTGAAACAGAACATTATCGTGGACCAGAGACAGAACATTACCGTGAAACCGAACATTATCGTGGACCAGAGATCGAACATTACCGTGGACCAGAGACAGAACATTACCGTGGACCAGAGACAGAACATTACCGTGGACCAGAGACCGAACTTTACCTTGAAACCGAACATTACCGTGGACCAGAGACAGAACATTACCATGGACCAGAGACAGAACATTACCGTGAAAGAGAACATTATCATGGACCAGAAACGGAACATTACCGTGAAACAGAAACAGAACATTATCGTGGACCAGAAACAGAACATTACCGTGAAACCGAAACAGAACATTATCGTGGACCAGAAACAGAACATTACCGTGGACCAGAGACAGAACATTACCTTGAAACCAAAACAGAACATTATCGTGGACCAGAAACGGAACATTATCGTGGACCAGAGACAGAACATTACCGTGAAACCGAAACAGAACATTATCGTGGACCAGAAACGGAACATTATCGTGGACCAGAGACAGAACATTATCGTGGACCACAGACGGAACATTATCGTGGACCAGATACAGAACATTACCGTGAAACCTAAACAGAACATTATCGTTGACCAGAAACGGAACATTATCGTGAAACCGAACATTATCGTGGACCAAAAACGGAACATTACCGTGAAACAGAAACACAACATTATCGTGGACCAGAGACGGAACATTACCGTGAAACCGAACATTACCGTGGACCAGAGACAGAACATTACCGTGAAACCGAAACAGAACATTATCGTGGACATGAAACAGAACATTATCGTGGACCAGAAACGGAACATTATCGTGGACCAGAGACAGAACATTACCGTGAAACCGAAACAGAACATTATCGTGGACCAGAAACGGAACATTATCGTGGACCAGAGACAGAACATTATCGTGGACCAGAGACAAAACATTCCCGTGAAACCTAAACAGAACATTATCGTTGACCAGAAACGGAACATTATCGTGAAACAGAACATTATCGTGGACCAGAAACGGAACATTATCGTGAAACAGAACATTATCGTGGACCAGAAACGGAACATTGCCGTGAAACCGAAACAGAACATTATCGTGGACCAGAGACGGAACATTACCGTGAAACCGAACATTATCGTGAACCAGAGATCGAACATTACCGTGGACATGAGACAGAACATTACCGTGAAACCGAAATAGAACATTATCGTGGACCAGAGACGGAACATTACCGTGAAACCGAACATTATCGTGGACCAGAGATCGAACATTACCGTGGACCAGAGACAGAACATTACCGTGGACCAGAGACAGAACATTACCGTGGACCAGAGACAGAACATTACTGTGGACCAGAGACCGAACTTTACCTTGAAACCTAACATTACCGTGGAACAGAAACGAAACATTACCATGAAACCGAAACAGAACATTACCGTGGACCGGAGACAGAACATTACCGTGGACCAGAGACCGAACTTTACCTTGAAACCGAACATTACCGTGGACCAGAGACAGAACATTACCGTGAAACAGAACATTATCATGGACCAGAAACGGAACATTACCGTGAAACAAAAACAGAACATAATCGTGGACCAGAAACGGAACATTACCGTGAAACCGAAACAGAACATTATCGTGGACCAGAAACGGAACATTATCGTGGACCAGAGACAGAACATTACCGTGAAACCGAAACAGAACATTATCGTGGACCAGAAACGGAACATTATCGTGGACCAGAGACAGAACATTATCGTGGATCAGAGACAGAACATTATCGTGGACCAGAGACAAAACATTCCCGTGAAACCTAAACAGAACATTATCGTTGACCAGAAACGGAACATTATCGTGAAACAGAACATTATCGTGGACCAGAAACGGAACATTATCGTGAAACCGAAACAGAACATTATCGTGGACCAGAGACGGAACATTACCGTGAAACCGAACATTATCGTGGACCAGAGATCAAACATTACCGTGGACCAGAAACAGAACATTACCATGGACCAGAGACAGAACATTACCGTGGACCAGAGACAGAACATTACCGTGGACCAGAGACAGAACATTACCGTGGACCAGAGACAGAACATTACCGTGGACCAGAGACAGAACATTACCGTGGACCAGAGACGGAACATTACCGTGAAACCGAACATTATCGTGGACCAGAGATCGAACATTATCGTGGACCAGAGACAGAACATTACCGTGGACCAGAAATGGAACATTACCGTGAAACCGAACATTATCGTCGACCAGAGACGGAACATTACCGTGAAACCGAACATTATCGTGGACCAGAGATCGAACATTACCGTGGACCAGAGACAGAACATTACCGTGGACCAGAGACAGAACATTACCGTGGACCAGAGACAGAACATTACCGTGGCCCAGAGACAGAACATTACTGTGGACCAGAGACCGAACTTTACCTTGAAACCGAACATTACCGTGGACCAGAGACAGAACATTACCATGGACCAGAGACAGAACATTACCGTGAAAGAGAACATTATCATGGACCAGAAACGGAACATTACCGTGAAACAGAAAAAGAACATTATCGTGGACCAGAAACGGAACATTACCGTGAAACCGAAACAGAACATTATCGTGGACCAGAAACAGAACATTACCGTGGACCAGAGACAGAACATTACCTTGAAACCAAAACAGAACATTATCGTGGACCAGAGACGGAACATTACCGTGAAATCGAACATTATCGTGAACCAGAGATCGAACATTACCGTGGACATGAGACAGAACATTACCGTGAAACCGAAATAGAACATTATCGTGGACCAGAGACGGAACATTACCGTGAAACCGAACATTATCGTGGACCAGAGATCGAACATTACCGTGGACCAGAGACAGAACATTACCGTGGACCAGAGACAGAACATTACCGTGGACCAGAGACAGAACATTACCGTGGACCAGAGACAGAACATTACTGTGGACCAGAGACCGAACTTTACCTTGAAACCTAACATTACCGTGGAACAGAAACGAAACATTACCATGAAACCGAAACAGAACATTACCGTGGACCGGAGACAGAACATTACCGTGGACCAGAGACAAAACATTACCGTGAAACAGAACATTATCATGGACCAGAAACGGAACATTACCGTGAAACAGAACATTATCATGGACCAGAAACGGAACATTACCGTGAAACAAAAACAGAACTTTATCGTGGACCAGAAACGGAACATTATCGTGGACCAGAGACAGAACATTACCGTGAAACCGAAACAGAACATTATCGTGGACCAGAAACGGAACATTATCATGGACCAGAGACAGAACATTAGCGTGAAACCGAAACAGAACATTATCGTGGACCAGAAACGGAACATTATCGTGGACCAGAGACAGAACATTATCGTGGATCAGAGACAGAACATTATCGTGGACCAGAGACAAAACATTCCCGTGAAACCTAAACAGAACATTATCGTTGACCAGAAACGGAACATTATCGTGAAACAGAACATTATCGTGGACCAGAAACGGAACATTATCGTGAAACCGAAACAGAACATTATCGTGGACCAGAGACGGAACATTACCGTGAAACCGAACATTATCGTGGACCAGAGATCAAACATTACCGTGGACCAGAAACAGAACATTACCATGGACCAGAGACAGAACATTACCGTGGACCAGAGACAGAACATTACCGTGGACCAGAGACAGAACATTACCGTGGACCAGAGACAGAACATTATCGTGGACCAGAGACAGAACATTACCGTGGACCAGAAATGGAACATTACCGTGAAACCGAACATTATCGTGGACCAGAGATCGAACATTATCGTGGACCAGAGACAGAACATTACCGTGGACCAGAAATGGAACATTACCGTGAAACCGAACATTATCGTCGACCAGAGACGGAACATTACCGTGAAACCGAACATTATCGTCGACCAGAAATCGAACATTACCATGGACCAGAGACGGAACATTACCGTGGACCAGAACATTACCGTGGACCAGAACATTACCGTCAAACCGAAAAATTATCGTCAAACCGAACATTATCGTGGACCAGAGACCGAACATTACCGCGGGCGGGAGAGGGTGGGAGAGAGCAATATGAACTTTGCCGCGGGCAGAAGCGGGAGGGAGCGGGCGGGAGCGAGCGGGAACTGGCAGAAGCGGGAGGGAGCGGGCGGGAACGGGATGGATCCTGTCTATAATTGGACCATCCGCCAAAATGAGTTCAATTTGGGACCAGAGACAGAACATTACTGTGGACCAGAGACCGAACTTTACCTTGAAAAAGAAAATTACCGTGGAACAGAAACGAAACATTACCGTGAAACTGAAACAGAACATTATCGTGGACCAGAGACAGAACATTACCGTGAAACCGAACATTATCGTGGACCAGAGATCGAACATTACCGTGGACCAGAGACAGAACATTACCGTGGACCAGAGACAGAACATTACCGTGGACCAGAGACCGAACTTTACCTTGAAACCGAACATTACCGTGGACCAGAGACAGAACATTACCATGGACCAGAGACAGAACATTACCGTGAAAGAGAACATTATCATGGACCAGAAACGGAACATTACCGTGAAACAGAAACAGAACATTATCGTGGACCAGAAACGGAACATTACCGTGAAACCGAAACAGAACATTATCGTGGACCAGAAACAGAACATTACCGTGGACCAGAGACAGAACATTACCTTGAAACCAAAACAGAACATTATCGTGGACCAGAAACGGAACATTATCGTGGACCAGAGACAGAACATTACCGTGAAACCGAAACAGAACATTATCGTGGACCAGAAACGGAACATTATCGTGGACCAGAGACAGAACATTATCGTGGACCACAGACGGAACATTATCGTGGACCAGATACAGAACATTACCGTGAAACCTAAACAGAACATTATCGTTGACCAGAAACGGAACATTATCGTGAAACCGAACATTATCGTGGACCAAAAACGGAACATTACCGTAAAACAGAAACACAACATTATCGTGGACCAGAGACGGAACATTACCGTGAAACCGAACATTACCGTGGACCAGAGACAGAACATTACCGTGAAACCGAAACAGAACATTATCGTGGACATGAAACAGAACATTATCGTGGACCAGAAACGGAACATTATCGTGGACCAGAGACAGAACATTACCGTGAAACCGAAACAGAACATTATCGTGGACCAGAAACGGAACATTATCGTGGACCAGAGACAGAACATTATCGTGGACCAGAGACAAAACATTCCCGTGAAACCTAAACAGAACATTATCGTTGACCAGAAACGGAACATTATCGTGAAACAGAACATTATCGTGGACCAGAAACGGAACATTATCGTGAAACAGAACATTATCGTGGACCAGAAACGGAACATTGCCGTGAAACCGAAACAGAACATTATCGTGGACCAGAGACGGAACATTACTGTGAAATCGAACATTATCGTGGACCAGAGATCGAACATTACCGTGGACCAGAGACAGAACATTACCGTGGACCAGAGACAGAACATTACCGTGGACCAGAGACGGAACATTACCGTGAAACCGAACATTATCGTGGACCAGAGACAGAACATTACCGTGGACCAGAAATGGAACATTACCGTGAAACCGAACATTATCGTGGACCAGAGACGGAACATTACCGTGAAACCGAACATTATCGTCGACCAGAAATCGAACATTACCATGGACCAGAGACAGAACATTACTGTGGACCAGAGACCGAACTTTACCTTGAAACCGAACATTACCGTGGAACAAAAACGAAACATTACCGTGAAACCGAAACAGAACATTATCGTGGACCAGAGACGGAACATTACCGTGAAACCGAAAATTATCGTGGACCAGAGATCGAACATTACCGTGGACCAGAGACAGAACATTACCGTGGACCAGAGACCGAACTTTACCTTGAAACCGAACATTACCGTGGACCAGAGACAGAACATTACCATGGACCAGAGACAGAACATTACCGTGAAAGAGAACATTATCATGGACCAGAAACGGAACATTACCGTGAAACAGAAACAGAACATTATCGTGGACCAGAAACGGAACATTACCGTGAAACCGAAACAGAACATTATCGTGGACCAGAAACAGAACATTACCGTGGACCAGAGACAGAACATTACCTTGAAACCAAAACAGAACATTATCGTGGACCAGAAACGGAACATTATTGTGGACCAGAGACAGAACATTACCGTGAAACCGAAACAGAACATTATCGTGGACCAGAAACGGAACATTATCGTGGACCAGAGACAGAACATTATCGTGGACCACAGACGGAACATTATCGTGGACCAGATACAGAACATTACCGTGAAACCTAAACAGAACTTTATCGTTGACCAGAAACGGAACATTATCGTGAAACCGAACATTATCGTGGACCAAAAACGGAACATTACCGTGAAACAGAAACACAACATTATCGTGGACCAGAGACGGAACATTACCGTGAAACCGAACATTACCGTGGACCAGAGACAGAACATTACCGTGAAACCGAAACAGAACATTATCGTGGACATGAAACAGAACATTATCGTGGACCAGAAACGGAACATTATCGTGGACCAGAGACAGAACATTACCGTGAAACCGAAACAGAACATTATCGTGGACCAGAAACGGAACATTATCGTGGACCAGAGACAGAACATTATCGTGGACCAGAGACAAAACATTCCCGTGAAACCTAAACAGAACATTATCGTTGACCAGAAACGGAACATTATCGTGAAACAGAACATTATCGTGGACCAGAAACGGAACATTATCGTGAAACAGAACATTATCGTGGACCAGAAACGGAACATTGCCGTGAAACCGAAACAGAACATTATCGTGGACCAGAGACGGAACATTACTGTGAAATCGAACATTATCGTGGACCAGAGACGGAACATTACTGTGAAATCGAACATTATCGTGGACCAGAGATCGAACATTACCGTGGACCAGAGACAGAACATTACCGTGGACCAGAGACAGAACATTACCGTGGACCAGAGACAGAACATTACCGTGGACCAGAGACAGAACATTACCGTGGACCAGAGACGGAACATTACCGTGAAACCGAACATTATCGTGGACCAGAGACAGAACATTACCGTGGACCAGAAATGGAACATTACCGTGAAACCGAACATTATCGTGGACCAGAGACGGAACATTACCGTGAAACCGAACATTATCGTCGACCAGAAATCGAACATTTCCATGGACCAGAGACAGAACATTACTGTGGACCAGAGACCGAACTTTACCTTGAAACCGAACATTACCGTGGAACAAAAACGAAACATTACCGTGAAACCGAAACAGAACATTATCGTGGACCAGAGACGGAACATTACCGTGAAACCGAACATTATCGTGGACCAGAGATCGAACATTACCGTGGACCAGAGACAGAACATTACCGTGGACCAGAGACAGAACATTACCGTGGACCAGAGACAGAACATTACCGTGGACCAGAGACAGAACATTACTGTGGACTAGAGACCGAACTTTACCTTGAAACCGAACTTTACCGTGGACCAGAGACAGAACATTACCGTGGACCAGAGACAGAACATTACCGTGAAAGAGAACATTATCATGGACCAGAAACGGAACATTACCGTGAAACAGAAAAAGAACATTATCGTGGACCAGAAACGGAACATTATCGTGGACCAGAGACAGAACATTACCGTGAAACCGAAACAGAACATTATCGTGGACCAGAAACGGAACATTATCGTGGACTAGAGACAGAACATTATCGTGGACCACAGACGGAACATTATCGTGGACCAGAGACGGAACATTATCGTGAAACCGAACATTACCGTGGACCAGAGACAGAATATTACCGTGAAACAGAAACAGAACATTATCGTGGACATGAAACGGAATATTACCGTGAAACAGAAACACAACATTATCGTGGACCAGAGACGGAACATTACCGTGAAACCGAACATTATCGTGGACCAGAGATCGAACATTATCGTGGACCAGAGGCCGAACATTACCGTGGACCAGAAATGGAACATTACCGTGAAACCGAACATTATCGTGGACCAGAGACGGAACATTACCGTGAAACCGAACATTATCGTCGACCAGAAATCGAACATTATCGTGGACCAGAGACAGAACATTACCGTGGACCAGAAATGGAACATTACCGTGAAACCGAACATTACCATGGACCAGATACGGAACATTATTGTGGACCAGAGACGGAACATTACCGTGGACCAGAACATTACCGTCAAACCGAACATTATCGTCAAACCGAACATTATCGTGGACCAGAGACCGAACATTACCGTGAAACCGAACATTACCGTGGACCAGAGACCGAACATTACCGCGGGAGGGAGCGGGTGGGAGAGAGCAATATGAACTTTGCCGCGGGAGGGAGCGGGCGGGAGAGAGCGGGAACTGGCAGAAGCGGGAGGGAGCGGGCGGGAGCGGGATGGATCCTGTCTATAATTGGACCATCCGCCAAAATGAGTTCAATTTGGGACCAGAGACAGAACATTACTGTGGACCAGAGACCGAACTTTACCTTGAAACCGAACATTACTGTGGAACAGAAACGAAACATTACCGTGAAACCGAAACAGAACATTATCGTGGACCAGAGACGGAACATTACCGTGAAACCGAACATTATCGTGGACCAGAGACAGAACATTACCGTGAAAGAGAACATTATCATGGACCAGAAACGGAACATTACCGTGAAACAGAAAGAGAACATTATCGTGGACCAGAAACGGAACATTACCGTGAAACCGAAACAGAACATTATCGTGGACCAGAAACAGAACATTACCGTGAAACCTAAACAGAACATTATCGTTGACCAGAAACGGAACATTATCGTGAAACCGAACATTATCGTGGACCAAAAACGGAACATTACCGTAAAACAGAAACACAACATTATCGTGGACCAGAGACGGAACATTACCGTGAAACCGAACATTACCGTGGACCAGAGACAGAACATTACCGTGAAACCGAAACAGAACATTATCGTGGACATGAAACAGAACATTATCGTGGACCAGAAACGGAACATTATCGTGGACCAGAGACAGAACATTACCGTGAAACCGAAACAGAACATTATCGTGGACCAGAAACGGAACATTATCGTGGACCAGAGACAGAACATTATCGTGGACCAGAGACAAAACATTCCCGTGAAACCTAAACAGAACATTATCGTTGACCAGAAACGGAACATTATCGTGAAACAGAACATTATCGTGGACCAGAAACGGAACATTATCGTGAAACAGAACATTATCGTGGACCAGAAACGGAACATTGCCGTGAAACCGAAACAGAACATTATCGTGGACCAGAGACGGAACATTACTGTGAAATCGAACATTATCGTGGACCAGAGATCGAACATTACCGTGGACCAGAGACAGAACATTACCGTGGACCAGAGACAGAACATTACCGTGGACCAGAGACGGAACATTACCGTGAAACCGAACATTATCGTGGACCAGAGACAGAACATTACCGTGGACCAGAAATGGAACATTACCGTGAAACCGAACATTATCGTGGACCAGAGACGGAACATTACCGTGAAACCGAACATTATCGTCGACCAGAAATCGAACATTACCATGGACCAGAGACAGAACATTACTGTGGACCAGAGACCGAACTTTACCTTGAAACCGAACATTACCGTGGAACAAAAACGAAACATTACCGTGAAACCGAAACAGAACATTATCGTGGACCAGAGACGGAACATTACCGTGAAACCGAAAATTATCGTGGACCAGAGATCGAACATTACCGTGGACCAGAGACAGAACATTACCGTGGACCAGAGACAGAACATTACCGTGGACCAGAGACCGAACTTTACCTTGAAACCGAACATTACCGTGGACCAGAGACAGAACATTACCATGGACCAGAGACAGAACATTACCGTGAAAGAGAACATTATCATGGACCAGAAACGGAACATTACCGTGAAACAGAAACAGAACATTATCGTGGACCAGAAACGGAACATTACCGTGAAACCGAAACAGAACATTATCGTGGACCAGAAACAGAACATTACCGTGGACCAGAGACAGAACATTACCTTGAAACCAAAACAGAACATTATCGTGGACCAGAAACGGAACATTATTGTGGACCAGAGACAGAACATTACCGTGAAACCGAAACAGAACATTATCGTGGACCAGAAACGGAACATTATCGTGGACCAGAGACAGAACATTATCGTGGACCACAGACGGAACATTATCGTGGACCAGATACAGAACATTACCGTGAAACCTAAACAGAACTTTATCGTTGACCAGAAACGGAACATTATCGTGAAACCGAACATTATCGTGGACCAAAAACGGAACATTACCGTGAAACAGAAACACAACATTATCGTGGACCAGAGACGGAACATTACCGTGAAACCGAACATTACCGTGGACCAGAGACAGAACATTACCGTGAAACCGAAACAGAACATTATCGTGGACATGAAACAGAACATTATCGTGGACCAGAAACGGAACATTATCGTGGACCAGAGACAGAACATTACCGTGAAACCGAAACAGAACATTATCGTGGACCAGAAACGGAACATTATCGTGGACCAGAGACAGAACATTATCGTGGACCAGAGACAAAACATTCCCGTGAAACCTAAACAGAACATTATCGTTGACCAGAAACGGAACATTATCGTGAAACAGAACATTATCGTGGACCAGAAACGGAACATTATCGTGAAACAGAACATTATCGTGGACCAGAAACGGAACATTGCCGTGAAACCGAAACAGAACATTATCGTGGACCAGAGACGGAACATTACTGTGAAATCGAACATTATCGTGGACCAGAGACGGAACATTACTGTGAAATCGAACATTATCGTGGACCAGAGATCGAACATTACCGTGGACCAGAGACAGAACATTACCGTGGACCAGAGACAGAACATTACCGTGGACCAGAGACAGAACATTACCGTGGACCAGAGACAGAACATTACCGTGGACCAGAGACGGAACATTACCGTGAAACCGAACATTATCGTGGACCAGAGACAGAACATTACCGTGGACCAGAAATGGAACATTACCGTGAAACCGAACATTATCGTGGACCAGAGACGGAACATTACCGTGAAACCGAACATTATCGTCGACCAGAAATCGAACATTTCCATGGACCAGAGACAGAACATTACTGTGGACCAGAGACCGAACTTTACCTTGAAACCGAACATTACCGTGGAACAAAAACGAAACATTACCGTGAAACCGAAACAGAACATTATCGTGGACCAGAGACGGAACATTACCGTGAAACCGAACATTATCGTGGACCAGAGATCGAACATTACCGTGGACCAGAGACAGAACATTACCGTGGACCAGAGACAGAACATTACCGTGGACCAGAGACAGAACATTACCGTGGACCAGAGACAGAACATTACTGTGGACTAGAGACCGAACTTTACCTTGAAACCGAACTTTACCGTGGACCAGAGACAGAACATTACCGTGGACCAGAGACAGAACATTACCGTGAAAGAGAACATTATCATGGACCAGAAACGGAACATTACCGTGAAACAGAAAAAGAACATTATCGTGGACCAGAAACGGAACATTATCGTGGACCAGAGACAGAACATTACCGTGAAACCGAAACAGAACATTATCGTGGACCAGAAACGGAACATTATCGTGGACTAGAGACAGAACATTATCGTGGACCACAGACGGAACATTATCGTGGACCAGAGACGGAACATTATCGTGAAACCGAACATTACCGTGGACCAGAGACAGAATATTACCGTGAAACAGAAACAGAACATTATCGTGGACATGAAACGGAATATTACCGTGAAACAGAAACACAACATTATCGTGGACCAGAGACGGAACATTACCGTGAAACCGAACATTATCGTGGACCAGAGATCGAACATTATCGTGGACCAGAGACCGAACATTACCGTGGACCAGAAATGGAACATTACCGTGAAACCGAACATTATCGTGGACCAGAGACGGAACATTACCGTGAAACCGAACATTATCGTCGACCAGAAATCGAACATTATCGTGGACCAGAGACAGAACATTACCGTGGACCAGAAATGGAACATTACCGTGAAACCGAACATTACCATGGACCAGATACGGAACATTATTGTGGACCAGAGACGGAACATTACCGTGGACCAGAACATTACCGTCAAACCGAACATTATCGTCAAACCGAACATTATCGTGGACCAGAGACCGAACATTACCGTGAAACCGAACATTACCGTGGACCAGAGACCGAACATTACCGCGGGAGGGAGCGGGTGGGAGAGAGCAATATGAACTTTGCCGCGGGAGGGAGCGGGCGGGAGAGAGCGGGAACTGGCAGAAGCGGGAGGGAGCGGGCGGGAGCGGGATGGATCCTGTCTATAATTGGACCATCCGCCAAAATGAGTTCAATTTGGGACCAGAGACAGAACATTACTGTGGACCAGAGACCGAACTTTACCTTGAAACCGAACATTACTGTGGAACAGAAACGAAACATTACCGTGAAACCGAAACAGAACATTATCGTGGACCAGAGACGGAACATTACCGTGAAACCGAACATTATCGTGGACCAGAGACAGAACATTACCGTGAAAGAGAACATTATCATGGACCAGAAACGGAACATTACCGTGAAACAGAAAGAGAACATTATCGTGGACCAGAAACGGAACATTACCGTGAAACCGAAACAGAACATTATCGTGGACCAGAAACAGAACATTACCGTGGACCAGAGACAGAACATTACCTTGAAACCAAAACACAACATTATCGTGGACCAGAGACGGAACATTACCGTGAAACCGAACATTACCGTGGACCAGAGACAGAACATTACCGTGTACCAGAGACAGAACATTACCGTGGACCAGAGACAGAACATTACCCTGGACCAGAGACAGATCATTACTGTGGACCAGAGACAGAACATTACTGTGGACCAGAGACCGAACTTTATCTTGAAACCGAACATTACCGTGGACAACAGACAGAACATTACCATGGACAAGAGACAGAACATTACCGTGAAACAGAACATTATCATGGACCAGAAACGGAACATTACCGTGAAACAGAAACAGAACATTACCGTGGACCAGAAATGGAACATTACCGTGAAACCGAACATTACCATGGACCAGATACGGAACATTACTGTGGACCAGAGACGGAACATTACCGTGGACCAGAACATTACCGTGGACCAGAACATTACCGTCAAACCGAACATTATCGTGGACCAGAGACCGAACATTACCGTGAAACCGAACATTACCGTGGACCAGAGACCGAACATTACCGTGAAACCCAACATTACCGTGAAACCAAAACAGAAAATTACCGTGGACCAGACACAGAACATTACCGTGAAACCGAACATTACCGTGGACCAGAGACAGAACATTACCGTGGACCAAAGACAGAACATTACCGTGGACCAGAGACAGAACATTACCGTGGACCAGAGACAGAACATTACCGTGGACCAGAGACAGAACATTACCGTGAAACGGAAATAGAACATTATCGTGGACCAGAGACGGAACATTACCGTGAAACCGAACATTATCGTGGACCAGAGATCGAACATTACCGTGGACCAGAGACAGAACATTACCGTGGACCAGAGACAGAACATTACCGTGGACCAGAGACAGAACATTACCGTGGACCAGAGACAGAACATTACCGTTGACCAGAGACAGAACATTACTGTGGACCAGAGACCGAACTTTACCTTGAAACCGAACATTACCGTGGAACAGAAACGAAACATTACCGTGAAACCAAAACAGAACATTATCGTGGACCAGAAACGGAACATTATCGTGGACCAGAGACAGAACATTACCGTGAAACCGAAACAGAACATTATCGTGGACCAGAAACGGAACATTACCGTGAAACCTAAACAGAACATTATCGTTGACCAGAAACGGAACATTACCGTGAAACAGAAACACAACATTATCGTGGACCAGAGACGGAACATTATCGTGAAACCGAACATTACCGTGGACCAGAGACAGAACATTACCGTGAAACCGAAACAGAACATTATCGTGGACATGAAACGGAACATTACCGTGAAACAGAAACACAACATTATCGTGGACCAGAGACGGAACATTACCGTGAAACCGAACATTATCGTGGACCAGAGATCGAACATTATCGTGGACCAGAGACCGAACATTACCGTGGACCAGAAATGGAACATTACCGTGAAACCGAACATTATCGTGGACCAGAGACGGAACATTACCGTGAAACCGAACATTATCGTCGACCAGAAATCGAACATTATCGTGGACCAGAGACAGAACATTACCGTGGACCAGAAATGGATCATTACCGTGAAACCGAACATTACCATGGACCAGATACGGAACATTACTGTGGACCAGAGACGGAACATTACCGTGGACCAGAACATTACCGTCAAACCGAACATTATCGTCAAACCGAACATTATCGTGGACCAGAGACCGAACATTACCGTGAAACCGAACATTACCGTGGACCAGAGACCGAACATTACCGCGGGAGGGAGCGGGTGGGAGAGAGCAATATGAACTTTGCTGCGGGAGGGAGCGGGCGGGAGAGAGCGGGAACTGGCAGAAGCGGGAGGGAGCGGGCGGGAGCGGGATGGATCCTGTCAATAATTGGACCATCCGCCAAAATGAGTTCAATTTGGGACCAGAGACAGAACATTACTGTGGACCAGAGACCGAACTTTACCTTGTAACCGAACATTACCGTGGAACAGAAACGAAACATTACCGTGAAACCGAAACAGAACATTATCGTGGACCAGAGACGGAACATTACCGTGAAACCTAACATTATCGTGGACCAGAGATCGAACATTACCGTGGACCAGAGACAGAACATTACCGTGGACCAGAGACAGAACATTACCGTGGACCAGAGACAGAACATTACCGTGGACCAGAGACCGAACTTTACCTTGAAACCGAACATTACCGTGGACCAGAGACAGAACATTACTGTGGACCAGAGACCGAACTTTATCTTGAAACCGAACATTACCGTGGACAAGAGACAGAACATTACCATGGACCAGAGACAGAACATTACCGTGAAACAGAACATTATCATGGACCAGAAACGGAACATTACCGTGAAACAGAAACAGAACATTATCGTGGATCAGAGACCGAACATTATCGTGGACCAGAGACGGAACATTATCATGTACCAGAGACAGAACATTACCGTGAAACCTAAACAGAACATTATCGTTAACCAGAAACGGAACATTATCATGAATCCGAACATTATCGTGGACCAGAAACACAACATTATCGCTGACCAGAAACGGAACATTACCGTGAAACAGAAACACAACATTATCGTGGACCAGAGACGGAACATTACCGTGAAACCGAACATTACCGTGGACCAGAGACAGAACATTACCGTGGACCAGAGACAGAACATTACCGTGAAACAGAAACACAACATTATCGTGGACCAGAGACGGAACATTACCGCGAAACCGAACATTATCGTGGACCAGAGATCGAACATTATCGTGGACCAAAGACAGAACATTACCGTGGACCAGAAATTGAACATTACTGTGAAACCGAACATTATCGTGGACCAGAGACGGAACATTACCGTGAAACCGAACATTATCGTCGACCAGAAATCGAACATTATCGTGGACTAGAGACAGAACATTACCGTGGACCAGAAATGGAACATTACCGTGAAACCGAACATTACCATGGACCAGATACGGAACATTACTGTGGACCAGAGACGGAACATTACCGTGGACCAGAACATTACCGTGGACCAGAACATTACCGTCAAACCGAACATTATCGTCAAACCAAACATTACCGTGGACCAGAGACCGAACATTACCGTGAAACCGAATATTACCGTGGACCAGAGACCGAACATTACCGTGAAACCCAACATTACCGTGAAACCCAAACAGAACATTACCGTGGACCAGACACACAACATTACCGTGAAACCGAAACAGAACATTATCGTGGACCAGAGACGGAACATTACCGTGAAACCGAACATTATCGTGGACCAAAGACAGAACATTACCGTGGACCAGAGACAGAACATTACCGTGAAACCGAAATAGAACATTATCGTGGACCAGAGACGGAACATTACCGTGAAACCGAACATTATCGTGGACCAGAGATCGAACATTACCGTGGACCAGAGACAGAACATTACCGTGGACCAGAGACAGAACATTACCGTGGACCAGAGACAGAACATTACCGTGGACCAGAGACAGAACATTACTGTGGACCAGAGACCGAACTTTACCTTGAAACCGAACATTACCGTGGAACAGAAACGAAACATTACCATGAAACCGAACATTATCGTGGACCAGAGATCGAACATTACCGTGGACATGAGACGGAACATTACCGTGAAACCGAACATTATCGTGGACCAGAGATCGAACATTACCGTGGACCAGAGACAGAACATTACCGTGGACCAGAGACAGAACATTACCGTGGACCAGAGACAGAACATTACCGTGGACCAGAGACAGAACATTACCGTGGACCAGAGACAGAACATTACCGTGGACCAGAGACAGAACATTACAGTGGACCAGAGACCGAACTTTACCTTGAAACCGAACATTACCGTGGAACAGAAACGAAACATTACCATGAAACCGAAACAGAACATTACCGTGGACCGGAGACAGAACATTACCGTGGACCAGAGACAGAACATTACTGTGGACCAGAGACCGAACTTTACCTTGAAACCGAACATTACCGTGGACCAGAGACAGAACATTACCGTGAAACAGAACATTATCATGGACCAGAAACGGAACATTACCGTGAAACAAAAACAGAACATTATCGTGGACCAGAAACGGAACATTATCGTGGACCAGAAACGGAACATTATCGTGGACCAGAGACAGAACATTACCGTGAAACCGAAACAGAACATTATCGTGGACCAGAAACGGAACATTACCGTGAAACCTAAACAGAACATTATCGTTGACCAGAAACGGAACATTACCGTGAAACAGAAACACAACATTATCGTGGACCAGAAACGGAACATTATCGTGAAACCGAACATTACCGTGGACCAGAGACAGAACATTACCGTGAAACCGAAACAGAACATTATCGTGGACATGAAACAGAACATTATCGTGGACCAGAAACGGAACATTATCGTGGACCAGAGACAGAACATTACCGTGAAACCGAAACAGAACATTATCGTGGACCAGAAACGGAACATTATCGTGGACCAGAGACAGAACATTATCGTGGACCAGAGACAAAACATTCCCGTGAAACCTAAACAGAACATTATCGTTGACCAGAAACGGAACATTATCGTGAAACAGAACATTATCGTGGACCAGAAACGGAACATTATCGTGAAACAGAACATTATCGTGGACCAGAAACGGAACATTGCCGTGAAACCGAAACAGAACATTATCGTGGACCAGAGACGGAACATTACTGTGAAATCGAACATTATCGTGGACCAGAGACGGAACATTACTGTGAAATCGAACATTATCGTGGACCAGAGATCGAACATTACCGTGGACCAGAGACAGAACATTACCGTGGACCAGAGACAGAACATTACCGTGGACCAGAGACAGAACATTACCGTGGACCAGAGACAGAACATTACCGTGGACCAGAGACGGAACATTACCGTGAAACCGAACATTATCGTGGACCAGAGACAGAACATTACCGTGGACCAGAAATGGAACATTACCGTGAAACCGAACATTATCGTGGACCAGAGACGGAACATTACCGTGAAACCGAACATTATCGTCGACCAGAAATCGAACATTTCCATGGACCAGAGACAGAACATTACTGTGGACCAGAGACCGAACTTTACCTTGAAACCGAACATTACCGTGGAACAAAAACGAAACATTACCGTGAAACCGAAACAGAACATTATCGTGGACCAGAGACGGAACATTACCGTGAAACCGAACATTATCGTGGACCAGAGATCGAACATTACCGTGGACCAGAGACAGAACATTACCGTGGACCAGAGACAGAACATTACCGTGGACCAGAGACAGAACATTACCGTGGACCAGAGACAGAACATTACTGTGGACTAGAGACCGAACTTTACCTTGAAACCGAACTTTACCGTGGACCAGAGACAGAACATTACCGTGGACCAGAGACAGAACATTACCGTGAAAGAGAACATTATCATGGACCAGAAACGGAACATTACCGTGAAACAGAAAAAGAACATTATCGTGGACCAGAAACGGAACATTATCGTGGACCAGAGACAGAACATTACCGTGAAACCGAAACAGAACATTATCGTGGACCAGAAACGGAACATTATCGTGGACTAGAGACAGAACATTATCGTGGACCACAGACGGAACATTATCGTGGACCAGAGACGGAACATTATCGTGAAACCGAACATTACCGTGGACTAGAGACAGAATATTACCGTGAAACAGAAACAGAACATTATCGTGGACATGAAACGGAATATTACCGTGAAACAGAAACACAACATTATCGTGGACCAGAGACGGAACATTACCGTGAAACCGAACATTATCGTGGACCAGAGATCGAACATTATCGTGGACCAGAGACCGAACATTACCGTGGACCAGAAATGGAACATTACCGTGAAACCGAACATTATCGTGGACCAGAGACGGAACATTACCGTGAAACCGAACATTATCGTCGACCAGAAATCGAACATTATCGTGGACCAGAGACAGAACATTACCGTGGACCAGAAATGGAACATTACCGTGAAACCGAACATTACCATGGACCAGATACGGAACATTATTGTGGACCAGAGACGGAACATTACCGTGGACCAGAACATTACCGTCAAACCGAACATTATCGTCAAACCGAACATTATCGTGGACCAGAGACCGAACATTACCGTGAAACCGAACATTACCGTGGACCAGAGACCGAACATTACCGCGGGAGGGAGCGGGTGGGAGAGAGCAATATGAACTTTGCCGCGGGAGGGAGCGGGCGGGAGAGAGCGGGAACTGGCAGAAGCGGGAGGGAGCGGGCGGGAGCGGGATGGATCCTGTCTATAATTGGACCATCCGCCAAAATGAGTTCAATTTGGGACCAGAGACAGAACATTACTGTGGACCAGAGACCGAACTTTACCTTGAAACCGAACATTACTGTGGAACAGAAACGAAACATTACCGTGAAACCGAAACAGAACATTATCGTGGACCAGAGACGGAACATTACCGTGAAACCGAACATTATCGTGGACCAGAGACAGAACATTACCGTGAAAGAGAACATTATCATGGACCAGAAACGGAACATTACCGTGAAACAGAAAGAGAACATTATCGTGGACCAGAAACGGAACATTACCGTGAAACCGAAACAGAACATTATCGTGGACCAGAAACAGAACATTACCGTGGACCAGAGACAGAACATTACCTTGAAACCAAAACACAACATTATCGTGGACCAGAGACGGAACATTACCGTGAAACCGAACATTACCGTGGACCAGAGACAGAACATTACCGTGGACCAGAGACAGAACATTACCGTGGACCAGAGACAGAACATTACCCTGGACCAGAGACAGATCATTACCGTGGACCAGAGACAGAACATTACTGTGGACCAGAGACCGAACTTTATCTTGAAACCGAACATTACCGTGGACAACAGACAGAACATTACCATGGACAAGAGACAGAACATTACCGTGAAACAGAACATTATCATCGACCAGAAACGGAACATTACCGTGAAACAGAAACAGAACATTACCGTGGACCAGAAATGGAACATTACCGTGAAACCGAACATTACCATGGACCAGATACGGAACATTACTGTGGACCAGAGACGGAACATTACCGTGGACCAGAACATTACCGTGGACCAGAACATTACCGTCAAACCGAACATTATCGTCAAACCGAACATTATCGTGGACCAGAGACCGAACATTACCGTGAAACCGAACATTACCGTGGACCAGAGACCGAACATTACCGTGAAACCCAACATTACCGTGAAACCAAAACAGAAAATTACCGTGGACCAGACACAGAACATTACCGTGAAACCGAACATTACCGTGGACCAGAGACAGAACATTACCGTGGACCAAAGACAGAACATTACCGTGGACCAGAGACAGAACATTACCGTGGACCAGAGACAGAACATTACCGTGGACCAGAGACAGAACATTACCGTGAAACCGAAATAGAACATTATCGTGGACCAGAGACGGAACATTACCGTGAAACCGAACATTATCGTGGGCCAGAGATCGAACATTACCGTGGACATGAGACAGAACATTACCGTGAAACCGAAATAGAACATTATCGTGGACCAGAGACGGAACATTACCGTGAAACCGAACATTATCGTGGACCAGAGATCGAACATTACCGTGGACCAGAGACAGAACATTACCGTGGACCAGAGACAGAACATTACCGTGGACCAGAGACAGAACATTACCGTGGACCAGAGACAGAACATTACCGTTGACCAGAGACAGAACATTACTGTGGACCAGAGACCGAACTTTACCTTCAAACCGAACATTACCGTGGAACAGAAACGAAACATTACCGTGAAACCAAAACAGAACATTATCGTGGACCAGAAACGGAACATTATCGTGGACCAGAGACAGAACATTACCGTGAAACCGAAACAGAACATTATCGTGGACCAGAAACGGAACATTACCGTGAAACCTAAACAGAACATTATCGTTGACCAGAAACGGAACATTACCGTGAAACAGAAACACAACATTATCGTGGACCAGAGACGGAACATTATCGTGAAACCGAACATTACCGTGGACCAGAGACAGAACATTACCGTGAAACCGAAACAGAACATTATCGTGGACATGAAACGGAACATTACCGTGAAACAGAAACACAACATTATCGTGGACCAGAGACGGAACATTACCGTGAAACCGAACATTATCGTGGACCAGAGATCGAACATTATCGTGGACCAGAGACCGAACATTACCGTGGACCAGAAATGGAACATTACCGTGAAACCGAACATTATCGTGGACCAGAGACGGAACATTACCGTGAAACCGAACATTATCGTCGACCAGAAATCGAACATTATCGTGGACCAGAGACAGAACATTACCGTGGACCAGAAATGGATCATTACCGTGAAACCGAACATTACCATGGACCAGATACGGAGCATTACTGTGGACCAGAGACGGAACATTACCGTGGACCAGAACATTACCGTCAAAACGAACATTATCGTCAAACCGAACATTATCGTGGACCAGAGACCGAACATTACCGTGAAACCGAACATTACCGTGGACCAGAGACCGAACATTACCGCGGGAGGGAGCGGGTGGGAGAGAGCAATATGAACTTTGCTGCGGGAGGGAGCGGGCGGGAGAGAGCGGGAACTGGCAGAAGCGGGAGGGAGCGGGCGGGAGCGGGATGGATCCTGTCTATAATTGGACCATCCGCCAAAATGAGTTCAATTTGGGACCAGAGACAGAACATTACTGTGGACCAGAGACCGAACTTTACCTTGTAACCGAACATTACCGTGGAACAGAAACGAAACATTACCGTGAAACCGAAACAGAACATTATCGTGGACCAGAGACGGAACATTACCGTGAAACCTAACATTATCGTGGACCAGAGATCGAACATTACCGTGGACCAGAGACAGAACATTACCGTGGACCAGAGACAGAACATTACCGTGGACCAGAGACAGAACATTACCGTGGACCAGAGACCGAACTTTACCTTGAAACCGAACATTACCGTGGACCAGAGACAGAACATTACTGTGGACCAGAGACCGAACTTTATCTTGAAACCGAACATTACCGTGGACAAGAGACAGAACATTACCATGGACCAGAGACAGAACATTACCGTGAAACAGAACATTATCATGGACCAGAAACGGAACATTACCGTGAAACAGAAACAGAACATTATCGTGGATCAGAGACCGAACATTATCGTGGACCAGAGACGGAACATTATCATGTACCAGAGACAGAACATTACCGTGAAACCTAAACAGAACATTATCGTTAACCAGAAACGGAACATTATCATGAATCCGAACATTATCGTGGACCAGAAACACAACATTATCGCTGACCAGAAACGGAACATTACCGTGAAACAGAAACACAACATTATCGTGGACCAGAGACGGAACATTACCGTGAAACCGAACATTACCGTGGACCAGAGACAGAACATTACCGTGGACCAGAGACAGAACATTACCGTGAAACAGAAACACAACATTATCGTGGACCAGAGACGGAACATTACCGCGAAACCGAACATTATCGTGGACCAGAGATCGAACATTATCGTGGACCAAAGACAGAACATTACCGTGGACCAGAAATTGAACATTACTGTGAAACCGAACATTATCGTGGACCAGAGACGGAACATTACCGTGAAACCGAACATTATCGTCGACCAGAAATCGAACATTATCGTGGACTAGAGACAGAACATTACCGTGGACCAGAAATGGAACATTACCGTGAAACCGAACATTACCATGGACCAGATACGGAACATTACTGTGGACCAGAGACGGAACATTACCGTGGACCAGAACATTACCGTGGACCAGAACATTACCGTCAAACCGAACATTATCGTCAAACCAAACATTACCGTGGACCAGAGACCGAACATTACCGTGAAACCGAATATTACCGTGGACCAGAGACCGAACATTACCGTGAAACCCAACATTACCGTGAAACCCAAACAGAACATTACCGTGGACCAGACACAGAACATTACCGTGGACCAGACACAGAACATTACCGTGAAACCGAAACAGAACATTATCGTGGACCAGAGACGGAACATTACCGTGAAACCGAACATTATCGTGGACCAAAGACAGAACATTACCGTGGACCAGAGACAGAACATTACCGTGAAACCGAAATAGAACATTATCGTGGACCAGAGACGGAACATTACCGTGAAACCGAACATTATCGTGGACCAGAGATCGAACATTACCGTGGACCAGAGACAGAACATTACCGTGGACCAGAGACAGAACATTACCGTGGACCAGAGACAGAACATTACCGTGGACCAGAGACAGAACATTACTGTGGACCAGAGACCGAACTTTACCTTGAAACCGAACATTACCGTGGAACAGAAACGAAACATTACCATGAAACCGAACATTATCGTGGACCAGAGATCGAACATTACCGTGGACATGAGACGGAACATTACCGTGAAACCGAACATTATCGTGGACCAGAGATCGAACATTACCGTGGACCAGAGACAGAACATTACCGTGGACCAGAGACAGAACATTACCGTGGACCAGAGACAGAACATTACCGTGGACCAGAGACAGAACATTACCGTGGACCAGAGACAGAACATTACCGTGGACCAGAGACAGAACATTACTGTGGACCAGAGACCGAACTTTACCTTGAAACCGAACATTACCGTGGAACAGAAACGAAACATTACCATGAAACCGAAACAGAACATTACCGTGGACCGGAGACAGAACATTACCGTGGACCAGAGACAGAACATTACTGTGGACCAGAGACCGAACTTTACCTTGAAACCGAACATTACCGTGGACCAGAGACAGAACATTACCGTGAAACAGAACATTATCATGGACCAGAAACGGAACATTACCGTGAAACAAAAACAGAACATTATCGTGGACCAGAAACGGAACATTATCGTGGACCAGAAACGGAACATTATCGTGGACCAGAGACAGAACATTACCGTGAAACCGAAACAGAACATTATCGTGGACCAGAAACGGAACATTACCGTGAAACCTAAACAGAACATTATCGTTGACCAGAAACGGAACATTACCGTGAAACAGAAACACAACATTATCGTGGACCAGAGACGGAACATTATCGTGAAACCGAACATTACCGTGGACCAGAGACAGAACATTACCGTGAAACCGAAACAGAACATTATCGTGGACATGAAACGGAACATTACCGTGAAACAGAAACACAACATTATCGTGGACCAGAGACGGAACATTACCGTGAAACCGAACATTATCGTGGACCAGAGATCGAACATTATCGTGGACCAGAGACCGAACATTACCGTGGACCAGAAATGGAACATTACCGTGAAACCGAACATTATCGTGGACCAGAGACCGAACATTACCGTGAAACCGAACATTATCGTCGACCAGAAATCGAACATTATCGTGGACCAGAGACAGAACATTACCGTGGACCAGAAATGGATCATTACCGTGAAACCGAACATTACCATGGACCAGATACGGAACATTACTGTGGACCAGAGACGGAACAATACCGTGGACCAGAACATTACCGTGGACCAGAACATTACCGTCAAACCGAACATTATCGTCAAACCGAACATTATCGTGGACCAGAGACCGAACATTACCGTGAAACCGAACATTACCGTGGACCAGAGACCGAACATTACCGCGGGAGGGAGCGGGTGGGAGAGAGCAATATGAACTTTGCCGCGGGAGGGAGCGGGCGGGAGAGAGCGGGAACTGGCAGAAGCGGGAAGGAGCGGGCGGGAGCGGGATGGATCCTGTCTATAATTGGACCATCCGCCAAAATGAGTTCAATTTGGGACCAGAGACAGAACATTACTGTGGACCAGAGACCGAACTTTACCTTGAAACCGAACATTACCGTGGAACAGAAACGAAACATTACCGTGAAACCGAAACAGAACATTATCGTGGACCAGAGACGGAACATTACAGTGAAACCTAACATTATCGTTGACCAGAGATCGAACATTACCGTGGACCAGAGACAGAACATTACCGTGGACCAGAGACAGAACATTACTGTGGACCAGAGACCGAACTTTATCTTGAAACCGAACATTACCGTGGACAAGAGACAGAACATTACCATGGACCAGAGACAGAACATTACCGTGAAACAGAACATTATCATGGACCAGAAACGGAACATTACCGTGAAACAGAAACAGAACATTATCGTGGATCAGAGACGGAACATTATCGTGGACCAGAGACGGAACATTATCATGTACCAGAGACAGAACATTACCGTGAAACCTAAACAGAACATTATCGTTAACCAGAAACGGAACATTATCATGAATCCGAACATTATCGTGGACCAGAAACACAACATTATCGCTGACCAGAAACGGAACATTACCGTGAAACAGAAACACAACATTAACGTGGACCAGAGACGGAACATTACCGTGAAACAGAAACACAACATTATCGTGGACCAGAGACGGAACATTACCGTGGACCAGAGACAGAACATTACCGTGAAACAGAAACACAACATTATCGTGGACCAGAGACGGAACATTACCGCGAAACCGAACATTATCGTGGACCAGAGATCGAACATTATCGTGGACCAAAGACAGAACATTACTGTGGACCAGAAATTGAACATTACTGTGAAACCGAACATTATCGTGGACCAGAGACGGAACATTACCGTGAAACCGAACATTATCGTCGACCAGAAATCGAACATTATCGTGGACTAGAGACAGAACATTACCGTGGACCAGAAATGGAACATTACCGTGAAACCGAACATTACCATGGACCAGATACGGAACATTACTGTGGACCAGAGACGGAACATTACCGTGGACCAGAACATTACCGTGGACCAGAACATTACCGTCAAACCGAACATTATCGTCAAACCGAACATTACCGTGGACCAGAGACCGAACATTACCGTGAAACCGAATATTACCGTGGACCAGAGACCGAACATTACCGTGAAACCCAACATTACCGTGAAACCCAAACAGAAAATTACCGTGGACCAGACACAGAACATTACCGTGAAACCGAAACAGAACATTATCGTGGACCAGAGACGGAACATTACCGTGAAACCGAACATTATCGTGGACCAAAGACAGAACATTACCGTGGACCAGAGACAGAACATTACCGTGGACCAGAGACAGAACATTACCGTGGACCAGAGACAGAACATTACCGTGAAACCGAAATAGAACATTATCGTGGACCAGAGACGGAACATTACCGTGAAACCGAACATTATCGTGGACCAGAGATCGAACATTACCGTGGACATGAGACAGAACATTACCGTGAAACCGAAATAGAACATTATCGTGGACCAGAGACGGAACATTACCGTGAAACCGAACATTATCGTGGACCAGAGATCGAACATTACCGTGGACCAGAGACAGAACATTACCGTGGACCAGAGACAGAACATTACCGTGGACCAGAGACAGAACATTACCGTGGACCAGAGACAGAACATTACCGTGGACCAGAGACCGAACTTTACCTTGAAACCGAACATTACCGTGGAACAGAAACGAAACATTACCATGAAACCGAACATTATCGTGGACCAGAGATCGAACATTACCGTGGACATGAGACAGAACATTACCGTGAAACCGAAATAGAACATTATCGTGGACCAGAGACGGAACATTACCGTGAAACCGAACATTATCGTGGACCAGAGATCGAACATTACCGTGGACCAGAGACAGAACATTACCGTGGACCAGAGACAGAACATTACCGTGGACCAGAGACAGAACATTACCGTGGACCAGAGACAGAACATTACTGTGGACCAGAGACCGAACTTTACCTTGAAACCGAACATTACCGTGGAACAGAAACGAAACATTACCATGAAACCGAAACAGAACATTACCCTGGACCGGAGACAGAACATTACCATGGACCAGAGACAGAACATTACTGTGGACCAGAGACCGAACTTTACCTTGAAACCGAACATTACCGTGGACCAGAGACAGAACATTACCGTGAAACAGAACATTATCATGGACCAGAAACGGAACATTACCGTGAAACAAAAACAGAACATTATCGTGGACCAGAAACGGAACATTACCGTGAAACCGAAACAGAACATTATCGTGGACCAGAAACGGAACATTATCGTGGACCAGAGACAGAACATTACCGTGAAACCGAAACAGAACATTATCGTGGACCAGAAACGGAACATTATCGTGGACCAGAGACAGAACATTATCGTGGATCAGAGACAGAACATTATCGTGGACCAGAGACAAAACATTCCCGTGAAACCTAAACAGAACATTATCGTTGACCAGAAACGGAACATTATCGTGAAACAGAACATTATCGTGGACCAGAAACGGAACATTACCGTGGACCAGAGATCAAACATTACCGTGGCCCAGAAACAGAACATTACCATGGACCAGAGACAGAACATTACCGTGGACCAGAGACAGAACATTACCGTGGACCAGAGACAGAACATTACCGTGGACCAGAGACAGAACATTACCGTGGACCAGAGACAGAACATTACCGTGGACCAGAGACGGAACATTACCGTGAAACCGAACATTATCGTGGACCAGAGACAGAACATTACCGTGGACCAGAAATGGAACATTACCGTGAAACCGAACATTATCGTGGACCAGAGACGGAACATTACCGTGAAACCGAACATTATCGTCGACCAGAAATCGAACATTACCATGGACCAGAGACGGAACATTACCGTGGACCAGAACATTACCGTGGACCAGAACATTACCGTGGACCAGAACATTACCGTGGACCAGAACATTACCGTCAAACCGAACATTATCGTCAAACCGAACATTATCGTGGACCAGAGACCGAACATTACCGCGGGCGGGAGCGGGTGGGAGAGAGCAATATGAACTTTGCCGCGGGCAGAAGCGGGCGGGAGCGAGCGGGAACTGGCAGAAGCGGGAGGGAGCGGGCGGGAGCGGGATGGATCCTGTCTATAATTGGACCATCCGCCAAAATGAGTTCAATTTGGGACCAGAGACAGAACATTACTGTGGACCAGAGACCGAACTTTACCTTGAAAAAGAACATTACCGTGGAACAGAAACGAAACATTACCGTGAAACCGAAACAGAACATTATCGTGGACCAGAGACAGAACATTACCGTGAAACCGAACATTATCGTGGACCAGAGATCGAACATTACCGTGGACCAGAGACAGAACATTACCGTGGACCAGAGACAGAACATTACCGTGGACCAGAGACAGAATATTACTGTGGACCAGAGACCGAACTTTACCTTGAAACCGAACATTACCGTGGACCAGAGACAGAACATTACCATGGACCAGAAACAGAACATTACCGTGAAACAGAAACAGAACATTATCGTGGACCAGAAACGGAACATTACCGTGAAACCGAAACAGAACATTATCGTGGACCAGAAACAGAACATTACCGTGGACCAGAGACAGAACATTACCTTGAAACCAAAACAGAACATTATCGTGGACCAGAAACGGAACATTATCGTGGACCAGAGACAGAACATTACCGTGAAACCGAAACAGAACATTATCGTGGACCAGAAACGGAACATTATCGTGGACCAGAGACAGAACATTATCGTGGACCACAGACGGAACATTATCGTGGACCAGAGACAGAACATTACCGTGAAACCTAAACAGAACATTATCGTTGACCAGAAACGGAACATTATCGTGAAACCGAACATTATCGTGGACCAGAAACGGAACATTACCGTGAAACAGAAACACAACATTATCGTGGACCAGAGACGGAACATTACCGTGAAACCGAACATTACCGTGGACCAGAGACAGAACATTACCGTGAAACCGAAACAGAACATTATCGTGGACATGAAACGGAACATTACCGTGAAACAGAAACACAACATTATCGTGGACCAGAGACGGAACATTACCGTGAAACCGAACATTATCGTGGACCAGAGATCGAACATTATCGTGGACCAGAGACCGAACATTACCGTGGACCAGAAATGGAACATTACCGTGAAACCGAACATTATCGTGGACCAGAGACGGAACATTACCGTGAAATCTAGCATTATCGTCGACCAGAAATCGAACATTATCGTGGACCAGAGACAGAACATTACCATGGACCAGAAATGGAACATTACCGTGAAACCGAACATTACCATAGACCAGATACGGAACATTACTGTGGACCAGAGACGGAACATTACCGTGGACCAGAACATTACCGTGAAACCGAACATTATCGTCAAACCGAACATTATCGTGGACCAGAGACCGAACATTACCGTGAAACCGAACATTACCGTGGACCAGAGACCGAACATTACCGCGGGCGGGAGCAGGTGGGAGAGAGCAATATGAACTTTGCCGTGGGAGGGAGCGGGCGGGAGAGAGCGGGAACCGGCAGAAGCGGGAGGGAGCGGGCGGGAGCGGGATGGATCCTGTCTATAATTGGACCATCCGCCAAAATGAGTTCAATTTGGGACCAGAGACAGAACATTACTGTGGACCAGAGACCGAACTTTACCTTGAAACCGAACATTACCGTGGAACAGAAACGAAACATTACCGTGAAACCGAAACAGAACATTATCGTGGACCAGAGACGGAACATTACCGTGAAACCGAACATTATCGTGGACCAGAGATCGAACATTACCGTGGACCAGAGACAGAAAATTACCGTGGACCAGAGACAGAACATTACCGTGGACCAGAGACAGAACATTACCGTGGACCAGAGACAGAACATTACCGTGGACCAGAGACCGAACTTTACCTTGAAACCGAACATTACCGTGGACCAGAGAAAGAACATTACCATGGACCAGAGACAGAACATTACCGTGAAAGAGAACATTATCATGGACCAGAAACCGAACATTACCGTGAAACAGAAACAGAACATTATCGTGGACCAGAAACAGAACATTACCGTGAAACCGAAACAGAACATTATCGTGGACCAGAAACAGAACATTACCGTGGACCAGAGACAGAACATTACCTTGAAACCAAAACACAACATTATCGTGGACCAGAGACGGAACATTACCGTGAAACCGAACATTACCGTGGACCAGAGACAGAACATTACCGTGGACCAGAGACAGAATATTACCGTGGACCAGAGACAGAACATTACCGTGGACCAGAGATAGAACATGACCGTGGACCAGAGACAGATCATTACCGTGGACCAGAGACAGAACATTACTGTGGACGAGAGACCGAACTTTATCTTGAAACCGAACATTACCGTGGACAAGAGACAGAACATTACCGTGAAACAGAACATTATCATGGACCAGAAACGGAACATTACCGTGAAACAGAAACAGAACATTATCGTGGATCAGAGACCAAACATTATCATGTACCAGAGACAGAACATTACCGTGAAACCTAAACAGAACATTATCGTTGACCAGAAACGGAACATTATCATGAAACCGAACATTATCGTGGACCAGAAACACAACATTATTGCTGACCAGAAACGGAACATTACCATGAAACAGAAACACAACATTATCGTGGACCAGAGACGGAACATTACCGTGAAACCGAACATTACCGTGGACCAGAGACAGAACATTACCGTGAAACAGAAACACAACATTATCGTGGACCAGAGACGGAACATTACCGCGAAACCGAACATTATCGTGGACCAGAGATCGAACATTATCATGGACCATAGACAGAACATTACCGTGGACCAGAAATTTAACATTACTGTGAAACCGAACATTATCGTGGACCAGAGACGGAACATTACCGTGAAACCGAACATTATCGTCGACCAGAAATCGAACATTATCGTGGACTAGAGACAGAACATTACCGTGGACCAGAAATGGAACATTACCGTGAAACCGAACATTACCATGGACCAGATACGGAACATTACTTTGGACCAGAGACGGAACATTACCGTGGACCAGAACATTACCGTCAAACCGAACATTATCGTCAAACCGAACATTATCGTGGACCAGAGACCGAACATTACCGTGAAACCGAACATTGCCGTGGACCAGAGACCGAACATTACCGTGAAACCCAACATTACCGTGAAACCAAAACAGAAAATTACCGTGGACCAGAGACAGAACATTACCGTGAAACCCAACATTACCGTGAAACCAAAACAGAAAATTACCGTGGACCAGAGACGGAACATTACCGTGAAACCGAACATTATCGTGGACCAAAGACAGAACATTACCGTGGACCAGAGACAGAACATTACCGTGGACCAGACACAGAACATTACCGTGAAACCGAAATAGAACATTATCGTGGACCAGAGACGGAACATTACCGTGAAACCGAACATTATCGTGGACCAGAGATCGAACATTACCGTGGACATGAGACAGAACATTACCGTGAAACCGAAATAGAACATTATCGTGGACCAGAGACGGAACATTACCGTGAAACCGAACATTATCGTGGACCAGACATCGAACATTACCGTGGACCAGAGACAGAACATTACCGTGGACAAGAGACAGAACATTACCGTGGACCAGAGACAGAACATTACCGTGGACCAGAGACAGAACATTACCGTGGACCAGAGACAGAACATTACTGTGGACCAGAGACCGAACTTTACCTTGAAACCGAACATTACCGTGGAACAGAAACGAAACATTACCATGAAACCGAAACAGAACATTACCGTGGACCGGAGACAGAACATTACCGTGGACCAGAGACAGAACATTACTGTGGACCAGAGACCGAACTTTACCTTGAAACCGAACATTACCGTGGACCAGAGACAGAACATTACCGTGAAACAGAACATTATCATGGACCAGAAACGGAACATTACCGTAAAACAAAAACAGAACATTATCGTGGACCAGAAACGGAACATTACCGTGAAACCGAAACAGAACATTATCGTGGACCAGAAACGGAACATTATCGTGGACCAGAGACAGAACATTACCGTGAAACCGAAACAGAACATTATCGTGGACCAGAAACGGAACATTATCGTGGACCAGAGACAGAACATTACCGTGAAACCGAAACAGAACATTATCGTGGGCCAGAAACGGAACATTATCGTGGACCAGAGACAGAACATTATCGTGGATCAGAGACAGAACATTATCGTGGACCAGAGACAAAACATTCCCGTGAAACCTAAACAGAACATTATCGTTGACCAGAAACGGAACATTATCGTGAAACAGAACATTACCGTGGACCAGAGACGGAACATTACCGTGAAACCGAACATTATCGTGGACCAGAGATCGAACATTATCGTGGACCAGAGACAGAACATTACCGTGGACCAGAAATGGAACATTACCGTGAAACCGAACATTATCGTGGACCAGAGACGGAACATTACCGTGAAACCGAACATTACCATGGACCAGAGACGGAACATTACCGTGGACCAGAACATTACCGTGGACCAGAACATTACCGTCAAACCGAACATTATCGTCAAACCGAACATTATCGTGGACCAGAGACCGAACATTACCGCGGGCGGGAGCGGTTGGGAGAGAGCAATATGAACTTTGCCGCGGGCAGAAGCGGGAGGGAGCGGGAGGGAGCGGGCGGGAGCGAGCGGGAACTGGCAGAAGCGGGAGGGAGCGGGCAGGAGCGGGATGGATCCTGTCTATAATTGGACCATCCGCCAAAATGAGTTCAATTTGGGACCAGAGACAGAACATTACTGTGGACCAGAGACCGAACTTTACCTTGAAACCGAACATTACCGTGGAACAGAAACGAAACATTACCGTGAAACCGAAACAGAACATTATCGTGGACCAGAGACGGAACATTACCGTGAAACCGAACATTATCGTGGACCAGAGATCGAACATTACCGTGGACCAGAGACAGAACATTACTGTGGACCAGAGACAGAACATTACCGTGGACCAGAGACAGAACATTACCGTGAAACCGAACATTACCGTGGACCAGAGACAGAACATTACCTTGAAACCAAAACAGAACATTATCGTGGACCAGAAACGGAACATTATCGTGGACCAGAGACAGAACATTATCGTGGACCACAGACGGAACATTATCGTGGACCAGAGACAGAACATTACCGTGAAACCTAAACAGAACATTATCGTGGACCAGAAACGGAACATTACCGTGAAACAGAAACACAACATTATCGTGGACCAGAGACGGAACATTACCGTGAAACCGAACATTACCGTGGACCAGAGACAGAACATTACCGTGAAACAGAAACAGAACATTATCGTGGACATGAAACGGAACATTACCGTGAAACAGAAACACAACATTATTGTGGACCAGAGACGGAACATTACCGTGAAACCGAACATTATCGTGGACCAGAGATCGAACATTATCGTGGACCAGAGACCGAACATTACCGTGGACCAGAAATGGAACATTACCATGAAACCGAACATTATCGTGGACCAGAGACGGAACATTACCGTGAAACCGAACATTATCGTCGACCAGAAATCGAACATTATCGTGGACCAGAGACAGAACATTACCGTGGACCAGAAATGGAACATTACCGTGAAACCGAACATTACCATGGACCAGATACGGAACATTACTGTGGACCAGAGACGGAACATTACCGTGGACCAGAACATTACCGTGGACCAGAACATTACCGTGAAACCGAACATTATCGTCAATCCGAACATTATCGTGGACCAGAGACCGAACATTACCGTGAAACCGAACATTACCGTGGACCAGAGACCGAACATTACCGCGGGCGGGAGCGGGTGGGAGAGAGCAATATGAACTTTGCCGTGGGAGAGAGCGGGAACTGGCAGAAGCGGGAGGTAGCGGGCGGGAGCGGGATGGATCCTGTCTATAATTGGACCATCCGCCAAAATGAGTTCAATTTGGGACCAGAGACAGAACATTACTGTGGACCAGAGACCAAACTTTACCTTGAAACCGAACATTACCGTGGAACAGAAACGAAACATTACCGTGAAACCGAAACAGAACATTATCGTGGACCAGAGACGGAACATTACCGTGAAACCGAACATTATCGTGGACCAGAGATCGAACATTACCGTGGACCAGAGACAGAACATTACCGTGGACCAGAGACAGAACATTACCGTGGACCAGAGACAGAACATTACTGTGGACCAGAGACCGAACTTTACCTTGAAACCGAACATTACCGTGGACCAGAGACAGAACATTACCATGGACCAGAGACAGAACATTACCGTGAAAGAGATCATTATCATTGACCAGAAACGGAACATTACCGTGAAACAGAAACAGAACATTATCGTGGACCAGAAACGGAACATTACCGTGAAACCGAAACAGAACATTATCGTGGTCCAAAAACACAACATTATCGTGGACCAGAGACGGAACATTACCGTGAAACCGAACATTACCGTGGACCAGAGACAGAACATTACCGTGGACCAGAGACAGAACATTACCGTGGACCAGAGACAGAACATTACCGTGGACCAGAGACAGAACATTACCGTGGACCAGAGATAGAACATTACCGTGGACCAGAGAGAGATCATTACCGTGGACCAGAGACAGAACATTACTGTGGACCAGAGACCGAACATTACCGTGAAACAGAACATTATCATGGACCAGAAACGGAACATTACCGTGAAACAGAAACAGAACATTATCGTGAATCAGAGACGGAACATTATCGTGGACCAGAGACGGAACATTATCATGTACCAGAGACAGAACATTACCTTGAAACCTAAACAGAACATTATCGTTGACCAGAAACGGAACATTATCGTGAAACCGAACATTATCGTGGACCAGAAACACAATATTATCGCTGACCAGAAACGGAACATTACCGTGAAACAGAAACACAACATTATCGTGGACCAGAGACGGAACATTACCATGGACCAGAGACAGAACATTACCGTGAAACAGAAACACAACATTATCGTGGACCAGAGACGGAACATTACCGCGAAACCCAACATTATCGTGGACCAGAGATCGAACATTATCGTGGACCAAAGACAGAACATTACCGTGGACCAGAAATTGAACATTACTGTGAAACCGAACATTATCGTCGACCAGAAATCGAACATTATCGTGGACTAGAGACAGAACATTACCGTGGACCAGAAATGGAACATTACCGTGAAACCGAACATTACCATGGACCAGATACGGAACATTACTGTGGACCAGAGACGGAAGATTACCGTGGACCAGAACATTACCGTGGACCAGAACATTACCGTCAAACCGAACATTATCGTCAAACCGAACATTACCGTGGACCAGAGACCGAACATTACCGTGAAACCGAACATTACCGTGAAACCAAAACAGAAAATTACCGTGGACCAGAGACAGAACATTACCGTGAAACCGAAACAGAACATTATCGTGGACCAGAGACGGAACATTACCGTGAAACCGAACATTATCGTGGACCAGAGACAGAACATTACCGTGGACCAGAGACAGAACATTACCGTGGACCAGAGACAGAACATTACCGTGAAACCGAAATAGAACATTATCGTGGACCAGAGACGGAACATTACCGTGAAACCGAACATTATCGTGGACCAGAGATCGAACATTACCGTGGACCAGAGACAGAACATTACCGTGAAACAGAAATCGAACATTATCGTGGACCAGAGACGGAACATTACCGTGAAACCGAACATTATCGTGGACCAGAGATCGAACATTACCGTGGACCAGAGACCGAACTTTACCTTGAAACCGAACATTACCGTGGACCAGAGACAGAACATTACCATGGACCAGAGACAGAACATTACCGTGAAACCGAACATTACCGTGGAACAGAAACGAAACATTACCATGAAACCGAAACAGAACATTACCGTGGACCAGAGACAGAACATTACCGTGGACCAGAGACAGAACATTACTGTGGACCAGAGACCGAACTTTATCTTGAAACCGAACATTACCGTGGACAAGAGACAGAACATTACCATGGACCAGAGACAGAACATTACCGTGAAACAGAACATTATCATGGACCAGAAACGGAACATTACCGTGAAACAGAAACAGAACATTATCGTGGATCAGAGACGGAACATTATCGTGGACCAGAGACGGAACATTATCATGTACCAGAGACAGAACATTACCGTGAAACCTAAACAGAACATTATCGTTAACCAGAAACGGAACATTATCATGAATCCGAACATTATCGTGGACCAGAAACACAACATTATCGCTGACCAGAAACGGAACATTACCGTGAAACAGAAACACAACATTAACGTGGACCAGAGACGGAACATTACCGTGAAACAGAAACAAAACATTATCGTGGACCAGAGACGGAACATTACCGTGGACCAGAGACAGAACATTACCGTGAAACAGAAACACAACATTATCGTGGACCAGAGACGGAACATTACCGCGAAACCGAACATTATCGTGGACCAGAGATCGAACATTATCGTGGACCAAAGACAGAACATTACTGTGGACCAGAAATTGAACATTACTGTGAAACCGAACATTATCGTGGACCAGAGACGGAACATTACCGTGAAACCGAACATTATCGTCGACCAGAAATCGAACATTATCGTGGACTAGAGACAGAACATTACCGTGGACCAGAAATGGAACATTACCGTGAAACCGAACATTACCATGGACCAGATACGGAACATTACTGTGGACCAGAGACGGAACATTACCGTGGACCAGAACATTACCGTGGACCAGAACATTACCGTCAAACCGAACATTATCGTCAAACCGAACATTACCGTGGACCAGAGACCGAACATTACCGTGAAACCGAATATTACCGTGGACCAGAGACCGAACATTACCGTGAAACCCAACATTACCGTGAAACCCAAACAGAAAATTACCGTGGACCAGACACAGAACATTACCGTGAAACCGAAACAGAACATTATCGTGGACCAGAGACGGAACATTACCGTGAAACCGAACATTATCGTGGACCAAAGACAGAACATTACCGTGGACCAGAGACAGAACATTACCGTGGACCAGAGACAGAACATTACCGTGGACCAGAGACAGAACATTACCGTGAAACCGAAATAGAACATTATCGTGGACCAGAGACGGAACATTACCGTGAAACCGAACATTATCGTGGACCAGAGATCGAACATTACCGTGGACATGAGACAGAACATTACCGTGAAACCGAAATAGAACATTATCGTGGACCAGAGACGGAACATTACCGTGAAACCGAACATTATCGTGGACCAGAGATCGAACATTACCGTGGACCAGAGACAGAACATTACCGTGGACCAGAGACAGAACATTACCGTGGACCAGAGACAGAACATTACCGTGGACCAGAGACAGAACATTACCGTGGACCAGAGACCGAACTTTACCTTGAAACCGAACATTACCGTGGAACAGAAACGAAACATTACCATGAAACCGAACATTATCGTGGACCAGAGATCGAACATTACCGTGGACATGAGACAGAACATTACCGTGAAACCGAAATAGAACATTATCGTGGACCAGAGACGGAACATTACCGTGAAACCGAACATTATCGTGGACCAGAGATCGAACATTACCGTGGACCAGAGACAGAACATTACCGTGGACCAGAGACAGAACATTACCGTGGACCAGAGACAGAACATTACCGTGGACCAGAGACAGAACATTACTGTGGACCAGAGACCGAACTTTACCTTGAAACCGAACATTACCGTGGAACAGAAACGAAACATTACCATGAAACCGAAACAGAACATTACCCTGGACCGGAGACAGAACATTACCGTGGACCAGAGACAGAACATTACTGTGGACCAGAGACCGAACTTTACCTTGAAACCGAACATTACCGTGGACCAGAGACAGAACATTACCGTGAAACAGAACATTATCATGGACCAGAAACGGAACATTACCGTGAAACAAAAACAGAACATTATCGTGGACCAGAAACGGAACATTACCGTGAAACCGAAACAGAACATTATCGTGGACCAGAAACGGAACATTATCGTGGACCAGAGACAGAACATTACCGTGAAACCGAAACAGAACATTATCGTGGACCAGAACGGAACATTATCATGGACCAGAGACAGAACATTACCGTGAAACCGAAACAGAACATTATCGTGGACCAGAAACGGAACATTATCGTGGACCAGAGACAGAACATTATCGTGGATCAGAGACAGAACATTATCGTGGACCAGAGACAAAACATTCCCGTGAAACCTAAACAGAACATTATCGTTGACCAGAAACGGAACATTATCGTGAAACAGAACATTATCGTGGACCAGAAACGGAACATTACCGTGGACCAGAGATCAAACATTACCGTGGCCCAGAAACAGAACATTACCATGGACCAGAGACAGAACATTACCGTGGACCAGAGACAGAACATTACCGTGGACCAGAGACAGAACATTACCGTGGACCAGAGACAGAACATTACCGTGGACCAGAGACAGAACATTACCGTGGACCAGAGACGGAACATTACCGTGAAACCGAACATTATCGTGGACCAGAGACAGAACATTACCGTGGACCAGAAATGGAACATTACCGTGAAACCGAACATTATCGTGGACCAGAGACGGAACATTACCGTGAAACCGAACATTATCGTCGACCAGAAATCGAACATTACCATGGACCAGAGACGGAACATTACCGTGGACCAGAACATTACCGTGGACCAGAACATTACCGTGGACCAGAACATTACCGTCAAACCGAACATTATCGTCAAACCGAACATTATCGTGGACCAGAGACCGAACATTACCGCGGGCGGGAGCGGGTGGGAGAGAGCAATATGAACTTTGCCGCGGGCAGAAGCGGGCGGGAGCGAGCGGGAACTGGCAGAAGCGGGAGGGAGCGGGCGGGAGCGGGATGGATCCTGTCTATAATTGGACCATCCGCCAAAATGAGTTCAATTTGGGACCAGAGACAGAACATTACTGTGGACCAGAGACCGAACTTTACCTTGAAAAAGAACATTACCGTGGAACAGAAACGAAACATTACCGTGAAACCGAAACAGAACATTATCGTGGACCAGAGACAGAACATTACCGTGAAACCGAACATTATCGTGGACCAGAGATCGAACATTACCGTGGACCAGAGACAGAACATTACCGTGGACCAGAGACAGAACATTACCGTGGACCAGAGACAGAATATTACTGTGGACCAGAGACCGAACTTTACCTTGAAACCGAACATTACCGTGGACCAGAGACAGAACATTACCATGGACCAGAGACAGAACATTACCGTGAAAGAGAACATTATCATGGACCAGAAACAGAACATTACCGTGAAACAGAAACAGAACATTATCGTGGACCAGAAACGGAACATTACCGTGAAACCGAAACAGAACATTATCGTGGACCAGAAACAGAACATTACCGTGGACCAGAGACAGAACATTACCTTGAAACCAAAACAGAACATTATCGTGGACCAGAAACGGAACATTATCGTGGACCAGAGACAGAACATTACCGTGAAACCGAAACAGAACATTATCGTGGACCAGAAACGGAACATTATCGTGGACCAGAGACAGAACATTATCGTGGACCACAGACGGAACATTATCGTGGACCAGAGACAGAACATTACCGTGAAACCTAAACAGAACATTATCGTTGACCAGAAACGGAACATTATCGTGAAACCGAACATTATCGTGGACCAGAAACGGAACATTACCGTGAAACAGAAACACAACATTATCGTGGACCAGAGACGGAACATTACCGTGAAACCGAACATTACCGTGGACCAGAGACAGAACATTACCGTGAAACCGAAACAGAACATTATCGTGGACATGAAACGGAACATTACCGTGAAACAGAAACACAACATTATCGTGGACCAGAGACGGAACATTACCGTGAAACCGAACATTATCGTGGACCAGAGATCGAACATTATCGTGGACCAGAGACCGAACATTACCGTGGACCAGAAATGGAACATTACCGTGAAACCGAACATTATCGTGGACCAGAGACGGAACATTACCGTGAAATCTAACATTATCGTCGACCAGAAATCGAACATTATCGTGGACCAGAGACAGAACATTACCATGGACCAGAAATGGAACATTACCGTGAAACCGAACATTACCATAGACCAGATACGGAACATTACTGTGGACCAGAGACGGAACATTACCGTGGACCAGAACATTACCGTGAAACCGAACATTATTGTCAAACCGAACATTATCGTGGACCAGAGACCGAACATTACCGTGAAACCGAACATTACCGTGGACCAGAGACCGAACATTACCGCGGGCGGGAGCAGGTGGGAGAGAGCAATATGAACTTTGCCGTGGGAGGGAGCGGGCGGGAGAGAGCGGGAACCGGCAGAAGCGGGAGGGAGCGGGCGGGAGCGGGATGGATCCTGTCTATAATTGGACCATCCGCCAAAATGAGTTCAATTTGGGACCAGAGACAGAACATTACTGTGGACCAGAGACCGAACTTTACCTTGAAACCGAACATTACCGTGGAACAGAAACGAAACATTACCGTGAAACCGAAACAGAACATTATCGTGGACCAGAGACGGAACATTACCGTGAAACCGAACATTATCGTGGACCAGAGATCGAACATTACCGTGGACCAGAGACAGAAAATTACCGTGGACCAGAGACAGAACATTACCGTGGACCAGAGACAGAACATTACCGTGGACCAGAGACAGAACATTACCGTGGACCAGAGACCGAACTTTACCTTGAAACCGAACATTACCGTGGACCAGAGAAAGAACATTACCATGGACCAGAGACAGAACATTACCGTGAAAGAGAACATTATCATGGACCAGAAACCGAACATTACCGTGAAACAGAAACAGAACATTATCGTGGACCAGAAACAGAACATTACCGTGAAACCGAAACAGAACATTATCGTGGACCAGAAACAGAACATTACCGTGGACCAGAGACAGAACATTACCTTGAAACCAAAACACAACATTATCGTGGACCAGAGACGGAACATTACCGTGAAACCGAACATTACCGTGGACCAGAGACAGAACATTACCGTGGACCAGAGACAGAATATTACCGTGGACCAGAGACAGAACATTACCGTGGACCAGAGATAGAACATGACCGTGGACCAGAGACAGATCATTACCGTGGACCAGAGACAGAACATTACTGTGGACGAGAGACCGAACTTTATCTTGAAACCGAACATTACCGTGGACAAGAGACAGAACATTACCGTGAAACAGAACATTATCATGGACCAGAAACGGAACATTACCGTGAAACAGAAACAGAACATTATCGTGGATCAGAGACCAAACATTATCATGTACCAGAGACAGAACATTACCGTGAAACCTAAACAGAACATTATCGTTGACCAGAAACGGAACATTATCATGAAACCGAACATTATCGTGGACCAGAAACACAACATTATTGCTGACCAGAAACGGAACATTACCATGAAACAGAAACACAACATTATCGTGGACCAGAGACGGAACATTACCGTGAAACCGAACATTACCGTGGACCAGAGACAGAACATTACCGTGAAACAGAAACACAACATTATCGTGGACCAGAGACGGAACATTACCGCGAAACCGAACATTATCGTGGACCAGAGATCGAACATTATCATGGACCATAGACAGAACATTACCGTGGACCAGAAATTTAACATTACTGTGAAACCGAACATTATCGTGGACCAGAGACGGAACATTACCGTGAAACCGAACATTATCGTCGACCAGAAATCGAACATTATCGTGGACTAGAGACAGAACATTACCGTGGACCAGAAATGGAACATTACCGTGAAACCGAACATTACCATGGACCAGATACGGAACATTACTTTGGACCAGAGACGGAACATTACCGTGGACCAGAACATTACCGTCAAACCGAACATTATCGTCAAACCGAACATTATCGTGGACCAGAGACCGAACATTACCGTGAAACCGAACATTGCCGTGGACCAGAGACCGAACATTACCGTGAAACCCAACATTACCGTGAAACCAAAACAGAAAATTACCGTGGACCAGAGACAGAACATTACCGTGAAACCCAACATTACCGTGAAACCAAAACAGAAAATTACCGTGGACCAGAGACGGAACATTACCGTGAAACCGAACATTATCGTGGACCAAAGACAGAACATTACCGTGGACCAGAGACAGAACATTACCGTGGACCAGACACAGAACATTACCGTGAAACCGAAATAGAACATTATCGTGGACCAGAGACGGAACATTACCGTGAAACCGAACATTATCGTGGACCAGAGATCGAACATTACCGTGGACATGAGACAGAACATTACCGTGAAACCGAAATAGAACATTATCGTGGACCAGAGACGGAACATTACCGTGAAACCGAACATTATCGTGGACCAGACATCGAACATTACCGTGGACCAGAGACAGAACATTACCGTGGACAAGAGACAGAACATTACCGTGGACCAGAGACAGAACATTACCGTGGACCAGAGACAGAACATTACCGTGGACCAGAGACAGAACATTACTGTGGACCAGAGACCGAACTTTACCTTGAAACCGAACATTACCGTGGAACAGAAACGAAACATTACCATGAAACCGAAACAGAACATTACCGTGGACCGGAGACAGAACATTACCGTGGACCAGAGACAGAACATTACTGTGGACCAGAGACCGAACTTTACCTTGAAACCGAACATTACCGTGGACCAGAGACAGAACATTACCGTGAAACAGAACATTATCATGGACCAGAAACGGAACATTACCGTAAAACAAAAACAGAACATTATCGTGGACCAGAAACGGAACATTACCGTGAAACCGAAACAGAACATTATCGTGGACCAGAAACGGAACATTATCGTGGACCAGAGACAGAACATTACCGTGAAACCGAAACAGAACATTATCGTGGACCAGAAACGGAACATTATCGTGGACCAGAGACAGAACATTACCGTGAAACCGAAACAGAACATTATCGTGGGCCAGAAACGGAACATTATCGTGGACCAGAGACAGAACATTATCGTGGATCAGAGACAGAACATTATCGTGGACCAGAGACAAAACATTCCCGTGAAACCTAAACAGAACATTATCGTTGACCAGAAACGGAACATTATCGTGAAACAGAACATTACCGTGGACCAGAGACGGAACATTACCGTGAAACCGAACATTATCGTGGACCAGAGATCGAACATTATCGTGGACCAGAGACAGAACATTACCGTGGACCAGAAATGGAACATTACCGTGAAACCGAACATTATCGTGGACCAGAGACGGAACATTACCGTGAAACCGAACATTACCATGGACCAGAGACGGAACATTACCGTGGACCAGAACATTACCGTGGACCAGAACATTACCGTCAAACCGAACATTATCGTCAAACCGAACATTATCGTGGACCAGAGACCGAACATTACCGCGGGCGGGAGCGGTTGGGAGAGAGCAATATGAACTTTGCCGCGGCCAGAAGCGGGAGGGAGCGGGAGGGAGCGGGCGGGAGCGAGCGGGAACTGGCAGAAGCGGGAGGGAGCGGGCAGGAGCGGGATGGATCCTGTCTATAATTGGACCATCCGCCAAAATGAGTTCAATTTGGGACCAGAGACAGAACATTACTGTGGACCAGAGACCGAACTTTACCTTGAAACCGAACATTACCGTGGAACAGAAACGAAACATTACCGTGAAACCGAAACAGAACATTATCGTGGACCAGAGACGGAACATTACCGTGAAACCGAACATTATCGTGGACCAGAGATCGAACATTACCGTGGACCAGAGACAGAACATTACTGTGGACCAGAGACAGAACATTACCGTGGACCAGAGACAGAACATTACCGTGAAACCGAACATTACCGTGGACCAGAGACAGAACATTACCTTGAAACCAAAACAGAACATTATCGTGGACCAGAAACGGAACATTATCGTGGACCAGAGACAGAACATTATCGTGGACCACAGACGGAACATTATCGTGGACCAGAGACAGAACATTACCGTGAAACCTAAACAGAACATTATCGTGGACCAGAAACGGAACATTACCGTGAAACAGAAACACAACATTATCGTGGACCAGAGACGGAACATTACCGTGAAACCGAACATTACCGTGGACCAGAGACAGAACATTACCGTGAAACAGAAACAGAACATTATCGTGGACATGAAACGGAACATTACCGTGAAACAGAAACACAACATTATTGTGGACCAGAGACGGAACATTACCGTGAAACCGAACATTATCGTGGACCAGAGATCGAACATTATCGTGGACCAGAGACCGAACATTACCGTGGACCAGAAATGGAACATTACCATGAAACCGAACATTATCGTGGACCAGAGACGGAACATTACCGTGAAACCGAACATTATCGTCGACCAGAAATCGAACATTATCGTGGACCAGAGACAGAACATTACCGTGGACCAGAAATGGAACATTACCGTGAAACCGAACATTACCATGGACCAGATACGGAACATTACTGTGGACCAGAGACGGAACATTACCGTGGACCAGAACATTACCGTGGACCAGAACATTACCGTGAAACCGAACATTATCGTCAATCCGAACATTATCGTGGACCAGAGACCGAACATTACCGTGAAACCGAACATTACCGTGGACCAGAGACCGAACATTACCGCGGGCGGGAGCGGGTGGGAGAGAGCAATATGAACTTTGCCGTGGGAGAGAGCGGGAACTGGCAGAAGCGGGAGGTAGCGGGCGGGAGCGGGATGGATCCTGTCTATAATTGGACCATCCGCCAAAATGAGTTCAATTTGGGACCAGAGACAGAACATTACTGTGGACCAGAGACCAAACTTTACCTTGAAACCGAACATTACCGTGGAACAGAAACGAAACATTACCGTGAAACCGAAACAGAACATTATCGTGGACCAGAGACGGAACATTACCGTGAAACCGAACATTATCGTGGACCAGAGATCGAACATTACCGTGGACCAGAGACAGAACATTACCGTGGACCAGAGACAGAACATTACCGTGGACCAGAGACAGAACATTACTGTGGACCAGAGACCGAACTTTACCTTGAAACTGAACATTACCGTGGACCAGAGACAGAACATTACCATGGACCAGAGACAGAACATTACCGTGAAAGAGATCATTATCATTGACCAGAAACGGAACATTACCGTGAAACAGAAACAGAACATTATCGTGGACCAGAAACGGAACATTACCGTGAAACCGAAACAGAACATTATCGTGGTCCAAAAACACAACATTATCGTGGACCAGAGACGGAACATTACCGTGAAACCGAACATTACCGTGGACCAGAGACAGAACATTACCGTGAAACGGAACATTACCGTGGACCAGAGACAGAACATTACCGTGGACCAGAGACAGAACATTACCGTGGACCAGAGACAGAACATTACCGTGGACCAGAGATAGAACATTACCGTGGACCAGAGAGAGATCATTACCGTGGACCAGAGACAGAACATTACTGTGGACCAGAGACCGAACATTACCGTGAAACAGAACATTATCATGGACCAGAAACGGAACATTACCGTGAAACAGAAACAGAACATTATCGTGAATCAGAGACGGAACATTATCGTGGACCAGAGACGGAACATTATCATGTACCAGAGACAGAACATTACCTTGAAACCTAAACAGAACATTATCGTTGACCAGAAACGGAACATTATCGTGAAACCGAACATTATCGTGGACCAGAAACACAATATTATCGCTGACCAGAAACGGAACATTACCGTGAAACAGAAACACAACATTATCGTGGACCAGAGACGGAACATTACCATGGACCAGAGACAGAACATTACCGTGAAACAGAAACACAACATTATCGTGGACCAGAGACGGAACATTACCGCGAAACCCAACATTATCGTGGACCAGAGATCGAACATTATCGTGGACCAAAGACAGAACATTACCGTGGACCAGAAATTGAACATTACTGTGAAACCGAACATTATCGTCGACCAGAAATCGAACATTATCGTGGACTAGAGACAGAACATTACCGTGGACCAGAAATGGAACATTACCGTGAAACCGAACATTACCATGGACCAGATACGGAACATTACTGTGGACCAGAGACGGAAGATTACCGTGGACCAGAACATTACCGTGGACCAGAACATTACCGTCAAACCGAACATTATCGTCAAACCGAACATTACCGTGGACCAGAGACCGAACATTACCGTGAAACCGAACATTACCGTGAAACCAAAACAGAAAATTACCGTGGACCAGAGACAGAACATTACCGTGAAACCGAAACAGAACATTATCGTGGACCAGAGACGGAACATTACCGTGAAACCGAACATTATCGTGGACCAGAGACAGAACATTACCGTGGACCAGAGACAGAACATTACCGTGGACCAGAGACAGAACATTACCGTGAAACCGAAATAGAACATTATCGTGGACCAGAGACGGAACATTACCGTGAAACCGAACATTATCGTGGACCAGAGATCGAACATTACCGTGGACCAGAGACAGAACATTACCGTGAAACAGAAATCGAACATTATCGTGGACCAGAGACGGAACATTACCGTGAAACCGAACATTATCGTGGACCAGAGATCGAACATTACCGTGGACCAGAGACCGAACTTTACCTTGAAACCGAACATTACCGTGGACCAGAGACAGAACATTACCATGGACCAGAGACAGAACATTACCGTGAAACCGAACATTACCGTGGAACAGAAACGAAACATTACCATGAAACCGAAACAGAACATTACCGTGGACCAGAGACAGAACATTACCGTGGACCAGAGACAGAACATTACTGTGGACCAGAGACCGAACTTTACCTTGAAACCGAACATTACCGTGTACCAGAGACAGAACATTACCATGGACCAGAGACAGAACATTACCGTGAAACAGAACATTACCGTGAAACAGAACATTATCATGGACCAGAAACGGAACATTACCGTGAAACAAAAACAGAACATTATCGTGGACCAGAAACTGAACATTACCGTGAAACCGAAACAGAACATTATCGTGGACCAGAAACGGAACATTACCGTGGACCAGAGACAGAACATTACCTTGAAACCAAAACAGAACATTATCGTGGACCAGAAACGGAACATTATCGTGGACCAGAGACAGAACATTACCGTGAAACCGAAACAGAACATTATCGTGGACCAGAAACGGAACATTATCGTGGACCAGAGACAGAACATTATCGTGGACCACAGACGGAACATTATCGTGGACCAGAGACAGAACATTACCGTGAAACCTAAACAGAACATTATCGTTGACCAGAAACGGAACATTATCGTGAAACCGAACATTATCGTGGACCAGAAACGGAACATTACCGTGAAACAGAAACACAACATTATCGTGGACCAGAGACGGAACATTACCGTGAAACCGAACATTACCGTGGACCAGAGACAGAACATTACCGTGAAACCGAAACAGAACATTATCGTGGACATGAAACGGAACATTACCGTGAAACAGAAACACAACATTATCGTGGACCAGAGACGGAACATTACCGTGAAACCGAACATTATCGTGGACCAGAGATCGAACATTATCGTGGACCAGAGACCGAACATTACCGTGGACCAGAAATGGAACATTACCGTGAAACCGAACATTATCGTGGACCAGAGACGGAACATTACCGTGAAATCTAACATTATCGTCGACCAGAAATCGAACATTATCGTGGACCAGAGACAGAACATTACCATGGACCAGAAATGGAACATTACCGTGAAACCGAACATTACCATAGACCAGATACGGAACATTACTGTGGACCAGAGACGGAACATTACCGTGGACCAGAACATTACCGTGAAACCGAACATTATTGTCAAACCGAACATTATCGTGGACCAGAGACCGAACATTACCGTGAAACCGAACATTACCGTGGACCAGAGACCGAACATTACCGCGGGCGGGAGCAGGTGGGAGAGAGCAATATGAACTTTGCCGTGGGAGGGAGCGGGCGGGAGAGAGCGGGAACCGGCAGAAGCGGGAGGGAGCGGGCGGGAGCGGGATGGATCCTGTCTATAATTGGACCATCCGCCAAAATGAGTTCAATTTGGGACCAGAGACAGAACATTACTGTGGACCAGAGACCGAACTTAACCTTGAAACCGAACATTACCGTGGAACAGAAACGAAACATTACCGTGAAACCGAAACAGAACATTATCGTGGACCAGAGACGGAACATTACCGTGAAACCGAACATTATCGTGGACCAGAGATCGAACATTACCGTGGACCAGAGACAGAAAATTACCGTGGACCAGAGACAGAACATTACCGTGGACCAGAGACAGAACATTACCGTGGACCAGAGACAGAACATTACCGTGGACCAGAGACCGAACTTTACCTTGAAACCGAACATTACCGTGGACCAGAGAAAGAACATTACCATGGACCAGAGACAGAACATTACCGTGAAAGAGAACATTATCATGGACCAGAAACCGAACATTACCGTGAAACAGAAACAGAACATTATCGTGGACCAGAAACAGAACATTACCGTGAAACCGAAACAGAACATTATCGTGGACCAGAAACAGAACATTACCGTGGACCAGAGACAGAACATTACCTTGAAACCAAAACACAACATTATCGTGGACCAGAGACGGAACATTACCGTGAAACCGAACATTACCGTGGACCAGAGACAGAACATTACCGTGGACCAGAGACAGAATATTACCGTGGACCAGAGACAGAACATTACCGTGGACCAGAGATAGAACATGACCGTGGACCAGAGACAGATCATTACCGTGGACCAGAGACAGAACATTACTGTGGACGAGAGACCGAACTTTATCTTGAAACCGAACATTACCGTGGACAAGAGACAGAACATTACCGTGAAACAGAACATTATCATGGACCAGAAACGGAACATTACCGTGAAACAGAAACAGAACATTATCGTGGATCAGAGACCAAACATTATCATGTACCAGAGACAGAACATTACCGTGAAACCTAAACAGAACATTATCGTTGACCAGAAACGGAACATTATCATGAAACCGAACATTATCGTGGACCAGAAACACAACATTATTGCTGACCAGAAACGGAACATTACCATGAAACAGAAACACAACATTATCGTGGACCAGAGACGGAACATTACCGTGAAACCGAACATTACCGTGGACCAGAGACAGAACATTACCGTGAAACAGAAACACAACATTATCGTGGACCAGAGACGGAACATTACCGCGAAACCGAACATTATCGTGGACCAGAGATCGAACATTATCATGGACCATAGACAGAACATTACCGTGGACCAGAAATTTAACATTACTGTGAAACCGAACATTATCGTGGACCAGAGACGGAACATTACCGTGAAACCGAACATTATCGTCGACCAGAAATCGAACATTATCGTGGACTAGAGACAGAACATTACCGTGGACCAGAAATGGAACATTACCGTGAAACCGAACATTACCATGGACCAGATACGGAACATTACTTTGGACCAGAGACGGAACATTACCGTGGACCAGAACATTACCGTCAAACCGAACATTATCGTCAAACCGAACATTATCGTGGACCAGAGACCGAACATTACCGTGAAACCGAACATTGCCGTGGACCAGAGACCGAACATTACCGTGAAACCCAACATTACCGTGAAACCAAAACAGAAAATTACCGTGGACCAGAGACAGAACATTACCGTGAAACCCAACATTACCGTGAAACCAAAACAGAAAATTACCGTGGACCAGAGACGGAACATTACCGTGAAACCGAACATTATCGTGGACCAAAGACAGAACATTACCGTGGACCAGAGACAGAACATTACCGTGGACCAGACACAGAACATTACCGTGAAACCGAAATAGAACATTATCGTGGACCAGAGACGGAACATTACCGTGAAACCGAACATTATCGTGGACCAGAGATCGAACATTACCGTGGACATGAGACAGAACATTACCGTGAAACCGAAATAGAACATTATCGTGGACCAGAGACGGAACATTACCGTGAAACCGAACATTATCGTGGACCAGACATCGAACATTACCGTGGACCAGAGACAGAACATTACCGTGGACAAGAGACAGAACATTACCGTGGACCAGAGACAGAACATTACCGTGGACCAGAGACAGAACATTACCGTGGACCAGAGACAGAACATTACTGTGGACCAGAGACCGAACTTTACCTTGAAACCGAACATTACCGTGGAACAGAAACGAAACATTACCGTGAAACCGAAACAGAACATTATCGTGGACCAGAGACGGAACATTACCGTGAAACCGAACATTATCGTGGACCAGAGATCGAACATTACCGTGGACCAGAGACAGAAAATTACCGTGGACCAGAGACAGAACATTACCGTGGACCAGAGACAGAACATTACCGTGGACCAGAGACAGAACATTACCGTGGACCAGAGACCGAACTTTACCTTGAAACCGAACATTACCGTGGACCAGAGAAAGAACATTACCATGGACCAGAGACAGAACATTACCGTGAAAGAGAACATTATCATGGACCAGAAACCGAACATTACCGTGAAACAGAAACAGAACATTATCGTGGACCAGAAACAGAACATTACCGTGAAACCGAAACAGAACATTATCGTGGACCAGAAACAGAACATTACCGTGGACCAGAGACAGAACATTACCTTGAAACCAAAACACAACATTATCGTGGACCAGAGACGGAACATTACCGTGAAACCGAACATTACCGTGGACCAGAGACAGAACATTACCGTGGACCAGAGACAGAATATTACCGTGGACCAGAGACAGAACATTACCGTGGACCAGAGATAGAACATGACCGTGGACCAGAGACAGATCATTACCGTGGACCAGAGACAGAACATTACTGTGGACGAGAGACCGAACTTTATCTTGAAACCGAACATTACCGTGGACAAGAGACAGAACATTACCGTGAAACAGAACATTATCATGGACCAGAAACGGAACATTACCGTGAAACAGAAACAGAACATTATCGTGGATCAGAGACCAAACATTATCATGTACCAGAGACAGAACATTACCGTGAAACCTAAACAGAACATTATCGTTGACCAGAAACGGAACATTATCATGAAACCGAACATTATCGTGGACCAGAAACACAACATTATTGCTGACCAGAAACGGAACATTACCATGAAACAGAAACACAACATTATCGTGGACCAGAGACGGAACATTACCGTGAAACCGAACATTACCGTGGACCAGAGACAGAACATTACCGTGAAACAGAAACACAACATTATCGTGGACCAGAGACGGAACATTACCGCGAAACCGAACATTATCGTGGACCAGAGATCGAACATTATCATGGACCATAGACAGAACATTACCGTGGACCAGAAATTTAACATTACTGTGAAACCGAACATTATCGTGGACCAGAGACGGAACATTACCGTGAAACCGAACATTATCGTCGACCAGAAATCGAACATTATCGTGGACTAGAGACAGAACATTACCGTGGACCAGAAATGGAACATTACCGTGAAACCGAACATTACCATGGACCAGATACGGAACATTACTTTGGACCAGAGACGGAACATTACCGTGGACCAGAACATTACCGTCAAACCGAACATTATCGTCAAACCGAACATTATCGTGGACCAGAGACCGAACATTACCGTGAAACCGAACATTGCCGTGGACCAGAGACCGAACATTACCGTGAAACCCAACATTACCGTGAAACCAAAACAGAAAATTACCGTGGACCAGAGACAGAACATTACCGTGAAACCCAACATTACCGTGAAACCAAAACAGAAAATTACCGTGGACCAGAGACGGAACATTACCGTGAAACCGAACATTATCGTGGACCAAAGACAGAACATTACCGTGGACCAGAGACAGAACATTACCGTGGACCAGACACAGAACATTACCGTGAAACCGAAATAGAACATTATCGTGGACCAGAGACGGAACATTACCGTGAAACCGAACATTATCGTGGACCAGAGATCGAACATTACCGTGGACATGAGACAGAACATTACCGTGAAACCGAAATAGAACATTATCGTGGACCAGAGACGGAACATTACCGTGAAACCGAACATTATCGTGGACCAGACATCGAACATTACCGTGGACCAGAGACAGAACATTACCGTGGACAAGAGACAGAACATTACCGTGGACCAGAGACAGAACATTACCGTGGACCAGAGACAGAACATTACCGTGGACCAGAGACAGAACATTACTGTGGACCAGAGACCGAACTTTACCTTGAAACCGAACATTACCGTGGAAAAGAAACGAAACATTACCATGAAACCGAAACAGAACATTACCGTGGACCGGAGACAGAACATTACCGTGGACCAGAGACAGAACATTACTGTGGACCAGAGACCAAACTTTACCTTGAAACCGAACATTACCGTGGACCAGAGACAGAACATTACCGTGAAACAGAACATTATCATGGACCAGAAACGGAACATTACCGTAAAACAAAAACAGAACATTATCGTGGACCAGAAACGGAACATTACCGTGAAACCGAAACAGAACATTATCGTGGACCAGAAACGGAACATTATCGTGGACCAGAGACAGAACATTACCGTGAAACCGAAACAGAACATTATCGTGGACCAGAAACGGAACATTATCGTGGACCAGAGACAGAACATTACCGTGAAACCGAAACAGAACATTATCGTGGGCCAGAAACGGAACATTATCGTGGACCAGAGACAGAACATTATCGTGGATCAGAGACAGAACATTATCGTGGACCAGAGACAAAACATTCCCGTGAAACCTAAACAGAACATTATCGTTGACCAGAAACGGAACATTATCGTGAAACAGAACATTACCGTGGACCAGAGACGGAACATTACCGTGAAACCGAACATTATCGTGGACCAGAGATCGAACATTATCGTGGACCAGAGACAGAACATTACCGTGGACCAGAAATGGAACATTACCGTGAAACCGAACATTATCGTGGACCAGAGACGGAACATTACCGTGAAACCGAACATTACCATGGACCAGAGACGGAACATTACCGTGGACCAGAACATTACCGTGGACCAGAACATTACCGTCAAACCGAACATTATCGTCAAACCGAACATTATCGTGGACCAGAGACCGAACATTACCGCGGGCGGGAGCGGTTGGGAGAGAGCAATATGAACTTTGCCGCGGGCAGAAGCGGGAGGGAGCGGGAGGGAGCGGGCGGGAGCGAGCGGGAACTGGCAGAAGCGGGAGGGAGCGGGCAGGAGCGGGATGGATCCTGTCTATAATTGGACCATCCGCCAAAATGAGTTCAATTTGGGACCAGAGACAGAACATTACTGTGGACCAGAGACCGAACTTTACCTTGAAACCGAACATTACCGTGGAACAGAAACGAAACATTACCGTGAAACCGAAACAGAACATTATCGTGGACCAGAGACGGAACATTACCGTGAAACCGAACATTATCGTGGACCAGAGATCGAACATTACCGTGGACCAGAGACAGAACATTACTGTGGACCAGAGACAGAACATTACCGTGGACCAGAGACAGAACATTACCGTGAAACCGAACATTACCGTGGACCAGAGACAGAACATTACCTTGAAACCAAAACAGAACATTATCGTGGACCAGAAACGGAACATTATCGTGGACCAGAGACAGAACATTATCGTGGACCACAGACGGAACATTATCGTGGACCAGAGACAGAACATTACCGTGAAACCTAAACAGAACATTATCGTGGACCAGAAACGGAACATTACCGTGAAACAGAAACACAACATTATCGTGGACCAGAGACGGAACATTACCGTGAAACCGAACATTACCGTGGACCAGAGACAGAACATTACCGTGAAACAGAAACAGAACATTATCGTGGACATGAAACGGAACATTACCGTGAAACAGAAACACAACATTATTGTGGACCAGAGACGGAACATTACCGTGAAACCGAACATTATCGTGGACCAGAGATCGAACATTATCGTGGACCAGAGACCGAACATTACCGTGGACCAGAAATGGAACATTACCATGAAACCGAACATTATCGTGGACCAGAGACGGAACATTACCGTGAAACCGAACATTATCGTCGACCAGAAATCGAACATTATCGTGGACCAGAGACAGAACATTACCGTGGACCAGAAATGGAACATTACCGTGAAACCGAACATTATCGTGGACCAGAAACACAATATTATCGCTGACCAGAAACGGAACATTACCGTGAAACAGAAACACAACATTATCGTGGACCAGAGACGGAACATTACCATGGACCAGAGACAGAACATTACCGTGAAACAGAAACACAACATTATCGTGGACCAGAGACGGAACATTACCGCGAAACCCAACATTATCGTGGACCAGAGATCGAACATTATCGTGGACCAAAGACAGAACATTACCGTGGACCAGAAATTGAACATTACTGTGAAACCGAACATTATCGTCGACCAGAAATCGAACATTATCGTGGACTAGAGACAGAACATTACCGTGGACCAGAAATGGAACATTACCGTGAAACCGAACATTACCATGGACCAGATACGGAACATTACTGTGGACCAGAGACGGAAGATTACCGTGGACCAGAACATTACCGTGGACCAGAACATTACCGTCAAACCGAACATTATCGTCAAACCGAACATTACCGTGGACCAGAGACCGAACATTACCGTGAAACCGAACATTACCGTGAAACCAAAACAGAAAATTACCGTGGACCAGAGACAGAACATTACCGTGAAACCGAAACAGAACATTATCGTGGACCAGAGACGGAACATTACCGTGAAACCGAACATTATCGTGGACCAGAGACAGAACATTACCGTGGACCAGAGACAGAACATTACCGTGGACCAGAGACAGAACATTACCGTGAAACCGAAATAGAACATTATCGTGGACCAGAGACGGAACATTACCGTGAAACCGAACATTATCGTGGACCAGAGATCGAACATTACCGTGGACCAGAGACAGAACATTACCGTGAAACAGAAATCGAACATTATCGTGGACCAGAGACGGAACATTACCGTGAAACCGAACATTATCGTGGACCAGAGATCGAACATTACCGTGGACCAGAGACCGAACTTTACCTTGAAACCGAACATTACCGTGGACCAGAGACAGAACATTACCATGGACCAGAGACAGAACATTACCGTGAAACCGAACATTACCGTGGAACAGAAACGAAACATTACCATGAAACCGAAACAGAACATTACCGTGGACCAGAGACAGAACATTACCGTGGACCAGAGACAGAACATTACTGTGGACCAGAGACCGAACTTTACCTTGAAACCGAACATTACCGTGTACCAGAGACAGAACATTACCATGGACCAGAGACAGAACATTACCGTGAAACAGAACATTACCGTGAAACAGAACATTATCATGGACCAGAAACGGAACATTACCGTGAAACAAAAACAGAACATTATCGTGGACCAGAAACTGAACATTACCGTGAAACCGAAACAGAACATTATCGTGGACCAGAAACGGAACATTACCGTGGACCAGAGACAGAACATTACCTTGAAACCAAAACAGAACATTATCGTGGACCAGAAACGGAACATTATCGTGGACCAGAGACAGAACATTACCGTGAAACCGAAACAGAACATTATCGTGGACCAGAAACGGAACATTATCGTGGACCAGAGACAGAACATTATCGTGGACCACAGACGGAACATTATCGTGGACCAGAGACAGAACATTACCGTGAAACCTAAACAGAACATTATCGTTGACCAGAAACGGAACATTATCGTGAAACCGAACATTATCGTGGACCAGAAACGGAACATTACCGTGAAACAGAAACACAACATTATCGTGGACCAGAGACGGAACATTACCGTGAAAACCGAACATTACCGTGGACAGAGACAGAACATTACCGTGAAACCGAAACAGAACATTATCGTGGACATGAAACGGAACATTACCGTGAAACAGAAACACAACATTATCGTGGACCAGAGACGGAACATTACCGTGAAACCGAACATTATCGTGGACCAGAGATCGAACATTATCGTGGACCAGAGACCGAACATTACCGTGGACCAGAAATGGAACATTACCGTGAAACCGAACATTATCGTGGACCAGAGACGGAACATTACCGTGAAATCTAACATTATCGTCAACCAGAAATCGAACATTATCGTGGACCAGAGACAGAACATTACCATGGACCAGAAATGGAACATTACCGTGAAACCGAACATTACCATAGACCAGATACGGAACATTACTGTGGACCAGAGACGGAACATTACCGTGGACCAGAACATTACCGTGAAACCGAACATTATTGTCAAACCGAACATTATCGTGGACCAGAGACCGAACATTACCGTGAAACCGAACATTACCGTGGACCAGAGACCGAACATTACCGCGGGCGGGAGCAGGTGGGAGAGAGCAATATGAACTTTGCCGTGGGAGGGAGCGGGCGGGAGAGAGCGGGAACCGGCAGAAGCGGGAGGGAGCGGGCGGGGAGCGGGATGGATCCTGTCTATAATTGGACCATCCGCCAAAATGAGTTCAATTTGGGACCAGAGACAGAACATTACTGTGGACCAGAGACCGAACTTAACCTTGAAACCGAACATTACCGTGGAACAGAAACGAAACATTACCGTGAAACCGAAACAGAACATTATCGTGGACCAGAGACGGAACATTACCGTGAAACCGAACATTATCGTGGACCAGAGATCGAACATTACCGTGGACCAGAGACAGAAAATTACCGTGGACCAGAGACAGAACATTACCGTGGACCAGAGACAGAACATTACCGTGGACCAGAGACAGAACATTACCGTGGACCAGAGACCGAACTTTACCTTGAAACCGAACATTACCGTGGACCAGAGAAAGAACATTACCATGGACCAGAGACAGAACATTACCGTGAAAGAGAACATTATCATGGACCAGAAACCGAACATTACCGTGAAACAGAAACAGAACATTATCGTGGACCAGAAACAGAACATTACCGTGAAACCGAAACAGAACATTATCGTGGACCAGAAACAGAACATTACCGTGGACCAGAGACAGAACATTACCTTGAAACCAAAACACAACATTATCGTGGACCAGAGACGGAACATTACCGTGAAACCGAACATTACCGTGGACCAGAGACAGAACATTACCGTGGACCAGAGACAGAATATTACCGTGGACCAGAGACAGAACATTACCGTGGACCAGAGATAGAACATGACCGTGGACCAGAGACAGATCATTACCGTGGACCAGAGACAGAACATTACTGTGGACGAGAGACCGAACTTTATCTTGAAACCGAACATTACCGTGGACAAGAGACAGAACATTACCGTGAAACAGAACATTATCATGGACCAGAAACGGAACATTACCGTGAAACAGAAACAGAACATTATCGTGGATCAGAGACCAAACATTATCATGTACCAGAGACAGAACATTACCGTGAAACCTAAACAGAACATTATCGTTGACCAGAAACGGAACATTATCATGAAACCGAACATTATCGTGGACCAGAAACACAACATTATTGCTGACCAGAAACGGAACATTACCATGAAACAGAAACACAACATTATCGTGGACCAGAGACGGAACATTACCGTGAAACCGAACATTACCGTGGACCAGAGACAGAACATTACCGTGAAACAGAAACACAACATTATCGTGGACCAGAGACGGAACATTACCGCGAAACCGAACATTATCGTGGACCAGAGATCGAACATTATCATGGACCATAGACAGAACATTACCGTGGACCAGAAATTTAACATTACTGTGAAACCGAACATTATCGTGGACCAGAGACGGAACATTACCGTGAAACCGAACATTATCGTCGACCAGAAATCGAACATTATCGTGGACTAGAGACAGAACATTACCGTGGACCAGAAATGGAACATTACCGTGAAACCGAACATTACCATGGACCAGATACGGAACATTACTTTGGACCAGAGACGGAACATTACCGTGGACCAGAACATTACCGTCAAACCGAACATTATCGTCAAACCGAACATTATCGTGGACCAGAGACCGAACATTACCGTGAAACCGAACATTGCCGTGGACCAGAGACCGAACATTACCGTGAAACCCAACATTACCGTGAAACCAAAACAGAAAATTACCGTGGACCAGAGACAGAACATTACCGTGAAACCCAACATTACCGTGAAACCAAAACAGAAAATTACCGTGGACCAGAGACGGAACATTACCGTGAAACCGAACATTATCGTGGACCAAAGACAGAACATTACCGTGGACCAGAGACAGAACATTACCGTGGACCAGACACAGAACATTACCGTGAAACCGAAATAGAACATTATCGTGGACCAGAGACGGAACATTACCGTGAAACCGAACATTATCGTGGACCAGAGATCGAACATTACCGTGGACATGAGACAGAACATTACCGTGAAACCGAAATAGAACATTATCGTGGACCAGAGACGGAACATTACCGTGAAACCGAACATTATCGTGGACCAGACATCGAACATTACCGTGGACCAGAGACAGAACATTACCGTGGACAAGAGACAGAACATTACCGTGGACCAGAGACAGAACATTACCGTGGACCAGAGACAGAACATTACCGTGGACCAGAGACAGAACATTACTGTGGACCAGAGACCGAACTTTACCTTGAAACCGAACATTACCGTGGAACAGAAACGAAACATTACCGTGAAACCGAAACAGAACATTATCGTGGACCAGAGACGGAACATTACCGTGAAACCGAACATTATCGTGGACCAGAGATCGAACATTACCGTGGACCAGAGACAGAAAATTACCGTGGACCAGAGACAGAACATTACCGTGGACCAGAGACAGAACATTACCGTGGACCAGAGACAGAACATTACCGTGGACCAGAGACCGAACTTTACCTTGAAACCGAACATTACCGTGGACCAGAGAAAGAACATTACCATGGACCAGAGACAGAACATTACCGTGAAAGAGAACATTATCATGGACCAGAAACCGAACATTACCGTGAAACAGAAACAGAACATTATCGTGGACCAGAAACAGAACATTACCGTGAAACCGAAACAGAACATTATCGTGGACCAGAAACAGAACATTACCGTGGACCAGAGACAGAACATTACCTTGAAACCAAAACACAACATTATCGTGGACCAGAGACGGAACATTACCGTGAAACCGAACATTACCGTGGACCAGAGACAGAACATTACCGTGGACCAGAGACAGAATATTACCGTGGACCAGAGACAGAACATTACCGTGGACCAGAGATAGAACATGACCGTGGACCAGAGACAGATCATTACCGTGGACCAGAGACAGAACATTACTGTGGACGAGAGACCGAACTTTATCTTGAAACCGAACATTACCGTGGACAAGAGACAGAACATTACCGTGAAACAGAACATTATCATGGACCAGAAACGGAACATTACCGTGAAACAGAAACAGAACATTATCGTGGATCAGAGACCAAACATTATCATGTACCAGAGACAGAACATTACCGTGAAACCTAAACAGAACATTATCGTTGACCAGAAACGGAACATTATCATGAAACCGAACATTATCGTGGACCAGAAACACAACATTATTGCTGACCAGAAACGGAACATTACCATGAAACAGAAACACAACATTATCGTGGACCAGAGACGGAACATTACCGTGAAACCGAACATTACCGTGGACCAGAGACAGAACATTACCGTGAAACAGAAACACAACATTATCGTGGACCAGAGACGGAACATTACCGCGAAACCGAACATTATCGTGGACCAGAGATCGAACATTATCATGGACCATAGACAGAACATTACCGTGGACCAGAAATTTAACATTACTGTGAAACCGAACATTATCGTGGACCAGAGACGGAACATTACCGTGAAACCGAACATTATCGTCGACCAGAAATCGAACATTATCGTGGACTAGAGACAGAACATTACCGTGGACCAGAAATGGAACATTACCGTGAAACCGAACATTACCATGGACCAGATACGGAACATTACTTTGGACCAGAGACGGAACATTACCGTGGACCAGAACATTACCGTCAAACCGAACATTATCGTCAAACCGAACATTATCGTGGACCAGAGACCGAACATTACCGTGAAACCGAACATTGCCGTGGACCAGAGACCGAACATTACCGTGAAACCCAACATTACCGTGAAACCAAAACAGAAAATTACCGTGGACCAGAGACAGAACATTACCGTGAAACCCAACATTACCGTGAAACCAAAACAGAAAATTACCGTGGACCAGAGACGGAACATTACCGTGAAACCGAACATTATCGTGGACCAAAGACAGAACATTACCGTGGACCAGAGACAGAACATTACCGTGGACCAGACACAGAACATTACCGTGAAACCGAAATAGAACATTATCGTGGACCAGAGACGGAACATTACCGTGAAACCGAACATTATCGTGGACCAGAGATCGAACATTACCGTGGACATGAGACAGAACATTACCGTGAAACCGAAATAGAACATTATCGTGGACCAGAGACGGAACATTACCGTGAAACCGAACATTATCGTGGACCAGACATCGAACATTACCGTGGACCAGAGACAGAACATTACCGTGGACAAGAGACAGAACATTACCGTGGACCAGAGACAGAACATTACCGTGGACCAGAGACAGAACATTACCGTGGACCAGAGACAGAACATTACTGTGGACCAGAGACCGAACTTTACCTTGAAACCGAACATTACCGTGGAAAAGAAACGAAACATTACCATGAAACCGAAACAGAACATTACCGTGGACCGGAGACAGAACATTACCGTGGACCAGAGACAGAACATTACTGTGGACCAGAGACCAAACTTTACCTTGAAACCGAACATTACCGTGGACCAGAGACAGAACATTACCGTGAAACAGAACATTATCATGGACCAGAAACGGAACATTACCGTAAAACAAAAACAGAACATTATCGTGGACCAGAAACGGAACATTACCGTGAAACCGAAACAGAACATTATCGTGGACCAGAAACGGAACATTATCGTGGACCAGAGACAGAACATTACCGTGAAACCGAAACAGAACATTATCGTGGACCAGAAACGGAACATTATCGTGGACCAGAGACAGAACATTACCGTGAAACCGAAACAGAACATTATCGTGGGCCAGAAACGGAACATTATCGTGGACCAGAGACAGAACATTATCGTGGATCAGAGACAGAACATTATCGTGGACCAGAGACAAAACATTCCCGTGAAACCTAAACAGAACATTATCGTTGACCAGAAACGGAACATTATCGTGAAACAGAACATTACCGTGGACCAGAGACGGAACATTACCGTGAAACCGAACATTATCGTGGACCAGAGATCGAACATTATCGTGGACCAGAGACAGAACATTACCGTGGACCAGAAATGGAACATTACCGTGAAACCGAACATTATCGTGGACCAGAGACGGAACATTACCGTGAAACCGAACATTACCATGGACCAGAGACGGAACATTACCGTGGACCAGAACATTACCGTGGACCAGAACATTACCGTCAAACCGAACATTATCGTCAAACCGAACATTATCGTGGACCAGAGACCGAACATTACCGCGGGCGGGAGCGGTTGGGAGAGAGCAATATGAACTTTGCCGCGGGCAGAAGCGGGAGGGAGCGGGAGGGAGCGGGCGGGAGCGAGCGGGAACTGGCAGAAGCGGGAGGGAGCGGGCAGGAGCGGGATGGATCCTGTCTATAATTGGACCATCCGCCAAAATGAGTTCAATTTGGGACCAGAGACAGAACATTACTGTGGACCAGAGACCGAACTTTACCTTGAAACCGAACATTACCGTGGAACAGAAACGAAACATTACCGTGAAACCGAAACAGAACATTATCGTGGACCAGAGACGGAACATTACCGTGAAACCGAACATTATCGTGGACCAGAGATCGAACATTACCGTGGACCAGAGACAGAACATTACTGTGGACCAGAGACAGAACATTACCGTGGACCAGAGACAGAACATTACCGTGAAACCGAACATTACCGTGGACCAGAGACAGAACATTACCTTGAAACCAAAACAGAACATTATCGTGGACCAGAAACGGAACATTATCGTGGACCAGAGACAGAACATTATCGTGGACCACAGACGGAACATTATCGTGGACCAGAGACAGAACATTACCGTGAAACCTAAACAGAACATTATCGTGGACCAGAAACGGAACATTACCGTGAAACAGAAACACAACATTATCGTGGACCAGAGACGGAACATTACCGTGAAACCGAACATTACCGTGGACCAGAGACAGAACATTACCGTGAAACAGAAACAGAACATTATCGTGGACATGAAACGGAACATTACCGTGAAACAGAAACACAACATTATTGTGGACCAGAGACGGAACATTACCGTGAAACCGAACATTATCGTGGACCAGAGATCGAACATTATCGTGGACCAGAGACCGAACATTACCGTGGACCAGAAATGGAACATTACCATGAAACCGAACATTATCGTGGACCAGAGACGGAACATTACCGTGAAACCGAACATTATCGTCGACCAGAAATCGAACATTATCGTGGACCAGAGACAGAACATTACCGTGGACCAGAAATGGAACATTACCGTGAAACCGAACATTACCATGGACCAGATACGGAACATTACTGTGGACCAGAGACGGAACATTACCGTGGACCAGAACATTACCGTGGACCAGAACATTACCGTGAAACCGAACATTATCGTCAATCCGAACATTATCGTGGACCAGAGACCGAACATTACCGTGAAACCGAACATTACCGTGGACCAGAGACCGAACATTACCGCGGGCGGGAGCGGGTGGGAGAGAGCAATATGAACTTTGCCGTGGGAGAGAGCGGGAACTGGCAGAAGCGGGAGGTAGCGGGCGGGAGCGGGATGGATCCTGTCTATAATTGGACCATCCGCCAAAATGAGTTCAATTTGGGACCAGAGACAGAACATTACTGTGGACCAGAGACCAAACTTTACCTTGAAACCGAACATTACCGTGGAACAGAAACGAAACATTACCGTGAAACCGAAACAGAACATTATCGTGGACCAGAGACGGAACATTACCGTGAAACCGAACATTATCGTGGACCAGAGATCGAACATTACCGTGGACCAGAGACAGAACATTACCGTGGACCAGAGACAGAACATTACCGTGGACCAGAGACAGAACATTACTGTGGACCAGAGACCGAACTTTACCTTGAAACTGAACATTACCGTGGACCAGAGACAGAACATTACCATGGACCAGAGACAGAACATTACCGTGAAAGAGATCATTATCATTGACCAGAAACGGAACATTACCGTGAAACAGAAACAGAACATTATCGTGGACCAGAAACGGAACATTACCGTGAAACCGAAACAGAACATTATCGTGGTCCAAAAACACAACATTATCGTGGACCAGAGACGGAACATTACCGTGAAACCGAACATTACCGTGGACCAGAGACAGAACATTACCGTGGACCAGAGACAGAACATTACCGTGGACCAGAGACAGAACATTACCGTGGACCAGAGACAGAACATTACCGTGGACCAGAGACAGAACATTACCGTGGACCAGAGAGAGATCATTACCGTGGACCAGAGACAGAACATTACTGTGGACCAGAGACCGAACATTACCGTGAAACAGAACATTATCATGGACCAGAAACGGAACATTACCGTGAAACAGAAACAGAACATTATCGTGAATCAGAGACGGAACATTATCGTGGACCAGAGACGGAACATTATCATGTACCAGAGACAGAACATTACCTTGAAACCTAAACAGAACATTATCGTTGACCAGAAACGGAACATTATCGTGAAACCGAACATTATCGTGGACCAGAAACACAATATTATCGCTGACCAGAAACGGAACATTACCGTGAAACAGAAACACAACATTATCGTGGACCAGAGACGGAACATTACCATGGACCAGAGACAGAACATTACCGTGAAACAGAAACACAACATTATCGTGGACCAGAGACGGAACATTACCGCGAAACCCAACATTATCGTGGACCAGAGATCGAACATTATCGTGGACCAAAGACAGAACATTACCGTGGACCAGAAATTGAACATTACTGTGAAACCGAACATTATCGTCGACCAGAAATCGAACATTATCGTGGACTAGAGACAGAACATTACCGTGGACCAGAAATGGAACATTACCGTGGACCAGAACATTACCGTGGACCAGAACATTACCGTCAAACCGAACATTATCGTCAAACCGAACATTACCGTGGACCAGAGACCGAACATTACCGTGAAACCGAACATTACCGTGAAACCAAAACAGAAAATTACCGTGGACCAGAGACAGAACATTACCGTGAAACCGAAACAGAACATTATCGTGGACCAGAGACGGAACATTACCGTGAAACCGAACATTATCGTGGACCAGAGACAGAACATTACCGTGGACCAGAGACAGAACATTACCGTGGACCAGAGACAGAACATTACCGTGAAACCGAAATAGAACATTATCGTGGACCAGAGACGGAACATTACCGTGAAACCGAACATTATCGTGGACCAGAGATCGAACATTACCGTGGACCAGAGACAGAACATTACCGTGAAACAGAAATCGAACATTATCGTGGACCAGAGACGGAACATTACCGTGAAACCGAACATTATCGTGGACCAGAGATCGAACATTACCGTGGACCAGAGACCGAACTTTACCTTGAAACCGAACATTACCGTGGACCAGAGACAGAACATTACCATGGACCAGAGACAGAACATTACCGTGAAACCGAACATTACCGTGGAACAGAAACGAAACATTACCATGAAACCGAAACAGAACATTACCGTGGACCAGAGACAGAACATTACCGTGGACCAGAGACAGAACATTACTGTGGACCAGAGACCGAACTTTACCTTGAAACCGAACATTACCGTGTACCAGAGACAGAACATTACCATGGACCAGAGACAGAACATTACCGTGAAACAGAACATTACCGTGAAACAGAACATTATCATGGACCAGAAACGGAACATTACCGTGAAACAAAAACAGAACATTATCGTGGACCAGAAACTGAACATTACCGTGAAACCGAAACAGAACATTATCGTGGACCAGAAACGGAACATTACCGTGGACCAGAGACAGAACATTACCTTGAAACCAAAACAGAACATTATCGTGGACCAGAAACGGAACATTATCGTGGACCAGAGACAGAACATTACCGTGAAACCGAAACAGAACATTATCGTGGACCAGAAACGGAACATTATCGTGAAACAGAACATTATCGTGGACCAGAAACGGAACATTACCGTGAAACCGAAACAGAACATTATCGTGGACCAGAGACGGAACATTACTGTGAAACCGAACATTATCGTGGACCAGAGATCGAACATTACCGTGGACCAGAGACAGAACATTACCGTGGACCAGAAATGGAACATTACCGTGAAACCGAACATTATCGTGGACCAGAGACGGAACATTACCGTGAAACCGAACATTATCGTCGACCAGAAATCGAACATTCCCATGGACCAGAGACAGAACATTACCGTGGACCAGAGACAGAACATTACCGTGGACCAGAGACGGAACATTACCGTGAAACCGAACATTATCGTGGACCAGAGATCGAACATTATCGTGGACCAGAGACAGAACATTACCGTGGACCAGAAATGGAACATTACCGTGAAACCGAACATTATCGTGGACCAGAGACGGAACATTACCGTGAAACCGAACATTATCGTCGACCAGAAATCGAACATTACCATGGACCAGAGACAGAACATTACTGTGGACCAGAGACCGAACTTTACCTTGAAACCGAACATTACCGTGGAACAGAAACGAAACATTACCGTGAAACCGAAACAAAACATTATCGTGGACCAGAGACGGAACATTACCGTGAAACCGAACATTACCGTGGACCAGAGACAGAACATTACCGTGGACCAGAGACAGAACATTACCGTGGACCAGAGACAGAACATTACCGTGGACCAGAGACAGAACATTACTGTGGACCAGAGACCGAACTTTACCTTGAAACCGAACATTACCGTGGACCACAGACAGAACATTACCATGGACCAGAGACAGAACATTACCGTGAAAGAGAACATTATCATGGACCAGAAACGGAACATTACCGTGAAACAGAAAAAGAACATTATCTTGGACCAGAAACGGAACATTACCGTGGACCAGAGACAGAACATTACCGTGGACCAGAGACAGAACATTACCGTGGACCAGAGACAGAACATTACTGTGGACCAGAGACCGAACTTTACCTTGAAACCGAACATTACCGTGGACCACAGACAGAACATTACCATGGACCAGAGACAGAACATTACCGTGGACCAGAGACAGAACATTACTGTGGACCAGAGACCGAACTTTACCTTGAAACCGAACATTACCGTGGACCAGAGACAGAACATTACCATGGACCAGAGACAGAACATTACCGTGAAACAGAACATTACCGTGAAACAGAACATTATCATGGACCAGAAACGGAACATTACCGTGAAACAAAAACAGAACATTATCGTGGACCAGAAACTGAACATTACCGTGAAACCGAAACAGAACATTATCGTGGACCACAAACGGAACATTACCGTGGACCAGAGACAGAACATTACCTTGAAACCAAAACAGAACATTATCGTGGACCAGAAACGGAACATTATCGTGGACCAGAGACAGAACATTACCGTGAAACCGAAACAGAACATTATCGTGGACCAGAAACGGAACATTATCGTGAAACAGAACATTATCGTGGACCAGAAACGGAACATTACCGTGAAACCGAAACAGAACATTATCGTGGACAAGAGACGGAACATTACTGTGAAACCGAACATTATCGTGGACCAGAGATCGAACATTACCGTGGAACAGAGACAGAACATTACCGTGGACCAGAAATGGAACATTACCGTGAAACCGAACATTATCGTGGACCAGAGACGGAACATTACCGTGAAACCGAACATTATCGTCGACCAGAAATCGAACATTCCCATGGACCAGAGACAGAACATTACCGTGGACCAGAGACAGAACATTACCGTGGACCAGAGACGGAACATTACCGTGAAACCGAACATTATCGTGGACCAGAGATCGAACATTATCGTGGACCAGAGACAGAACATTACCGTGGACCAGAAATGGAACATTACCGTGAAACCGAACATTATCGTGGACCAGAGACGGAACATTACCGTGAAACCGAACATTATCGTCGACCAGAAATCGAACATTACCATGGACCAGAGACAGAACATTACTGTGGACCAGAGACCGAACTTTACCTTGAAACCGAACATTACCGTGGAACAGAAACGAAACATTACCGTGAAACCGAAACAAAACATTATCGTGGACCAGAGTCGGAACATTACCGTGAAACCGAACATTATCGTGGACCAGAGATCGAACATTACCGTGGACCAGAGACAGAACATTACCGTGGACCAGAGACAGAACATTACCGTGGACCAGAGACAGAACATTACCGTGGACCAGAGACAGAACATTACTGTGGACCAGAGACCGAACTTTACCTTGAAACCGAACATTACCGTGGACCACAGACAGAACATTACCATGGACCAGAGACAGAACATTACCGTGAAAGAGAACATTATCATGGACCAGAAACGGAACATTACCGTGAAACAGAAAAAGAACATTATCGTGGACCAGAAACGGAACATTACCGTGAAACCGAAACAGAACATTATCGTGGACCAGAAACAGAACATTACCGTGGACCAGAGACAGAACATTACCGTGGACCAGAGACAGAACATTACCTTGAAACCAAAACAGAACATTATCGTGGACCAGAAACGGAACATTATCGTGGACCAGAGACAGAACATTACCGTGAAACCGAAACAGAACATTATCGTGGACCAGAAACGGAACATTACCGTGGACCAGAGACCGAACTTTACCTTGAAACCGAACATTACCGTGGACCACAGACAGAACATTACCATGGACCAGAGACAGAACATTACCGTGAAAGAGAACATTATCATGGACCAGAAACGGAACATTACCGTGAAACCGAAACAGAACATTATCGTGGACCAGAAACAGAACATTACCGTGGACCAGAGACAGAACATTACCGTGGACCAGAGACAGAACATTACCGTGAAACCGAAACAGAACATTATCGTGGACCAGAAACGGAACATTATCGTGGACTAGAGACAGAACATTATCGTGGACCACAGACGGAACATTATCGTGGACCAGAGACAGAACATTACCGTGAAACCTAAACAGAACATTATCGTTGACCAGAAACGGAACAGTACCGTGAAACCGAACATTATCGTGGACCAGAGATCGAACATTATCGTGGACCAGAGACCAAACATTACCGTGGACCAGAAATGGAACATTACCGTGGACCAGAGACCGAACATTACCGTGAAACCGAACATTACCGTGAAACCAAAACAGAAAATTACCGTGGACCAGAGACAGAACATTACCGTGAAACCGAAACAGAACATTATCGTGGACCAGAGACGGAACATTACCGTGAAACCGAACATTATCGTGGACCAGAGACAGAACATTACCGTGGACCAGAGACAGAACATTACCGTGGACCAGAGACAGAACATTACCGTGAAACCGAAATAGAACATTATCGTGGACCAGAGACGGAACATTACCGTGAAACCGAACATTATCGTGGACCAGAGATCGAACATTACCGTGGACCAGAGACAGAACATTACCGTGAAACAGAAATCGAACATTATCGTGGACCAGAGACGGAACATTACCGTGAAACCGAACATTATCGTGGACCAGAGATCGAACATTACCGTGGACCAGAGACCGAACTTTACCTTGAAACCGAACATTACCGTGGACCAGAGACAGAACATTACCATGGACCAGAGACAGAACATTACCGTGAAACAGAACATTACCGTGAAACAGAACATTATCATGGACCAGAAACTGAACATTACCGTGAAACCGAAACAGAACATTATCGTGGACCAGAAACGGAACATTACCGTGGACCAGAGACAGAACATTACTGTGGACCAGAGACAGAACATTACCATGGACCAGAGACAGAACATTACCGTGAAACCGAACATTACCGTGGAACAGAAACGAAACATTACCATGAAACCGAAACAGAACATTACCGTGGACCAGAGACAGAACATTACCGTGGACCAGAGACAGAACATTACTGTGGACCAGAGACCGAACTTTACCTTGAAACCGAACATTACCGTGGACCAGAGACAGAACATTACCATGGACCAGAGACAGAACATTACCGTGAAACAGAACATTACCGTGAAACAGAACATTATCATGGACCAGAAACGGAACATTACCGTGAAACAAAAACAGAACATTATCGTGGACCAGAAACTGAACATTACCGTGAAACCGAAACAGAACATTATCGTGGACCACAAACGGAACATTACCGTGGACCAGAGACAGAACATTACCTTGAAACCAAAACAGAACATTATCGTGGACCAGAAACGGAACATTATCGTGGACCAGAGACAGAACATTACCGTGAAACCGAAACAGAACATTATCGTGGACCAGAAACGGAACATTATCGTGAAACAGAACATTATCGTGGACCAGAAACGGAACATTACCGTGAAACCGAAACAGAACATTATCGTGGACAAGAGACGGAACATTACTGTGAAACCGAACATTATCGTGGACCAGAGATCGAACATTACCGTGGAACAGAGACAGAACATTACCGTGGACCAGAAATGGAACATTACCGTGAAACCGAACATTATCGTGGACCAGAGACGGAACATTACCGTGAAACCGAACATTATCGTCGACCAGAAATCGAACATTCCCATGGACCAGAGACAGAACATTACCGTGGACCAGAGACAGAACATTACCGTGGACCAGAGACGGAACATTACCGTGAAACCGAACATTATCGTGGACCAGAGATCGAACATTATCGTGGACCAGAGACAGAACATTACCGTGGACCAGAAATGGAACATTACCGTGAAACCGAACATTATCGTGGACCAGAGACGGAACATTACCGTGAAACCGAACATTATCGTCGACCAGAAATCGAACATTACCATGGACCAGAGACAGAACATTACTGTGGACCAGAGACCGAACTTTACCTTGAAACCGAACATTACCGTGGAACAGAAACGAAACATTACCGTGAAACCGAAACAAAACATTATCGTGGACCAGAGTCGGAACATTACCGTGAAACCGAACATTATCGTGGACCAGAGATCGAACATTACCGTGGACCAGAGACAGAACATTACCGTGGACCAGAGACAGAACATTACCGTGGACCAGAGACAGAACATTACCGTGGACCAGAGACAGAACATTACTGTGGACCAGAGACCGAACTTTACCTTGAAACCGAACATTACCGTGGACCACAGACAGAACATTACCATGGACCAGAGACAGAACATTACCGTGAAAGAGAACATTATCATGGACCAGAAACGGAACATTACCGTGAAACAGAAAAAGAACATTATCGTGGACCAGAAACGGAACATTACCGTGAAACCGAAACAGAACATTATCGTGGACCAGAAACAGAACATTACCGTGGACCAGAGACAGAACATTACCGTGGACCAGAGACAGAACATTACCTTGAAACCAAAACAGAACATTATCGTGGACCAGAAACGGAACATTATCGTGGACCAGAGACAGAACATTACCGTGAAACCGAAACAGAACATTATCGTGGACCAGAAACGGAACATTATCGTGGACTAGAGACAGAACATTATCGTGGACCACAGACGGAACATTATCGTGGACCAGAGACAGAACATTACCGTGAAACCTAAACAGAACATTATCGTTGACCAGAAACGGAACATTACCGTGAAACAGAAACACAACATTATCGTGGACCAGAGACGGAACAGTACCGTGAAACCGAACATTATCGTGGACCAGAGATCGAACATTATCGTGGACCAGAGACCGAACATTACCGTGGACCAGAAATGGAACATTACCGTGGACCAGAGACAGAACATTACCGTGAAACCGAAACAGAACATTATCGTGAACCAGAAACGGAACATTATCGTGGACTAGAGACAGAACATTATCGTGGACCACAGACGGAACATTATCGTTGACCAGAAACGGAACATTATCGTGGACCAGAGACAGAACATTACCGTGAAACCGAAACAGAACATTATCGTGGACCAGAAACGGAACATTATCGTGGACTAGAGACAGAACATTATCGTGGACCACAGACGGAACATTATCGTGGACCAGAGACAGAACATTACCGTGAAACCTAAACAGAACATTATCGTTGACCAGAAACGGAACATTACCGTGAAACAGAAACACAACATTATCGTGGACCAGAGACAGAACATTATCGTGAAACCGAACATTACCGTGGACCAGAGACAGAACATTACCGTGAAACCGAAACAGAACATTATCGTGGACATGAAACGGAACATTACCGTGAAACAGAAACACAACATTATTGTGGACCAGAGACGGAACAGTACCGTGAAACCGAACATTATCGTGGACCAGAGATCGAACATTATCGTGGACCAGAGACCGAACATTACCGTGGACCAGAAATGGAACATTACCGTGAAACCGAACATTATCGTGGACCAGAGACGGAACATTACCGTGAAACCGAACATTATCGTCGACCAGAAATCGAACATTATCGTGGACCAGAGACAGAACATTACCGTGGACCAGAAATGGAACATTACCGTGGACCAGAACATTACCGTGGACCAGAACATTACCGTCAAACCGAACATTATCGTGGACATGAAACGGAACATTACCGTGAAACAGAAACACAACATTATCGTGGACCAGAGACGGAACAGTACCGTGAAACCGAACATTATCGTGGACCAGAGATCGAACATTATCGTGAAACCGAACATTATCGTCGACCAGAAATCGAACATTATCGTGGACCAGATACGGAACATTCCTGTGGACCAGAGACGGAACATTACCGTGGACCAGAACATTACCGTGGACCAGAACATTACCGTCAAACCGAACATTATCGTCAAACCGAACATTATCGTGGACCAGAGACCGAACATTACCGTGAAACCGAACATTACCGTGGACCAGAGACCGAACATTACCGCGGGAGGGAGCGGGTGGGAGAGAGCAATATGAACTTTGCCGCGGGCAGAAGCGGGAGGGAGCGGGCGGGAGCGGGATGGATCCTGTCTATAATTGGACCATCCGCCAAAATGAGTTCAATTTGGGACCAGAGACAGAACATTACTGTGGACCAGAGACCGAACTTTACCTTGAAACCGAACATTATCGTGGACCAGAGACGGAACATTACCGTGAAACCGAACATTATCGTGGACCAGAGATCGAACATTACCGTGGACCAGAGACAGAACATTACCGTGGACCAGAGACAGAACATTACCGTGGACCAGAGACAGAACATTACCGTGGACCAGAGACAGAACATTACTGTGGACCAGAGACCGAACTTTACCTTGAAACCGAACATTACCGTGGACCAGAGACAGAACATTACCATGGACCAGAGACAGAACATTACCGTGAAAGAGAACATTATCATGGACCAGAAACGGAACATTACCGTGAAACAGAAACAGAACATTATCGTGGACCAGAAACGGAACATTACCGTGAAACCGAAACAGAACATTATCGTGGACCAGAAACAGAACATTACCGTGGACCAGAGACAGAACATTACCTTGAAACCAAAACAGAACATTATCGTGGATCAGAAACGGAACATTATCGTGGACCAGAGACAGAACATTACCGTGAAACCGAAACAGAACATTATCGTGGACCAGAAACGGAACATTATCGTGGACCAGAGACAGAACATTATCGTGGACCACAGACGGAACATTATCGTGGACCAGAGACAGAACATTACCGTGAAACCTAAACAGAACATTATCGTCGACCAGAAACGGAACATTACCGTGAAACAGAAACACAACATTATCGTGGACCAGAGACGGAACATTCCCGTTAAACCGAACATTACCGTGGACCAGAGACAGAACATTACCGTGAAACCGAAACAGAACATTATCGTGGACATGAAACGGAACATTACCGTGAAACAGAAACACAACATTATCGTGGACCAGAGACGGAACATTACCGTGAAACCGAACATTATCGTGGACCAGAGATCGAACCTTATCGTGGACCAGAGACCGAACATTACCGTGGACCAGAAATGGAACATTACCGTGAAACTGAACATTATCGTGGACCAGAGACGGAACATTACCGTGAAACTGAACATTATCGTGGACCAGAGACGGAACATTACCGTGAAACCGAACATTATCGTCGACCAGAAATCGAACATTATCGTGGACCAGAGACAGAACATTACCGTGGACCAGAAATGGAACATTACCGTGAAACCGAACATTACCATGGACCAGATACGGAACATTACTGTGGACCAGAGACGGAACATTACCGTGGACCAGAACATTACCGTGAAACCGAACATTATCGTCAAACCGAACATTACCATGGACCAGATACGGAACATTACTGTGGACCAGAGACGGAACATTACCGTGGACCAGAACATTACCGTGGACCAGAACATTACCGTGAAACCGAACATTATCGTCAAACCGAACATTATCGTGGACCAGAGACCGAACATTACCGTGAAACCGAACATTATCGTCAAACCGAACATTATCGTGGACCAGAGACCGAACATTACCGTGGACCAGAGACCGAACATTACCGCGGGCGGGAGCGGGTGGGAGAGAGCAATATGAACTTTGCCGCGGGCAGAAGCGGGAGGGAGCGGGCGGGAGAGAGCGGGAACTGGCAGAAGCGGGAGGGAGCGGGATGGAGCGGGTTGGAGCGGGAGGGAGCGGGCGGGAGCGAGCTGGAGCGAGCGGGACCTGGCAGAAGCGGGAGGGAGCGGGACCGGGAGGGAGCGGGCGGGAGCGGGAGGGAGCGAACGGGACCGGGCAGGAGCGGGAGGGAGCGGGCGGGAGCGAGCTGGAGCGAGCGGGACCCGGCAGAAGCGGGAGGGAGCGGGATGGAGCGGGACCGGGAGGGAGCGGGCGGGGCCGGGCAGAAGCGGGAGGGAGCGGGCGGGAGCGGGTGGGAGTGAGCAATATGAACTTTGCCGCGGGCAGAAGTGGGAGAGAGCGGGCGAGAGTGAGCGGGAGCAGGAAGGAGCGGGCGGGAGTGGGCGGGAGCGAGCAATATGACCTTTGCCGCGGGCAGAAGTGGGAGGGAGCGGGCGGGAGCGAGCGGGAGTTAAACTGTCAACAAATGTAGACATTTTTAAATCCAGGTTAAAAAAAATTCTTTTCTCATGTGTTTGTGCATGAAATCTGCACGATATCTTTAACTTATCCAGACTGTTGCTTGTTTTAATAATTTTCATTTAATTTCTTTCTTTTACAGTTTTAAATAAATAAAAGGCGTAAAATTCATAAAATAAATGAATAACCCCTGATGATTGTCTTCAAAATTGCATAAGACGGGTTAGGGGTTAGGGTTAGGACGTAGGACATGTTTTGTAATTATACCACAACCAGCAATTGTACATGAAATGTGCTACACAAATACATTTGACTTTAAGTTTAGCTCATGGAAAATGGGAGCAAAAAGAAAACTTGCGTTCATATTTTTGTTCATTGTATGTAAATGTGGTCCTGAGAATTGTTAAAAGTTGTAAATTTTCATCCGTGGGTCTAATAGGGTTAGGTCAGAGAATAGAGGTGTGAATGTGAGACAATGTGGCTCAACAAGTGTTAGGTTGGTGAAACCAACATTAACAGAGATCAGAAGATGTTCAGGCAGGTAAACCATTTACAGCGGGAGCGGGCGGGAACGGGAGGGAGCGAGCGGGAGCGGGCGGGAGCGAGCGGGAGTTAAACTGTCACCAAATTTAGACATTTTTAAATCCAGGTTAAAAACATTTCTTTTCTCATTTGTTTGTGCATGAAATCTGCACGATATCTTTAACTTATCCAGACTGTTGCTTGTTTTAATAATTTTAATTTAATTTTATTATTTAATTTCTTTCTTTTTCTTTTTTTCAGAAGATGTTCAAGCAGGTAAACCATTCACAGCAGGAGCGGGCGGGAACGGGAGGGAGCGGGTGGGAGCGAGCAATATGTATATATATATAATATAATATATCAGAATGGAAAGAACAAATGTGTTAAAGTGTTAAATTATTCACCATTGAAATAACTGTTTAGGATGCTGAAAACCAGGGCTTACATGGAAAAACACAACGGGAATACCATTTAATCCCATTTGAATTCACTTACTCTTAATTACTCTTTAGAGAAAAGCACAAACTTACACTTTATCTAAACAGTGTTGAGAGAAGCCGACTCTGCCTGGAACCAGTCAAAGCTCCGCCCACCAGCTGTTCTTCACTACTTACTTCCCTCCTGGTTCATTCTCACCGACAAATTCAGGGAAGCAATCCCTGATTATAAAGATTCAAACTTGGTAATAATGTCTTTGTCGTTTGAGCATCACTCCAAACAATTAGTTGGGAAACTGTTTTTATCACGGAAGGAACATTTCAAAACTCAAGATTGCTGGTGTCAGAAGCTGAACTGGATGCTTCTCGTTTATATACTGTTTAAATAAACCAGCTTTGGACCGTTTTCAGACCGTATAAAATGAGTAATGTCTCCAGAAATCGGTGTCATTTGGTCACCTTACCTCGAGCACACACTCTGGTCAGCACCCGCTGGCGCTCGAGTTCCCATCCTGTCTATAATTGGAACATCCGCCACAATGAGTCCAATTTGGGACACTTTTCAAATAGCGGAAGTGTGCCAAAGTGAATCCTTCGTTTACACTCTGCATTGTCGGACCCTTAAACTGTTCAAAAGTGGCCCATTCTTACCGACTTCAGTTTGGGACACTTTTAACTGGTGAAAAGTGTGCCATATTTACTTGCTTCACTTTGGGGAATTTTTATGATTTAAAAGTTCCCCATTCTTACTTGCCTCACTTTGGGGGCTAAGGTCCCTGGCCTGGAACACTAAGCCACACTTAAGCACTCCTCCTCGGGCATACAGTCCTGTTGGCACCCGCTGGAGCTCTAGTTCCCATCCTGTCTATAATTGGACCATCCGCCAAAATTAGTCCAATTTGGGACTCTTTTCCAATAGCGGAAGTGTGCCAAAGTGAACCCTTCGTTTACACTCTGCATTTTCGGACCCTTAAACTGTTCAAAAATGGCCCATTCTTACAGACTTCAGTTTGGGACACTTTTAACTGGTGAAAAGTGTGCCATATTTACTTGCTTCACTTTCCTACTACACACTCCCGTTGGCACCCGCTGGAGCTCTAGTTCCTTTCCAATGCTTCTCCCCACATCCAGGAGCCAGGCTCCAACTTGGTCCACTTCTGTCAGGAACTTCTTCTTATTTCTTACCTTCAAAGAGAACTGAGGAGTTCGGAGTTGGTACTTTGAACCTTTTTCGCTGCTCTGGAGTTTGTTGGGTTAAAGGGATTTGAGCCGCTAACTGTTCTCTGAACCCGTCTGAACATTTTAACCAGAGACCCTTAATTGTCCCGATCATGCTTGGCTGTGTTGCTGCTTTGGTTTCTGAGTCTCAGGTGGGGCTGAGCAGGTTTCCTGGGGGCGGAGTCTGGATCGCTGCTGCTGTCACACCTGCTTCTCATCTGCCCTCATCAGGTCACCTTTATAGGAGCTGCAGGAGCAACCAGTCTTTGCCAGATTGTCTCACTATCCTTGTTGTAATTAGGCCGACTCCAGTGATCAGGACCTAATAAATGTTATTGATCCATGTTCAGTTCAGCTCTAATGTAACTAATATCTGCTGGAACTGTGAAGGAAGGGGACTCTTCATTGATGGTGATGTGTCGCCCTCTTGTGGTGTAAAGATAAACTGCATGATGTCAGTTTAAACTCCATATTTTTACTGAGCTGCCACAGAAAGGACAGATCTGTCAGAGATGAAGGAAATGTGGAAATATATACAGAAATATATGAAGAAAAGTGGGAATGTAAATATATATAAGTATAAAACAAGACTTTTTAATGACTTGTCACATACTTAAACCTGTTCAGAGTTTAAATTTGAGCTAAATCGTGTTAATATTTGATGAACTCAGATGTATTTCAGAAACAAACCGCAGACAAAGACACGAGGTGCCAAACACATATTGAAGCGTTTCATATTGGCCCAGTTCTTTTTTTACTGCTTATTCTGCTGCAAACTGTCAGCACATCTGATTCTTCTCTTTGGGTTTTACACTAAAATGTGTTTCATCAAATCCTCTAAATTGAAAGCAACTTGTGAGAACTGAAACTCTCTCTGTCCCTCTGAGCCATCTCACCACAGCGATAAACATCCATTTCACTTCATTTCTTTCCCACCTGTGTGCTACTGAGCTGTAAATAGGGTTTTACTGCCTGGGGATGGAGCCCAAAGCCTCCAAGCAGCTCAGAAGCAGTCTAACACCTGGAGCTAACAGCTCACACACAGTATTCCTGGGAGTTCACTGAAAGCTCAGCTTTAGAAACATTTCTTTGGATGCTGGATTTCTTAAACACTTCCCTTCAGAAACAGACTCTGATTAAATTCTACCTCCAAACCTTTCCCCTCACTCATGGTGGTGTCAGCAGCTGGTCCCGTTACAGTCACTTCTAGCTCTACAAAGACCAACACGGTGACGCCTGAACGCTGACCCGGAGGCTTTAAAAGCTCCCGTTACAAAGCAGCCCGAAGCGGTGACTTTCCCTCCTGATGGCAGCTGCAGAGAGGATTTCAGTGTTTCCAGCAGCCGGCTGGACTGCGACTCCTCTGTGGGTCGGAAACATGCAGATCGCAGCAACATGTCGACTGTGTCACACTCAGATTTATCTGCCTCTTTAGTTCACATTCTGGTCCTTGTTGGATCTTTCTTTACTCCAACATTACAGCTGCTGGGATATCCAGCAACACAGTTAAACACACATTTTATTCACAAATGACCATCAATAGAAATGAAGAAAGGACTGGAAGAGGAAGAAGTTTCCAAGGAATCATTCAGAAGAGTTTCAACCAGAAAGTGACTGAATCCATGAATCTGAAAAGGTGTTTCTGAGTGAAAGAGACAGACATGTAGAGACTGAACTATCTGTTCAACAGTGATTCTCTGACAGGAGGAAACTCTTTATGCTCAACACAGAGACACTGAGGAACCAGAGGACCTGAACCCAAACCCAGGAAGCAGAGGTTCTTCTTCAGTGAATGTGGTGTTGAAGGTGTGGAGGTGGATCAGTGTGTCAGAGGAGACTCTGTAGAAGGACAGAGTGCCAGCAGGACGGTCCAAATACACTGCTGCTCTGTGAGAGGAGGAGGAGGAGGAGGAGGAGATGTCTGTTACTTTGTTATTGTGCCTGACAGAGTAACCAAAACGATCACAGCAGCTCAGACTCCAGGACTGATCGTTCCATCCAAACACACAGTCACTGCCTCTTCCTCTCCTGCCGATTCTTCTGTAACTCACTGATATAGAAACTCTTCCTCTCCACTCGACCTCCCAGAAACAGCGACCAGTCAGAACATTTCTACACAGCAGCTGAGGATAGTCATCAAATCTGCCTGGATGATCAGGATATGACTGAACCTCCTCCTCCACACATGTCACCTTCCTGTTGTTGTCAGACAGTTTCAGTTTCCTGTTCACTGTGTTTGTGTCGATGGTGAGTCGACAGGAATCTGATGGAGAGAACAAACACAATCCAGCTGCAGTTATTGATCTATCACCTGTTCACTTTGATCAGTGAGGGATGTGACAGTGAAGATGGCTGGATGTCATGAATCAGATGAAGAACACTTACACTTCCTCAGACCTGGTGTCAGCCATCGTTCTCCAGCAGGCTCCACCCTGAAAGGAGGAAAAGAACTGCTAGATTTTTCAGGACTCCACAACTAGTACCTAGAATGAGCCAGTCACATTCCAGCTTATGCTGGAGGAGTTGTGGAGCACATCCTGCCAATCAGAGCCATTTATTCTGGTTCTGTCCCAAACTAAAGACACTCTGGGGAGAGGTCTTTGATGCTCTTAAAGAGCTTTTCCAGCAGGATATACCTCGGGATCCTGCTGTGGCTCTATTAGGAGTGATGCCTAAAGGACTGAATGGGGGGGCAGAGAAACATCTTTTAAATATATTACTTACAGCAGCACTGAAGTGTGCAACTGTTAGATGGTTGAAACCAGCCCCCCTTCATATAACAGATGGATCCAGAAGGTTTGGGACCTCTATCAGATGGAGCACATTTGTAAGCCCAGAACTGTCCTGGTGAAACAGGAAGGCTGGATGGAGCAGTAGGCTGGACTACAGGAGCACTGTGGTGAGTTTAAACGACTCACTGAGGCAACGGCACATCTTTGAATTGATGCCGGCTTTATAGAAAAGAGGAGGATCTGCACCAAAGCCATCGTCTCCAGAACATTTGGTGTCGCTGCAGCCATTTTCCCGACTCTTTGTGAACAGGTCTTACTGAGTTAGGAGTCCTGGAGGACTTTAAGCTCTCCTACAGTTAGGAGCTACTTTTAGGCTGAAGATCCTTTGTGAATACGGCCACTGACCTGTTGATAGACCGGTTCAGAGACTTGTATGAATCTCATTTTCTTCCACTCGGTTCACATTACATTCTGTACTGACATCAGTTTAGAACTGAAATTAGATGGTTGAAACCAGCCCCCCCTTCATATAACAGATGGATCCAGAAGGTTTGGGACATTACATTATTATTATCTTTCTGGATAATATCGTATCTTTATGAACACAATAAGGCTGGTTAGCCTTCCTCCCCTCCCAGCTCTTTCCCATTATCCACACAGCGCCTCACCGTGTTTCTGTCTGACTGTGGATGTGATTTAATATATTTAATGTGTGCTCTGTCAGTCAGTCTGATATCAAGTCATGTGGAGCTCAGAGGATTGCTGAAGTTTGCTCTGGTGGCTTTATCTCTGAGCTGAAACACATCCAGTTCCACACACTGTTCTCTGGATGTGTTGGAGCCGTCAGAGAGCCGGTCCAGCTGAAGATCCCCCATGTGGGCGTATGGAGGGAGGGACGCAGGTCTGACCCACATGTACGCGTTTCCACATGACGGTGAACATGGTTTATAAATCTCTGTGCTAAGCTAGGCTAACGTGTCCTGGACCCATCTCTGAGTCTGATCCAGGGTCAGACACTTCTCACTGTTGTTCCTGCAGATGTTCTCCTTGGAGAGCTCCTCCACAAACATCTGCTGTTCGTGTTCAACCAGTGTTTCTGCTGTGAGCAAAGGAAAAAGGCTCCGACATGTGGGATTGTTCATGTAACACTCAGCAGGAATCAGAAACTCAGGCTGAGTGCAGCACAGAGAACATGTTTCCAGCTCTTACTCCTCTATCAGACACCGTGTGGCTGCAGCAGGCCTCTCCATACCTGAGTTTGTGTGGATCCTTCAGTGCGGCCATCAGCAGCTTCACTCCTGAGGCTCCTGGATGGTTGTAGCTCAGGTCCAGCTCTCTCAGATGGGAGTGGTTGGAGGTCACAGCTTCAGCCAGAGAAGCACAGCCTTCCTCTGTGATCAGACATCCTGACAGGCTGCAGACACACAAAACAACACAGAAACTCAGAGAACTGCTCTGAAGCTGAAGTTCATCAAATGTTCAGAGAAACTGGAACCGTCTCAAATTACTGACTTTGTGTCTTCATCAATCTGAGTCACAATCAAACTACACACACGTGGATGATTTTAGCCCCGAATACATGCAGACGCTCCCCTGCTGAGTCCTTCCCAGATAAAAATATGGTCTGCACCACAGTGAGAGCAGCAGGAGAGAAGAAGCTGATTTAACTGATGTGAAACTGAGGGAAGCAGAGAAAATTAAATCTGGTTTATTTGCTGATCTCAGTTCTGGAATCAGCAACAGAAGAAAATCTGCTGGATGGAAAAGGAAAGGCAAAGGAGCCTGCAGAGGGAAGAAAGAAATGTCGGCATTAGAAACGAAACATTAGAAACACATCAGGTGGCAGAAGGACGGCATCGATGGTCCACCAGAAACTGGTGTGATTCTGTGGCAGCGTGTGCAGGCTGTTGTATGTATTTACCTCTGCTGCTTCAGTGCTTTGGACCAAACTGTTACAGCGTTCAAACACACATCATCTTCTGTCTGGGCTTTTAATAAAGGGACGTCTTTGGGAAACTTTGCTTCCAAATCAGCTGCTTTTTGGTGGCAGAGTTTCAGAGCCGATTAGAAGCAGCTCTACATTTCAGCTGAGCCTGATCGCAGCTGTATCAGGACATTGTTTCCAAACCAGTTGTAATCCTACAAATAACGAGGAACGTTCACGATCAAAATGTGGACACTCAGGCAGCTGCTGGACGCAGTCGGCCCGGGAGATTGATGTCACAGATGCTTACTTTCACATCAGAATTCATCCAGACCACAGACAGTTTGAGGTTTCCGTCCTACGGATACCAGGTGCTGCCCTTCGGTCTGCCATTTAGAGGAGTTTCTGTGGGTGCACACTTCTGTTCGGTTCTACCGCTTGGATGTGACGGGCCCTGCGGTGGCTCGCTCTGTTCTTTCTGCTGGTTCTGACCCAGGTTTGCTGTGTACACGTGTCCCATACCATAAGTGTCGTCCCGAGGGAATCGACTGAAAGGGAACGTAATGTCATGCACATAAATTCAGTGAGAAGGAACGAGCGACAACACCTGTTCACAGCTTGTTAGCCCCGCCCATCAGCTGGGCTCAGGAGGACAACTCGCTCAGAGAACTTTGTAGGAACCTTCACTCTACATCATTTATTGGATGGAAACGTAGCCCAAAGGAAACTGACCAAATGAGACAAAAAAAGACTGTCCAGCTTCTTCCAGGTTCAGGCTCCAGGTTCAGGAAAAGTTCCTGTGGTGTCAGAGGCCTGTCAGAAGCTGCTGGACCAATCATACAAAGACCATTCACAGGTGTTCTGTTCGCTGCTCATTAAAACACTGATGCATCCTGACCTGAGTGCTTCCAGTCTGCAGTTTGGATTCTTCAGTCCAGCAGACACCTGCTTCACTCCTGAATCCTGCAGGTCGTTGTTACTCAGGTCCAGTTCTGTCAGCCTGGAGGACTGGGAGCTGAGAGCTGAGGACAGGGCTGCACATCCTTTACCTGAGAGGACACAGCTGCTCAGTCTGAGGAGGAAATAACAAGATAAATCTGTAACTTTCTCTCCTATGAAAACAGCAGCAGTATATTCATACACATCCCTCTATCTCTGCACTTACACAGCTTTGTTGGATGCTTTGACCACTGGCAGCAGCCTCAGAAGAGCCTCCTCTGAAGCAGAGTATTTATTCAGGTCAAACACATCCAGATGTTTTCCTGATGACAGTAAGATGAAGACCAGAGCTGACCACTGAGCAGGAGACAGATAATCTGTGGAGAGACTTCCTGAACTCAGGGCCTGTTGGATCTCCTCCACCAGAGAACGATCATTCAGTTCATTCAGACAGTGGAACAGATTGATGCTTCTCTCTGCAGACAGATTCTCACTGATCTTCTCCTTGATGTAATAAACTGTTTCCTGAATGGTCTGTGAGCTACTTCCTGTCTGTGAGCTACTTCCTGCCTGTGAGCTACTTCCTGTCTGTGAGCTACTTCCTGCCTGTGAGCTACTTCCTGCCTGTGAGCTACTTCCTGTCTGTGTCAGCAGGCCTCGTAGGAGCCTCTGATTGGTCTGCAGTGAAAGACCCAAGAGGAAGCGGAGGAACAGGTCCAGGTGTCCATTTGGACTCTGTAAGGCCTTGTTCACAGCAGTCTGGTAGAAGAGAGTCTCTTTAAGTGTTTCAGACTCCTGAGACGTTGATTCTTCTCCCATCAGGTTGACTCCAGAGCTGATGAAGGTCAGATGGACATGAAGAGCAGCCAGAAACTCCTGAACACTCAGATGGATGAAGCAGAACACCTTCTCCTGGTACAGCCCTCTCTCCTCTTTAAAGATCTGTGTGAACACTCCTGAGCACACTGAGGCTGCTGAGATATCGATGCCACACTCTGTCAGGTCTGATTCATAGAAGATCAGGTTTCCTTTCTGCAGCTGCTCAAAAGCCAGTTTTCCCAGAGACTCAATCATCTTCCTGCTCTCTGGACTCCAGTGTGGATCTGTCTCAGCTCCTCCATCATACTTGACCTTCTTCACTTTGGCCTGAACCACCAGGAAGTGGATGAACATCTCAGTCAGGGTCTTGGGTAGCTCTCCTCCCTCTCTGGTTTCCAACACATCCTCCAGAACTGTAGCAGTGATCCAGCAGAAGACTGGGATGTGGCACATGATGTGGAGGCTTCGTGATGTCTGGATGTGGGAGATGATCCTGCTGGCCTGCTCTGAATCTCTGAATCTCTTCCTGAAGTACTCCTCCTTCTGTGGGTCAGTGAACCCTCTGACCTCTGTCACCATGCCAACACAGCCAGGAGGGATCTGATTGGCTGCTGCAGGCCGTGTGGTTATCCAGAGGCGAGCCGAGGGAAGCAGGTTCCCCCTGATGAGGTTTGTCAGCAGCACATCCACTGAGGTGGACTCTGTAGCATCAGTCAGGGGCTCCTTGCTGTGGAAGTCCAGAGGAAGTCGACACTCATCCAGACCGTCAAAGATGAACACAACCTGGAACTGTTCAAAGCTGCAGATTCCTGCTGCTTTGGTTTCAGTAAAGAAGTGATGCTCTGTGAGAGGAGGAGGAGGAGGAGGAGGAGATGTCTGTTACTTTGTTATTGTGCCTGACAGAGTAACCAAAACGATCACAGCAGCTCAGACTCCAGGACTGATCGTTCCATCCAAACACACAGTCACTGCCTCTTCCTCTCCTGCCGATTCTTCTGTAACTCACTGATATAGAAACTCTTCCTCTCCACTCGACCTCCCAGAAACAGCGACCAGTCAGAACATTTCTACACAGCAGCTGAGGATAGTCATCAAATCTGCCTGGATGATCAGGATATGACTGAACCTCCTCCTCCACACATGTCACCTTCCTGTTGTTGTCAGACAGTTTCAGTTTCCTGCTCACTGTGTTTGTGTCGATGGTGAGTCGACAGGAATCTGATGGAGAGAACAAACACAATCCAGCTGCAGTTATTGATCTATCACCTGTTCACTTTGATCAGTGAGGGATGTGACAGTGAAGATGGCTGGATGTCATGAATCAGATGAAGAACACTTACACTTCCTCAGACCTGGTGTCAGCCATCGTTCTCCAGCAGGCTCCACCCTGAAAGGAGGAAAAGAACTGCTAGATTTTTCAGGACTCCACAACTAGTACCTAGAATGAGCCAGTCACATTCCAGCTTATGCTGGAGGAGTTGTGGAGCACATCCTGCCAATCAGAGCCATATATTCTGGTTCTGTCCCAAACTAAAGACACTCTGGGGAGAGGTCTTTGATGCTCTTAAAGAGCTTTTCCAGCAGGATATACCTCGGGATCCTGCTGTGGCTCTATTAGGAGTGATGCCTAAAGGACTGAATGGGGGGGCAGAGAAACATCTTTTAAATATATTACTTACAGCAGCACTGAAGTGTGCAACTGTTAGATGGTTGAAACCAGCCCCCCTTCATATAACAGATGGATCCAGAAGGTTTGGGACCTCTATCAGATGGAGCACATTTGTAAGCCCAGAACTGTCCTGGTGAAACAGGAAGGCTGGATGGAGCAGTAGGCTGGACTACAGGAGCACTGTGGTGAGTTTAAACGACTCACTGAGGCAACGGCACATCTTTGAATTGATGCCGGCTTTATAGAAAAGAGGAGGATCTGCACCAAAGCCATCGTCTCCAGAACATTTGGTGTCGCTGCAGCCATTTTCCCGACTCTTTGTGAACAGGTCTTACTGAGTTAGGAGTCCTGGAGGACTTTAAGCTCTCCTACAGTTAGGAGCTACTTTTAGGCTGAAGATCCTTTGTGAATACGGCCACTGACCTGTTGATAGACCGGTTCAGAGACTTGTATGAATCTCATTTTCTTCCACTCGGTTCACATTACATTCTGTACTGACATCAGTTTAGAACTGAAATTAGATGGTTGAAACCAGCCCCCCCTTCATATAACAGATGGATCCAGAAGGTTTGGGACATTACATTATTATTATCTTTCTGGATAATATCGTATCTTTATGAACACAATAAGGCTGGTTAGCCTTCCTCCCCTCCCAGCTCTTTCCCATTATCCACACAGCGCCTCACCGTGTTTCTGTCTGACTGTGGATGTGATTTAATATATTTAATGTGTGCTCTGTCAGTCAGTCTGATATCAAGTCATGTGGAGCTCAGAGGATTGCTGAAGTTTGCTCTGGTGGCTTTATCTCTGAGCTGAAACACATCCAGTTCCACACACTGTTCTCTGGATGTGTTGGAGCCGTCAGAGAGCCGGTCCAGCTGAAGATCCCCCATGTGGGCGTATGGAGGGAGGGACGCAGGTCTGACCCACATGTACGCGTTTCCACATGACGGTGAACATGGTTTATAAATCTCTGTGCTAAGCTAGGCTAACGTGTCCTGGACCCATCTCTGAGTCTGATCCAGGGTCAGACACTTCTCACTGTTGTTCCTGCAGATGTTCTCCTTGGAGAGCTCCTCCACAAACATCTGCTGTTCGTGTTCAACCAGTGTTTCTGCTGTGAGCAAAGGAAAAAGGCTCCGACATGTGGGATTGTTCATGTAACACTCAGCAGGAATCAGAAACTCAGGCTGAGTGCAGCACAGAGAACATGTTTCCAGCTCTTACTCCTCTATCAGACACCGTGTGGCTGCAGCAGGCCTCTCCATACCTGAGTTTGTGTGGATCCTTCAGTGCGGCCATCAGCAGCTTCACTCCTGAGGCTCCTGGATGGTTGTAGCTCAGGTCCAGCTCTCTCAGATGGGAGTGGTTGGAGGTCACAGCTTCAGCCAGAGAAGCACAGCCTTCCTCTGTGATCAGACATCCTGACAGGCTGCAGACACACAAAACAACACAGAAACTCAGAGAACTGCTCTGAAGCTGAAGTTCATCAAATGTTCAGAGAAACTGGAACCGTCTCAAATTACTGACTTTGTGTCTTCATCAATCTGAGTCACAATCAAACTACACACACGTGGATGATTTTAGCCCCGAATACATGCAGACGCTCCCCTGCTGAGTCCTTCCCAGATAAAAATATGGTCTGCACCACAGTGAGAGCAGCAGGAGAGAAGAAGCTGATTTAACTGATGTGAAACTGAGGGAAGCAGAGAAAATTAAATCTGGTTTATTTGCTGATCTCAGTTCTGGAATCAGCAACAGAAGAAAATCTGCTGGATGGAAAAGGAAAGGCAAAGGAGCCTGCAGAGGGAAGAAAGAAATGTCGGCATTAGAAACGAAACATTAGAAACACATCAGGTGGCAGAAGGACGGCATCGATGGTCCACCAGAAACTGGTGTGATTCTGTGGCAGCGTGTGCAGGCTGTTGTATGTATTTACCTCTGCTGCTTCAGTGCTTTGGACCAAACTGTTACAGCGTTCAAACACACATCATCTTCTGTCTGGGCTTTTAATAAAGGGACGTCTTTGGGAAACTTTGCTTCCAAATCAGCTGCTTTTTGGTGGCAGAGTTTCAGAGCCGATTAGAAGCAGCTCTACATTTCAGCTGAGCCTGATCGCAGCTGTATCAGGACATTGTTTCCAAACCAGTTGTAATCCTACAAATAACGAGGAACGTTCACGATCAAAATGTGGACACTCAGGCAGCTGCTGGACGCAGTCGGCCCGGGAGATTGATGTCACAGATGCTTACTTTCACATCAGAATTCATCCAGACCACAGACAGTTTGAGGTTTCCGTCCTACGGATACCAGGTGCTGCCCTTCGGTCTGCCATTTAGAGGAGTTTCTGTGGGTGCACACTTCTGTTCGGTTCTACCGCTTGGATGTGACGGGCCCTGCGGTGGCTCGCTCTGTTCTTTCTGCTGGTTCTGACCCAGGTTTGCTGTGTACACGTGTCCCATACCATAAGTGTCGTCCCGAGGGAATCGACTGAAAGGGAACGTAATGTCATGCACATAAATTCAGTGAGAAGGAACGAGCGACAACACCTGTTCACAGCTTGTTAGCCCCGCCCATCAGCTGGGCTCAGGAGGACAACTCGCTCAGAGAACTTTGTAGGAACCTTCACTCTACATCATTTATTGGATGGAAACGTAGCCCAAAGGAAACTGACCAAATGAGACAAAAAAAGACTGTCCAGCTTCTTCCAGGTTCAGGCTCCAGGTTCAGGAAAAGTTCCTGTGGTGTCAGAGGCCTGTCAGAAGCTGCTGGACCAATCATACAAAGACCATTCACAGGTGTTCTGTTCGCTGCTCATTAAAACACTGATGCATCCTGACCTGAGTGCTTCCAGTCTGCAGTTTGGATTCTTCAGTCCAGCAGACACCTGCTTCACTCCTGAATCCTGCAGGTCGTTGTTACTCAGGTCCAGTTCTGTCAGCCTGGAGGACTGGGAGCTGAGAGCTGAGGACAGGGCTGCACATCCTTTACCTGAGAGGACACAGCTGCTCAGTCTGAGGAGGAAATAACAAGATAAATCTGTAACTTTCTCTCCTATGAAAACAGCAGCAGTATATTCATACACATCCCTCTATCTCTGCACTTACACAGCTTTGTTGGATGCTTTGACCACTGGCAGCAGCCTCAGAAGAGCCTCCTCTGAAGCAGAGTATTTATTCAGGTCAAACACATCCAGATGTTTTCCTGATGACAGTAAGATGAAGACCAGAGCTGACCACTGAGCAGGAGACAGATAATCTGTGGAGAGACTTCCTGAACTCAGGGCCTGTTGGATCTCCTCCACCAGAGAACGATCATTCAGTTCATTCAGACAGTGGAACAGATTGATGCTTCTCTCTGCAGACAGATTCTCACTGATCTTCTCCTTGATGTAATAAACTGTTTCCTGAATGGTCTGTGAGCTACTTCCTGTCTGTGAGCTACTTCCTGCCTGTGAGCTACTTCCTGTCTGTGAGCTACTTCCTGCCTGTGAGCTACTTCCTGCCTGTGAGCTACTTCCTGTCTGTGTCAGCAGGCCTCGTAGGAGCCTCTGATTGGTCTGCAGTGAAAGACCCAAGAGGAAGCGGAGGAACAGGTCCAGGTGTCCATTTGGACTCTGTAAGGCCTTGTTCACAGCAGTCTGGTAGAAGAGAGTCTCTTTAAGTGTTTCAGACTCCTGAGACGTTGATTCTTCTCCCATCAGGTTGACTCCAGAGCTGATGAAGGTCAGATGGACATGAAGAGCAGCCAGAAACTCCTGAACACTCAGATGGATGAAGCAGAACACCTTCTCCTGGTACAGCCCTCTCTCCTCTTTAAAGATCTGTGTGAACACTCCTGAGCACACTGAGGCTGCTGAGATATCGATGCCACACTCTGTCAGGTCTGATTCATAGAAGATCAGGTTTCCTTTCTGCAGCTGCTCAAAAGCCAGTTTTCCCAGAGACTCAATCATCTTCCTGCTCTCTGGACTCCAGTGTGGATCTGTCTCAGCTCCTCCATCATACTTGACCTTCTTCACTTTGGCCTGAACCACCAGGAAGTGGATGAACATCTCAGTCAGGGTCTTGGGTAGCTCTCCTCCCTCTCTGGTTTCCAACACATCCTCCAGAACTGTAGCAGTGATCCAGCAGAAGACTGGGATGTGGCACATGATGTGGAGGCTTCGTGATGTCTGGATGTGGGAGATGATCCTGCTGGCCTGCTCTGAATCTCTGAATCTCTTCCTGAAGTACTCCTCCTTCTGTGGGTCAGTGAACCCTCTGACCTCTGTCACCATGCCAACACAGCCAGGAGGGATCTGATTGGCTGCTGCAGGCCGTGTGGTTATCCAGAGGCGAGCCGAGGGAAGCAGGTTCCCCCTGATGAGGTTTGTCAGCAGCACATCCACTGAGGTGGACTCTGTAGCATCAGTCAGGGGCTCCTTGCTGTGGAAGTCCAGAGGAAGTCGACACTCATCCAGACCGTCAAAGATGAACACAACCTGGAACTGTTCAAAGCTGCAGATTCCTGCTGCTTTGGTTTCAGTAAAGAAGTGATGAACAAGTTCCACCAAGCTGAACTTTTTCTCTTTCAGCACATTCAGCTCTCTGAAAGTGAATGGAAACAGGAGCTGGATGTCCTGGTTGGCTTTGCCTTCAGCCCAGTCCAGAGTGAACTTCTGTGTTAAGACTGTTTTCCCAATGCCAGCCACTCCCTTTGTCATCACTGCTCTGATTGGTTCGTCTCTTCCAGGTGGGAGTTTAAAGATGTCTTCTTGTCTGATGGATGTTTCTGCTCTGCCTGCTTTCCTGGATGCTGCTTCAATCTGTCTGACCTCATGTTCATCATTGACCTCTCCAGTCCCTCCCTCTGTGATGTAGAGTTCTGTGTAGATCTGATTCAGAGGGGTTGGGTTTCCTGCTTTAGGAATCCCCTCAAACACACACTGGAACTTCTTCTTCAGAGCAGATTTAAGTTTATAAACTGGAGAAAGTTCTGAATGAAGACAAGAAATAACATCAGTAAACAGACATTTCCACCCTGTAAAGAATGAGTATTTGAACGTGTGTTGTTCTGTGAGCTGAGACATCAGTAAATGTGTCATTTATCCAGCAGGTTAAATCTTTAGAGAAATCCTCTTACTGCTCTGCAGACGCTCAGCCAGCTCCTCCTGCTTCATTCTCCTCAGGAAGTGAACTGTGATCTTCACTAATGCCTCTCTGCTGCTCCTCTGCTCTTCATCCTCACCCTCCCTCTGACTCTCTAAGCATTCTGGGTAATCTGGGCTCAGAACCTTCTGGATCTTCTTCAGCTCCTCCTTCACAAAAGTGAGCATGTTGTCCTCCAGCAGCTGGAACAGAATACTATATGAATGAGCCAATCAGGCTGAAATCATGGAGCCAAACATCAGATCCATGTTGGACACACTGACAATCCGCTGGTCTGCAAAGTGCAGCCTGGAGATGACTGTGAACACAATAGATGGAAAAGTAGCTGCTGTACATGTACAGACCATAAATATGGAGTCCAGCTGTGTCTGATGCTGCTGGGCAGACTGACCACTGGGAACCTCTGGGCTCTGCTGGTCCACTCTGTGGAGGAATGATGAAGAATGAGCTCACATTGTGTCTGTCCACACAGAGACAAACACAAGGTAAAGGTCCATGGAGGGATGTGTGGATGTGAACAGTGAACGCAGCCATAAAGCAGCTGATTAACTCTGAAGCAGCACATCAGCAGCATCTGTGTCCCAGAAGATAAGAGCTCAGTGTGTCTCTAACAGTGGGAGGAAGCTGATGTCAGACCGGTCTGTGTTGGTCTGTTTTAAAGTTAATATAAGATTTTAAAATCAGGCATCGACCGGTTTGTTCATGTTGGACTGTTTGTAAAGCAGCTGAAATTGTTCAGAACATTTATTTTAGAAACAGCTCCTCTATAATAAATATCATTCTTAATATTTCACCTGTTTTAACATCCATTCTTTCCACTCTGACAGTTTCACATGTGAACATGAAATGATGTGAATAAGAGCTCACATCAAACACAAGTTGGAATAAGAACTGTTCAGAGTGACTCTGGAACATTTTACAGTGTTACACCATTTACACTCAGCTCACCTCAGAGGCCGCTGGTCTGCTTTAAAGTTAATATAATCAGGCATCGAGCGGTCGCTCCTCATGGACACACAGCTGGGTTCAGGTTCAGGTCTCTGAAAGCTGCTGATAGGAAAAAACACTTGTTTCATTTAAATTTACATGTTCAGTAAAATTCAGTTTGGATTAAAAAGTAAAAATGTGACATTTATGGTTTTAAAATATGAAAGTGTGACATTGAATCAAAGATTAATATCAGACTTGATGCACAGAATTACATCAATGACTGACATACAGATAAAATGATGCATCTGAAATAAATCAGCTGACAAACTCACTGTTTCTCTGATGAAACCAGCTGGTTTACATTCTTTTTTACTCCAGAGATTATTCTCTGCCGTTTAAAACTCTCTCACTCCACTGAAATAAAACCTGCATCCCCGCGTTCCTCGAACCCTTCTGGTTCTTACGGTCCTCAGATTATTTTCCTCGCTCTCACAGGTTTCTCACAGGAGGTCATAGTATCCATTCAGCCATTTCTGCTGGTTCTGCTGGGAGGGAGCTGGTGAAGCCGCAGCTGCTCACACACGATGACATCACTGCGATGACATCACTGCCGTGACATCACTGCCACATCACTGCGATGACATCACTGCCATGACATCACTGCCATGACATCTCTCTTCTGCTGCAGCCATTTCAACTATGACTCACTTGACTTTTCACCTTCTTTATAGAATATTTTGCTAATTAAGAATCCAGAAAATGCTTTTCTAGTACAAATCAGCAGCTACATTTTCACATATTTCTGCATCGTTTCTCTTCTTCTGCTAAATTTTCACTGTTGGTTTTGCATTTCCCTTCTTTTCTTCTTCTTCTTCTCTTGTTTTTAACCCTTTTACTGCTGAGACTTCTGCATCTTTTCAAACCTTTAACCAGTTCTTACCTACTTGGGCATCTTCAGGCATCCTCATTACTTCAACCTATTCCAGCCCATTGTCTCTTTCCTCCAGTTTTCTGCCTTCATCCAGCTCCAGCTCCTTTCAGAAATACCTTTCAACTCTTTAATCAAGTCTTCACTTCTTCCAACAGCTTGGAATCATTCCGCTGTTTTCTTTTAACATTCAAAGTCCTTCAACCCTTCAGTTCCTTCAGATGTTTTTTACTAAAGTTGAACTTTTTTCTGCTGCTTTGGCATCTTCAGGCGTCTTCATAACTTCCATCTTGAAGTAAAATGTGAGCCCATTTCCTTCCAGTCCATTGTTCAGATCAGCTGCTTTGCATTAAACCAGTTTTCTTTCTTCTCTGTTTCCCATTTAACAGTGTTCTGGTGATCCATTTAACCTTTGACCTTTCTCATGAGAACTGTTCATCTCTGTGGTGAAATCGTCTTCAGCTCTCACTTCTGCACTTTTAAAATTCAATTTAAGGTCCAATTAGGCTGGAATTCATTTAATTTAACTCTCAGAATGACTCAGCAACATTTCAAGACTTTTCCCTTTAAATCCTTTTGTTGTTTTTAACCCTTCAGCTTTTCTTTGCTGACACTTCTGCCTTTTTCCAATCAGCTTCAATTCGTTTCACTAATTTCTTTTTCAACTTCAAATTCCTTCAACCAAAGCCTTAGCAACAGTTTTACTGCTAAAATTTTCACTATTTTAGCTTTTTTAGCATGGTCAGCTAACCCCATGCAGCTCATAAGCATTCTCACTGCTGTTTGGCAGGAACAGTTCTAAATAATTTAGAACATTTACACTCACCTCTGAGAGGACGGATGTTGGCCTGATTTGAAGTCAATAGGAAGACCCTTTGACTGGTCGCTCTTAAAGGACACACAGCTGGGTTCAGGTCCTGGTTCAGGCTCATTTTCAGGTCCAGGTCCAGGTTCAGGTCCAAGTTCTGGTCCAGGTTCAGGTCCAGGTTCTGGTCTCTGGTGGATCCTGATGGGAAAACAAAGCTTTTAAGCCTGCATGCATGATATACTTAATTACCTTTAAATCAAATAACTGATGTTAACTTACTCTGCTTTTGAGGCTTGTAATTTGGGTTCAGGTCCAGGTTCTGGTTCTGGTTCAGGTCCAGGCTGGTTCCTGTGAATAAAGGTGGTTTGGTGATGTGAGCTCTGACATGGAGAAGAGTCGTGGACAGTTAGAGACGGTGGTCTCACCTCTTAGAGGATGGATGTTGCTCTGATTTGAAAGTAATCTCAAGACCCTTTGACTGGTCGCTCTTAAAGGACACACAGCTGGGTTCTGGTCCTGGTTCAGGCTCATTTTCAGGTCCAGGTCCAGGTTCTGGTTCAGGTCCAGACTGGTTCCTGTGAATAAAGGTGGTTTGGTGATGTGAGCTCTGACATGGAGAAGAGTCGTGGACAGGTAGAGACGGTGGTCTCACCTCTGAGCTTTGCTCCGGCTCTCATGTTCCCCACACAGAGTGGTTTTAGTGTCCTCACACTGATCCATGCTGCTGGATTCACATCAGCTCACACACTTCCTGCCTTCAGCTGCAGAGGAAACAGTCAAAGAGTAAAAAATCTCTTCAATAATTTGTCCAAGTAAATCACAACTTTTTTTGATTTGGGAATTTTTAAAAGGAATTTTAATCTACTTTTCCTCATGAATTAATAATTATTTATAATTCTCAAAACTCATTTTCTTCAGTAACTTCTGTCACCGTCAGACATTTGTTCATCATTAGAATGTTTTACAAGTAAACGCATCATTTGATTAACTTGTCAAAACCAGCACTGAAGTGAAGTTAGAATGCAGCTGCAGGCTGTGATAATGATGTTAATAAAGAGCAAACTACTGCAACACAAATAAAACTAGAAGACTTTCATTTGGATGCTACTGCAGCATAAACCTCTTTTCAACTTGTCCGTTTGCAAACCCGATTAATGGGAAAGTCGGGAAGCTTTCTGAAGCTTTCTGTTCAGTAAAGGTTCGTACTGAACAGGCAGAAATATTCAGGAAACATCCTCACTCTGAGGCTCCTGAGCGCAGCTGTGTCCGGTTCAACTCCAGGCTCTGGGCCCTTTGCTGGGAAGTGTATTCGTCCAGAAAACTCAGTCGCAGCTCATTTTCCGGCATTATAATAAAACATAAAAAAGATAAAACAGCTGAAGTCCCACCCAGAAACAGACAGACTCTGATGTGTGAACATCTGTCCTGCCACAGCTTTGACTGTGGCTCACTTCAACAGGTGGAAGCTTTGAACAAACCCCTCCGTGTCTGAGGGAGTCTGCGCTGACATCCATGTTATCTTATTGTGAAAGGGGACACAGGAAGCAGCAGGAAGCTGCTGTGTCTGACTGTAACAGAGGAGCTGATGCTTTAATTCTATGAAGATCAGTTCTTCATGTAGAAAACAAACATCATCAGCTGATCATCGTGTTGTTTGATTCCAGTTGATCAATAATCTGATGATCATGTAGATTTGTCTTAAAACTCAAAAGTGATCAAAGTTTGTTCTGAAATAAGAAGTGAACGTGTTCCCCGAACATTACCGAGCAGAAACAAACAGGAAAGTTACTGAAGACAAAGTTCAAGCTTACAGTTGTTCCAACAGTCCAAAGTGTTGAGGAAGAAGACTCTCCACTCAACGTGTGACACGGGCTGACAGGAATGAGTCAGAGCTCCACCTGACGGAGGCAGCACAGGTAGAACCTGTCCTACCAGCGGAGTCAAGTCCCTGAACAACAGCCTCTGATCTGAAGGTGCTGCTTCCCTCTGGTCTCCTTTTCCATTTATTCTAGCGTTGTCTTTGATTCAGCCTCTAAATTCCACTCTGCCAGGGGACACCTGAACGCCTCTCTGCCTCCTTCGGACTGCTCTTTGCATCAGACTCACTCAGAGTGCATCTCATTAAAGCTTCAGCTGCTAACTTGAATCAAAGCGACTTCTTGTGATGCTTCCTAAAACTGTCCCTGGGCCCAGTACGACACGAGACTTGTAATCTGTGACAAAGAGCAGCTCCGCTGGTCCCACCCACTGCGATGTGCAAGAATTTACCGAGACAAAGCAACCAATCAGAGCCAGAGCAGCGTCTCACGGCGTGCCTGACATCTGTCAATCACTGCTCACACACAGGCTGCGACCCGCCCCTCCCTCCGCCCACGCTGCCGGCTGTCAGAGCAGCTCTGTGAGCGGCGGCTGGAGGCCAGAGAAAGCTGTGACGCTTTTGGTGTGAACGCCCGGGGCTGAGCTGATAGAAACACTTTATATTCTGTTGGCTTCAACAACAGTTTTAATCAACATCACCCTGTCTGAGCAGCCACGACAACAGATCTGAGCGTGTGCAAACAGCTGCTGCCGGCAGACAGATGAAGACAGAACAACTGGCTGCTGCTGGCAGCTGTTTGTCTGAAAACTTCCTCCATTTGTCTCCAGCTGCTTCTGAACAAACTCAAAGGCAGCAAACAGGTGAGATGAGTCTGTAACTCTGCAGAGAGTCACAAGCTGAGCCGAAGTCTCCATATTCACACATTTAAAAACAAATCTCCAGCCCACAAACTAAGATCTGAACACATCTCATCGTGTTTTCACACTTTCTGCCTTCTTCATACTCTGACTGGGATTCAGTTCCACTCCTCTGTTTCCTCCTTCCTGAACTGAGTGCTGTAACAGAGCTGTTTCCCTGCAGGGTCAATAAAGTTTCTGCAGTCATTCTGATCAGCTGCTTCCTGCTGAAGCAGCAACACTTTGACAGACTAAAGAAGCTGAAACATGAGAGACTCACAGCAGTGTTCCTCACAGATGGAGGAGTTGGGTGGTTGGAGCTGCAGAGCGCTGACAGACGGAGGACTTCATCCGAGCTGAGCTGGAAACACTGACGGACTCACACTCGGCCCTCCTTTAAGAAGACTCGTCTCTGTTCCACCTGACCTGTAAAACCTGAAGGTTCAGTTCTCTGGAAGCTTTAGTTTCCTGATGGAGGAAAGATAAAACAGCTGAAGTCCCACCCAGAAACAGACAGATCAGTGATGTGTGAACATCTGTCCTGCAGCAGTCCTGCCACAGCTTTGACTGTGGCTCACTTCAACAGGTGGAAGCTTTGAACAAACCCCTCCGTGTCTGAGGGAGTCTGTGCGACTCCCACCTGAACAATGAGGCTTCAGACATCGTTGCAGGTAAACCGCTGCTGTCAGCTGGAATGTTGTCAGATTTCTGTCACCACCAGAGCCGGATTAAATGAACGGACGACACCAGGCAGTATTTTTTGGTCCCTCCATCGATGTCATTTATGAACTGAAATCTGAAACTTACCAAAGTTACTGAGAAAAGTTAATTCACTATTCCCTCTTTTCCTTTCCAAATCCACCTGTCAGGTAAGTATCTAAATTTGATGTCTAATTCTTAGTTTAGTGCTAATTTAGTTATTATTCTAATTGTCTAGTTTAATTCAGTATTTTAATCCTATTTTAGTGTGTTTCTTACTGGCAGGTGGTTTCCTAAACTTATGCCTCTCAATCAAAACAATAAGCAAATATAAATAAAAATAGTTACAACAGTAAAAGTAGGCTATTCAATCACAATATATCACAAATAAACTAAATCAACTTCTCTGACAGTCCAGGTTCAGTTCAGACTGTAAAGTCTGACCAGCTGAACTGAAGAATTAATAATATTAATAATAATTCATTAAAATGTTAAAGAATGAGGGGGTGATGATGAGGAGGGTCACACACAAGCTCCTGGCCTTGGAAGCACAAGCCAGGAAAATAATCAGTATAAATCTAAAACACACCTTCTAAATTATGCTATGTTATCGTTAGATTATAATATCATTTATATTGTTAATATAGAGTAAAAAAAAACAAAAACACACCTATCTATAATTGCAAACCGGATCAGCTGATAGTCAGTTGATCCCAGCAATGCTAACGCTGTTAGCTGTTAGCATTTAAAATTAGCCGTTGGTAGCTAAAACACACCTTCTAAATTATGCTATGTTATCATTAGATTATAATATAATTTATATTATTAATATAGAGTAAAAAAACAACAAAACACACCTATCTATAATTACAAACCGGATCAGCTGATCCCAGCCACGCTAACGCTGTTAGCTGTTCATGTTTAACATTAGCCGTTGGTGGCTAAAACACACCTTCTAAATTATGTTATCATTGTAATATTATTTTTTTTTATCTTAGTGATAATGATATCCAAGTTATTTATCTTATTAATATTTCGAACAAAAAACACCAAAAACAAACCATCTGTATTTACATATTTACAAACCGGATCAGCTGATAGTCAGCTGATCCCAGCCACCTAACGCTGTTAGTTGTTAGCATTTAAAATTAGCCGTTGGTAGCTAAAACACACCTTCTAAATTATGCTATGTTATCATTAGATTATAATATTGTTTATATTATTAATATAGAGTAAAAACAAAACAAAAACAAAACACACCGATCTATAATTACAAACCGGATCACCTGCTAGTCAGCTGATCCCAGCCACCGGCAGCAATGCTAACGCTGTTAGCTGTTAATGTTTAACATTAGCCGTTGGTAGCTAAAACACACCTTCTAAATTATGTTATCATCCATCCATCCATTTTCTATACCGTTAATCGGGTAATGTTATCATTGTAATATTATTTTTGATCTTATTAATATTTCGAACAAAAAACACAACCGATCTGTATTTACATATTTACAAACCGGATCAGCTGATAGTCAGCTGATCCAATGCTAACGCTGTTAGCCGTTAACATTAGCCGTTGGTAGCTTGCCAACGTTTCTTTTTTCTTTTTCTTTTCAGTTCCAGGGCTACTTTGTGACGGGATATATATTTTTTTAACTCACCAAAGGTGTTTGATTTAAAACAGCAGGATTATTACTGTTCCAGGAGGGGTTTCTTCTTCTTTCCTTGTCTTTTTATTTTCTGTTGGTCTGTCTCTGACTCCGTCTCTCAAGGCGCAGCTCTGAGAGCGCCTTTATATCAGGGGACTGTTGTTATGGTTACGCTACAATATATATAAAGGTATTTATGTCGTAAATGAATTATTATTTATTCATTTAAATCATGTAACCTACATATAAATCAAGTAATTTAAATAAAATTATTATTAATTTTGTGGTGGCGCTCCTTTATTTCTTCTTTTACCACTTCTCGAGTCAGTCAAAAAAGAAACACTTTTTCCACGCGAGCGACGAGACACGACAACTTCCTTTGTCTTTTAAAATGTTTACTTAAAAACAACAAAGCAAATTACAAGATCTGCCGCTCGGTCAGAAGACTGCGTTGCTTCCACCATGTTCTGACTCAAACTAAAGTCAATTAGCCTACCGTAGCTAACGTTATATAATGACGTCACATCATAGAAATTAGAGCATAGAAACATTTTTGAACCTTTTACACATTACTAATTGTGTATTTTAAACCAACATACTCTAAACCTATAGAATTACAATGAAATTATCATCATTCATATTTAACTGTTTTTAACTTAAATTATTACTGCTTAACTAGCACTTACAAATTTATTCAATATGTCCAGTAACCAGGGGTTACACCATCATTAAATAACTTGATCCTAATGTTTGAAGCAGGAAGACTTTTTTTTTTTTCACTGTTCTTTACTTTTCTGCTCAGACAGCCAAGGAAAACGAGCCTGAATTGGGTGAACAACAAATCTTGTCCCTTCTCCTGGATCCCATATTCACACCCGTGATTAAGAATAGGAACAAGAAGACAAACCTGAACCCTTCACGTTTATTCAGAAACTGTCCAACAATAAATAACAATGAATAAAACCGGCAGCACTTCCTACGGAAACCGTTTAGCATGCTCAGGGATAACCTCCAGCCTTCCAGCATCGCAGCAGAAACAGTCTTCACGGCTTCATCACCAGCTTGTGGAGAAATAATCAAATGTAAACTTAAGATGAAATATATTTCATGTCATCATAGTAGAAAGTATAGCAATATATTATATATTTGATTTGTATGCATCTCTATATTTGATTTTAATATTCTCTAACTTAAGAAGTTAATATTCTTTCACTTCTTTTGAACCTTCTCAGCCATAAATAAACTCTAACTGTAGAGGGGTGGGGGGGGGGGGGGGGGGTGTCACATAGCCGCTGATCTACGTTATAAAAGTTATTTTTAGTGAGTCACATCAACAATGATCAGGTTATAACTTTGGCTCAAAGCATCAAATGGCAACAATTAAGTTTAGTTGTGAACACGGTTCCTTTACAGATAATAGTAATAAGGAGTCTGCTACATCAATCCGACGGATTGTCTGGTGGCAGCTCCGCCATTTCCTTTATTTTTAAACCTTTTAATGAATAACTTTCAATGGACTTGAACGGATGTTAATGGCTGGTCGTCCTCGTCCCATTTGAGGCTCCACAGCATCCAGCTGTTCCAGGACGGAACAGGTTTACTATGGCAACCTCATTAATGTGTAAATCTGTGACGGCAGAGCATGCAGCCAAGCTCTCTGACTTGTTCTACTCGGCCACGGGCCTCAGACCCAGATATATTATCAGATTCTACCTGCTCAGCTAATTCTAACAGCGTTTGCACAGTTTGAGGGAGCGCCATGATCTGTGATGCATCCTCTAAAGACCCGGCAATTCAATCAGTTTCCGGCACATTTTCAATGTGATGCAATGCAGATGTGCACAGCGCCCCCTACCGAGCGAGATGAGTAGCTCAGTCAGCAGGGAGCTGAAGAAGAGCTGACGTCACTCTGCTGCGCCGCTCAGATTGTTTTTTCCTTTTTGAATCATGGGCAGTACTTTGCGGGCAGACCATGAAAACAAAAAGCAATAATGTGCAGTCTTTAAGAAGAAAATGCAAATGCAAATGGAAGGATTGATTACTAATTTTATTTATGAGTCAAATAATGCAGCCACATTCTTAAAATGAAAAAGCATTTCTGCAAATGCATTTTAATTTTCAGATTTGACATTTCAAATTGAATTTTGGTATCTATTTGCTGGGGCATATTTTGAAAATTAAACCTCAAATGTCTATTTCTTTTTTATTTTAGTGAAGTGAAAGATTGAGCACTCTTGAAGAAGAAAATTAAAATGCAAATAGGAAGATTGATTACTAATTTAATTTATGAGTCAAATAATGCAGCCACATTCTTAAAATGAAAAAGCATTTCTGCAGATGTATTTTAATTTGAATTATGGTCAAGATTCGCTTCCATACCTCTTGAGATGGACCAAACTCATCAATCCATCATACGCTCAGATCCGGAAGGACAGCTCGTCTTCTCCGAAGACATTTTTTAATCTGACAGCTCAGTTCATGGACAACATCTAAGCAGAATTTATTTACATCCGGTCACTCGAAAGTGAAACAATTATCCGCTGTTATCAGATCAAATAGCTTTATATTACGGCTGTTACTGCATTTTATTTTGAAGGTCTTACAGGAAGTGTGAGTCATTTGTAATATCTCTGGCTTTACCTTTTCTGTAGATACCATCTGTGGCCGCTAGAGGGCAGAAACGCCCTGCTCACAGTATAAAGACTGAATCTGTGGACTGCAGCTGGTTGCCTTCATCATATGAACAAAATGACTTTATAACAAACAGATTTCACTCCGTTTCAGACACAACGGGACAACAATGCTTTCAGTATATCTATCTATCTATCTATCTATCTATCTATCTATCTATCTATCTATCTATCTATCTATCTATCTATCTATCTATCTTTACTAAGAAATGTAAGCTGGGGTAAAACTCAAGCATTCATAATCTTAACTAAATATGACAGTGTTGTTAAAATATTAATATAACTGCTCTCTTTCATTATAAAACCTAATTTTATAAAGATTTCCCACATTTCAATGTTCATCCTGACTGAAGGTGTAGTTACAGCTTATCACCACAAGAGGGCAGCATAGAGACAGATGCAAAGAGGTTGAAGAGATATCACTTCCGGTTAGGACATACATAATAAAAGCCTCCAAAAAGTTGTTAAATTTTTTTTAATCCTTTATGTATGAATATAATAACGGACTTTTCTTCATAAATTCACTATTTTTCTTAATAAAATATTCCCAGTTCACATATTTGATGTTTTGTTTTTACTTGGAGTTATCATTTAGAAGACATGAATCTTGAATCTTTTCACTCCAGATCCGGAAGTACAGCTCGTCTTTTCCGAAGACATTTTTTTAAATCTGACAGCTCAGTTCATGGACAACATCTACGCAGTTACTGTTGGGTCTCAGAGAGAAATGTGGTGTTGAGGCGCACTCAGCCTCTCCAGCAGCAGAACATCCGTCTGTCCTGAAGGTGGCGCCACTGAACGGAAGAAACGGATAACAAGGAAAAGATTAAAAACAGGGGAAGTAGTTCAAACATGGCCGTGTTTCAGTAGAAGATGTGAATAAGGCCAGAAACAGAAGGATTGGTTACATTCATACAAGACACCAAAAGGCATCTGATTCTGGGAGAAATCCCACTTCCTGTCCTGAGCTGCCTCGGCCTTTTCCTCCTGCTCCTCAGGGTGAAGGCGCCCCATGAGAGGCGATCAAACAGGCTTTAAACAGAGACATTTGGGTGGCCCCAGCTTCTGTGCCCCCATTTAAAAAGGGCAAGTTGTCCCTGGAAAAACCACAGGGACGGGTGCTGCCCCCCCCCCCCCAGTCCTGGCTCCTCCTTCCCTGGAAAAACCACAGGGACGGGTGCTATTTGTTTGTGGACCTGCAGTTTCTCATTTTGTCCACCAGAGGGCAGCTTGCATCGTTTACTCGTGTAAACGTATAAATGTATATTTATAATTTATATGCATGTGAGATGATTTCCTGATGTGTGCATTTGGTGGTTCGGGTTGTTTTTGGGAAAATGTCTTTTTTTTCTGCTTTTACGTTGATTTTTGTGGCCGTTTTGGAGCAAGTGATTCCGTTTTATATGGTGAGATTTGAAAGGAACTCTTTCCTGCTCCTTCCTGTGTTGCATTGCTGGGAAAAAAGCCACTACGGTATAGTTTTATGGTATAAAACAAGGAAAATAAGGACATAAAACAGCAACAAAGTGTATTTTGGCTTATTCTGGCTTCAGAAAGCCCAGCCGACTCTGAGCTGAACAACCTGCCTCCTTTTATAAAAGCCATCAGCATCCCCAGGAGTTGAACCCCCCCCCACCTCTGCTTCCAGAAGCTGCTTCCATCCTTCTGTTCGGATGCTGAACTGCAGAGTTTATTCCTTTCAGAGCTTCATCTTCATCCTCATCTTCACAAACTAAAAGCTGCTCAGTAACAGTTTGAGCCATTAAACCAGAGACTTTCCACCTTAGTTTTTCACTCTTTAACACCAAGAAAGATGACTTCCTCCAGTTTTGGCCTCTCTACACTCACTCCCCACAGAGGTGGTGTCTTCCAGCAGGATGGGGGGGTTTCAGGTGGCAGAGCAGTGCTGATGTAGCAGCCTCCATCAGCTCCATACTCCATTAAATGTGGGCCCTGAACACAATAATCAGGCAGGGCCTGAAATACACCAAAGACCTGCAGTGAACCCAGGTGAAGCAGATCATTTCAGACACAGTGAAATCATATGTTTTATTAGTTAATTCAGAGGAGTTCTGTAAAAGTTTCCCTGTAATGATCACACTGGAGGAGCTACTTCGATCAGGAGGCTGGGGAACAATGAAAAACACAAAACGTGTCTCTGAGGGACAGCAGCACTGAGACATTCTCCCACTTCTTCTTCTTCTCCTTTGGCACGGAGCAGGAAGTGCCTCATTATCTCCTGCTGAGTGTGTTTGTCTCTAATAGACACATAAGTCTGGAAACTTCATCTCGTAGAGCGGCGTGGAACGAGGAGCCGACTGTCCAGATGGAGACGGAGGAGGACGAATGATCAGATCAAAGACCTGATCCAGTTTGGACTGAAGCAGCGAGGTCTGCAAAGAAAAAACAAATTCATCCATCAGCCTGAGACGAACTCCTGGTTTCAGACACTAAAATGTTCTCCTCAGTCCTCAGATAAAGATTATTTGCTCCATCTGCCCTGAGAACAACCGGCGATTCGTCCTTACCCTGGTGTCAGATGACTTATTAAAGGAGAACTCCGGTGTTTTTAAACCTTATTTCTGGCATGAAATACCTTCATCTTCCCAACCGAGAACAGTTTGGTGAAAGTCGGCGTCCTTCAGAAGATATTTAGATAACTGGAGATCCATATAACGGAGTGAACGGGGCTTAGAGGATGCAGCCTCTAAATAAGGCATTATCTGTCTTTATTTCACCAATACTTTAAGAAGAATGAATGAATGAACGTGTGCTATAGCTCTGTTAGCTCATAGCTCTGTTAGCTCATAGCTGCTGTTATGTGGCTACTTGCAGCTATAGGAGAGCTAACGGAGGGATTTCTACACAGGCACTCTACTGGGACCCCTTCATCCACACGCCCCCCTGCAGCACAGCTCATTCACTCCGGTAAGAACGTCCATCTTACTCAAAGTCGTCGTTCACGTTGTCAAAATCTGATAAATATCCTGCCATGTTGCACAAAACTATCAGCAGCAAACTCTGTGTGAAGTTAGCCGACTGTCACAGAGCACGGAGTGAATAAACTGTGCTGCAGGGGGGCGTGTGGATGAAGTGGTCCCAGTAGAGTGCCTGTGTAGAAATCCCTCCGTTAGCTCTCCTATAGCTGCAAGTAGCCACATAACAGCAGCTATGAGCTAACAGAGCTATAGCACACGTTCATTCATTCATTCTTCTTAAAGTATTGGTGAAATAAAGACAGATAATGCCTTATTTAGAGGCTGCATCCTCTAAGCCCCGTTCACTCCGTTATATGGATCTCCAGTTATCTAAATATCTTCCGAAGGACGCCGACTTTCACCAAACTGTTCTCGGTGAGCAGATGAACGTATTTCATGCCAGAAATAAGGTTTAAAAACACCGGAGTTCCCCTTTAAGACTTGATTGTCTCTATTATACAACGTTATACTCCATTAATCAGATCTATAAGTAAACTGGAGTGGGTCCGGACAGGTTTTCACTCGAGGTAAAGTTTTAGGAGCAACAGCAACCTGTAGGACTGGAACTATATGAGGTGTAAGTGGTTCCCTGCTGGCTGGTCAGAGTGCAGCAGCCGCCTCACCCTGCCGCCACACTGAGCTGCTATTTCCTCAAAAGGAGCCGTCTGAAACCTCTCCACCACCTCCATCCTCTTCCTCCTCTCCTCCTCCTCCACAACTCCTCGGTCCTCTGAAACCAGAGCAGAGTTCCTGATAAAGTCCGTTCAGTAAAAGCAATCAAACAGCGAACATCTGGAATTAGTTTCCTACCGATGGCGTTCTTCAGCGTCTCGAAGGTGATCTGCTCAGTCTGAGGTTTCTGCAGAACGAAGTGAGAAACGTGAGCAGATGGCCGGCTAACAGGCCGACGCAGTGACTGCCGACAGATACACACCTGTGGTGCGTCACAGCCGTACTGAAAGTCCACCTGCAGAGAGACAACATCTCCGATGCTCTTCCTCCTGGACAGACGATCTTCATCTGAAACACAACCGCAGTCTGAGCAGCCGGCTGGTGACGGTACCAGTATATCTGGGCCAATCGCCGGACTCTGTTCTTTCCATTTATGTGCTGTTAGGTCCGTGTGTTTCTAACGTTAAACATGAAGCCACTTCCTGCTGTTCTGCTTCACAGATGACTTCGAAAGCCTTGAATCTGAACTACAATCCCTTCTCTGAAAGAACAGCTGAAACATTCAAGTTCTTCTCATTTCTTGTGTTTTCTTTTACTTGTGATGCACAACGCCCCACTTAACTCAGTCTTCACTTAACTGGCATTCAGACGAGCTGCAGCATATGCAGTCAGAGTGAGTTTAACAGATGTTTAAGTCTTTATTTCTCTGTTTAAGAGTGTGTGTCTCTGTGTGTGTGTCTCAGTGTGTGTGTGTGTGTGTGTGTGTGTGTGTGTGTGTGTGTGTGTGTGTGTGTGTGTGTGTGTGTGTGTGTGTGTGTGTGTGTTCACCTGTTGGCTGAGGTGTGTAAGGTGTGTTGAGGCGGTCACAGTGTGTGTTGTAGTTGCTTCCTGTCAGGGCCTCGCAGATCTTTGAATGAGCGAACAGACAGACTTCATCCACCTTCAGCTCAGCCTTTGGCAGCCTGACACACACACAGAGTTAAAACAGAGAAAGTTAAGAAACACTAAAATCCGTTTCTAAAGCTAAGGTGGAGGTTTGTCTGAACTGAATTAAACTTGGGGGGGGGGGGGGGGGTCCTTGTACCAAACTCTGTTCATTCATTGAATGTTCTTTGATATATTTACACCATAATTTTCACTCTGTACATGTACAGCAGAAGGAACTCTGATTCCTGTCGGATTGGGAGCTTTGTGCTGTTTAAAGTCATTTAAAAAGGTTTTACTTCACTCCAAATCAGAGTTCTTCCACTTTTCATTCCAAAATATAACATTTTAAATAAGCAGCTCGTATTTTCTGTTGTAGTTATGTGCACCTGCTCCTTTCAACTCATGTTTATGTTTCTGCATTTAGCGACTTACAGATGAGGACATCACATCAGTGCTAACATCAGCGCTAACAATAAGCTCCATAGAAGGAACCCAGGAGTCCGACTCTGTCAGAGGGGACAGAGTAGAGATAGGGTGCAGGCATAGAAGGAAGTGCAGAAAGATAAAGTGCAGAGATAGAGGGGGGAGGGAAGTACAAGGTAAGTGCTGGGATAGGAGATGCTCTCTGAAGAGCTGGGTTTTCAGGAGCTTCTTGAAGATAGACAGGGACGCCCCTGTTCTGGTAGCGCTCGGTAGGTCATTCCACCATCGTGGGACGACACATGAACAGAGTTTGGATTGTCTTAGGCGTGGTGTAGGAGCTGCTAGACGACAATCCTGGGACCAACGGAGGGACCCAGTTGGGACAGAAGCCTTTGCAAGAGCATTCAAGTAGATGGAGCCGTTCCTTTAAGCTCTTTGTAGCTAACATCAGGGACTTGGATCTGATGCTAAGGGCAGCCAGAGGAGCTCAATGAACAGAGGGGGGACGTGTTCTTTTAGGCTGATCCAAGACCAGACGCACCGCCGTGTTCTGGACCATCTGCAGAGGTTTCACAGGCTGGAGACCAGTTAGGAAACCAGTTAGGAGACCAGTTAGGAAACCAGTTAGGAAACCAGTTAGGAAACCAGTTAGGAGAGCAGTTAGGAGAGCAGTTAGGAGACCAGTTAGGAAACCAGTTAGGAAACCAGTTAGGAAACCAGTTAGGAAACCAGTTAGGAGACCAGTTAGGAAACCAGTTAGGAGAGCAGTTAGGAGAACAGTTAGGAGACCAGTTAGGAAACCAGTTAGGAAACCAGTTAGGAGACCAGTTAGGAAACCAGTTAGGAGACCAGTTAGGAGACCAGTTAGGAGAGCAGTTAGGAAACCAGTTAGGAAACCAGTTAGGAGACCAGTTAGGAGAGCAGTTAGGAGACCAGTTAGGAAACCAGTTAGGAGACCAGTTAGGAGACCAGTTAGGAAACCAGTTAGGAAACCAGTTAGGAAACCAGTTAGGAGAACAGTTAGGAGACCAGTTAGGAAACCAGTTAGGAGACCAGTTAGGAGACCAGTTAGGAGAGCAGTTAGGAGAGCAGTTAGGAAACCAGTTAGGAAACCAGTTAGGAGACCAGTTAGGAGACCAGTTAGGAGAGCAGTTAGGAAACCAGTTAGGAGACCAGTTAGGAGACCAGTTAGGAGACCAGTTAGGAAACCAGTTAGGAGACCAGTTAGGAGACCAGTTAGGAGACCAGTTAGGAGACCAGTTAGGAAACCAGTTAGGAGACCAGTTAGGAGACCAGTTAGGAGACCACTTAGGAAACCAGTTAGGAGACCAGTTAGGAGACCAGTTAGGAAACCAGTTAGGAGACCAGTTAGGAGACCAGTTAGGAGACCAGTTAGGAAACCAGTTAGGAGACCAGTTAGGAGACCAGTTAGGAGACCAGTTAGGAAACCAGTTAGGAAACCAGTTAGGAAACCAGTTAGGAGAACAGTTAGGAGACCAGTTAGGAAACCAGTTAGGAGACCAGTTAGGAGACCAGTTAGGAGAGCAGTTAGGAAACCAGTTAGGAAACCAGTTAGGAGACCAGTTAGGAGACCAGTTAGGAGAGCAGTTAGGAAACCAGTTAGGAAACCAGTTAGGAAACCAGTTAGGAAACCAGTTAGGAGATCAGTTAGGAGACCAGTTTGGAAACCAGTTAGGAGACCAGTTAGGAGACCAGTTAGGAGACCAGTTAGGAAACCAGTTAGGAAACCAGTTAGGAGATCAGTTAGGAAACCAGTTAGGAAACCAGTTAGGAGATCAGTTAGGAAACCAGTTAGGAGACCAGTTAGGAGAGCAGTTAGGAGACCAGTTAGGAGACCAGTTAGGAGAGCGTTGCAGTAGTGAAGGTGGGAGATGACCATGGCCTGCACCAGGAGCTGGGGGGCATGTTGGGTCAGGTATGGTCTGATCTTTCTTATGTTTAGTAATGCAAAGCGGCACGAACGAGTAACCGAGGTAACGGGATCTTTGAAGGTTAGTTGGTCACCAATCATGACACCCAAGTTTCTAGCAACCTTTGATGGAGCCAGAGATTCAGTTTGGATGCAGATGCTGTGGTGTTTGGTTGGTTTGGCTGGAAGACCAGCAGCTCAGTTTTTGGTTAGTTAAGTTGGAGGTGATGGGCTTTCATCCCTGCTGATATGTCAGAGAGTCTGAGGTTCAGGCTGGGACCGTGAGGTCGTCAGGTGGGAATGACAGATAGAGCTGGGTATCATCAGCATAGCGTTGGTCATTAAATTAGTCGTGTTGCTGGCCTCAGCCGTGATGACTTTTTGGCACATGTTGCATCGCGCACTATTGGCATCAATCTAGGTGAAATGGAGCCATGCTTTTGACCTCGGTGGCATTGTTTCACCAGTTCGTAACCTGGGGATTAGTCAGAGTGTGTTTGCACACCTGGGTTTGTCACGCAGGGCGTCTTCGGGCAGCAGGTGTGGAGCCTCCCTCTGACGGCTTTCTATGACCTGCACAAACACAGCAAACCCGCTCAGTATGATGCACACACACCTGCTCACACACACCTGAACACACACACCTGCACACACACCTGCTCACACACACCTGAACACACACACCTGCTCACACACACCTGCTCACACACACCTGCACACACACCTGCTCACACACACCTGCTCACACACACCTGCTCACACACACCTGCACACACACCTGCTCACACACACCTGCTCACACACACCTGCTCACACACACCTGCTCACACACACCTGCTCACACACACCTGCACACACACCTGCTCACACACACCTGCTCACACACACCTGCTCACACACACCTGCACACACACCTGCTCACACACACCTGCTCACACACACCTGCTCACACACACCTGCTCACACACACCTGCTCACACACCTGCACACACACACCTGAACACACACACCTGCACACACACCTGCTCACACACACCTGCTCACACACACCTGCTCACACACACCTGCACACACACACCTGCACACACACACCTGCACACACACCTGCTCACACACACCTGCACACACACCTGCTCACACACACCTGCTCACACACCTGCTCACACACCTGCACACACACCTGCTCACACACACCTGCTCACACACACCTGCTCACACACACCTGCTCACACACCTGCTCACACACCTGCTCACACACACCTGCTCACACACACCTGCTCACACACACCTGCTCACACACCTGCACACACACCTGCACACACACACCTGCTCACACACCTGCTCACACACCTGCGCACACACACCTGCTCACACACCTGCTCACACACCTGCTCACACACCTGCTCACACACCAGCACACACACACCTGCACACCCACCTTCACGCTCACACACACCTGCTCACACACACCTGCTCACACACACCTGCTCACACACACCTTCACGCTCACACACACCTGCACACACACCTTCACGCTCACACACACCTTCACGCTCACACACACCTGCACACACACCTTCACGCTCACACACACCTGCACACACACCTTCACGCTCACACACACCTGCACACACACCTTCACGCTCACACACACCTTCACGCTCACACACACCTGCTCACACACCTGCTCACACACACCTGCACACACACACCTGCTCACACACACCTGCTCACACACCTTCACGCTCACACACACCTTCCCTGCTCACACACCTTCACGCTCACACACACCTTCACCTTCACGCTCACACACACCTGCTCACACACCTGCTCACACACACCTGCACACACACACCTGCTCACACACACCTGCTCACACACCTTCACGCTCACACACACCTTCCCTGCTCACACACCTTCACGCTCACACACACCTTCCCTGCTCACACACCTTCACGCTCACACACACCTGCTCACACACACCTTCACGCTCACACACACCTGCTCACACACCTTCACGCTCACACACACCTTCACTGCTCACACACACCTTCACGCTCACACACACCTGCTCACACACACCTTCACGCTCACACACACCTGCTCACCTGTGTGACGTGCTGGTGGAGCGCTGGAGGTGGGCCGAGCTGCGACAGCAGGGGGAGGAAGGCGGCGCAGACGGCGTGGACACCGCAGCGGTTGAACACTGACAGAGGCTCCTGGATGTTCAGCGCCACCTCCTGAACAGCCAATCACAGAGCAGTTAACGAGCAAGCAGGACGGGAAAGAGCGAAGTATCCTCTGTAGAGGAGCTTTGCCCACCTGCAGAGCCAGAACCAGTCGAATCAGATCCACCAGAACCTCCTCGTTGGCCAGCTCCACGCTCAGGACAGCCAGCAGGGTGAAGAGCGCCTGGTAGTGGCTGCGCCCACAGCTCTCCTCCTTACAGGCCAGGTAGACGTGTCTGTAGAGGCGCTGAGCGTGCTGCAAAAACCCAGCACACTTAATGTTTTCATGGTCTGTCTGATCACAGACTTCCTTTAAAGGCCAACAGGTGGCGCTGAGCGTGCTGCAAAAACCCAGCACACTTAATGTTTTCATGGTCTGTCTGATCACAGACTTCCTTTAAAGGCCAACAGGTGGCGCTGAGCGTGCTGCAAAAACCCAGCACACTTAATGTTTTCATGGTCTGTCTGATCACAGACTTCCTTTAAAGGCCAACAGGTGGCGCTCACCTTCCTCATGAACAAGTTGTCCTGTCGAGAGCACCTGTCCTCCTTCAGCTCCAACCCCGACACATCAAACGTCACACTGTGGACACACAAACAGCGGCAGCATTGATCCTGCCTGCCTTTACTGGACCATCTCAACAGTTTCTAACAAAAACTCAGTGTAGTAACGTGTTTCTGCCACTAGGTGGAGCCAGAGTCACCTGGCTGTGGCGAGCCTGGCGGCGTTGTGGCGCCGATCGATGAGCGAGATGAGGATGGACAGAACCAGCAGGCGGATCTCCGGATCCTCCATCAGGGTGAAGGACAGCAGAGGCTCCAGGAAGGAGGAGGGCAGCGCCGTCAGCAGGTTGCTGCTCTCATAGCGCTCCGACACCTGAGGAGGGCGAAGACACTTCATCAGCTCTCCTAAAAGGTGGATCTGTTAGGTTAGACTGATGCTCTTCACCCCCTTACAGGCGTTTATTACTTTATTTTTATTACTAAAACATTTTGTTCATGTTTTTCTTACCTTTTTAACTTATTTCCAGACATATTTACAATTATTAGATATGTTTTCTGAGATCATATATTTCTGTTGTATTACATAAAAATATCAGTTTATTCTGATCAAGTTCAGTTTAATTGATTTATTATACAAATATATTATATTTAAAATAATTTTTTTTTTTGTTATTTTGGTTTTATATTTCATGTATATTTGTAGAAGTCAGTTTAAATCATATTTTTTAATGTTTTACAGTATTTTGCAGTTTATTTTCATGTTAATTGAGTCACTTCCACTCCTTCCAACATTAACTTTCAAACCACATCTCCACCTACAACTCATGACTGAATTATTTACTGATAAACATAATTTTCAGCTGATTCCTCCTGACTCAGAGCTTATGAGCTTTCTTTGATCAGTTTGTTTGTCTGTTACCCAAAAACTTATGGACAGATTAAATAAAAACACATTATATAATAAAACACTTTCAAAGTGGCTGACTGTTAATGTCAATACATATTAAGATGTATTTATTAAGCCTTGGTTAAGGCTTAATAACCTGAAGGTTGGCAGTTTGATTCCCACTGCTCAAAGGCTGGTGAACCAACAGCTGGAGGGTGTCAGTCCAGCTCCTCACCGGACGCTGTGATTGGCTGCCCACCGCTCAAGTGTTTTCCTGCTAAAAAGTAGTTTGTTGCATAAAACTGTGTGTAAAGTTCAAATTAAAATCTTTTTAAGAGGCTGGGCTCCAGCTTTCCAGTGGATGCACCTGTCTTAATGAGCTGGATCATGACTTTTAGAGCTCTGGAGCTTCTCACCTGGAGGAGCGACTTCAGCAGCATCACCTGGATCATCCTGCTGCCTTCGAACCTGAAACAGCAGACATCAGGTTATTTAACTCGCCGGAACATTCGGAGCGCGTCGGGCGAGGTGTGAAAAGTACCCGGCGTTGGGCGAGCCCAGGGCGGGGTAGATGCCCGGGACGGGAATCTTCCCCATGATGAACAGCATGACCTCTGACCTCTGGTAGACAGGAAGCGTGTTGGCGAAGGCTCCTGCAGCGACACGGGGGACGACAGAGCAAATGAAGCGCCAATACTTTAACGGGCCCGCAATGCACGCCTCGGATCCTCACCGATGGTTTTGATCACGGTGTCCTGCAGCGTTTTCTCCTCACGCGAGTTGGTTTTCCGCTTCCCGGCGTTGTCGTGGTAACCGGTCAGCTGGTAGTCGACACTCTGCCGGAGCTGCCGCAGCAGCGTGTTGAACACTTCCAGCACGGCGGGACCTGCGGGACGCAGCGTTATCGCAGCGGCAGCTACGTGCACGGCGGAAATCAGGAGAAAGGAAAGCGTCTCACCCACAGAATCCGTGGCCTCTATCACAGCAGCTTCAGACAGAACCTCCACGATCCCGGCCCGGACTGACGCCGGACTCCTGCTGTTGGCGTCCAGGTGACCCAACAGCTGCTGGATGACCAGGTGGGAGTGCTGGGACTGAGCCGAGAACACAGGAACTGTGTGGGTTACTTTGTAAAGAGCCAGAACCGCATCGGACCCAGATTCAGCCCGGTTTGCTCTCAGCTGATCTAAAATATGTCCTGAGCATCTTCAGCAGACATGTCCTGAGCGTCTCAGAGCAGAAAACACTCAACCTTTAGCTTTTTAATCATTCATACAAGCACTGAAATTAGGCTTAAATGGGAAGTTTAATTAATCACAGTTCAGAAAAGCCTCAAACTAAAACATTTACAAAGACTTCAGTTCTCTTTTAGTGAAGTAGATTTAAAGGCTTATAGGGCAGCAATGTATGTCAGTTAGTTAGTCAGTTAGTTAGTCAGTTAGTTAGTCAGTTAGTTAGTCAGTCAGTTAGTTAGTCAGTTAGTTAGTCAGTTAGTCAGTTAGTCAGTTAGTCAGTTAGTTAGTTAGTTAGTTAGTCAGTTAGTTAGTCAGTCAGTTAGTTAGTCAGTTAGTTAGTCAGTTAGTCAGTTAGTCAGTTAGTCAGTTAGTTAGTTAGTTAGTCAAAAACCTTTTGAGAACCCAACTTTTCCATTTTCAGTAAATTTCATTTAAGTTTGTTCACTTTTTAGTAACTAATTAAATGTTCACTGTTGACCTTCTGTGTGAAGATCTCTGCCAGCTTTAATGTGCCGGTTTCACGCTCCATAACGACCAGCACCGGGCAGCACCGGGCCGGGCAGCACCAGCACCGGGCCGGGCTGAGTTTTTACTGACCTGAATAGAGTACATGATGATCTGAAAACAGCGCACGGCGAACCCTCGTCCTTCCCACAGACTGCGGCTGTCCAGGTGCCTGAAACACAGCAGGATTCAGAACGGCTGCAGCTGTACAACCCTGTGAAGCCCCCCCCCCCCCCAGCAGGTCACCTGCTGATCAGTCAGAACAAAGACAAAGACAGAACGCTATGATATGAGGATCTTACATGAGCACCGGTCTGATGGCGTTGTTGATGTGTCCATAAGCAGCTCGGCCGAGCAGCTCCCTGAAACACACCTCGGTGTGTTCTGCTGGAGAACTGCTGCACGTGCACATCAAAACACGTGCACATTAAAACACATTAAAACACATTAAAACACGTTAAAACATATTAAAACACGTTAAAACATATTAAAACATATTAAAACACGTTAAAACACACACAAACATATTAAAACACACACATTAAAACACGTTAAAACACGTTAAAACACATTAAAACATATTAAAACACGTTAAAACACGTTAAAACACATTAAAACACGTTAAAACACATTAAAACATGTTAAAACACATTAAAACACATTAAAACACGTTAAAACACATTAAAACATATTAAAACACGTTAAAACACACACAAACATATTAAAACACACACATTAAAACACGTTAAAACACGTTAAAACACATTAAAACATATTAAAACACGTTAAAACACGTTAAAACACATTAAAACACGTTAAAACACATTAAAACATATTAAAACACGTTAAAACACACACAAACATATTAAAACACGTTAAAACACACACAAACATATTAAAACACACACATTAAAACACAAATCACTGCTCTTCTGCAGCTTATCGATGGTAAACATTCATGCTTTTTGCTTAATTCAGCATATTATTCTGCATATTAGCTCAGCTTTAGCTCCTCGCAGGATGGCCGTGTGTCGGGCTGTAAATATACTAATATATGTAAAATACTCATCCCAGAATGCTCTGTAACCCGCTGTTTACCTGCTGCTGTGTGCGTGCAGCTGGAGGTTGACCAGCAGGGCGGGGACAATCTGCTCCATGTGACGAGGCTCCCAGATGTTCACCTGCAGCTCGTCATCCACAGTCTTCCTCACCACGCCCTGCAGGCCGCGGATCCCCGACACCCGGATCCTAAACACACAACATTCTTTAAGGATATGCACAGATATTTTATATTTACATGTTTAAACTGAGCCAAAGCTGCCACTGAAAGAAACAGAATATAAAACACTGATGAATAAACCTCACAAACAGCTGCTGAGGATCATCATCGACCGGGCCGGGCAGCACCGGGCCGGGCAGCACCGGGCCGGGCCGCACCGGGCCGGGCCTACGGCTGACAACTAATGACTGTCATCAAGTTCCAAATAATCAGATCACGCCAGCAGCAAACTTTGGACAGTTTAGCAGCAGATTCAACGGAGGAAGCTCTCCAAGTACGCAGGGCTGGTCAGCCGCTGTCAGCCGATGGAGAGCGAGGTGCCTCCCTGTGGGGCTCCGGTGCAGAGGAGCCTTGAGTTTAGGCATAAAGGGAGAGCGTAAGAGGAGAGCAACACCACCGAAGCGGCAGAGAGAGCCTCCTGATGGCTGTGGCTCGAGAGAGGAGCAGCGATAGTGAGTCAGTTAGTCATCCGGACACAAGCTGAGGTCCGGTCGGCCCCGGCTGGCTCACCTGAATGTTTGATGCTGAAAGACCCGAGAGATTCCAGGTGCTCAGATATTCAGCCTAAAATCAGATTCTTCTGCTGTCTTTAGATAACGAGGCTTGTTCAGTATTGATGAGAAGTTAATTGATCTCGTTTTCTCCAGATCACGACATCTAGAGAAAGCGAGCTTTGATCATGACGAGCTTGAAAATGAGAGCTTCCTGGGGTTGGAGAGAATCTGACGTCCAGTCCAGGCATGCAGGTGTGATTCTGACAGAATTAGTCTCCTAATCCTCATCAATAACTCCTACCCTGTGTGTAAAGTTTCATTTTATTCCACCCAGCTGGAAAAACAAACTTTGGATTCTCGTACAGTCTGACATGAAGCTGCAGCTGCTCTGGAATATCAGTTAAATATCAGTTAAATATCAGTTAAATGTCAGTTAAATATCAGTTAAATATCAGTTAAATGTCAGTTAAATATCAGTTAAATGTCAGTTAAATATCAGTTAAATGTCAGTTAAATATCAGTTAAATGTCAGTTAAATGTCAGTTAAATGTCAGTTAAATGTCAGTTAAATGTCAGTTAAATGTCAGTTAAATGTCAGTTAAATATCAGTTAAATGTCAGTTAAATGTCAGTTAAATGTCAGTTAAATATCAGTTAAATATCAGTTAAATGTCAGTTAAATATCAGTTAAATGTCAGTTAAATATCAGTTAAATGTCAGTTAAATATCAGTTAAATGTCAGTTAAATGTCAGTTAAATGTCAGTTAAATGTCAGTTAAATGTCAGTTAAATGTCAGTTAAATATCAGTTAAATGTTGGTGATGAAGCAAAGAGAGACAGAACTGACTTGATTTGGGTGTCAGGGTCTTCATTGTCAGAGTGACACATCTCACTGAAGCGAGACACGAAGAAGTCGTAGCTGCGGTGGTAGGAAGGCGTGTCCTCCTCGATGTTCGCAAACTTCACAAACTACCGAAGACAGAATATAAACTAATATAAAATAATGCTGCTATGCAAACTCAGGCCACAGAAAACCTCCCAACAAACAAAGCACAACAGATCAAAAGCCTTTTAGTGTGACATCATTTATCTAAACCAGCAGCACCACAGACACCAGAAACATGCATCAGATTTCATAGAAACAGCTGAAGCCACAGCATCTGTCCCACATTAAATGCAAACTAATCCCAGAATACAGTGATCCATAAAGAGTTCAGACTCATGTCAATAAATGACCAAATTACTGACAGAAACAGGAAGAAGGCACATAATCTGTGGGGGAAATAAGAGCAGAACATTTCAAACTCATTGATAATCCCTGTGAGTGTGCGTGTGCACGTGCACATTTACTGTAGTTCTTACAGAGGGGGGCGTATACCATGCTTTACAGATTATATGACGACACGAGCACGATCTCTGACTGAGTCTGAGTGACAGAGAATCAGACAGATTTCATCCTTTTGTAAAACACTTTCAGAAGAGTTTTTACAGTTCTTGTAATTATACTTAGAAGTTTACGGGATAATCACTTATGATACAAATAAGATGTGGCGTACAATTCAAATGAATCCAAAACATATAAAAGGCTAAATAAGGATGCTACATTATTTTGATCTATTTATTCCTTAAAAATGATTTAAGCTCTTAAAACATCTCCTGAAGACGTTCTTAGACCACGTCTGGACTGGTCAGAGCAGAAATATGACAGCATATGTCAGTCAAAGTGTATATAAACCTGAATGTATGAAGACAAAGAAGTGATCACTGTTTAAATGTGTTATATTCAGAGGTCTGCGGCGGCTTTGATGAAAACGGCCCCTGGAACGGGCTGAAAAGTCGGAGCAAAACTGGCCTTAAGACTCACGGAGGAAGGTAAGAGCAGAGGGCGTTACGTACGGAGTTGGTGGCGAGGATGTGGAGGTGTGGCTTGTCGGCCTCCAGCAGCAAACGCAGAGTACTGAGGAAACTCTCCACCAGCAGGTTGATGCTCTGACAGTGGCAGGCCAGCAGCAGCTGCTCCAGCGCCTCCATCGCTATGCGCACGTACCTGAGAAACAACCGCAGTGTTTCCACGCTTTTTTCTTTTCACACACCGAACGACATCAGAGTCAGCGGCAGCCTACTGACCCGTAACGGTGGCGGTTCAGCTCTCTGGTCAGACGCTCTGAAAGGTACGCAGCGATGCGGTCCAGCTTCTCTGGAGCCGACAGAGCGAAGAAGGTCAGCTTTTCCATGTTGGCTTTCACCAGCCCGTCCTGACGCACACAAACAGGACCGTTACCGTTACTTTAAGTGTTGTATTTGGTGCCTGCCTGGAAATACAAAGGCTTCATAACAAGATTAAATAGTCCCGTGTTTACCTCGGGGTCCTCTGGGAAAATGTTGTCGACCAGACGCTTGTAGCGAGGACGCAACGCCCAGCAGCAGCCGCACAGACCTGCAGACATAAGGACATCATCCCAGTCTTTCACTGCATTTAGTCACAATCTGGCTGAGAAATCACACGTTTGAGAAAGTTAGAGCAAAACTGCTCTAATATAACATCATTTTTTATGATAAAAGTAAAAAAGTTTGACTTTGTAAACTATAGATATGCTTAATTTAGTAATTTTGCACAAAAAGAGGTTTATAGGAATAAATATCACCGAACATGTTTCACAGGAACAAACAAAACTCGTGTAAACAGAGAGAAGTAATGAGAAACTCTCTTTATGAAAGGAGAAAGCATTTCCTCAGTCTATATTCAAAATGTATAAGAGAAGGTGAGTGAAGTGCATTTTCAATACAACTGTTTGATAGTTTTATATAACAGAGTATATCTAAGAGTATATCTAAGAGTATATAACAGAGTATATATAATAGAGTATATATAACAGAGTATATATAACAGAGTATATATAACAGAGTATATATATCTAAGAGTATATATCTAAGAGTATATCTAAGAGTATATATAATAGAGTATATATAACAGAGTAAATATAACAGAGTAAATATAACAGAGTATCTATAATAGAGTAAATATAATAGAGTATCTATAATAGAGTATATCTAAGAGTATATATAACAAAGTATATCTAACAGAGTATATATAACAGAGTAAATATAACAGAGTATATATAATAGAGTAAATATAACAGAGTATCTATAACAGAGTATATCTAAGAGTATATCTAAGAGTATATAACAGAGCATATATAACAGAGTAAATATAACAGAGTATATATAACAGAGTATATATAACAGAGTAAATATAACAGAGTATATATATCTAAGAGTATATATCTAAGAGTATATCTAAGAGTATATATAATAGAGTATATATAACAGAGTATATATAACAGATTAAATATAACACAGTATATATAACAGAGTAAATATAACAGATTATCTATAACAGAGTAAATATAACAGAGTATATATAACAGAGTAAATATAACAGAGTATATATAGCAGTATATGAGCAGCGGTAAACTAGAGGAAGATGAGTCTGAATAGGGTTTAATGAAGAGCCAGTAAGTGAACTTTTCCACCTGAAGGGGGCAGCAGAGGGTCTGTGGATTCATTTTTTAATCTGTGTTGAGTCATGTTGGTTTGGTGGGATTAAACGGGACGCACGACTGGTCAAATGTCCACTCAATAAAAAACAAACACACACACACACAGACTGGTATCAGACTGGTACACTATTTTTGTGGGGACAATGAGATAATGTAATGTAAAGTTTACCCTCACTTCAGTCATGCCCTAAACAGGAATCTAAATAAAATCCAAACCTTTAAATTGAGGATCAACCAAACCGTTGTTTCTTTCTAAAACTGTCCCCCAAACCGATGGCCCTCACAATGATAGATGAACAAGTATCGACTCACAGCAACAATGCAGCAGCAGTAATACTTCATCTTCAGAGTTAATCCTTCAGCAGCTCGTTGCATAATGTCTGCATATCTTTTTTAGTTTAGCAGAGCTTAAAGAGTCCACAGCGAGGATTTCTGATTGAATCGCCACAACCCGATCAAACGCTGTGTTTGGAGAAGCAGATCTGAGCCTGCAGAACACTGTTTGAATCCCTTTTAAACTCAACACTGATGCTGCTGTTTGTGTTTTGTTTCATATCTTTATCTTAATTCGTTTAATTTATGTGGAACATTTACTCCAATTTGAATAATTTCCTCTCAGGTTGATGGATCTTGTTCTCATTGTGTACTCTACTGTTTTTATCTGTAAAGCCATTTACATTTTTATTATTCTACAGTGCATTTTTAAAAGAAGTCTGACACTTTAAACTGTTAAAGTTTATTCATTCCTCACAATAAAGCAACTTATACCTAGAAACCAATGTTAAAACATCGGACCCGAAGGTGTAAAATAAAAAGTAATAATCCAAATAAAATGTTTATTTATAACCTCGTGAACTCGGCCTTTTAATTGATTGATAAGAAGAAGGACCTTAAGACTGACTCATATATTTATATTAAGTTAATGAAAGAGGACAAGATTTATTTTATCTTGAACACGTTATCCTGATTATATCTCACGTTATCCCGATTATATCTCACGTTATCCTGATTATATCTCACGTTATCCCGATTATATCTCATGTTATCCTGATTATATCTCACGTTATCCTGATTATATCTCACGTTATCCCGATTATATCTCATGTTATCCTGATTATATCTCACGTTATCTCACGTTATCCTGATTATATCTCACGTTATCCCGATTATATCTCAGGTTATCTCACGTTATCCTGATTATATCTCACGTTATCTCACGTTATCCTGATTATATCTCACGTTATCCCGATTATATCTCACGTTATCTCACGTTATCCTGATTATATCTCACGTTATCTCACGTTATCGTGATTATATCTCACGTTATCCTGATTATATCTCACGTTATCTCACGTTATCCTGATTATATCTCACGTTATCCTGATTATATCTCACGTTATCCAGATTATATCTCACGTTATCTCACGTTATCCTGATTATATCTCAGGTTATCTCACGTTATACTGATTATATCTCACGTTATTCTGATTATATATCAAGTTATACTGATTATATCTCACATTATCCTGATTATATCTCACGTTATCCTGATTATATCTCACTTTATCCTGATTATATCTCACGTTATCCTGATTATATCTCAGGTTATCCTGATTACATCTCACGTTATCCTGATTATATCTCACGTTATCCCGATTATATCTGACGTTATCCTGATTATATCTCACGTTATCCTGATTATATCTCACTTTATCCTGATTATATCTCACGTTATCCTGATTATATCTCACGTTATCCTGATTATATCTCAGGTTATCCTGATTACATCTCACGTTATCCTGATTATATCTCACGTTATCCTGATTATATCTCACGTTATCCTGATTATATCTCACGTTATCTCACGTTATACTGATTATATCTCACGTTATCCTGATTATATCTCACGTTATCCTGATTATATCTCACGTTATCCCGATTATATCTCACGTTATCCTGATTATATCTCACGTTATTCTGATTATATATCACGTTATTCTGATTATATCTCACGTTATCCCGATTATATCTCACGTTATCCTGATTATATCTCATGTTATCCCGATTATATCTCACGTTATCCTGATTATATCTCACGTTATCTTGATGATATCTCACGTTATCCTGATTATATCTCACGTTATCCTGATTATATCTCACGTTATCCTGATTATATCTCACGTTATCTTGATTATATCTCACGTTATCCTGATTATATCTCACGTTATCCTGATTATATCTCACGTTATCCCAATTATATCTCACGTTATCCCGATTATATCTCACGTTATCTCATGTTATCTTGACTATATCACGTTATCCTGATTATATCTCACGTTACCTGATTATATCTCACGTTATCTTGATTATATCTCACGTTATCTCATGTTATCTTGACTATATCACGTTATCCTGATTATATCTCACGTTATCCTGATTATATCTCACGTTATCCCAATTATATCTCACGTTATCTCATGTTATCTTGACTATATCACGTTATCCTGATTATATCTCACGTTATCTTGACTATATCACGTTATCCTGATTATATCTCACGTTATCCCGATTATATCTCACGTTATCCTGATTATATCTCACGTTATCCCGATTATATCTCACGTTATCCCGATTATATCTCACGTTATCCTGATTATATCTCACATTATCTTGATTATATCTCACGTTATCCCGATTATATCTCACGTTATCTTGACTATATCACGTTATCCTGATTATATCTCACGTTATCCCGATTATATCTCACGTTATCCCGATTATATCTCATGTTATCCCGATTATATCTCACGTTATCCCGATTATATCTCACGTTATCCTGATTATATCTCACGTTATCCCGATTATATCTCAGGTTATCCTGATTATATCTCAGGTTATCCCGATTATATCTCAGGTTATCCTGATTATATCTCACGTTATCTTGATTATATCTCACATTATCTTGATTATATCACACGTTATCCTGATTGTATCTCATGTTATCCCGATTATATCTCACGTTATCCTGATTGTATCTCATGTTATCCCGATTATATCTCACGTTATCCTGATTATATCTCACGTTATCTTGATTATATCTCGTTATCCCGATTATATCTCACGTTATCCCGATTATATCTCACGTTATCCTGATTGTATCTCATGTTATCCCGATTATATCTCACGTTATCCCGATTATATCTCACGTTATCTTGATTATATCTCGTTATCCCGATTATATCTCACGTTATCCCGATTATATCTCACGTTATCCCGATTATATCTCACGTTATCCTGATTGTATCTCATGTTATCCCGATTATATCTCACGTTATCTTGATTATATCTCGTTATCCCGATTATATCTCACGTTATCCCGATTATATCTCACGTTATCCCGATTATATCTCATGTTATCCCGATTATATCTCACGTTATCCCGATTATATCTCACGTTATCCCGATTATATCTCAGGTTATCCCGATTATATCTCACGTTATCCCGATTGTATCTCACGTTATCCCGATTATATCTCACGTTATCCCGATTGTATCTCACGTTATCCTGATTGTATCTCATGTTATCCCGATTATATCTCACGTTATCTTGATTATATCTCGTTATCCCGATTATATCTCACGTTATCCCGATTATATCTCACGTTATCCCGATTATATCTCATGTTATCCCGATTATATCTCACGTTATCCCGATTATATCTCACGTTATCCCGATTATATCTCACGTTATCCCGATTATATCTCACGTTATCCCGATTATATCTCAGGTTATCCCGATTATATCTCACGTTATCCCGATTGTATCTCACGTTATCCCGATTATATCTCATGTTATCCCGATTATATCTCACGTTATCCCGATTATATCTCACGTTATCCCGATTATATCTCAGGTTATCCCGATTATATCTCATGTTATCCCGATTGTATCTCACGTTATCTTGATTATATCTCACGTTATCCTGATTATATCTCACGTTATCTTGATTATATCTCACGTTATCTTGATTATATCTCACGTTATCTTGATTATATCTCGTTATCCCGATTATATCTCACGTTATCCCGATTATATCTCAGGTTATCCCGATTATATCTCACGTTATCCCGATTATATCTCAGGTTATCCCGATTATATCTCAGGTTATCCCGATTGTATCTCACGTTATCTTGATTATATCTCACGTTATCCTGATTATATCTCACGTTATCTTGATTATATCTCACGTTATCTTGATTATATCTCACGTTATCTTGATTATATCTCGTTATCCCGATTATATCTCATGTTATCCCGATTGTATCTCACGTTATCTTGATTATATCTCACGTTATCCTGATTATATCTCACGTTATCTTGATTATATCTCACGTTATCTTGATTATATCTCACGTTATCTTGATTATATCTCGTTATCCCGATTATATCTCACGTTATCCCGATTATATCTCACGTTATCCCGATTATATCTCACGTTATCCCGATTATATCTCACGTTATCCCGATTGTATCTCACGTTATCTTGATTATATCTCACGTTATCTTGATGATATCTCAGGTTATCCCGATTATTTCTCAGGTTATCTTGATTATATCTCGTTATCCCGATTATATCTCAGGTTATCCCGATTATATCTCAGGTTATCCTGATTATATCTCAGGTTATCCCGATTATTTCTCAGGTTATCCTGATTATATCTCACGTTATCTTGATGATATCTCACGTTATCCCGATTATATCTGACGTTATCCCGATTATATCTCACGTTATCCCGATTATATCTCAGGTTATCCCGATTATATCTCAGGTTATCCCGATTATATCTCACGTTATCCCGATTATATCTCACGTTATCCTGATTATATCTCACGTTATCCTGATTATATCTCACTTTATCCTGATTATATCTCACGTTTTCCCGATTATATCTCAGGTTATCCCGATTATATCTCACGTTATCCTGATTATATCTCAGGTTATCCTGATTATATCTCACGTTATCCTGATTATATCTCACGTTATCCCGATTATATCTCACGTTATCCTGATTATATCTCACGTTATCCTGATTATATCTCACGTTATCCTGATTATATCTCACGTTATCCTGATTATATCTCACTTTATCCTGATTATATCTCACGTTATCTCACGTTATCTTGATTATATCTCACGTTATCCCGATTATATCTCATGTTATCCTGATTATATCTCACTTTATCCTGATTATATCTCACGTTATCCTGATTATATCTCACGTTATCCCGATTATATCTCACGTTATCCCGATTATATCTCACGTTATCCTGATTATATCTCAGGTTATCCTGATTATATCTCATGTTATCCTGATTATATCTCACGTTATCTTGATTATATCTCACGTTATCCCGATTATATCTCACGTTATCCTGATTATATCTCACGTTATCCTGATTATATCTCACGTTATCCTGATTATATCTCACGTTATCCTGATTATATCTCACGTTATCCTGATTATATCTCACTTTATCCTGATTATATCTCACGTTATCTCACGTTATCTTGATTATATCTCACGTTATCCCGATTATATCTCATGTTATCCTGATTATATCTCACGTTATCCTGATTATATCTCACTTTATCCTGATTATATCTCACGTTATCTCACGTTATCTTGATTATATCTCACGTTATCCCGATTATATCTCATGTTATCCTGATTATATCTCACGTTATCTTGATTATATCTCACGTTATCCCGATTATATCTCATGTTATCCTGATTATATCTCATGTTATCCTGATTATATCTCACGTTATCCTGATTATATCTCACGTTATCCTGATTATATCTCACGTTATTCTGATTATATCTCATGTTATCCTGATTATATCTCACGTTATCTCACGTTATCTTGATTATATCTCACGTTATCCCGATTATATCTCATGTTATCCTGATTATATCTCATGTTATCCTGATTATATCTCACGTTATCCTGATTATATCTCACATTATCTTGATTATATCTCAGGTTATCCCGATTATATCTCATGTTATCCTGATTATATCTCACGTTATCCTGATTATATCTCATGTTATCCTGATTATATCTCACGTTATCTCACGTTATCCTGATTATATCTCACGTTATTCTGATTATATCTCATGTTATCCTGATTATATCTCACGTTATCCCGATTATATCTCATGTTATCCTGATTATATCTCATGTTATCCTGATTATATCTCACGTTATCCCAATTATATCTCATGTTATCCTGATTATATCTCACGTTATCCTGATTATATCTCACGTTATTCTGATTATATCTCATGTTATCCTGATTATATCTCATGTTATCCTGATTATATCTCACGTTATCTTGATTATATCTCACGTTATCCCGATTATATCTCATGTTATCCTGATTATATCTCATGTTATCCTGATTATATCTCACGTTATCCTGATTATATCTCACGTTATCCTGATTATATCTCACGTTATTCTGATTATATCTCATGTTATCCTGATTATATCTCACGTTATCTCACGTTATCTTGATTATATCTCACGTTATCCCGATTATATCTCATGTTATCCTGATTATATCTCATGTTATCCTGATTATATCTCACGTTATCCTGATTATATCTCACATTATCTTGATTATATCTCAGGTTATCCCGATTATATCTCATGTTATCCTGATTATATCTCACGTTATCCTGATTATATCTCATGTTATCCTGATTATATCTCACGTTATCTCACGTTATCCTGATTATATCTCACGTTATTCTGATTATATCTCATGTTATCCTGATTATATCTCATGTTATCCTGATTATATCTCATGTTATCCTGATTATATCTCATGTTATCCTGATTATATCTCACGTTATCTCACGTTATCTTGATTATATCTCACGTTATCCCGATTATATCTCATGTTATCCTGATTATATCTCATGTTATCCTGATTATATCTCACGTTATCCCAATTATATCTCATGTTATCCTGATTATATCTCACGTTATCCTGATTATATCTCACGTTATTCTGATTATATCTCATGTTATCCTGATTATATCTCACGTTATCTCACGTTATCTTGATTATATCTCACGTTATCCCGATTATATCTCATGTTATCCTGATTATATCTCATGTTATCCTGATTATATCTCACGTTATCCTGATTATATCTCACATTATCTTGATTATATCTCAGGATATCCCGATTATATCTCATGTTATCCTGATTATATCTCATGTTATCCTGATTATATCTCACGTTATCTCACGTTATCCTGATTATATCTCACGTTATCCCGATTATATCTCACGTTATCCCGATTATATCTCATGTTATCCTGATTATATCTCACGTTATCCTGATTATATCTCATGTTATCCTGATTATATCTCATGTTATCCTGATTACATCTCATGTTATCCTGATTATATCTCATGTTATCCTGATTACATCTCATGTTATCCTGATTATATCTCATGCGTTGCATGAACACTCGTCTTAGTTATGGTTGATTTTCACGCACTGGTTTAGGTTTGCCTGTTTGGTCTTTTCTGAAATGATATAACCTCCATCAGTGGAGAATAAGGGGTTGCTTTAGAATAAAAGGGGGCCCAGCACACACTTAAAAGCAGCCAAATGTTAACCCCCAGCAGGTGAATATGTTTTACCCGGATAATGTATCTCCAGCAGAGTTTCTGAGACTTGTAGCATCACTTTGTGCTGGTTTGTTCAGCATTTCTACTTTAAATGGGATGAATCATGCAGTGTCCTCTTTGTTTTGGTTGTTTCCAACATAATCAGTCGAGTTACATGCAAAGCTGAGTCAAGCTCATACATGTCCAAGTGTACATACGTGTTATAATGACTGAAGTATGTCCAGCACCACGATGCTGTGAGTAAAAGCAGTTCTATACGTTTTTATCGTGGAACTGCAGAGACGTCGTCTTTAAGCTATTTTAAAGGTGATTTAAGCAGATGAGACGTTGGTTATTAAGTCAGGATTTTAGCGACAGTCGGACTTGACACGTAGTCACAATTTCTGAGGCTGTGGGAATTCATTAAAATACGCTTTATGGTTTTTACTGAAGACACAGAAAGATGAAGTTTGGAGCATGAACAATGCTCCAAACCTTAAAAAAAAAACCTTTGAAAGATGAAGACCTTCACCCGTCAGAGTCCAGCTGAGAGATTTGATCCTCAACCACATCATCTGGGTGTCACTTTCCAGTCAGGTCTGGAGAAAAACAAACTACTAAATGAGTTTGTTTCCTCCCTCCGTAGATCAGGAGGGATCTGTGGAGGTTTGCAACACTTTGTCAGGGTTTAGGGGGAAAGAGAGGAGCTCAGATGGACCAAGCAATGGAGGGACAGCATACAACTCTATAAAATGAGATTAAAACAATGCAATGAAGAAAAAGGGAAATATTTTCAGTTTGGTGAAGACAAGATGAGCTTCTATGTCTTCTTTAAACATTTTTACCTGATCTGAAGCGATCAGGTCTGCAAAATCCTGTTTTTATTCTAATTGCTTTCCTCATTAAACCATAAACAGAGTAAGGTTGATAAATATAAAATCTTACCGTACATGAGGACAGCTCCTTCAGCTCACATCCACACTGTCCATCTCACACATATCTGTGGTTAATCCACTTCACACGCACAGCAGGCTCCGCCCTCTTTCATTCATCATCATCGCTGAAGTAAAGCTCATATCTCAGCGGCTGATTAAACATCAGAAAATGAGGCTGAAGCTGCTTTTACATCACAACTGCTGGCTTTAATTCCAGGTTTCACATCCTGTTTGTTAATGAGTTTGTTACAACACAGTGTCGTAGTAAGGTTTTTCTGTGTGTGTGTTTGTGTGATCCGGGCCATGTGCAGCAGCTCAGCGCTCCATAATCTGCTCTGGATTTATTCATCATTCCAGCTGAAACACACCAGAAATCTGCAGAAGTGGAGCTGCAACGATGGCTGGGGTCTGTTCTGGGCTTATCTGCTGACCGATATGCAAAGATGCTGCAGGAGGCCCTTCAAGCTGCTACAGTGTCTCAGGAGGGCCAAACCAAACACTGGCTCAACAGTGGGTCTTTCCCCTGGTTTCTCCGTCACTACGACCTTCAAACTGCAGCTTTAAATCGATTTAGCCATCATTTTCCTAATAAAGCAAATAGTTTTATCCAAAGTTTCCAGCTGGATTTGTGGATTGACATGAGATACACGTCCAATAAAAAGATTATGTGACTCGATTGAGAAACAACTGATCAGAACAGGCTGCAGAAGGAAGTCATAACCTTCTGATACAGACCAGGATTACTTTGATAAAACTGCTGCATTTTCATTTTTTGGTACGATTTCAAAGGTTTACCCAAGAGAACGACTACTAGCTATTAAATGCTAGCAGCAAACACTGAAAACATCCTTCTGGAACATTGCTTATGGACTTTAAAACATGAGACTCAAGCTTTTACTTTCTTGGCTTTAGTTAGTGTTTGATTAGGTTTAGTCATAAATTATCCTTGGGTAGGTTTAGGAAAAGCAGAATCCATGTTTCATAATGTTAAACCATCAGATTGTCACTTTGTTTATGCGACATTCTGAAAAAAGGTACTTTTCTGCATTGATCTGACAAAAAAGGTCAGAAAGATTTATTACTCCTATTGGACCGAAAATAACCAAAGGAGCTCAGAGCCTGAACACTTCTGTAAATGAGAGACTTTAACCTCTGATCTCTCAGTGTCACGGTTTAGGTTTTGATCCTCTTGTTTTCAGGTTCTTTGTTATGTTTCAGGTTCTTTTCCAGGTTCCGGGTTCAGTTCTTGTCGTGTTTTTGTATGTTTTCCTGTTTTGTCACATTAAGTCTCACTCAGGTCACCTGTTTCTGTTCCACAGCTGCTCGTCTTCTCCAGTCACCTCCCACAGGATGTAGCTCCCTGGTTTCCTTCACTCATTCCTCACTTACCCCTCATGCCACAGCCACGTCTTGTTTCTAAGTCAGGTTATAGTTCCACGGTCTTATTCCTTTCAGTCTTGTTTTGTTCTCACAGTTTAGTATTTTAGATAATCCGGCTCAGCTTTCTGTTTCTGCCTTGTGGTTTTTGGAGTAAACCTTTTTGTGTCTGAAGGTCCTTCCTTCCTCGCACCAACGATCCTGACACTGAGGACGAGTTCTCACTCTGACATTCATTCATTCATTCATTCATTCATTCATTTAAATCAGACGGTTTAAAACTGAATCTACACCATGTAGTCTAAGGCATCCGAGTGACTATTCCACATGACTGAGTGAGTTTTTGACTGAAGCCACATGATGGTTTTCTTGATTGTTATCAATCCGATGAAGTGTAAGTATTACAAAGAGATAATCATCCCATGCAACATTATAATCTGACATAAAGTATTCTCAGTATCTGTCTCCATCTGTTTCTGTAAAAAACTGAAAGGCAAGCACAACGCTTCAGGAAAAACTGATTATGTGTCTTGAACTAAATTCTTGAGTTGACCTCCTTCACTGCAGCTGCTCCTGTAATGTTGTTAAACCGCAACATATCGCATTATGTCCCACATTTAACGGCCTCAACTGTGCTTCAGCCGGCAGGGGAAGGGCTGAGGGTCGAATGGACGTCTTACCTCCGGCTGTCTGGTGGTCAAACACAGAGCAGCAGTCCTGCAGCAGCTGACGAGGGGCCTGGGGTACGGTCGGCATGGCGACGACCCCTCGGGGCAGACTGGGAAAGCTGGGCAGAGTGGGTAGACTGGGCATGGTGATGCCTCTGGGCAGACTGGGAGGGTTGATGCCTCTGGGCAGGGAGCTGAGCAGGCCCGGCATGGACACCCCCCGCGGCAGGCTGGGGAAGCTGGGGAGAGTTCCCAGCATCTCCGTGGCGACCTCGCTTCGTCCTGACGGCAGCTGGAAGGTAGGAAGAGGTCCTGAGGAAGAAGAGAAGCTGGGAGTGAGAAGATGGAAAGTGTGAAATGAACAGAGGGATTGAAGGGAGAACCCCCCCCCCCACATTCCTCTGAACATTAACCCCTGCAGCTCAGCTTTATGTGAAGTGGCTCAAAGCCTTCAACATGATCACAGTCTGCTTAATTTGATCAATCTCACATTTATTTGGCATCTTTCAAAGACAGTTTCTCTTTTTTCAAGTTATCTTTGTGCAATTTCTGACATTTCTGACAATATAAAGTGAGATTACTGAACTAAAAATAAGAAGTCATAAGAAAGACAAAAGCTCAAGGACCATCTTTAGTTCAATTAAGTTAACAGACAAATCTTAAATATTCTTTAAAGGATACAAATCTGGAATATATCAGTAAGATGTGGCTCAGTCTGCATGTAAGTAACACGAATATCTTTGGCTTTGTCAGAATCATGTTGAATGAAAATAGGTCAGAGCTCCGGCCACCTTTGTGCAACTTTATATTCTCTATTTATATCGCTCTCTATATACTCTATTTACTCCCCCAGAAAGAAGGAAACTGCACTTCAAATCTCATAGTGTGAGATTTAGAATGATAAGAAACTGCTGAGATGTGGATGCTGTGTAAATTATTCGCTACAAAGAATGTTATCAGATCCTCTACCGAAGAAGAACTTTAAAGTAAAGCAGAAACTCTGAGCTCAATCACATTTCATTCGACATGCAGCCGACTGTACGTCGATGCAGCAGTTTCTGTTAAACGTTTATCACGAGAAGACTTCTCTGTGGAGAAGAAAGTGGCATCAAAGGAAAGATACAAGAAGCCTCAGAGCTCCTACCTGCTCGCCTCCAGCGCTGCTCTCCTGCAGCTGTTTTCCTCCAACACACAGAGAAACAGCTGCTTATATAACATCTGCTGAGCCTCTGCTGGTCAGCAGCTCAGATCAGTGATCAATAGGTGTGATCAATGCCCTGCTCTGCATGGGACCGCCTCTGACATCAGGGCACATGTTCTGGAATCTGCTTCATGTGCGAGAGTTAAAGTTTGATGAGTGAGAAGCTGCAGACCTCCTCCTCTTCATCAGGCTGCTGCGGTGCAGGAGGAGCTCCCCCTGCTGGTTGATGGGGGCATTGCAACAGTGGCACAAATAAAAATCAAACCTGGAACAATAACAGAAGCTACCATCAGCTGTTTTCATCCTCCAAGCAGTCAAGACTCAGAGTGTGCTTTGCATCCTAAACACTGAACCTTCACAGGTTCACAGAACATGACGGTACGTCACACGGTTTTGTTTTTCCACAAGTCAGGAGAACATGTTAGAAGGTGAGGAAGGAGATGGATTACTGACCACGATGCATGCACTCACCTCTCTGAACCCTCTGAAATACAGACGACACATCACTGCTGGGAAGTTCGACTCTTCTTACTGACTCGGATCTTTTACATTCGAACAGTAAATTGAACGAATCTTTTTTGGAGTCATTTTGTTTATTTTGAGTAATTTTGTTTACTTGTTTATTTCTCCAGCAGGTGGCGCCGCAGCCCTACTGAAACCTGGAAAGGAAACACACCATAAGGGACTTGGTCTGTCTCCTCCCTGCTGTCACATGACAGCTGGTGGAGGACAAGTGAATGTAAAGCTCACATTCATTTAGACAATTAGTAACACAATTAAGTGAGAAATACAGTAACAATAAGTTCCTTAAAATGTTATTTTTATTATTACTATTATTATATCATTTTTATTCTATTGTTTTATGGTAGAGTATTATTATATTATTATATACACAAGAACCGAAGACCACTAATTAATCATGATTTCATGACAAATGAATGAACATCACAAATCAGACATCATTCATTTCCTCCTTCGTTTCTCAGTCCACAGCCGCGAAGCTGAGCTGCCGTCACATGACAAATTAACTAAAGAACGATTCGGTTTGTGAACGAATCACTCACCGAGACGACTCGTTTATCCCGAGTCATTTAAAAGATTAGTTCATAAAGAACGAATCGTTCGCGAACGTCACATCACTTTTACAGATACACAAAAACAGATTGGATGGACAGGGCGTCCGATAACCTGAATAATTATTATATTAAACAAATTCCATAAACATTCAGCTCTGTGTTCATTTTATTGAGCATCAGTAACAAACAAAATGAACTGATTCAGTCAGTCTGAGTCAGAATCTGATCCCTTTAATGTGTGTGGGCTGACAGTTGGGTGCATGTAACACTGGAACCTCACGGAGGAAGTCTGGTGGCGTCTGAATCTGCTCCGTTTGGGTCAGAGCTGCAGCAGAAGTAGTGACTCTGAACAAGTTATTCCAGGATCAACAGCTTTTCCTGATATGTCAACTCGACAAAGAAGGTTCGGAGGTGGGAAAAGACTAAAAAACGACCTCAGTCACGTTAAAGCTTCAGTGGCTCTGCTGGACGCCGCTGTCCCTGCTACGTAAAGCCCTCCAAGCTCCTCCGCTAACTCCGCCTCCAGGTGGGCGTGGTCTGACGCGCCACCTTCAGCCGGCGCCCCGAGCGTCCTCCACCAAGGCCGCCGGCTCGCCTGCAGAGCGGCGTTGTGGGCATCGCGGGCTCGAGCGGCGATGGAACCCGACGGGCTCAGGAAAGCCTCCGCTTCTGTTGCCGTGACGGCGGAAAGGGGCGGGGCATCTGTGGGGGACAGCGTGATCACAGATGATGAAAAGCAGCTGAATCCGGGGCTCAAGCTTCTTCTCAACCTCAGATTCACTCTCAAGGCAGCAGCTGCAAACTTTCCCGACTTACAATCTGAGACAGATTTCAGCCTTTTAACCCCTAAATGTTCAGTTTATGTTCAACATGAGGAGCTCCAATGTGGTGATATTCTGTGCCAGATGTGTCTGCTGAGCAGAGGTTTGCTGTCGCTCTCCTTTGGCTTTTCAGCTCTAATCAAACCATTCAGAGCCTCCTGCAGCAGCATCTCACACATCTGATTAAAACCAGAGGAGGAATCAGTTTGTGTCTCAGGCCTTCTTCACAAACACTGGATCCTACAGCACCTGGAGGATGTGACATGACTCTGGTCCCACATCAGATAAACAGCGACTAAATCACCTAAATAATAACACACCTAAATCTATGAAGTTTCTGCCCTTTCAAAGTGAAACACACTCCCGTATTACGAGCTATTACAGATAAACCAGTGCACGTGCACGTGCACGTGCACGGATAGGTTCGTTTTCATGGCGTTGTGTGTGTGTGTGTGAGAAACACCTCGAAGCAGCCCCAGCTGTGTGTGTGTGTGAGCCAGCAGAGCCTCCACCCGCTGCTCCTCCCTCCTCTGCTGAGCTCCTCTCTGCAGCTCCACCTGCAGCAGCAGCTGCACCTCCTCATGGAGGGAGGCACACTCCCCAGGAGACACGCGGGATGACTGCACACACACACACACACACACACACACACACACACACACACACACACACACACACACACACACACACACACACACACACACACACACACACACACACACACACACACACACACACACGTCAGCAGCATGCAGAGCATCGTGCACGTGATGATGGTTTGTTGAATTCAGATTCTCACTCGGTGCACGGCGGTGTACTCCTCCACCTGCTGCTTTAGCTCCGCCCTCCGGCCGTCTGTCAAACCTTCCTGACCAATCCAGAGAGGGCTGAAGGGCGGGGCCCTGGCTGATCGACGCTTTTCTAGAAAGCGGCGCACCTGGGAGAGCAGACACAGCGAGGACCATTAAACTTCTCACTGATCCTGCCCGTCAGAGGAGAGGAAGGTTTCATCATCTGCTGTGTGTGAACGGGTTATGAGGGGTATCTGAGGGTCCTCAGAAGTATAGACAGACCTACCGCTCTCTGCAGAGTCCTGGCAGCCTGCTGCTGTGTGTGCGACTGTCTCAGGGTGAATCGGAGTGTGTTGTTGTAGCGGCGTCTCTCTCTGAAGCCTCTCCAGAAGCTCTGGATCACCACCGCCGCCCGCCGCTGGCACTCCTGCAGGTATGTCTGCACCTGCTCTGAACACACACACACACAGGTTTTTTACTTCTTTCTATCGCTCTGAAACAGCACTCTGTGTCCGCCTGTCCATGCAGGAACCAAGAGACTAATAAAGTTGTGGATTTAAATACGTTCAAAATGAGTGGGTTCCTGAATCAGAACCCTTTCCCCTTAATTAACGTGTCCCCATCACCTAAAACTGTTTCACATTATTTGGCTCAGAGGAGAATAAATCTGCCACAGATCTCTTTAAATATGATCGATGACACATATTTACACATTACATCCTGCATTCTGGCACAGATACAAACATTTGGCAGAACAAACAGAACAGAAGGCTGATTAAATAAAATAAAACTGTAGCATTCATCTGTATTGTGGTGCTTGACAAAGGTTTCCACAGTAATCCCTTGTCCATGTGCTTCTATCAGCTGCTGATGAATGACGGTTCATTCGTCTGAGGGGTCAGAGGTCACGGGGTCCAGCTTAGGCTTGCTCCCTCGTCCTTTACACTGAAACTCCTCCAGATTCCCTGAATGCTTTCATGATTTTCTGCTCTGTAGAGGCAGAAATATGCAGATCCCTTCCAGTCTTTCTCTGAGGAACTTTGTTTTTAACACTCAAATGTATCTTTGCTCCTCAAAGCCTTCCATGGATCGCCTGTTTGAAATAACTAAATATGAACTTTGTTTTGCAGACCTAAAACAGAAAGACCACACTTTTTCAGCTCTTCTTCTGTATTACAGCTGCTCCAGTAACTCATGACTCAGGTACTTTAAAGAGGCTCACAAGGAGCAGCAGAGCCTGCCTGTACCTCTTCCTTGTGTTTGTGTTCATTTGCCTCCAGCACACAGAGATTCAGCGTAAAACACCGGATGAGTGATGGTGGACAGACAGAGAGAGCTCACCAGGAGGAAGCAGCTGCAGCAGGCGTCTCTGTTTCTGGTGGAACTCCCTTCGGGCTCGTTGCCGCCTCACACACACCTACAAAACATTTCACAGGCTTCATTCAAACGCATTCAGAGTGAGGCAGAAAAGCTGCTCTCAAAACTCTCTGAACAGCCTCCAGCTGATCCAAAACCCTGCAGCCAGAGTTCTGCTGAGATCCAACAGCAGAGATCATGTTTCTCCAGTTTTAGCTTCTCTTCATTGGCTCCCTGTTAGATTCAGAATAGAATTTAAGGTTCTTCTCCTCACATATAAAGCTCTTAATGACAGGTTTCCTTGTGGTTCCCAGAGTTTCTAAAAGCAGAATGGGAGGCAGAGCCTTCAGTTATCAGGCCCCTAAAAGCAGAATGGGAGGCAGAGCCTTCAGTTATCAGGCCCCTAAAAGCAGAATGGGAGGCAGAGCCTTCAGTTATCAGGCCCCTAAAAGCAGAATGGGAGGCAGAGCCTTCAGTTATCAGGCCCCTAAAAGCAGAATGGGAGGCAGAGCCTTCAGTTATCAGGCCTCTAAAAGCAGAATGGGAGGCAGAGCCTTCAGTTATCAGGCCCCTAAAAGCAGAATGGGAGGCAGAGCCTTCAGTTATCAGGCCCCTAAAAGCAGAATGGGAGGCAGAGCCTTCAGTTATCAGGCCCCTAAAAGCAGAATGGGAGGCAGAGCCTTCAGTTATCAGGCCCCTAAAAGCAGAATGGGAGGCAGAGCCTTCAGTTATCAGGCCCCTAAAAGCAGAATGGGAGGCAGAGCCTTCAGTTATCAGGCCCCTAAAAGCAGAATGGGAGGCAGAGCCTTCAGTTATCAGGCCCCTAAAAGCAGAATGGGAGGCAGAGCCTTCAGTTATCAGGCCCCTAAAAGCAGAATGGGAGGCAGAGCCTTCAGTTATCAGGCCCCTAAAAGCAGAATGGGAGGCAGAGCCTTCAGTTATCAGGCCCCTAAAAGCAGAATGGGAGGCAGAGCCTTCAGTTATCAGGCCCCTAAAAGCAGAATGGGAGGCAGAGCCTTCGGTTATCAGGCCCCTAAAAGCAGAATGGGAGGCAGAGCCTTCACTTATCAGGCCCCTAAAAGCAGAATGGGAGGCAGAGCCTTCAGTTATCAGGCCCCTAAAAGCAGAATGGGAGGCAGAGCCTTCAGTTATCAGGCCCCTAAAAGCAGAATGGGAGGCAGAGCCTTCAGTTATCAGGCCCCTAAAAGCAGAATGGGAGGCAGAGCCTTCAGTTATCAGGCCCCTAAAAGCAGAATGGGAGGCAGAGCCTTCAGTTATCAGGCCCCTAAAAGCAGAATGGGAGGCAGAGCCTTCAGTTATCAGGCCCCTAAAAGCAGAATGGGAGGCAGAGCCTTCAGTTATCAGGCCCCTAAAAGCAGAATGGGAGGCAGAGCCTTCAGTTATCAGGCCCCTAAAAGCAGAATGGGAGGCAGAGCCTTCAGTTATCAGGCCCCTAAAAGCAGAATGGGAGGCAGAGCCTTCAGTTATCAGGCCCCTAAAAGCAGAATGGGAGGCAGAGCCTTCAGTTATCAGGCCCCTAAAAGCAGAATGGGAGGCAGAGCCTTCACTTATCAGGCCCCTAAAAGCAGAATGGGAGGCAGAGCCTTCACTTATCAGGCCCCTAAAAGCAGAATGGGAGGCAGAGCCTTCAGTTATCAGGCCCCTAAAAGCAGAATGGGAGGCAGAGCCTTCACTTATCAGGCCCCTAAAAGCAGAATGGGAGGCAGAGCCTTCACTTATCAGGCCCCTAAAAGCAGAATGGGAGGCAGAGCCTTCACTTATCAGGCCCCTAAAAGCAGAATGGGAGGCAGAGCCTTCACTTATCAGGCCCCTAAAAGCAGAACAGGAGGCAGAGCCTTCAGTTATCAGGCCCCTAAAAGCAGAATGGGAGGCAGAGCCTTCAGTTATCAGGCCCCTAAAAGCAGAATGGGAGGCAGAGCCTTCAGTTATCAGGCCCCTAAAAGCAGAATGGGAGGCAGAGCCTTCACTTATCAGGCCCCTAAAAGCAGAATGGGAGGCAGAGCCTTCAGTTATCAGGCCCCTAAAAGCAGAATGGGAGGCAGAGCCTTCAGTTATCAGGCCCCTAAAAGTAGAATGGGAGGCAGAGCCTTCAGTTATCAGGCCCCTAAAAGTAGAATGGGAGGCAGAGCCTTCAGTTATCAGGCCCCTAAAAGCAGAATGGGAGGCAGAGCCTTCAGTTATCAGGCCCCTAAAAGCAGAATGGGAGGCAGAGCCTTCAGTTATCAGGCCCCTAAAAGCAGAATGGGAGGCAGAGCCTTCAGTTATCAGGCCCCTAAAAGCAGAATGGGAGGCAGAGCCTTCAGTTATCAGGCCCCTAAAAGCAGAATGGGAGGCAGAGCCTTCAGTTATCAGGCCCCTAAAAGCAGAATGGGAGGCAGAGCCTTCAGTTATCAGGCCCCTCTCTGTGGAACCAGCTGCCAGTTTGGCTTCAGGAAGCAGACACCCTCTCTACCTTTAAGATCAGGCTGAAACTTTCCTTTCTGATAAAGCTTATAGTTAGGGATGGCTCAGGTGAGCCTGAAACATCCCATAGTTCTGCTGCTATAGGCCCAGCCTGCTGGGGGAGCTCCCATGATGCACCTCTCCTCCCTCTGCTCTCTTTACTCTCTAATATCCATCAACAAACTGGTAAAAAAAATGTTTTCTGTTCTGTTTTCTTTTAAGAAACATTGAAGAAAAATGTAAAAATACTGATAAGAAATTCAAAACTATATGAAAACATTAATAAACTGTCCATATGTTGTAGAAATGAAGAGGAATAAGTCATTTGAAGCAGATTTCTCACAAACTCATTGATTGATCCAGTCAACGGATTCCATCTCTGAGCTCTGTGAACTCCACATATTGATCCGCTGCGATCAGCTAATCAGAGTCTTCACTCAGAGCCCATCGAGGCTTTCATTGTTCTGTTATCCTCCATGGAAAAAGAAAAACACTTACCTGATACCTAAGCTCCTCCTCCCACTGCTGCGCCTCTTTCTGCTGCTGCTGCTGCCGCCTGCGAGCCCTGAAATGATGCCACAGTGTAGGAAATCAAGCTAAAGAAAGCCAACGTATCGAGATGGTAGACATGACTGAAGCAGCACTGCAAGCGTCAAAGAGTCCCAAAGCTGTTAAAATGTAAAAGTGAAAGAAATCAGACGCTTCAGCCTGAGTGGGGAACAAAGTTGTCTCATCAGGTCACATCCTCTGATTTTCCATCTACGCAGGCTGACATGAAGGACTGAGACTGCCATTATAAGAAATGAACACAAGAACATACAAATGAGCCAATAAATAAATTAATACATCAATAAATGCTTTTTAAGTAACGTAAAATATTCATTTGTGCAATTATGAAAGAACAGAACAAATAAATGAATGTTTCTACTTTAATTCAAATGTACAGAATGAATTTACTGTTCTGTCATTTCCTCTAACGTGTGTGTGTGTGCGTGCACGTGTGTGCGTGCACGTGTGCGCGTGTGTCAGACGCCTGACACGGGCACAGTTTGGTCCTCTTCCAGTGTTTGGCACCATTTTGTGAAACAGGATGTTTGCATCCAGGAGATGAACCAATAGGTGAGAAGCTGAGCTATGACACATCCTTAAGGACCGCCCCCTCATTTGCATAATGACAGAGAAGAGCATCGAGGAATAGCCGATGTGCTGAAAACAAAGTAAATAACTAATAAATATTAATTTACTTCAAATCATATCAACGAATAATCATCACAGAAATGAACATTTGACTTTACTCATGAATGTATTGATGTAGCTTTGGATTGTGACGGTTTCCGTCCTTCATACAGATGAAACGACATCATCAGACCTGTGAGTGCATTTAGTCTAAGGATCAAACTGAGGATAAACTCTTCTCCCCCTGAGCCTTGGTTAAGAATTCACAAACAACTCACTAATGTTTCAACAAAGAAAATCATTTGTTTTCCTTCCATAACACAGAGACCCGTGAAGCTGATGATGAATCTCAGGGTGGATTGACAGGGTCAACAGGCCCCTCCGACCTTTGCTTGCATCTGGGTCATCGTCCCGTTAAAAAGACACAAAAACCCGATCAGTGATGACCACGGGAGGGAGAATTGGTGTCATAAAGCTCTGCAATTCTTCACCGAAACAACCGAAAACCCAATTAATTCACATCACTCACATAGTTCCAGGCGCTTTGTGCAGCTACAGAAACTACAAAGACACCCGAAGGAAGCGAGAAAACAAAGTACAGATCTGCCTCCTTTCATGATATTTTTAGGCTTCATCTCCTCTCTGAAGGTACGCCATCGGGGAGTCGCTACCTGTATCTCCTCTGCAGCGCGCTGACGGCTCTGTTGAGGCTCTTCACTCTGCGTCGGGTCCGATGCGACCTCCACGCCGCCTGGATCACGCACGCCGCCCGCACCTGCTCTCTGCTCGCCTGCAGCACACAGACACGGCACGCCGTCAGTTACCTGAAACTGGCTGAAACCGAAGAAACTTTTTATTCGTTTCTTTAATTACGTGAAACTATTTTCTACAGAGCAAATATTTTTCAAGACTTCGAATAATTTCCTAAAAAACTAAAGTCAGAGGCGTCTGTCAGACCTCAGACGGAGTCCGAATGTCCGCTCCTGATTGGACGAGTGCGATCAGCTTATCCACGTCCTGATCGAAGCCCCGCCCCCTCCAGTCTTTGCTCAGGAGGCTGTCCAGACCTGCAGGAGGACAGAGAGTCACCTCTGACTCCACCGCTCATACAACCAGTCTCACCTGCTGATCCGCGTGTGTGACCTCTGACCTTTGAAGCTGAGGAGGAGGGGCTGGAGGCGGAGCCCCAGCTGACTGGCCATGAGAAGCATCAGCCTGACGGAGGCTCCGCCCACCGCAGAGTAGGAGCTGAAAGCTAGCTGTCCGACAGCCTCGTTGAGAAGCAGCAGCACCGAGTCCTCGCTCAGAGCAGAGAAGAAGTCCCTGTGATCAGGAAAGAGATACAGCAGTTACTCAGAGTTGTTTATCACTTGCTGGAGACCCTAAAAACTCGTCGTTATGTTTGAGGAATGCGGAACCTCTGGTGGATGTGAAGTGTCAGAGAATGTGTCTCGTTTTCTAACTCTAACCAATTATTTCTGGTTTCAAACTGTAAACCAAGTACTTTTGCTGCCCAAACACAACCAGGAAGGTCAGACAGACCGTCGTCACCCTGGCAACCAAAAAAGCAAAAGCAAATGTTGAGTATGAGGGTGAAGTTGTAAGAGGAAGCCCTGGTGGAGTCCAACGCACTGATGCAGACCGCTCTCGCTTTGGTTGTCCAGAATTCAGTCTCTGTGTACAGGCCCCTCGTCACAGACCCTTTCCGGGGTTTTCATGGATCTTGGATCTCAGGATCTTGAGGTACACATGTAGTTTGGGAACCTCAGGGTTACATCTCTGCTTTTTGCAGATCACGTGGCTCTGTTGGCTTCTTTGAGCCATGATTCAGCTGCACTGGAGCGGTTCACAGCTGGGACGAAGGTCAGCTCTTCCAAATCCAAAGTTCTTAACCAGAAGAAGGATGGAGCGCTCCCTCTGGGTCGGGATGAGTCTCTGCCTCAGCTGCAGCAGTTTCAGCATCTCTGGTTCTGGTTCTGGACCCTCCGGGTCGGGATGAGTCTCTGCCTCAGCTGGAGCAGTTTCAGCATCTCTGGACCTGGTTCTGATCCTCCGGGTCGGGCTGAGTCTCTGCCTCAGCTGGAGCAGTTTCAGCATCTCTGGACCTGGTTCTGATCCTCCGGGTCGGGCTGAGTCTCTGCCTCAGCTGGAGCAGTTTCAGCATCTCTGGACCTGGTTCTGGACCCTCCGGGTCGGGATGAGTCTCTGCCTCAGCTGGAGGAGTTTCAGCATCTCTGGACCTGGTTCTGGACCCTCCGGGTCGGGATGAGTCTCTGCCTCAGCTGGAGCAGTTTCAGCATCTCTGGACCTGGTTCTGGACCCTCCGGGTCGGGATGAGTCTCTGCCTCAGCTGGAGCAGTTTCAGCATCTCTGGACCTGGTTCTGGACCCTCCGGGTCGGGATGAGTCTCTGCCTCAGCTGGAGCAGTTTCAGCATCTCTGGACCTGGTTCTGGACCCTCCGGGTCGGGATGAGTCTCTGCCTCAGCTGGAGCAGTTTCAGCATCTCTGGACCTGGTTCTGATCCTCCGGGTCGGGCTGAGTCTCTGCCTCAGCTGGAGCAGTTTCAGCATCTCTGGACCTGGTTCTGGACCCTCCGGGTCGGGCTGAGTCTCTGCCTCAGCTGGAGCAGTTTCAGCATCTCTGGACCTGGTTCTGGACCCTCCGGGTCGGGATGAGTCTCTGCCTCAGCTGGAGCAGTTTCAGCATCTCTGGACCTGGTTCTGATCCTCCGGGTCGGGCTGAGTCTCTGCCTCAGCTGGAGCAGTTTCAGCATCTCTGGACCTGGTTCTGATCCTCCGGGTCGGGCTGAGTCTCTGCCTCAGCTGGAGCAGTTTCAGCATCTCTGGACCTGGTTCTGATCCTCCGGGTCGGGCTGAGTCTCTGCCTCAGCTGGAGCAGTTTCAGCATCTCTGGACCTGGTTCTGATCCTCCGGGTCGGGCTGAGTCTCTGCCTCAGCTGGAGCAGTTTCAGCATCTCTGGACCTGGTTCTGATCCTCCGGGTCGGGCTGAGTCTCTGCCTCAGCTGGAGCAGTTTCAGCATCTCTGGACCTGGTTCTGATCCTCCGGGTCGGGCTGAGTCTCTGCCTCAGCTGGAGCAGTTTCAGCATCTCTGGACCTGGTTCTGATCCTCCGGGTCGGGATGAGTCTCTGCCTCAGCTGGAGCAGTTTCAGCATCTCTGGACCTGGTTCTGATCCTCCGGGTCGGGCTGAGTCTCTGCCTCAGCTGGAGCAGTTTCAGCATCTCTGGACCTGGTTCTGATCCTCCGGGTCGGGATGAGTCTCTGCCTCAGCTGGAGCAGTTTCAGCATCTCTGGACCTGGTTCTGATCCTCCGGGTCGGGCTGAGTCTCTGCCTCAGCTGGAGCAGTTTCAGCATCTCTGGACCTGGTTCTGAACCTCCGGGTCGGGCTGAGTCTCTGCCTCAGCTGGAGCAGTTTCAGCATCTCTGGACCTGGTTCTGATCCTCCGGGTCGGGATGAGTCTCTGCCTCAGCTGGAGCAGTTTCAGCATCTCTGGTTCTGGTTCTCAGTGATGGTGAGTTGGATCAGAGATGGACAGACGGATCGGGGCTTCGTCAGCAGCAATGAGGGCGCAGACCCAGAACTCAGTGCAGGGATTATATATCCCATCTGGCCTGGGACACCTCAGGATCCCCCAGGAGGAGCTGGAGAGGGATGCTGGGTTTCCTCAAAATAATAAGATAATGGAAGGTACAACCAGCTGGTTTTGATTTCTCACCCAAACTAAGTAGTTTTATTGCTTGAAGTCAATCATGAGGCGACAAAACTGTGTCACATCTGAGTCCCGCTGACCCATGCCAGGCTGGGCAGTCTGGTACAGGCCAGCACCTCTGAAGTCTTATTGACATCGTATTATTCAACGATATTTAATTCTACATGTTGTCCTGAAGTTGTGCCACAGTTCAAGCTGTTGTACATCATCACATTATCCACTGTTCAAATGTTAAAGGAACATTTGAGAATGATGTTCACTTTTTAGGACTCTGCTGCATCTAACAGCTGTTTTATATGGTGTCATAGTTTATCTCTAACAGTGTAACCCTTAACTGAGTTTTATCAAGTAAAAACTGTGTATCACAGCATTTCCGGTCGTGTGCGGTGTTCATGTGTGTCACCTGCTGGCTGATCCAGTTTGAATCCACAGCTGGATGCAGCGCAGAGAAACAGTGGCATCATCACACATCTGGATTTGCTCATAGTGGACAGAGTTGAGGACTGAAGAGGCACATGAGAGGAGCAACATTCTCAGACATGATCAGGTGTACGTTACGTTATAAATTATAACTGCAGTTGCACTCAAACTAAGAGCAGGTGGAATCACATGTTTGTCTGGAGATCAATCAGTAAATCGATCAGTCGGGTGCTGTGTGAACTGACCCTGAGAGGTGAGCTGGGTGTGAGCAGAGAGCAGCCAGCCGACTGAATCCATCACCTTCCTGAAGAGAGAAGCACACTAACAGACAGAAGAGGTTCATCCACAGTGTGACGACAGCTCAACAGACACACAGGCAGCTCCTCACCTCTGCACGGCTCATCAGCTGATTCGCCAGTGACAGCAGGCCGTCCACGACTGACGGCAGGAACAGCTTATGGAAGGCCTCCGAACGGCTGCCGGGATCCACCCCGACGCAGCAGGAGCTGCAGGGGAAGACATGGACGTCAGTCTGCTGAACGCTCAGCACAATCAGAACCTCAGTTGGGACAGAGCAAACTCGAGCTGCAAGGCTGCTCGTTGCCCAGCAAACTCAAGCTACAAGGCTGCTCGTTGCTAAGCAAACTCAAGCTGCAAGGCTGCTCGTTGCTAAGCAAACTCGAGCTGCAAGGCTGCTCGTTGCCAAGCAAACTCAAGCTACAAGGCTGCTCGTTGCCCAGCAAACTCAAGCTACAAGGCTGCTCGTTGCTAAGCAAACTCAAGCTGCAAGGCTGCTCGTTGCTAAGCAAACTCGAGCTGCAAGGCTGCTCGTTGCTAAGCAAACTCGAGCTGCAAGGCTGCTCGTTGCCAAGCAAACTCAAGCTACAAGGCTGCTCGTTGCCAAGCAAACTCAAGCTACAAGGCTGCTCGTTGCCAAGCAAACTCGAGCTGCAAGGCTGCTCGTTGCCCAGCAAACTCAAGCTACAAGGCTGCTCGTTGCCAAGCAAACTCAAGCTACAAGGCTGCTCGTTGCCAAGCAAACTCAAGCTACAAGGCTGCTCGTTGCCAAGCAAACTCAAGCTACAAGGCTGCTCGTTGCCAAGCAAACTCGAGCTGCAAGGCTGCTCGTTGCCAAGCAAACTCAAGCTACAAGGCTGCTCGTTGCCAAGCAAACTCAAGCTACAAGGCTGCTCGTTGCCAAGCAAACTCAAGCTACAAGGCTGCTCGTTGCCAAGCAAACTCGAGCTGCAAGGCTGCTCGTTGCCAAGCAAACTCGAGCTGCAAGGCTGCTCGTTGCCAAGCAAACTCAAGCTACAAGGCTGCTCGTTGCCAAGCAAACTCAAGCTACAAGGCTGCTCGTTGCCAAGCAAACTCAAGCTACAAGGCTGCTCGTTGCCAAGCAAACTCAAGCTACAAGGCTGCTCGTTGCCAAGCAAACTCAAGCTACAAGGCTGCTCGTTGCCAAGCAAACTCGAGCTGCAAGGCTGCTCGTTGCCAAGCAAACTCGAGCTGCAAGGCTGCTCGTTGCCAAGCAAACTCGAGCTGCAAGGCTGCTCGTTGCTAAGCAAACTCAAGCTACAAGGCTGCTCGTTGCTAAGCAAACTCGAGCTGCAAGGCTGCTCGTTGCTAAGCAAACTCGAGCTGCAAGGCTGCTCGTTGCTAAGCAAACTCGAGCTGCAAGGCTGCTCGTTGCCAAGCAAACTCGAGCTGCAAGGCTGCTCGTTGCCAAGCAAACTCAAGCTACAAGGCTGCTCGTTGCTAAGCAAACTCAAGCTACAAGGCTGCTTGTTGCTAAGCAAACTCAAGCTGCAAGGCTGCTCGTTGCTAAGCAAAGTCAAGCTACAAGGCTGCTCGTTGCTAAGCAAACTCGAGCTGCAAGGCTGCTCGTTGCTAAGCAAACTCAAGCTACAAGGCTGCTCGTTGCTAAGCAAACTCAAGCTACAACGAACTTAAAGGTAAATTAAAAATATCAAACAGTATTCAGGCCAGCACCTCTGAAGCAGAAATAATGAATTGAAAATGATTTCCTAGATTTAACTGGGTTCTTTGGGGTGTACCTGGTGAGGTAGGCGAGTGTGGCTGCAGCGCTGCAGTTGCCCCGCAGGCTGCTGGGATGCAGCGAGAACGCCAGGACGCAGTGACTCAGGACGCCGCTGTGATACAGCTGAGACTTGACCCGAGTCGACGCGCTGCTGTTCGTCTGCACAGCCACCGAGTTCAGAGCCTCTGACAGGTGAGATCAAATAAATCAGGTCTTCAACACGGATACAAACAGGTAAACAAGGGGGGATTTTAACAGTCGTCTCACTGTCTAAGCCGTTGTTCAGGAGGCTGAGCTTCTGCTCCGGGTTCAGGTCTTCATCCTCCAGCTGCCTCCTCAGCTCTGATATCAGAGCCTCCTCCTCTTCCACCACTTCCATCACCAGTTTTAATCAGAAATGCTGGGCTGTGTCTAAACGTAGATGGTTTACACGCACCGTCCAGGAGGAAGTCCTGACCTGAAACCAGCCACAGAAACAAATCAGAACACAGTTATTTTTAAGATGCACTTCAAAAGAAAAGCTTCTTAAGCACCAAACAGACAGGAGCAAGAATAACTTCACATACTTCAGTGTTTCACAACCAGCAGAGCCTCCGACAGCTGAAAACACTTTTCATTTCAATTTTTTTATTCTTTAATTATCAAATATTTATTTTAGAACTACTTTGTTGGTTTTCAGAAAGTCAGTTGTTTAAAATAATGTTCTTTAAATTCTTTAAATATTCTTAGAAATGTAACAGATTGACGAATATACCATAAAAATAACACATTTAAAACCTATTAAAACATTTTCACATCTGTAATGGTAAAAATATTCTATCGTGTTATTATAGAGAGTGAATAAAGCAACTCTTCATCATGTTCTGTTGATCAATTCATTTGACTTTTTATGAGAAACACACAGTTATCAAATGACCAGTTAAAATAAAATCCTGCAGTGTGAACAGTGGATATAACAAGACAAAATGTGTAAAGATTTAGGAAGTAGCAACACTTCAATACACACTACACCAAAGAAGAGCGTTCAAAGCATGTCCCTGTTGGTGCTCCACTGAGAGACTATCACACACCTGCCTCTTATTGGCCTGAAAAACACAAGTGTAAACATGAAAAACTGGAAACATAAATCAGAGAGCATTTAACTCACAGTAAACCCTCAGTACACACCCTGCATTAGGCGACTAACTGAACTGTGCCAGCCGTCGGATGGACGTTTAAGTTTGGACAGTTGAACCTGTTTATCGTGCCCTCACCTGTCCTTATGACTGACATCAGAGCCACCAAATACGAAGGGTCACAGATTTCTGTGTAACACCCACTGACTGTACTTGATCCCGCTAGGTTTAGCAGCAGCCTATTAGCAAACAATTAGACGACATTAAGTGAAGTGAAAAGTGACGTTAACCAGTTAAAAAGAGCACTTACCATCACTTCTTCAGCTTCCAGAGATGATATGAAACGCTGCTGAGCGACTAACTGACAGGTAGAGCTCTAAAGTCAGTCTACCTTTGGCGCTTTATTAACTGCTAGCGTTGAGATAGAATGCAGACGCTCTTGTGTTTCTACGGTAACGTGACGTCATTAGTGTGCGACAGCGCCCAGGCTACATGAGTCAGAATCAGATTATTTACCTTTTTATCTATTGATATTAACTATCCTCCACTAGCAGCATTCATTCCTGGACATAAACGGGTTCAATTTCAAATGTAAATAAATGGTGGGATTTTCTTTCAGATTTATCAAACAAACGCGATTTTAACAGTTAAAACAAAGTTAATTATCTTTAAAAGAGAACAAATATCTACAGGGATATGGTACAGGGGACACATGGTACAGATAATATTGTAGCATTCCTTAAAAATATTATGAAAAAACAAATTAATTGAAATTGTGTGTATTTCAAAATTCAAAATACTTTTAAAAACATTTTAAAACTCTGTTTCTGCCTCAGATTCTGGATTTAGATTCACCGATATGTTAATACAGAAACTGTCACATATTTCCTGTTTACCTGGAAATATATAAAGTCATTAGGACTAGCTAAAAATCTTCTAATAATAGCATAGATTCAAAATAACTTGAATGTCTTCAAAAATATTTTTGAATAAAACAAATGTCAATTTTTATTTATTTATTTTTTTTTTTACAAATTTGACTAAATTAAATTATAAAAAATATTAAATAAAAGAATACTGAAGCCTTTCTTGTCTGCAGGCTGGAGCTGCGGTCTCTGTCCTCGCGATGGCGCTGCAGCTTCAGTTCAGACAGCATAAATTAGCTTCATTCATTCATTCATTCTCTCTACAACTGTTTCACTGCTTCAGTTCGAACATTTTTTTTTTTAAATTTCGTTGTCATTTGTTGTCCCAGTTCAGTGTTTTTGTGGTCAAGGTGAGACAGATACAGATCATATATGTTTTTCCTTTTAAATGATCTTCTTTGTTAAGACGAGAACCAATTGGACTGGACCTCTGCGAGAAATATGTAAATATGAATATAATATTAATTCATATGTAAATATGAATTAATATAAATATTAATTAAAATAATTATTATTTAACAAAGTAAATATCTGTTATCGTCTCATTTGTCCCGTTATTGATTTCTTTTTTCATTAATTTGGTCTATTTCTATATTTTCTCATTTCATCACTGTTGTTGTTCAATGAATAAAATAATATAATGTAATGTAATGTAATGTAATGTGATATATATATATATAATATAAGCTGATCACGTCAGACTCGTGATGTTGATAGTAACGGTACCGGCAACACCAGTAACGTTGTAGTAACGGTGGGAGGCGGGCTGTGTGTGTGTGTGTGTCGGTGCAGCAGCTGCTGCAGCCCTCGTGCACAGCGCCCCTCTGTCTCCGGTGCGCCTGCGTGCTGAAACACACACCGAGCAGCGGACCGTGCGCTGGCCGGACCGGCAGCAGCAGAGACGGAGTGGGAGACCCGGACTGAGCGAGCCCAACGGTAACGCTACCGGCGGCCAGTAACGGGAACGGCAGCAGTAACGGTGACGTGATGCCATGTCGCGCGGGATCACGGTAACGTAAGAACAGCAGCAGCAGCAGCGGAGGAGCAGGAGCAGGAGGAAGAGGAAGAAGAGGAGGACAGACGGTCGAGGCTGAGCCGAGGAGGATGCAGCAGTGACGGCCTGATCGGTTCCGGAAAGAGGGGAACTCATCTGACGGTGCACCGCCCGCCCGGGAGCCTGCTGGACCGACCCGATCTGATGTGAAGCTGCAGGGATGAACGGGTAGGAAGGGAGGAGGCGCGAGGAGCGGAGCAAGCGACGGCACATAACGGAGGAGAGAGCGCGAGGAGGAGGAGGGAGGCGGCGGAGCTGCGTGAGGTGGAGGAGGGAGGATGAATCCGGTGGATGGAGGAGGAGAAGCGGGCCCGGATGGCCTGGCGACGGCAGGTAGGGGTGTGAGAGCGCGTGTGTGGCTGTGACTGTGTGCGTGTGATGGGAGCTGCTGTCGCCATGATGCCCCAACATCCGCCCATTGAGCTCTATGTGCTACACACTATCAGTGTATGTGTGTGTCAGCATCACTGTGTCCAGCGGCACTCAGGCGTGTGCGCGCGTGTGCGTGCGTGTGCTGGGGGTGGAGGGTTCAACCAAGGAGGATTGTGGGAAGGCCTGCTGGTTTATTGAACGTGTGTGTGATGTAATGTGATGTGTATTAATATTGCTGTAACACACTCACACTCCGGTGGCCTGCAGAACCGGGCAGAACCGGGGCTCCCCCACCCCTCCTGGGGCCCTGAGCTCAAACCATTTGGGTCCACACTGTTTGGATTATCAAGTTGTAATTTTGGATCACAGTGGGGACAGAGACCCCCCCCCCCAAGGCTAAACCAGTTAATAAACAATCCAATAAATGTAAAGTTAAAAGCCACCGAAAACTGAGAAGATGAGAAATTATTGAGTGAATGAATCAGTTTTATGTTAATTGATAATTAAAATTGGAAACAGTTTGATAGATTCGAGAGATTTGAAAGAATTACGAGTGAAAGTATGTAAGAAAACTACTTCTACTATTATTGTTCTGATGTGTTCTATTCATATTTCTGACTGATCTCCAGAACGATCAGCTCATTATTGATCGATTGAGTTGAATATTTTATCTGTAAAAGAAGGTGAACGTTTCCCTTCTGATTATTATCTTAATGCACTTTAAGTCAAACTAAAATCACTGAAGGAAAGTAAAAGCACCTTAAAAATCTGACAGGTAAAGAAATTAAATTAACTTGACAGCAGATCTCCAATAAAACTGTAACAGAAAAAAATCTAAGTAAAACAGTGGCTAACAATCATTTTCATGATAAACAATCTGTTGATAATTTTCTCTCTATATTTATTAGTTGTTTTGGTTTTAAAATGTCAAAAAAATATATTTTTAGTATTAATTGCAGCATTCATGAAAACATTTGATTTTTAGTTTGTCCCTGTTCATTTAATTCAGTCAACTGATCAGAGGTCGAACATTTCTGCATCTACGACTGTAAAATATGAAGAAATTACGCAAATAAACCAGACCAGGAAACATTGTGAGATCACGAATACATCAAAGACTTCAGAAGATATATTCCTCTGGTTTTACATGCTGTGAGGCACAGAACATGTAGCTCACAGAACATGTAGCTCACAGAACATGTAGCTCTTACAGAACATGTAGTTCTCACAGAACATGTAGTTCTTACAGAACATGTAGCTTACAGAACATGTAGCTCACAGAACATGTAGCTCACAGAACATGTAGTTCTCACAGAACATGTAGTTCTCACAGAACATGTAGTTCTCACAGAACATGTAGCTCACAGAACATGTAGTTCTCACAGAACATGTAGCTCACAGAACATGTACTTCTCACAGAACATGTAGCTCTCAATGAACATGTGGCTTACAGAACATGTGGCTTACAGAACATGTAGCTCACAGAACATGTAGCTCACAGAACATGTAGTTCTCACAGAACATGTAGTTCTCACAGAACATGTAGCTCACAGAACATGTAGTTCTCACAGAACATGTAGTTCTCACAGAACATGTAGTTCTCACAGAACATGAAGCTCACAGAACATGTAGTTCTCACAGAACATGTAGCTCTCACAGAACATGTAGCTCACAGAACATGTAGCTTACAGAACATGTAGCTCAAAGAACATGTAGTTCTCACAGAACATGTAGCTCTCACAGAACATGTGGCTTACAGAACATGTAGCTCTCACAGAACATGTAGTTCTTACAGAACATGTAGCTCACAGAACATGTAGCTCTCACAGAACATGTAGCTTACAGAACATGTAGCTCTCACAGAACATGTAGTTCTTACAGAACATGTAGCTCACAGAACATGTAGCTCACAGAACATGTAGCTCTCACAGAACATGTAGTTCTCACAGAACATGTAGCTTACAGAACATGTAGTTCAAAGAACATGTAGCTCACAGAACATGTAGCTTACAGAACATGTAGCTCTCACAGAACATGTAGTTCTCACAGAACATGTAGCTCTCACAGAACATGTAGCTTACAGAACATGTAGCTTACAGAACATGTAGCTTACAGAACATGTAGCTCTCACAGAACATGTAGTTCTCACAGAACATGTAGCTCACAGAACATGTAGCTTACAGAACATGTAGTTCTCACAGAACATGTGGCTTACAGAACATGTAGTTCTCACAGAACATGTAGCTCTCACAGAACATGTAGCTTACAGAACATGTAGCTTACAGAACATGTAGCTCTCACAGAACATGTAGTTCTCACAGAACATGTAGCTCACAGAACATGTAGCTTACAGAACATGTAGTTCTCACAGAACATGTAGCTCTCACAGAACATGTAGCTCACAGAACATGTAGCTCACAGAACATGTAGCTCACAGAACATGTAGCTCTCACAGAACATGTAGTTCTCACAGAACATGTAGCTCTCACAGAACATGTAGCTTACAGAACATGTAGCTTACAGAACATGTAGCTCTCACAGAACATGTAGTTCTCTGAGAACATGTAGCTCTCACAGAACATGTAGCTCTCACAGAACATGTAGCTTACAGAACATGTAGCTTACAGAACATGTAGCTTACAGAACATGTAGCTCTCACAGAACATGTAGTTCTCTGAGAACATGTAGCTCTCACAGAACATGTAGTTCTCACAGAACATGTAGCTTACAGAACATGTAGTTCAAAGAACATGTAGCTCACAGAACATGTAGCTTACAGAACATGTAGCTCTCACAGAACATGTAGTTCTCACAGAACATGTAGCTCTCACAGAACATGTAGCTTACAGAACATGTAGCTTACAGAACATGTAGCTCTCACAGAACATGTAGTTCTCACAGAACATGTAGCTCTCACAGAACATGTAGCTCACAGAACATGTAGCTCACAGAACATGTAGCTCACAGAACATGTAGCTCTCACAGAACATGCAGCTCACAGAACATGTAGTTCTCACAGAACATGTAGCTTACAGAACATGTAGTTCAAAGAACATGTTGCTCACAGAACATGTAGCTTACAGAACATGTAGCTCTCACAGAACATGTAGTTCTCACAGAACATGTAGCTCTCACAGAACATGTAGCTTACAGAACATGTAGCTTACAGAACATGTAGCTCTCAGAACATGTAGCTTACAGAACATGTAGTTCTCACAGAACATGTAGCTCTCACAGAACATGTAGCTCACAGAACATGTAGCTCTCAGAACATGTAGCTTACAGAACATGTAGCTCTCAGAACATGTAGCTTACAGAACATGTAGCTCTCACAGAACATGTAGTTCTCACAGAACATGTAGCTCACAGAACATGTAGCTTACAGAACATGTAGTTCTCACAGAACATGTAGCTCTCACAGAACATGTGGCTTACAGAACATGTAGTTCTCACAGAACATGTAGCTCTCACAGAACATGTAGCTCACAGAACATGTAGCTCACAGAACATGTAGCTCACAGAACATGTAGCTCTCACAGAACATGTAGTTCTCACAGAACATGTAGTTCTCACAGAACATGTAGCTCTCACAGAACATGTAGCTTACAGAACATGTAGCTTACAGAACATGTAGCTTACAGAACATGTAGTTCTCACAGAACATGTAGCTCTCACAGAACATGTAGTTCTCACAGAACGTGTAGCTCTCACAGAACATGTAGTTCTCACAGAACATGTAGCTCTCACAGAACATGTAGCTCTCACAGAACATGTAGTTCTCACAGAACATGTAGCTCTCACAGAACATGAAGCTCACAGAACATGTAGCTCACAGAACATGTAGCTTACAGAACATGTAGCTTACAGAACATGTAGCTTACAGAACATGTAGTTCTCACAGAACATGTAGTTCTCTGAGAACATGTAGCTTACAGAACATGTAGCTCTCACAGAACATGTAGCTCACAGAACATGTAGCTCTCACAGAACATGTAGTTCTCTGAGAACATGTAGCTTACAGAACATGTAGCTCTCACAGAACATGTAGCTCACAGAACATGTAGCTTACAGAACATGTAGTTTTCAGAACATGTAGCTCACAGAACATGTAGCTCACAGAACATGTAGCTCTCACAGAACATGTAGTTCTCTGAGAACATGTAGCTTACAGAACATGTAGCTCTCACAGAACATGTAGCTCACAGAACATGTAGCTTACAGAACATGTAGTTTTCAGAACATGTAGCTCACAGAACATGTAGCTCACAGAACATGTAGCTCTCACAGAACATGTAGCTCTCACAGAACATGTAGCTTACAGAACATGTAGTTCTCACAGAACATGTAGCTCTCACAGAACATGTAGCTATCACAGAACATGTAGCTCACAGAACATGTAGCTTACAGAACATGTAGTTCTCACAGAACATGTAGCTCTCACAGAACATGTAGCTCTCAGAACATGTAGCTCTCGCAGAACATGTAGCTCACAGAACATGAAGCTCTCATAGAACATGTAGCTCACAGAACATGTAGCTTACAGAACATGTAGTTCAAAGAACATGTAGCTCACAGAACATGTAGCTCACAGAACATGTAGTTCTCACAGAACATGTAGTTCTCACAGAACATGTAGCTTACATAACATGTAGTTCAAAGAACATGTAGCTCACAGAACATGTAGCTTACAGAACATGTAGCTCTCACAGAACATGTAGTTCTCACAGAACATGTAGCTTACAGAACATGTAGTTCAAAGAACATGTAGCTCACAGAACATGTAGCTTACAGAACATGTAGCTCTCATAGAACATGTAGTTCTCACAGAACATGTAGCTCTCACAGAACATGTAGCTTACAGAACATGTAGCTTACAGAACATGTAGCTCTCACAGAACATGTAGTTCTCACAGAACATGTAGCTTACAGAACATGTAGTTCAAAGAACATGTAGCCCACAGAACATGTAGCTTACAGAACATGTAGCTCTCACAGAACATGTAGTTCTCACAGAACATGTAGCTCTCACAGAACATGTAGCTTACAGAACATGTAGCTTACAGAACATGTAGCTCTCACAGAACATGTAGTTCTCACAGAACATGTAGCTCACAGAACATGTAGCTCACAGAACATGTAGCTCACAGAACATGTAGCTCTCACAGAACATGTAGCTCACAGAACATGTAGCTCACAGAACATGTAGCTCACAGAACATGTAGCTCTCACAGAACATGTAGTTCTCACAGAACATGTAGTTCTCACAGAACATGTAGCTCTCACAGAACATGTAGCTTACAGAACATGTAGCTTACAGAACATGTAGCTTACAGAACATGTAGTTCTCACAGAACATGTAGCTCTCACAGAACATGTAGTTCTCACAGAACGTGTAGCTCACAGAACATGTAGCTCTCACAGAACATGTAGCTCACAGAACATGTAGCTCAAAGAACATGTAGCTCTCACAGAACATGTAGTTCTCAGAGAACATGTAGTTCTCACAGAACATGTAGCTCTCACAGAACATGTAGCTTACAGAACATGTAGTTCTCACAGAACATGTAGCTTACAGAACATGTAGCTTACAGAACATGTAGTTCTCACAGAACATGTAGCTCTCACAGAACATGTAGTTCTCACAGAACGTGTAGCTCTCACAGAACATGTAGTTCTCACAGAACATGTAGTTCTCACAGAACATGTAGTTCTCACAGAACATGTAGCTTACAGAACATGTAGCTTACAGAACATGTAGTTCTCACAGAACATGTAGCTCTCACAGAACATGTAGTTCTCACAGAACGTGTAGCTCTCACAGAACATGTAGTTCTCACAGAACATGTAGTTCTCACAGAACATGTAGCTCTCACAGAACATGTAGCTCTCACAGAACATGTAGCTTACAGAACATGTAGCTCACAGAACATGTAGCTCAAAGAACATGTAGCTTACAGAACATGTAGCTCAAAGAACATGTAGCTCTCACAGAACATGTAGTTCTCAGAGAACATGTAGTTCTCACAGAACATGTAGCTCTCACAGAACATGTAGCTTACAGAACATGTAGTTCTCACAGAACATGTAGCTTACAGAACATGTAGCTTACAGAACATGTAGTTCTCACAGAACATGTAGCTCTCACAGAACATGTAGTTCTCACAGAACGTGTAGCTCTCACAGAACATGTAGTTCTCACAGAACATGTAGCTCTCACAGAACATGTAGTTCTCACAGAACATGAAGCTCACAGAACATGTAGCTCACAGAACATGTAGCTTACAGAACATGTAGCTCACAGAACATGTAGCTTACAGAACATGTAGTTCTCACAGAACATGTAGTTCTCTGAGAACATGTAGCTTACAGAACATGTAGCTCTCACAGAACATGTAGCTCAAAGAACATGTAGCTTACAGAACATGTAGTTTTCAGAACATGTAGCTCAAATAACATGTAGCTCACAGAACATGTAGCTCTCACAGAACATGTAGCTCTCACAGAACATGTAGCTTACAGAACATGTAGTTCTCTCAGAACATGTAGCTCTCGCAGAACATGTAGCTCACAGAACATGTAGCTTACAGAACATGTAGTTCAAAGAACATGTAGCTCACAGAACATGTAGCTCACAGAACATGTATTTCTCACAGAACATGTAGTTCTCACAGAACATGTAGCTCACAGAACATGTATTTCTCACAGAACATGTAGTTCTCACAGAACATGTGGCTTACAGAACATGTAGTTCAAAGAACATGTAGCTCACAGAACATGTAGCTCACAGAACATGTATCTCACAGAACATGTAGCTCACAGAACATGTAGCTTACAGAACATGTGGCTTACAGAACATGTAGCTCTCAGAACATGTAGCTCACAGAACATGTGGCTCACAGAACATGTAGCTTACAGAACATGTAGCTCACAGAACATATAGCTCACAGAACATGTGGCTTACAGAACATGTAGCTCACAGAACATGTAGCTCACAGAACATGAAGCTCTCACAGAACATGTAGCTTAAAGAACATGTAGCTCTCACAGAACATGTGGCTTACAGAACATGTAGCTTACAGAACATGTAGCTCTCACAGAACATATAGTTCTCACAGAACATGTAGCTCTCACAGAACATGTAGCTCTCGCAGAACATGTAGCTCTCGTAGAACATGTAGCTCTCACAGAACATGTAGCTTACAGAACATGTAGCTCACAGAACATATAGCTCACAGAACATGTGGCTTACAGAACATGTAGCTCACAGAACATGTAGCTCACAGAACATGAAGCTCTCACAGAACATGTAGCTTAAAGAACATGTAGCTCTCACAGAACATGTTGCTTACAGAACATGTAGTTCTCACAGAACATGTAGCTCTCACAGAACATGTATTTCTCACAGAACATGTAGCTTACAGAACATGTAGTTCTCACAGAACATGTGGCTTACATAACATGTAGTTCTCACAGAACATGTAGTTCTCACAGAACATGTGGCTTACAGAACATGTAGCTCTCACAGAACATGTAGCTTACAGAACATGTAGTTCTCACAGAACATGTAGCTCACAGAACATGTAGTTCTCACAGAACATGTAGTTCTCACAGAACATGTATTTCTCACAAAACATGTAGCTTACAGAACATGTAGTTCTCACAGAACATGTAGTTCTCACAGAACATGTGGCTTACATAACATGTAGTTCTCACAGAACATGTAGTTCTCACAGAACATGTAGTTCTCACAGAACATGTGGCTTACAGAACATGTGGCTCTCACAGAACATGTAACTTACAGAACATGTAGTTCTCACAGAACATGTAGTTCTCACAGAACATGTAGCTTACAGAACATGTAGCTCACAGAACATGTAGCTCTCAGAACATGTAGCTCTCACAGAACATGTTGCTCTCACAGAACGTGTAGCTTACAGAACGTGTAGCTCTCACAGAACGTGTAGCTCACAGAACATGTGGCTTACAGAACATGTGGCTTACAGAACGTGTAGCTCACAGAACATGTAGCTCTCACAGAACATGTAGCTCTCACAGAACATGTAGCTCTCACAGAACATGTAGCTTAAAGAACATGTAGCTCACAGAACATGTAGCTCTCACAGAACATGTAGCTTACAGAACATGTAGCTCACAGAACATGTAGCTCTCACAGAACATGTAGTTCTCACAGAACATGTAGCTTACAGAACATATAGCTCACAGAACATGTAACTTACAGAATATGTAGCTCACAGAACATGTAGCTCACAGAACATGTAGCTCATAGAACATGTAGTTCTCACAGAACATGTAGTTCTTACAGAACATGTAGCTCACAGAACATGTAGCTCTCACAGAACATGTAGCTTACAGAACATGTAGCTCATAGAACATGTAGCTCTTACAGAACATGTAGTTCTCACAGAACATGTAGTTCTTACAGAACATGTAGCTCACAGAACATGTAGCTCTCACAGAACATGTAGCTTACAGAACATGTAGCTCTCACATAACATGTAGTTCTTACAGAACATGTAGCTCACAGAACATGTAGCTCTCACAGAACATGTAGCTCTTACAGAACATGTAGCTTACAGAACATGTAGCTCTCACATAACATGTAGCTTTCACAGAACATGTAGCTTAAAGAACATGTAGCTCTCACAGAACATGTAGCTCTTACAGAACATGTAGCTCTCACATAACATGTAGCTTTCACAGAACATGTAGCTCACAGAACATGTAGTGCTCACAGAACATGTGGCTCACAGAACATGTAGCTTACAGAACATGTAGTTCTCACAGAACATGTAGTTCTCACAGAACATGTAGCTTACAGAACATGTAGCTCACAGAACATGTAACTTACAGAATATGTAGCTCACAGAACTTGTAGCTCACAGAACATGTAGCTCACAGAACATGTAGTTCTCACAGAACATGTAGCTCACAGAACATGTAGTTCTCACAGAACATGTAGCTTACAGAACATGTAGTTCTCAAAGAACATGTAGCTCTCACAGAACATGTAGCTCTCACAGAACATGTAGCTCACAGAACATGTGGCTTACAGAACATGTAGTTTTCACAGAACATGTAGTTCTCACAGAACATGTGGCTTACAGAACATGTAGCTTACAGAACATGTAGTTTTCGCAGAACATGTAGTTCTCACAGAACATGTGGCTTACAGAACATGTAGTTCTCACAGAACATGTAGCTCTCAGAACATGTAGCTCTCGCAGAACATGTAGCTCACAGAACATGTAGCTCTCACAGAACATGTGGCTTACAGAACATGTAGCTCTCACAGAACATGTAGCTCACAGAACATGGAGCTCTCACAGAACATGTAGTTCTCACAGAACATGTAGCTCTCACAGAACATGTATTTCTCACAGAACATGTAGTTCTCACAGAACATATAGCTTACAGAACATGTAGTTCTCACAGAACATGTGGCTTACATAACATGTAGTTCTCACAGAACATGTAGTTCTCACAGAACATGTGGCTTACAGAACATGTAGCTCTCACAGAACATGTAGCTCTCACAGAACGTGTAGTTCACAGAACATGTGGCTTACAGAACATGTGGCTTACATAACATGTAGTTCTCACAGAACATGTAGTTCTCACAGAACATGTGGCTTACAGAACATGTAGCTCTCACAGAACGTGTAGCTCTCACAGAACGTGTAGTTCACAGAACATGTGGCTTACAGAACATGTGGCTTACAGAACATGTAGCTCACAGAACATGTAGTTCTCACAGAAAATGTAGTTCTCACAGAACATGCAGCTCACAGAACATGTAGCTCACAGAACATGTATCTTACAGAACATGTAGCTCACAGAACATGTAGCTCTCACAGAACATGTAGCTCACAGAACATGTAGCTTACAGAACATGTAGCTCACACAACATGTAGCTCTCAAAGAACATGTAGCTCACAGAACATGTAGCTCACAGAACATGCAGCTTACAGAACATGTTCTCACAGAACATGTTGCTCACAGAACATGTAGGTCACAGAACATGTGGCTCACAGAACATGTAGCTTACAGAACATGTAGCTCATAGAACATGTAGCTCTCACAGAACATGTAGTTCTCACAGAACATGTAGTTCTTACAGAACATGTAGCTCACAGAACATGTAGCTCTCACAGAACATGTAGCTTACAGAACATGTAGCTCATAGAACATGTAGCTCTTACAGAACATGTAGTTCTCACAGAACATGTAGTTCTTACAGAACATGTAGCTCACAGAACATGTAGCTCTCACAGAACATGTAGCTCTCACAGAACATGTAGCTTACAGAACATGTAGCTCTCACAGAACATGTAGCTCTCACAGAACATGTAGCATAAAGAACATGTAGCTCACAGAACATGTAGCTCTCACAGAACATGTAGCTTACAGAACATGTAGCTCACAGAACATGTAGCGCTCACAGAACATGTGGCTCACAGAACATGTAGCTTACAGAACATGTAGCTTACAGAACATGTAGTTCTCACAGAACATGTAGCTCACAGAACATGTAGCTCACAGAACATGTAGCTCATAGAACATGTAGCTCATAGAACATGTAGCTCTTACAGAACATGTAGTTCTCACAGAACATGTAGTTCTTACAGAACATGTAGCTCTCACAGAACATGTAGCTTACAGAACATGTAGCTCATAGAACATGTAGCTCTTACAGAACATGTAGTTCTCACAGAACATGTAGCTCACAGAACTTGTAGCTCTCACAGAACATGTAGCTCTTACAGAACATGTAGCTTACAGAACATGTAGCTCTCACATAACATGTAACTTTCACAGAACATGTAGCTTAAAGAACATGTAGCTCACAGAACATGTAGCTCTCACAGAACATGTAGCTCACAGAACATGTAGCGCTCACAGAACATGTGGCTCACAGAACATGTAGCTTACAGAACATGTAGCTTACAGAACATGTCGTTCTCACAGAACATATAGCTTACAGAACATGTAGCTTACAGAACATGTAGCTCACAGAACATGTAACGTACAGAATATGTAGCTCACAGAACATGTAGTTCTCACAGAACATGTAGTTCTCACAGAACATGTAGCTCACAGAACATGTAGCTCACAGAACATGTAGTTCTCACAGAACATGTAGCTCACAGAACATGTAGCTCTCACAGAACATGTAGCTCACAGAACATGTAGCTCACAGAACATGTAGTTCTCACAGAACATGTAGTTCTCACAGAACATGTAGCTCACAGAACATGTAGTTCTCAAAGAACATGTAGCTCTCACAGAACATGTAGCTCTCACAGAACATGTAGCTCACAGAACATGTAGTTCTCACAGAACATGTAGCTCTCACAGAACATGTGGCTTACAGAACATGTAGCTCTCACAGAACATGTGGCTTACAGAACATGTAGTTCTCACAGAACATGTAGTTCTCACAGAACATGTGGCTTACAGAACATGTGGCTTACAGAACATGTGGCTTACAGAACATGTGGCTTACAGAACATGTAGTTCTCACAGAACATGTAGTTCTCACAGAACATGTGGCTTACAGAACATGTGGCTTACAGAACATGTAGCTCTCACAGAACATGTGGCTTACAGAACATGTAGTTTTCACAGAACATGTAGTTCTCACAGAACATGTAGCTCTCACAGAACATGTGGCTTACAGAACATGTAGCTCTCACAGAACATGTGGCTTACAGAACATGTAGTTCTCACAGAACATGTAGTTCTCACAGAACATGTGGCTTACAGAACATGTGGCTTACAGAACATGTAGTTCTCACAGAACATGTAGTTCTCACAGAACATGTGGCTTACAGAACATGTGGCTTACAGAACATGTAGCTCTCACAGAACATGTGGCTTACAGAACATGTAGTTCTCACAGAACATGTAGCTCTCACAGAACATGTGGCTTACAGAACATGTAGCTTACAGAACATGTAGCTCTCACAGAACATGTGGCTTACAGAACATGTGGCTTACAGAACATGTAGTTCTCACAGAACATGTAGTTCTCACAGAACATGTGGCTTACAGAACATGTGGCTTACAGAACATGTAGCTCTCACAGAACATGTGGCTTACAGAACATGTGGCTTACAGAACATGTAGTTCTCACAGAACATGTAGCTCACAGAACATGTAGCTTACAGAACATGTAGCTTACAGAACATGAAGCTTACAGAACATGAAGCTCACAGAACATGTAGCTCACAGAACATGTAGTTTTCACAGAACATGTAGTTCTTACAGAACATGTAGCTCTCAGAACATGTAGCTCACAGAACTTGAAGCTCATAGAACATGAAGCTTACAGAACATGTAGCTCTCAGAACATGTAGTTCTCAGAAGCTCTCAGAGGAGGCTTCACTGTGATCTGACCTGACATCTTGACAATGATTCAGCTGATGGAAGCAGAACGAATGTAAAGCCCATTCTGAAAGAGCAGCTCTGCATATCGTGCTCAGTGGTTAATGCTGTAATGACTGACCCAGACGGGTTCTTCCACCCAACGTTAGTGCTTCAGGATCTGAAGAATGAATAAATTATGAAAGACAAAAGCACAAATATGAGCTCAAGTGAACACATATGACCGGAGGAGCCAAAATACGCTAAAGGAACCACCAGCCGGACACAGTGGACCACACATGCTGTTTGACAAATGAGCCACAACTCATCTTCTTTTCTGTCTGATGTATTTAGAGAGTCCTTCAGATGCCACCAGGCGTTAAATGAGCGCCACCTGATGCTATAAAGGTGTAACAGCATTAATGGCAGGTGGTGTTATTGAACACCTGGTGGTGTCTGATGGAGAAATGATAAGCTGCTAATCATTCAAAGCCAGAATCAGTCCCTGATAAGTGAGGTCTGCTCTTGTTGTTTCCTCCTTCTTATTCTTGGTGGTGCTTATATAATCCCTGGTAGACCTTCTTAAATAACTGCTGGCACAGCTGTAACGGCATTAAAAATAAGCCAGATGGAGTTTTTGACAATGGATGAAGGAAAATGATGACCCTTCTGGCATGTGTGAAGAAGCTGAAGGACCTTCACGGTGAAGGGGTTTGGGAGGCCCATTATTGTAAGTCTGCTGGCTTTTAAAGTGAAGAAAGCTGCAGTTAACATGCAGTTATACTTTTATTTTCCCCCTGCTTCCTTATGCTGTCAAATCTATCAAAGTCTACCTGGAAGTCCCTTTGAATGCTTTGAAAACTGGATCTATTTTCTTCTGCTACTGGTTCAAAGCGTCGTGTGCCGGTGAAAATGTCCTCCCATAATTACCATTAAAGTTAAGTGGAGAAATGCCAGAGATATGTCTGAGGTCACTTCCACCCAGAGCTCTGCTCGTTTATTGGCCTCGCAGACGCAGTATGAGTCGGACTGTGAGGTCTTTATATCCCACAGGCTGACATTTTCGGGACTCAGAGGACATTGTGGGGGAATGTATTCATTAGTTTTTGTTGCATAATCAGCTTGATGAGTCCTGACAGGCTGACAGCAAGTTTCTCTGAAGGCTTTTCATCTGCTCTGTGCAGCTGCTATTTTAGGCTTTACATCGACTCACAGTGAGAGGGTTTTGTCGGTATAAGTGAGCGGAAAACCCTTCTCCGACTCTCTGCTTCTTTGATTGACAGTTGATCAGAGATCAATCAGCTTCCTGTCAGTCTGGACTGTGAACACGCCGGCTTCGGTCATGTTTACACTCTCAGAGATTTCAAACAGCCACCACTAACTCGTCAGTGTCTGCAGACTGTTAGCTTCTGCTCTCAGACCTGCAGAATTCCAACAGAAGCTCCTCCTGCTGACAACAGGGAAAATGCATTCCTCACATTTTCTCTTTTGCTAATTCACGCAGCAAAGTGCAGATGAAGTGAGGCAGGAGCATGGAGTTTAGCTCTGCCATCAGCTGCCTGCTCTTTCATTGAAGATGTATCACTGAAATAAAACCAGTGGTGGAACCAGAACTTTACTTCCTCAGGTACAAACCTGCAGGTGTTTGATCAACAGCTGGAGCCAGCCATTAATCTGTTGATTGTTTGGGGGAAAAGGATGTGAAGGAAAGTAAAAGTTTAATATACAGAGAAGGGAACCATGGAGAAACCAGCCAGTTCTTCTGTTTGAGATGATCTTGGATTATCAGAATGGATGCCGATTGATTTTCTGTCCATTAGCTCCACTGACGCCTGAATACTGGGAACCAATGAGGATCCTCATTCTGATTTTCTGCCTAAGTATTGATACACTCAATTGATTTAGTCAAACGTTGGCTTTGCTTTAGTTCATTTTTCAAGCAGAATTACAAAGAAGCTGATTGCAGCTTCTACAATGCAGCAGTTTACCACTTTTCTTTGTGTTATATGGTAATAATTCGTATATTTTGAGGCTTGTAGACTTTAAAGATGTCACAATGGATTCCAATAATCATTACCTCCAGTCAAATAGTTTCAGATCTGCATTTGTTCCTCAAAGTTAAATCTTTCTGGTCCATTAGTTCCTTGCATCATAGCCTGTTTTAATGAATGCTCACAGCTCATACCACAACATTTCAAGGTCACGCATCCCTTACTTTTGGATTCTTGGGGTTTCTGCTTGAGATCAAAGGGATGGTCTCCGGCTGGATAAATGTTTCACTTGTTCTTCTTGTTGTTGGTGGGTTTTTCTCTCTGAGGGTTACCGCTGCTCGTGGGGCTGCTAATGTGAGACGTTTAAAGCCCTCAGTGTGTGTATGTGTTGGATTAGTCCCCCCCCCCCGCTGTGCAGGATGATCTGACACATATGGGAGGTCTCTCTGCAACACAGAGGGGATCCTGGTGCACATTCCCTCCATTGCCTCTAAACCATCACCATCCTTGACCTTAATCTAACTTCAGAGTTAACCCAGTGGACATTTGAAGGTCTGTCCATAGCTACCCCCCCCCCCAAAGTTTAGCATTTTCATTGGTCAGATACCCATAAAAGTACACAGTCCCTCCCTGAGCTGAAAGGCTTCAGCTTATTGATTAAAACGCCTGTCAGCTCCTCTCTGAATTGGCTTATTGTGATGGATAAATTGATGCTTTTATGTCGTTTGCGTAATTTTTTAACCCAATAAACTCCGTATGAATGGAAACTAATGAGTAACTAACCCCAGTCTGTTGGTGTTTTCTACCTCTTTGGACCAAACTGAAATCTCTGAAACGATGAATCGATCATTTTATGCGGCAGCTTTCCATTTTGGTTTCTATTGACGAGCATATGGGCTGTGTTTCCATTTAACTGTCAAGTGAATTTAAAGCAAACTTTTGAAGTGTTGCTAAATAGAAAATGTGCATCAGGGTTTTCCATCACCCGGGGCCTCGTGTTAAAAAGCTTTCATGCTGAAAGAGGACGTGATCTTAAAATCAAAAGCAAATACACCAAGAATTATCCATCCATGCATTTTTAGATGCCTGCTTCATCCAGCTCAGGGTTGCAGCTGCTTTGGTTTACGGTTATTTGTCCTTTTGTTGTCAGGAAGCTGAATTCCATGAAAGTTGGTGAAGGGAGAATCCAATAAATCTCGGTGTGGATCGGGATAATTTTTGGTTAAGCAGAAGCTTTGGTGGAGAAAGCAGCGCCTGAATGTTCCTGTTGTCTCTTTTTGATCACCCTCTCTGACACTATAGATCATTTTAAATGACAAACTGTCCCCCGTTTGAATTAGGCAGGCAGGAAACTTCATTAAGCTATTCCGATTTAGTTAATGGGATATGTAATAAGCTCACTATAAGCATCACAACAGTATCTCATCATATCTGTGGCTGCCTCACCTGGGTAAGAGCAACAGAACCATTGAACTAAACTTAGAAGTGAAACTGAGAGTAAGTGTAGGAAACTGTGCTTCAGGACTGTAGCCATGCCTCAGCAGATATCTCCTGGCCTGAACCCACAGCTGAAGATGACTCCATCTGTCTTTCAGGTTCTGGTAAAGCAGACTCTGTCCGGGCGGTTGATGTCCTGACGGTGCTCAGAGAGAAAGTGGCCTTCGTTTCAGGTAAAACACCCAAACCCTCTGCAGCTTTGACCCGGTCCTCTGTGATGCAGCTCAGGCAACCGTTCTGTGTTCTCCAGGTGGACGGGACAAACGAGGTGGGCCAATCCTGACCTTTCCTGCCAGGACCAATCATGATCGAATAAAGCAGGAGGATCTCAGCCGACTGGTGACCTACCTGTCGACCATACCCAGGTATACCCTCTGATAGAGGCTGAGGATTACCAGCTCTCACACATACAGTTTTCAGTGTTTGTCCGTCTCCACTCCACACATGAGATGTTTTAGCTCATACAGATGTTATAAACTGATGTTTTAGCTCATACAGATGTTATAAATTGATGTTTTAGCTCATACAGATGTTATAAATATATGTTTTATCTCATACAGATGTTATAAATTGGAGTTTTAGCTCATACAGATGTTATAAACTGATGTTTTAGCTCATACAGATGTTATAAATTGATGTTTTAGCTCATACAGATGTTATAAATATATGTTTTATCTCATACAGATGTTATAAATTGGAGTTTTAGCTCATACAGATGTTATAAATTGATGTTTTAGCTCATACAGATGTTATAAATATATGTTTTAGCTCATACAGATGTTATAAACTGATGTTTTAGCTCATACAGATGTTATAAATTGATGTTTTAGCTCATACAGATGTTATAAATATATGTTTTATCTCATACAGATGTTATAAATATATGTTTTAGCTCATACAGATGTTATAAATTGGATGTTTTAGCTCATACAGATGTTACAAATATATGTTTTAGCTCATACAGATGTTATAAATTGGATGTTTTAGCTCATACAGATGTTACAAATATATGTTTTAGCTCATACAGATGTTATAAATTGATGTTTCAGCTCATACAGATGTTATGAATTGGAGTTTTAGCTCATACAGATGTTATAAATTGGAGTTTTAGCTCATACAGATGTTATAAATTGGAGTTTTAGCTCATACAGATGTTATAAATTGGAGTTTTAGCTCATACAGATGTTATAAATTGGATGTTTTAGCTCATACAGATGTTATAAATAGATGTTTTAGCTCATACAGATGTTATAAATTGGATGTTTTAGTTCATACAGATATTATAAATTGGATGTTTTAGCTCATACAGATGTTATAAATATACGTTTTAGCTCATACAGATGTTATAAATTGATGTTTTAGCTCATACAGATGTTATAAATATATGTTTTAGCTCATATAGATGTTATAAATTGATGTTTTAGCTCATACAGATGTTATAAATATATGTTTTAGCTCATATAGATGTTATAAATTGATGTTTTAGCTCATACAGATGTTATAAATTGGATGTTTTAGCTCATACAGATGTTATAAACTGATGTTTTAGCTCATACAGATGTTATAAATTGATATTTTAGCTCATACAGATGTTATAAATATATGTTTTAGCTCATACAGATGTTATAAATTGGATGTTTTAGCTCATACAGATGTTATAAACTGATGTTTTAGCTCATACAGATGTTATAAATTGATATTTTAGCTCATACAGATGTTATAAATTGATGTTTTAGCTCATACAGATGTTATAAATATATGTTTTAGCTCATACAGAGGTTATAAATTGATATTTTAGCTCATACAGATGTTATAAATTGGATGTTTTAGCTCATACAGATGTTACAAATATATGTTTTAGCTCATACAGATGTTATAAATTGGATGTTTTAGTTCATACAATGTTATAAATTGATATTTTAGCTCATACAGAGGTTATAAATTGATGTTTCAGCTCATACAGATGTTATAAATTGGAGTTTTAGCTCATACAGATGTTATAAATTGGAGTTTTAGCTCATACAGATGTTATAAATTGGAGTTTTAGCTCATACAGATGTTATAAATTGGAGTTTTAGCTCATACAGATGTTATAAATTGATGTTTTAGCTCATACAGATGTTATAAATATATGTTTTAGCTCATACAGATGTTATAAATATATGTTTTAGCTCATACAGATGTTATAAATAGATGTTTTAGCTCATACAGATGTTATAAATTGATGTTTTAGCTCATACAGATGTTATAAATAGATGTTTTAGCTCATACAGATGTTATAAATAGATGTTTTAGCTCATACAGATGTTATAAATATATGTTTTAGCTCATACAGATGTTATAAATTGATGTTTTAGCTCATACAGATGTTATAAATTGATGTTTTAGCTCATACAGATGTTATAAATAGATGTTTTAGCTCATACAGATGTTATAAATATATGTTTTAGCTCATACAGATGTTATAAATTGGAGTTTTAGCTCATACAGATGTTATAAATTGATGTTTTAGCTCATACAGATGTTATAAATAGATGTTTTAGCTCATACAGATGTTATAAATTGATGTTTTAGCTCATACAGATGTTATAAATTGATGTTTTAGCTCATACAGATGTTATAAATTGATGTTTTAGCTCATACAGATGTTATAAATAGATGTTTTAGCTCATACAGATGTTATAAATAGATGTTTTAGCTCATACAGATGTTATAAATATATGTTTTAGCTCATACAGATGTTATAAATATATGTTTTAGCTCATACAGATGTTACAAATATATGTTTTAGCTCATACAGATGTTATAAATTGGATGTTTTAGTTCATACAATGTTATAAATTGATATTTTAGCTCATACAGAGGTTATAAATTGATGTTTCAGCTCATACAGATGTTATAAATTGGAGTTTTAGCTCATACAGATGTTATAAATTGGAGTTTTAGCTCATACAGATGTTATAAATTGGAGTTTTAGCTCATACAGATGTTATAAATTGGAGTTTTAGCTCATACAGATGTTATAAATTGATGTTTTAGCTCATACAGATGTTATAAATTGATGTTTTAGCTCATACAGATGTTATAAATATATGTTTTAGCTCATACAGATGTTATAAATAGATGTTTTAGCTCATACAGATGTTATAAATTGATGTTTTAGCTCATACAGATGTTATAAATTGATGTTTTAGCTCATACAGATGTTATAAATAGATTTTTTAGCTCATACAGATGTTATAAATAGATGTTTTAGCTCATACAGATGTTATAAATATATGTTTTAGCTCATACAGATGTTACAAATATATGTTTTAGCTCATACAGATGTTATAAACTGATGTTAGAGAACATGTGCAGCTCCATCTCATCCTGGTAATTACTGAAGCTATCAAACTGCCTAAAAATAGTTATTGTCTGAGAAAAAAAGGGGGAAATGTGACATAAAGAAACTGTTTCTCTGCCTGCATGCCTGCCAGTGAGGACGTGCGCGCTCGTGGCTTCACTGTCGTGGTGGACATGCGCGGCAGTAAGTGGGACAGTGTGAAGCCGGTGCTGCGGACGCTGCAGGAGTCGTTCTCTTCAAACATCCACATCGCGCTGCTCATCAAACCAGACACCTTCTGGCAGAAACACAAGACCAATCTGGGCAGCGCCAAGCTCAGCTTTGAGGTACTGAGAGGTGCAACATTAACACAGCCTCAGCCGCTCGGTTCTGTGGATTCTGGTGGTGAGTCAGTAAAATGTCTGTCTCCAGACCAGCCTGGTGTCGGTGGAGGGTCTGTCCCGGCTCGTAGACCCCTCCCAGCTGACCTCTGACCTCGGTGGCTCGTTGGAGTACGACCATGTGGAGTGGACCGAGCTGCGTCTGGGCCTGGAGGAGTTCTCAGGGGCCGCCACACAACTGCTGGCCCAGCTGGAGCAGCTCGAAGCCGGGCTGAACCGCATAGCAGAGCCTCAGGACATGGATGAGGCCCGCAAGTTAGTGATTTTTAGTTTGTATTTCAGTTCAGTTTTATTTATAAAACTAATCACAACAAATGTCATCTCAAGGCGCCTCAAATATCGTTCAAATCAAGCCAATTCATTGTGATATGATCATAATCCAGTCATATCGAATTAATCAAATTATGTTTATGCATTTAGCAGACGCTTTTATCCAAAGCGAATTACAGATAGGCAGGTGGGGTAGGGGGGTCTTGCCTAAGGACCCCTACTGAAGGTAATACCTTTCATGCAGGGGATTTGAACCCAGCTGGCAGTCATACACTATCCAGTCCACTAAATTAGTCCCGTTCATACAGAGCCAATAAAAAGGAAACCAACAGATCGCATCAAAAACTTCTCTTTGATCCTGAGTGGGGAGAAAAAAACTCCCTTTTAACAGGAGGAAACCAGAACCGGGGGCGACCCGTAAACTAACCCCCAGAGTTTCCTTCTCAGGCTTCTGGAGGAGCACAGTCGGCTCCGTAACACCATTGCCACGGCCCCAGTAGACGCCCTCGACCGCGAAGGGAAGAGCTTGCTTCAGCGCATGCGCCTGGGCCCGTCTCATGGCGACCCCTCCAGTGAAGGCGGGGGTGGTGGGGGCACCTGGCTGTCGGGCGGGGCGGACTTCCAAAGCGTGGCGCCGAAGGTTTCTTCTCTGCTGGACCGGCTCCAGGCAGCCCGCACCCACCTGCTGCAGAGCTGGGGGGACAGGAAGCTGCACCTGGACCAGGCGCTGCAGCTCCACCTGTTTGAGCAGGACGCCACGAAGGTGAGCTGCAGTGTTCATGAAGGCAGACTGAGGAGAAAGGTTTGAGGCAGGCAGCCGGGGTCCAGACTGAGGAGAAAGGTTTGAGGCAGGCAGCCGGGGTCCAGACTGAGGAGGAGAAAGGTTTGAGGCAGGCAGCCGGGGTCCAGACTGAGGAGAAAGGTTTGAGGCAGGCAGCTGGGGTCCAGACTGAGGAGGAGAAAGGTTTGAGGCAGGCAGCCGGGGTCCAGACTGAGAGGAGAAAGGTTTGAGGCAGGCAGCCGGGGTCCAGACTGAGGAGGAGAAAGGTTTGAGGCAGGCAGCCGGGGTCCAGACTGAGAGGAGAAAGGTTTGAGGCAGGCAGCCGGGGTCCAGACTGAGGAGGAGAAAGGTTTGAGGCAGGCAGCCGGGGTCCAGACTGAGAGGAGAAAGGTTTGAGGCAGGCAGCCGGGGTCCAGACTGAGGAGGAGAAAGGTTTGAGGCAGGCAGCCGGGGTCCAGACTGAGAGGAGAAAGGTTTGAGGCAGGCAGCTGGGGTCCAGACTGAGGAGGAGAAAGGTTTGAGGCAGGCAGCCGGGGTCCAGACTGAGGAGGAGAAAGGTTTGAGGTTGGCAGCCGGGGTCCAGACTGAGGAGGAGAAAGGTTTGAGGCAGGCAGCCGGGGTCCAGACTGAGGAGGAGAAAGGTTTGAGGCAGGCAGCCGGGGTCCAGACTGAGGAGGAGAAAGGTTTGAGGCAGGCAGCTGGGGTCCAGACTGAGAGGAGAAAGGTTTGAGGCAGGCAGCCGGGGTCCAGACTGAGGAGGAGAAAGGTTTGAGGCAGGCAGCCGGGGTCCAGACTGAGGAGGAGAAAGGTTTGAGGCAGGCAGCCGGGGTCCAGACTGAGGAGGAGAAAGGTTTGAGGCAGGCAGCCGGGGTCCAGACTGAGGAGGAGAAAGGTTTGAGGCAGGCAGCCGGGGTCCAGACTGAGGAGGAGAAAGGTTTGAGGCAGGCAGCCGGGGTCCAGACTGAGGAGGAGAAAGGTTTGAGGCAGGCAGCCGGGGTCCAGACTGAGGAGAAAGGTTTGAGGCAGGCAGCCGGGGTCCAGACTGAGGAGGAGAAAGGTTTGAGGCAGGCAGCCGGGGTCCAGACTGAGGAGGAGAAAGGTTTGAGGCAGGCAGCCGGGGTCCAGACTGAGGAGGAGAAAGGTTTGAGGCAGGCAGCCGGGGTCCAGACTGAGGAGGAGAAAGGTTTGAGGCAGGCAGCCGGGGTCCAGACTGAGGAGGAGAAAGGTTTGAGGCAGGCAGCCGGGGTCCAGACTGAGGAGGAGAAAGGTTTGAGGCAGGCAGCCGGGGTCCAGACTGAGAGGAGAAAGGTTTGAGGCAGGCAGCCGGGGTCCAGACTGAGGAGGAGAAAGGTTTGAGGCAGGCAGCCGGGGTCCAGACTGAGGAGGAGAAAGGTTTGAGGCAGGCAGCCGGGGTCCAGACTGAGGAGGAGAAAGGTTTGAGGCAGGCAGCCGGGGTCCAGACTGAGGAGGAGAAAGGTTTGAGGCAGGCAGCCGGGGTCCAGACTGAGGAGGAGAAAGGTTTGAGGCAGGCAGCCGGGGTCCAGACTGAGGAGGAGAAAGGTTTGAGGCAGGCAGCCGGGGTCCAGACTGAGGAGAAAGGTTTGAGGCAGGCAGCCGGGGTCCAGACTGAGGAGGAGAAAGGTTTGAGGCAGGCAGCCGGGGTCCAGACTGAGAGGAGAAAGGTTTGAGGCAGGCAGCCGGGGTCCAGACTGAGGAGGAGAAAGGTTTGAGGCAGGCAGCCGGGGTCCAGACTGAGGAGGAGAAAGGTTTGAGGCAGGCAGCCGGGGTCTGAGCAGCTCTCTTTGTTTGTCCCAGATGTCGGAGTGGATCGCTCACAGCAAAGAGCTGTTCATGCAGAGCCTGGCAGAAGTCGGTCAAAACCACCAGCACGCCGTTGACCTGCAGACCCAACACCAGCACTTCACCGCCAACTGCATGGTCAGTTTATGCTTCTGTGTGTGTGTCTGACTCGGTGTTTTCAGTCCAGAACCAAACCGTGTGTGTCTGCTCGTGCAGAACGGCAGTGTGAATGTGGACAGCGTGGTTACCGTGGCAGCAAGACTCGCAGAGGCCGGTCACTACGGAGCGGAGCGGATCACCATGGTGTCGTCAAGGTTACAGGAAGACTGGAAGTCCCTGACGACAGCGCTGGAGGAGCGCAGCAACACACTTGCCATGGCAACAGGCTTCCACCAAGGGGCAGAACAGGTGATGAATACAACGTTACAATAAAATAGCTCCACAGCCGCTTTCTGGCGCTCTCCAGAGGGGGCCTAACGCTGCCCTCCTGTCTGTCTTCCTGTCGCTCCAGTTCCTGCTGCGGGTGGAGGGATGGGTTCAGGCGTGCTCTGAGGGGCCGCTGCCATCTGCGACAGCGGAGCTGGAAGCGGCCATAAAGAAACACCAGGAGCTCAACGAGGAGATCTCTGCCAACTACACGCAGGTACCTGACCGACCGCCTCTCCTGGACCCCTTCCACCGCTGCTTTGTGCCCCGACGGCCGTCTCCACCCCTTCATGTCAGCCACGCTGAAAACCCGCCGACTCCCACCTTTCTGCTCGTTTGTGTGCAGGTCAGTGAAAGTGGGAAAGCTTTACTGGATGTCCTCCAGCGTTGCCCAGGATCTGAGTCTGACGAGTCAGCACCAAAACCAGATTTCACTGCCGCCACACACGCCATCATGGGCGTTCTGCACCAGGTGATGCAGGTAAGACTGAGTTGGACTGGTCTCCAGCGCTAAACTCAAGAAGCAGACAACACAAACAGAAACGTCTTCTTTTTGAGCAGGGTCACCATGAAGTGGAGGGGGCGTGGCAGCACCGTAAGCTCCGCCTCCATCAGCGCCTGCAGCTGTGCGTGTTTCAGCAAGACGTTAGACAGGTATGAGCCGCCATCAGCATGCTGAGTCTCAATCAGATTTATCTCAAGGTTCACATTTCCACATCTAGAATAAGATCCAGATTCTGATGCAGTTTATACCATTAAACGGATCCACATCCATAGATATTCAGAATAATATCCAACACTCATTCATTTTCCAAATTCTGAACACTTAGACACAAATCTAACTTCAGATTTATAGTTTCATTGAGAATCTGATCCCAAACCAGACCAGTGTTTGGTCCTGATTCCAATTTACATTCGGATCCAAATCCTGATTCTGATGTTTATACAGAGTCTGATTTAGACTTCGGTGCAGATTCATGGCTAAATCAAAGATAATTTCAGCTTTACATCCAGGTTCAAATTCAGATTCTGATCCAGATCCAGTATCATACCAAAGAGAGTTTGAATGAACTCGAGACAGATTCAGATGTAGACTAAGATTTAGATTTAGAGTGATTTACAGGTGCAGATCCAGATGATCTGGTCCAGATGTGCCTTCACAGTTTTCTCCACCTCTTCGTCTCTCAGGTGCTGGACTGGGTGGAGCAGCACGGAGAGGTTTTCCTGAACAAACACAGCGGCGTGGGGAAGTCTCTGCACCGAGCACGAGCTTTGCAGAAGCGCCATGATGACTTCCAGCAGGTTGCACAGGTAACACAAAAGGAATAAAACTACTGTTGGGGGGGGGGCATTCACCAGAGAACAGGGCAAAGTTTAACCATGTGGAGATTTCACTGTCCGGATTTACAACGAGATCAAATGTGTTTCAGAACACTTACACTAATGCGGAGAAGCTCCTGGAGGCAGCAGATCAGCTGGCCCAGTCTGGAGAGTGCGAGGAGGAGGAGATCTACCAGGCAGCCCGAGACCTGGAGCTGCGCATGCAGGTAGTGTTTTTATTAAGTTTTTATTCACGTTGTTTTCATGCTGTTCCTCAGAGGGGTTCACGTTGTTTTTACGCTGTTCCTCAGAGGGGTTCACGTTGTTTTCATGCTGTTCCTCAGAGGGGTTCACGTTGTTTTTACGCTGTTCCTCAGAGGGGTTCACGTTGTTTTTACGCTGTTCCTCAGAGGGGTTCACGTTGTTTTTATCTCAGAGGGGTTCACGTTGTTTTTATCTCAGAGGGGTTCACGTTGTTTTTATCTCAGAGGGTTTTACGTTGTTTTTATCTCAGAGGGGTTCACGTTGTTTTTATCTCAGAGGGGTTCACGTTGTTTTTATCTCAGAGGGGTTCACGTTGTTTTTATCTCAGAGGGGTTCACGTTGTTTTTATCTCAGAGGGGTTCACGTTGTTTTTATGCTGTTCCTCAGAGGGTTTTACGTTGTTTTTATCTCAGAGGGGTTCACGTTGTTTTTATCTCAGAGGGGTTCACGTTGTTTTTATCTCAGAGGGGTTCACGTTGTTTTTATCTCAGAGGGGTTCACGTTGTTTTTATGCTGTTCCTCAGAGGGTTTTACGTTGTTTTTATCTCAGAGGGGTTCACGTTGTTTTTATCTCAGAGGGGTTCACGTTGTTTTTATCTCAGAGGGGTTCACGTTGTTTTTATCTCAGAGGGGTTCACGTTGTTTTTATCTCAGAGGGGTTCACGTTGTTTTTATCTCAGAGGGGTTCACGTTGTTTTTATCTCAGAGGGGTTCACGTTGTTTTTATCTCAGAGGGGTTCACGTTGTTTTTATGCTGTTCCTCAGAGGGGTTCACGTTGTTTTTATGCTGTTCCTCAGAGGGGTTCACGTTGTTTTTATGCTGTTCCTCAGAGGGGTTCACGTTGTTTTTATGCTGTTCCTCAGAGGGGTTCACGTTGTTTTTATGCTGTTCCTCAGAGGGGTTCACGTTGTTTTCATGCTGTTCCTCAGAGGGGTTCACGTTGTTTTCATGCTGTTCCTCAGAGGGGTTCACGTTGTTTTTATCTCAGAGGGGTTCACGTTGTTTTTATCTCAGAGGGGTTCACGTTGTTTTTATCTCAGAGGGGTTCACGTTGTTTTTATGCTGTTCCTCAGAGGGGTTCACGTTGTTTTCATGCTGTTCCTCAGAGGGGTTCACGTTGTTTTCATGCTGTTCCTCAGAGGGGTTCACGTTGTTTTTATCTCAGAGGGGTTCACGTTGTCTTTATCTCAGAGGGGTTCACGTTGTTTTTATGCTGTTCCTCAGAGGGTTTCACGTTGTTTTCATGCTGTTCCTCAGAGGGGTTCACGTTGTTTTCATGCTGTTCCTCAGAGGGGTTCACGTTGTTTTTATCTCAAAGGGGTTCACGTTGTTTTTATGCTGTTCCTCAGAGGGTTTTACGTTGTTTTTATCTCAAAGGGGTTCACGTTGTTTTTATGCTGTTCCTCAGAGGGTTTCACGTTGTTTTTATCTCAGAGGGGTTCACGTTGTTTTTATGCTGTTCCTCAGAGGGGTTCACGTTGTTTTTATGCTGTTCCTCAGAGGGGTTCACGTTGTTTTTATGCTGTTCCTCAGAGGGGTTCACGTTGTTTTCATGCTGTTCCTCAGAGGGGTTCACGTTGTTTTTATCTCAAAGGGGTTCACGTTGTTTTTATGCTGTTCCTCAGAGGGTTTCACGTTGTTTTTATCTCAAAGGGGTTCACGTTGTTTTTATGCTGTTCCTCAGAGGGGTTCACGTTGTTTTTATCTCAAAGGGGTTCACGTTGTTTTTATGCTGTTCCTCAGAGGGGTTCACGTTGTTTTTATCTCAGAGGGGTTCACGTTGTTTTCATGCTGTTCCTCAGAGGGGTTCACGTTGTTTTTATGCTGTTCCTCAGAGGGGTTCACGTTGTTTTTATCTCAGAGGGGTTCACGTTGTTTTCATGCTGTTCCTCAGAGGGGTTCACGTTGTTTTTACGCTGTTCCTCAGAGGGGTTCACGTTGTTTTTATCTCAGAGGGGTTCACGTTGTTTTCATGCTGTTCCTCAGAGGGGTTCACGTTGTTTTTATGCTGTTCCTCAGAGGGGTTCACGTTGTTTTCATGCTGTTCCTCAGAGGGGTTCACGTTGTTTTTATCTCAAAGGGGTTCACGTTGTTTTTATGCTGTTCCTCAGAGGGTTTCACGTTGTTTTTATCTCAGAGGGGTTCACGTTGTTTTTATCTCAGAGGGGTTCACGTTGTTTTTATCTCAGAGGGGTTCACGTTGTTTTTATCTCAGAGGGGTTCACGTTGTTTTTATCTCAGAGGGTTTTACGTTGTTTTTATCTCAGAGGGGTTCACGTTGTTTTTATCTCAGAGGGGTTCACGTTGTTTTTATCTCAGAGGGGTTCACGTTGTTTTTATGCTGTTCCTCAGAGGGGTTCACGTTGTTTTTATGCTGTTCCTCAGAGGGGTTCACGTTGTTTTTATCTCAGAGGGTTTTACGTTGTTTTTATCTCAGAGGGGTTCACGTTGTTTTTATCTCAGAGGGGTTCACGTTGTTTTTATCTCAGAGGGGTTCACGTTGTTTTCATGCTGTTCCTCAGAGGGGTTCACGTTGTTTTCATGCTGTTCCTCAGAGGGGTTCACGTTGTTTTTATGCTGTTCCTCAGAGGGGTTCACGTTGTTTTCATGCTGTTCCTCAGAGGGTTTCACGTTGTTTTTATCTCAGAGGGGTTCACGTTGTTTTTATCTCAGAGGGGTTCACGTTGTTTTTATCTCAGAGGGTTTTACGTTGTTTTTATCTCAGAGGGGTTCACGTTGTTTTTATCTCAGAGGGGTTCACGTTGTTTTTATCTCAGAGGGGTTCACGTTGTTTTCATGCTGTTCCTCAGAGGGGTTTAACGTTGTTTTCATGCTGTTCCTCAGAGGGGTTCACGTTGTTTTCATGCTGTTCCTCAGAGGGGTTCACGTTGTTTTTATCTCAGAGGGGTTCACGTTGTTTTTATGCTGTTCCTCAGAGGGGTTCACGTTGTTTTCATGCTGTTCCTCAGAGGGGTTCACGTTGTTTTCATGCTGTTCCTCAGAGGGGTTTAACGTTGTTTTCATGCTGTTCCTCAGAGGGGTTCACGTTGTTTTTATGCTGTTCCTCAGAGGGGTTCACGTTGTTTTTATGCTGTTCCTCAGAGGGGTTCACGTTGTTTTTATCTCAGAGGGGTTCACGTTGTTTTTATCTCAGAGGGGTTCACGTTGTTTTTATGCTGTTCCTCAGAGGGGTTCACGTTGTTTTCATGCTGTTCCTCAGAGGGGTTCACGTTGTTGTTAGGCTGTTCCTCAGAGGGGTTCACGTTGTTTTCATGTGTTGCAGGCCTTCATCCAGCGGGTTGAACAGAGGAAGCTGCTGCTGGACCTCGCTGTGTCTTTCTACACTCACACAAAAGAGGTAGCATATATCCTCCAACAATTTCAGCCAAGTTTCATTCCTTTATCCCTCTGAAAGCTCCCCTTCTCTCCCCTTGCTTAGCTCTCAGTGTGGATGGACGGGCTCCAGAAGCAGCTCTCCTCAGATCTCCTGGTTTGCCCAGACACTGTGGAGGCTCTGCAGGCTTTAATCAGCCAGCAGCAGCAGCAGCAAGCCAACACACAGGTACCTGGCCACGTTTGACCTCTGACCCCACAGCTCTAACCACATCATAACAAGCTAACACCCCCTGATGTCTTCCCCCACTCTCTAACCCTTACACTAACCCGAGCTCTAACCCTGACCCACAGGAAGCTGCGATGAGTGTCATCAGGGAAGGAGAAGACCTCATCCTGCAACTCAGGTACACACAGACAGTTTAAGGCATCGTGCACGAGTGGGCGTGTGGCTCTGAGTCGTGCACGGAGGCCGTGAAGGACGTCGTTTTCCACCTTAATGCAGCTCTTTGGCCATGTGTGAAATATAAGGGGCTGCATTTGTTTTCTGCCATGTAGAAAGTGAGAGATAATCTGTTTTCTACAATGTGTCCGATGTGAAGCTGGTGTTGAATGTGTTGGTTTGGGTCGGCTGTGGCTGGATTATGGACAGTGTCTGTGTGCTGATTCATTCATTTCCTGGATTAGGGTGTTTGTCTGCATCTGTTTTCAAGCTGTTTTGACTGTGCAGAGAACTGCAGGTGCAGCAGTTTTCCAGATTAAATTTTAAATAATGCAGAATTACCTTGTTGATTCACTGATGGTGCATTTGTTTCCAGGTTTGTTTCAACCATTTTTTTAAGTATATTTTGTAATATTTGAGGCTGCATTCGTTTTTTAAGTCGTTTTAGAAGGTGAAGACGCATTAATTTTAAGGGATATGTACACTCTAAGGCTGCATTTGTGGATGATGCAGACTGTGTGGTCGATACCTTTGTTTTCTGGATCCTGAAAAACAAATTAAATTCAGTTTCCAGGTGTATTTGGGTTTTTTGTGGGTGTTGCTGTTTTCTAGATTATGTAAAATGTGTGGATTACGTAATCCAGACAACAAATGTTCTCCAAACAACTGCTTCATGGATGTTTGAACGCACATTTGATGGGTTTATAGATCTAATCCAACGTGTGGCTTTGTTTTAAAGGTAGGTTCTGAACTGCTTTTTTAATGCTTCTGAGTCGCTTGTTTTCCAGATTAATGTAGATTATGCAGCTACAGTTATTCCTGTTTGGGTCTGTTGGTTTGCTCCATAATGTTTATGTGCCTTTATTCTACCTGCATCCTGCAGAACGTTGTCAGGTTTAGTGTAAATGTGGTGCATCTTTCACAGATTTCAAGATTATATTGACTGTATAAGTTCTCTTGCATCCCAGATCTTGTTCTTACACTTATTTCATGTCTGTGCGACAGCTTGATGTTGGATTTAAGTGTGCGGTTGTTTGGTTGGTATCATCATATTTGCTTTGTGTTTGGTGTGATCTGTAATGGTTGGAGTGTTTCCCTTTGACTTTGTGTGCAGGGGTCTTTAATGTTGGGTTTGTTTCAGGCCCCAGGGGAGCTCGGTGGCCCATGTGGAGTCGGTGTTGCAGCAGCTGGAGGAATCTCACGCTCAGCTTGAGGAACTTTTCCACCAGAGGAAGATCCGACTGGACATTTACCTGCAGCTCCGCATATTGCAGCAGTGCACACTGGAGGTGCATTTCATTTTGTGCTTTTCTCCCAAAGTATCCCTCCGTCCACTTCTCTGAAGCAAAGCTGGAGTCTTTGTATTTCTTTTATCTCTTAGGTAACGGGTGAAATAGATGCCTGGAAGCAGGATCTCCAAAAACAGTCCCAGGACTTTTCCACTGAGAAGCTGGCATCTACACGGCTAGCTGAAACAAACCAGGACAAACTAGGCCAGGACAAGCTAGCACTGGGCCAGTCCCGCCTGGTGGAGGCTAGTCCTGAAGCGCTAACGCTAGCACAGCAACGCATTCATAGGTATAAAGACCCACATGGTGACATCTTTCTAAATCAGGGCAAAAATGATCTTTCATTGATGGACTGATTGATCTGTAGGCACATGGAGCGAAGACTGGCAATGAACAACATGACTTATGAGGTCATTCAGCAAGGTCATGACCTTCAGCAGTACATCACGGAGGTCCAGGCATCAGGTAAGAGTCTCACTGTTATGCTGATCTGACAGGAAGTGTAAAGCATGGTGACATCTGCTTATATGACCAAATCCTATGATGGTTAATTCAATAATGGAACCTAGAAATGAGGCTTCAGGTACACTGCTGTAAGAAGCTGTAAGAACAGGTTCCACAGACCACTTTGGAGGTCTTAGAAGGGATGGAGGTGGGAGACTTGGTTCCCAGAAAGGATGTCTCAACATTATCGATGGTTATGAAGGGAAAAGGGACGTAAATGTTGTTCAGGGTCTCCTGGGAGGGTTAAGAGAGTTCTTAAAGAGCCATTTAGAGAGATCCACTGGTCTTTAAAGGGTTGGGGTCGGTCTTTGGGGACGTGTCAGAGAGCCATAACAGTTTCCCAGCATTAATTGAGCTTTTTGTTGAAGTGCTCTCATCCATAAAAAATAAACTCAGTTACCGAAAAGTGTCGAACTATTCCTTTTATTATTCACACTGTCGGCTCCGAGCCTGACCCTGAGCGTTTGTGGTGTCCAGGGGTTCTGAAGGGGCTCTTTATGATGTTTCAAAGGTCCTAGATAGCGTTCCAATGGATGCTTTCAAGGAAGGATGCTTTCTCTCTCAGGTTCATGTGGGTTAAAGTGGACCTTTAGTGGCTTTAGGGTTTTAGAAAGGGGATGCAGAGGTTCATGACATCCATAAGGGGTTCTTAGCACATAAACTCAGAGTTCAGTAATACTTAAGAGGGTCCAGGTCTTTGTTCAGGAGATATTTAGCTATTTCAAGGATCTTATATGAGTTCCAATGGTCCTTTATTAGTTCCTGGTTCTTCATCTGGATTTTAGGGGTTCATAGGGAGTATTCCAGTGGTCCAAAGGTGGTTCTGCCCATTGTTAAAAGGGTTCTGCTACACTGAAATGTGTTAAACTGGGCTCATGGTGTCTTTGAGGCGCTTCCAGGTTTTAGGATTTAAATTTGGGGTTTGTAGCTGGACTTGAGGTGTCAGACAACCAGAGACTGGCAAAAGGCCAAAGAGGCAGGAAGCAGAGCCCTGATGGCGAAAGAGTTGCATTTTAATGCCATGTTCGTTAGATATTTCCATATTTAAAATAAAAAAGATAAATACAGTGAATAAACCAATAATCCTGTTTTCTGCTCCAGAGTTGCCTCAGTTTGGCCAGTTCAGGAACACGGATAGTTTAAGGGGTAGAAAGGGGGGGCAGAGAGGATAAAGAGAGGGGAAAAGGGGGACATGTTGCTATGGAAACTGCTCTCTGAAGCGCACAGCTGGTCCCCATGGAAACCGGCATATTGAATTTGCCATGGAGACACACACACAAGCAAATATCCGTGCACACGCACACATGAACATAGCTATGCACCAACAGATGAAGGTTTAGGGCCTCAGCGGCCACAGAGTGGGCCTTCAGCGTGTCTCCGTTTCAGGTATCGAACTGTCGGAGGTGGAGGGAGGCCTCTCGTCTCAGGTGGAGGAGGTGCAGCACCTCCTGCAGGACAAACAGAAGGAGCTGCAGCAGATTGCAGACCACACACACACACACCTGGAGCAGAACCTGCAGCTGAGACACCTGCAGAGCCAGGTCAAGCAGGTAACATCCTGAGGGACTTTAACACCTTCAGGTCCCATCCGGGCCCCAGGATCATGTTCCCTACCTGTCCCCCCCGCAGGTGCTGGGGTGGATCTCAGAGGGGGAAGTGATGCTGTCATCCTGCATGTTAAATTCCAGCTGTCTGTCTGAAGCGGAGCAGCTGCAGAGGGAGCATGAGCGCCTCCAGCAGGCCATAGAGGTTACTGCACACACATTCACACACAGCAGCTGGAAACACGAATCAGGACTTTTCCATGCTTCAGATCAATGCAAATCACGCATGTTTGCTAAGATATTCCATGAGCTGCAACCTCCCTGATTTAATTCAACTATTCTCGGGATTTCTTTCGTGTCTGCTGTCAAAAAAAGGCTTTAATCGACCAAGAAGAAAAGAAACGAAGCAGTGCAGTAATACAGATACTGGAAATACTTTAAGGAAAAGGATGTGCTTTTTTTACAACGTGCACACATATTTTTTACACCAGGATAAACTTCTTTCCATGTGTTCTTGTATTAAACGTGGAAAAGACAGCATAATACAGTCCTCCCAAAGACAAAAGAAGGAACAAGTGAGAAGCAGCGCACAGACAGAAGTAGAATGGCAGGATTTTAAAAGATCATCTCAGATATTAGATTTAAAGCCTGAAGAAACATAATTGGAGGGAAATAATATAAATCTGAATGAGTCTTAAAATAAATTAGCCTTTTTCTTCTCTAAATAAGTTAGATTCAGTAAAACATTTAGTGGATTAAAATGTGGACAAACAGGGAACCCTTTAAGACACAGATCAGGGTTTATCACAGCCTGATATATTAATGTGTTTAAGACACAGATCAGGGTTTATCACAGCCTGATATATTAAATGTTTGTTGTCCTCCAGGCTCTCCTGCACGCCGACTCCCTGCAGAGGACGCACCAGGTGGCTCTGGCCCTGCAGCAGAGAGCGGAGCTGCTGGTCAGGTAAGGTTATGTCTGAATGCAAAGCAGATATCAGATTATCAAAATGTGACATCCAGGAAGGTTTGGTAAATGGTAAAAATCCAATAAAGTTTGCCTTAAATACAGTTGAAGAAATATTGCTGTGGACTCCAGAGGAACTTTACACTGAAACTTTAATCTACTTTCAACATATTTCTTATTTTGGAAATACATAATGGTGCAATATTTGCCTGTAAACATGTGAAATGAAAGCAAAAGCCTTTAAATCTGTGGATGTGTTGAGCTTAAGGTGATCGTAAACTATTTTCAGAGCCTGAAAGAGAGCAGGAGGAAGCTAAAGTCGTCCCATGGAACTCCACAGAGGAACTAAACGAGTTCAGTCCAAGTCCAACAACTCCGTCTAATTCAGTATGATAGTATTTAGAAGATTATAGGCCAACAGGTCGCTCTGAATCTTCTCTTTGATTTATTCCCCCGTCCTCAGCAGGCATAGGGTAGAAAAAGTCCCTTTTATCAGGAAGAGACCTTCAGCACAACCAGACTTGGCTCAGATAGCAGCAGAAGCTGAAATAAAACGAGTAAAACCTTCTCCAGGCAGTATTATGAGTATTATGAGATACAGGCTGTATCAGTGGTAGAAGCAGTTCATGTGACCTGTGGCGGCTGCAGGACTCAGTCTGCAGTAGGTGGAGCGTTTAAATAGAGTGGTGACAGTTTTAGGCTAATTAAACAGCACTTTCTTTGTCCTTTACATGCTTCCAGGCCAGCTGTTTCACATCACTCTTTTATTAAAGAATCCTTTTCATGGCAGCTCAGCAGTCTGCGTTTAAGCCCATTAATCAGATGATCGGCAGATGTGAGGAGGACGTTTTAAGGGTCGCTGCAGAGCAAAAACACAGCAGCTCACCTGGGGTGAATGAAGCAGGCTGTGCACGTCACACACATGGCTGCAAGAAACAGACAAACAAACGGTGTAGGGGCCAGATCTGGTGATTGGCTGGACGTTGGCACGGTAACGTAAGGGAATGTGATTGGTCCAGACTACTTACTGAAGTAGTAAAAAAAACAACCTGTTGAAGTCGTTTTCTCTTCGTAGGAAACATGGACGACTTTTACAAAGAAATCCAGCTTCATCTTTCGATAAAGACCCCGAGCTCATCTGATTCTTATGAAATGTAGTTTGTAATAAAGTTGGAGTTTCTATTAAATAACCTCATATTGGCAGAAAATACTTCATTCATAAAATACTTTATACTTTATGTTTTCTTAGCTGTTTTCTTTGTGACTTTTACAGAAATGCTGACATGATTAGCTCAGTTTCCAAATACATTTTGTATTGAAAAAAAAGTTTTTTACGAGTGGCAGATCTGGCAACCCGAGCACATCTGGTACCTACACCGGACCAATCACATTCCCTTACGTCATCGTGCCAACATCCAGCCAATCATAGAGTGTGACATCACCAACAGGCGCAGATCTGGTCCCTACACTGGACCAGCCACCTTTGCTATATTCAGACGTGATGATGCCAAAGAGTATTCATAACCTTTACTCTCCAGAAGAAGAAACCGCTGACCGTAACATGTTTGCTGCACCAGGAGGATAACTGTGGATTCATTCTTTCTAACTACAGTCGAGATGCCTGTTGAATGCACCTGTTTCAGGCCTTTGACCTCCCTCCTCAGGTCAGGACACTATGATCCAGATGCAGTGAGGTCTTGCGCCCAGACGGTAGCGTTGCACTGGCAGACTCTGATGCTGAGGATTGAAGATAGACTCAAACTGGTCAATGCATCTGCCGCCTTCTACAGGACCTCACAGCAGGTACCGCCGGGGGGGGGGGTCACTGTTAAATACAAAACATGATGCTTTATATTTGAAGTATTTCAAAAAGTGAGCAAGAGATGGTTGATTATAAGTCATGTGTCTTCTTCATTATTCATTTAATCAGTAATCAGTGGGAAATTATCTCCAAAAGCATCACTTTACACCCTGACTCCTGCACTTTTACACCCCCAGCTCCACAAAACCACAAATAGCATCAGCCAGCCCCGTCCAGGGCAGAATGACTTCTGTTTTACATGCAGGAGATCACGTCCAGGACTCATTTTATTGTCTTATTATGAGGTTATTATGTACTGTAAAGGATGGTATGTTCACCGTCTTCACAGTTTTATGTTGAGGAAAGTTTTTCCACCGTTTATAGATTGATTGATTGATTTTTGGATGTGGTTCTGTTTTATCAGATCTTTGGGAAAAACACATTTTGGGCTGCAGGGGATTTATTTCCTTTGCAATAGTCCATGTTAAGTATTTACGACTCCAAAACTCCTCAGCTGATGCTGCCTGTCATCGCTTCAGAAACGGCTCCAAAGCTGTGGGACTTTAACACTAAGCATCAGTGTGCGTATTTGTTTGTTCATCTACCTGTTTCCAGGTGTGTGGCGTCCTGGAGAGTTTAGAGCAGGAGTACCGCAGGGAGGAGGACTGGTGCGGAGGAGGAGAGAGACAACCGGAGCAGCTGCTGCCGCTCATCAACAAGCACATGGAGCAGAAAGAGGCGTTTCTGAAGGTGACGAGTGCAGGAAGAGCACCAGGAAGTTGATTAGTTTCAGTAATCAGCAGGATGAAGTTTTATGGTAGTAAAAGTACAAGTAAAACAGGTAAAGTGGGCACTGTTAGGCATGGTCGGGTGCTGAAGGTGTTTTCTGTACAGACGAGACTTCTAGAGATTCCTGAAGGTAGACTGGGCCACGCCCCTGCTCCTATAGTATAGTATAGGGTCATCGTCCCCAGACTAAAGGACATAGTCTTTCAAAAAGAGCATACATCTCCATGATTGAGCTAAAAAAGCTGGCTGCTGGTCCAGAGGTCAGTCTGTTGGTAGGATACGTGGAAAACAATGAGTGATGGGATGTCCTCGTGGTTTGATGGAACACCCAACAGGTTCTGGACCGTCTGTACGAGTTTTACTTCACATGCTGGCAGACCTGCCAGAAAAGCACTAAGCATGGCCTGTTTGTACGGATGTGAACGGAGCGTCAAATGGTCCTTATTTGTCTATTTAATTACCTCAAGCATATTTCAAAAAGACACACATGCCAGTATAGTCCCTAATAACCCTTATTTCCATGGCAACAGGCTTGCACTCTGGCCAGAAGGAACGCTGAGGTTTTTCTCAAGTACATTCATCGCAACAGCGTCACCATGGCGAACATCTCTGGCCACAGCGTCACCGTCTCCGGGGTAACGGGAGTTACTGAGGTCACTGGGCACTCCAGGGTGCCGGAGCAGCAGGTTAAAGGTGAACACACACATATTGAAATATGCCTGCATCGTTTAGAGGAACGGGAGAAGTGCAGTGAAACCAGGATGGTGCCCTGAGGGACACCATAGATAATAGCTTTAATCAATTCTATTTTGGGATATTTTGGTGGTAATTTTACTGATCCGGGTATTTCTGTGTGCTTAGGTATCCTCAGTGAGCTCCTCCAGAGAGAAAACAGAGTTCTTCATTTCTGGACTTTGAAGAAGCGCAGACTGGACCAGTGCCAGCAGTATCTGATGTTCCAGAGCCACGCCCAGCAGGTCAGCTCCACAAATAATGTGCTTTTTATTCAACCCAAAGAGGATTTACTTGTGAAACTGACTGGAAATTGATAAAATGTCAAATATCTAGCCCCTCTAGATCATTTTTTGGTCTCATAATGGTAAATATTTTGAGGTTTTCTTGCTCGGGAGCAAAGAATTTAAAGCCGTCACCTTCGGCTTTGGGGTTCTGGGACACATTTTTCAATGATTTTCATGTTTTAAAGACCAAATTACTCATTGAATAATGAAGACAAAAAGATTTACAGATTCATCAGAAATTATTATAACTGGTATTTTCTGCCTTTCTTTTTCTTCTTATTATTCAAATGAATATTTGTGACTTATTGCCTGAAAGTGTCTCTATGTTAAATGTGCCTAACATTGCAGGCACTGGATTGGCTGCAGCAGTCAGGTGACCACTACCTGGCCACACACACATCGCCGGGGGCAACAGTGGCCGAGACACAGGAGCTGTTGAACCAACACAGAGAGTTCTGCATCTCTGCCAAGGTTGTTTTTTTCATGGTTTCAGCATTCACCGAATTAGATTAAAAGCAAACGAACGGCTTCCTCATCGTCACTCACTGAAAATCTAATCAAACAATAAGGCGCTTCATAGTTTATTGTCCCATGCAGACATGAAGTGGTTGTTTTGGACCAGTTTCAGGGATTTTGGCTTCTGCATATTTTGGTTGGTCAAAAAAAGTTAGAGCCACAAAAAAACTCTCAGTATGGCTTTTAGAGGTGGTTTATGTTCCTTTTCATGGTTAAATCAAGGAAGGTCGTACAATGAGCTGGAAATAGCCTGTTTAATCTATAATATAATGGCAAAGTATCTCTCAGCATACACAGGAAAAGGTTCACCTGCTGATCCAGCTGGCTGAGAGCATGCTGGCTAAAGGCCACGCCCACCGCACCGAGCTGCGGCGCTGCGTTTCCACGGTGGATAAGCGCTATCGCGACTTCACGGTCAGGATGGGACAGTATCGCCACCTGCTGGAGACGGCGCTGGGAGGGTGTTCTCAGGTAAGGGGTGACTTTCAAAGTTTAGGTTTGAGCAACAAAGACGTGAAAAGACTTAAGTACAGCTGTACTTTGTAGCTTTGACAAGTGCACATTGTACGGTGTCCCTGTCAGGACAATAAGGACCTGGAGCTGGAGCTGATTCCCAACAGTCTGTCGGACTCAGACCCTGAGGTCAACCTGTCGGACCCGAGTCACCAGGTCAGCGACGAAAAGAGACGCTCCGCCCGCAAGAAAGAGTGAGTAGTGTTTGTGTTGGCATGACCAGCGGCAGTGCTGTTCTCTTCCAACACCTGTGTGTCTGTTATCAGGTACATCATGGCCGAGCTCCTCCAGACGGAGAGAGTCTATGTCAGAGACCTGCAGGAGTGCATAGAGGTACGTCAATCGTTTTAGACGGGGGGATATTTCCGTGAGCCCCGCAGAGTACCGTAATCACCCTGCTGGTTGTACCGTTGTGTGGCGCAGACGTACCTGTGGGAGATGACGAGTGGGTCAGAGGACGTTCCAGCTGGCCTCACCAACAAGGACGACATCGTGTTTGGCAACATCCAGGATATCTACGAATTCCACAACAGGTAGCGTTAAATACACTCCAGATCCTCCAGGAACTAAAAGAGGATCTCAGACATCCAACCACATACTGGTAATCACTGGTAATCAGTGGTAAACACTGGTAATCAGTGGTAATTACTGGTAATCACTGGTAAACACTGGTAATCACTGGTAATCACTGGTAATTACTGTTAAACACTGGTAATCACTGGTAAACACTGGTAACACTGGTAATTACTGGTAATCACTGGTAAACACTGGTAATCACTGGTAATTACTGTTAAACACTGGTAATCACTGGTAATTACTGTTAAACACTGGTAATCACTGGTAAACACTGGTAACACTGGTAAACACTGGTAATCACTGGCAATTACTGTTAAACACTGGTAATCAGTGGTAAACACTGGTAATCACTGGTAAACACTGGTAAACACTGGTAACACTGGTAAACACTGGTAATCACTGGCAATTACTGTTAAACACTGGTAATCAGTGGTAAACACTGGTAATCACTGGTAAACACTGGTAATCACTGGCAATTACTGATAAACACTGGTAATCAGTGGTAAACACTGGTAATCAGTGGTAATCACTGGTAATTACTGGTAATCACTGGTAATCACTGGTAATTACTGGTAATTACTGTTAAACACTGGTAATCACTGGTAAACACTGGTAACACTGGTAATTACTGGTAATCACTGGTAAACACTGGTAATCACTGGTAATTACTGTTAAACACTGGTAATCACTGGTAATTACTGTTAAACACTGGTAATCACTGGTAAACACTGGTAACACTGGTAAACACTGGTAATCACTGGCAATTACTGTTAAACACTGGTAATCAGTGGTAAACACTGGTAATCACTGGTAAACACTGGTAAACACTGGTAACACTGGTAAACACTGGTAATCACTGGCAATTACTGTTAAACACTGGTAATCAGTGGTAAACACTGGTAATCACTGGTAAACACTGGTAATCACTGGCAATTACTGATAAACACTGGTAATCAGTGGTAAACACTGGTAATCAGTGGTAATCACTGGTAATTACTGGTAATCACTGGTAATCACTGGTAATCTCTGGTAAACACTGGTAATCTCTGGTAATCACTGGTAATTACTGGTAAACACTGGTAATCAGTGGTAAACACTGGTAATCACTGGTAAACACTGGTAATCACTGGTAAACACTGGTAATCTCTGGTAATCACTGGTAATTACTGGTAAACACTGGTAAACACTGGTAATCACTGGTAAACACTGGTAAACACTGGTAAACACTGGTAATTACTGGTAATTACTGGTAATCACTGGTAAACACTGGTAAACACTGGTAATTACTGGTAAACACTGGTAATTACTGTTAAACACAGGTAATCACTGGTAAACACTGGTAATCTCTGGTAATCACTGGTAAACACTGGTAATTACTGGTAATCTCTGGTAATCACTGGTAAACACTGGTAATTACTGGTAATCTCTGGTAATCACTGGTAAACACTGGTAATCACTGGTAATCTCTGGTAAACACTGGTAAACACTGGTAATCACTGGTAATTACTGGTAAACACTGGTAATCACTGGTAAACACTGGTAATTACTGGTAAACACTGGTAATCAGTGGTAAACACTGGTAATTACTGATAAACACTGGTAATCAGTGGTAAACACTGGTAATCAGTGGTAATCACTGGTAATTACTGGTAATCACTGGTAATTACTGGTAAACACTGGTAATCAGTGGTAAACACTGGTAATCACTGGTAAACACTGGTAATCACTGGTAAACACTGGTAACACTGGTAAACACTGGTAAACACTGGTAAACACTGGTAATCTCTGGTAATTACTGGTAAACACTGGTAATCACTGGTAATTACTGGTAAACACTGGTAATCACTGGTAAACACTGGTAATCACTGGTAAACACTGGTAATTACTGGCAATTACTGATAAACACTGGTAATCAGTGGTAAACACTGGTAATCACTGGTAAACACTGGTAATCACTGGTAAACACTGGTAATCACTGGCAATTACTGATAAACAATGGTAATCAGTGGTAAACACTGGTAATCACTGGTAATTACTGGTAATCACTGGTAATCACTGGTAATCACTGGTAAACACTGGTAATCTCTGGTAATCACTGGTAATTACTGGTAAACACTGGTAATCAGTGGTAAACACTGGTAATCACTGGTAAACACTGGTAATCACTGGTAAACACTGGTAATCACTGGCAATTACTGATAAACACTGGTAATCAGTGGTAAACACTGGTAATCAGTGGTAATCACTGATAATTACTGGTAATCACTGGTAATCACTGGTAATCTCTGGTAAACACTGGTAATCTCTGGTAATCACTGGTAATTACTGGTAAACACTGGTAATCAGTGGTAAACACTGGTAATCACTGGTAAACACTGGTAATCACTGGTAAACACTGGTAACACTGGTAAACACTGGTAACACTGGTAAACACTGGTAATCTCTGGTAATCACTGGTAATTACTGGTAAACACTGGTAAACACTGGTAATCACTGGTAAACACTGGTAAACACTGGTAATTACTGGTAAACACTGGTAATCACTGGTAAACATTGGTAAACACTGGTAATTACTGTTAAACACTGGTAATCACTGGTAAACACTGGTAATCTCTGGTAATCACTGGTAAACACTGGTAATCTCTGGTAATCACTGGTAAACACTGGTAATTACTGGTAATCTCTGGTAATCACTGGTAAACACTGGTAATCACTGGTAATCTCTGGTAAACACTGGTAAACACTGGTAATCACTGGTAATTACTGGTAAACACTGGTAATCACTGGTAAACACTGGTAATCACTGGTAAACACTGGTAATCAGTGGTAAACACTGGTAATCAGTGGTAAACACTGGTAATCAGTGGTAATCACTGGTAATTACTGGTAATCACTGGTAAACACTGGTAATCTCTGGTAATCACTGGTAATTACTGGTAATCAGTGGTAAACACTGGTAATCACTGGTAAACACTGGTAATCACTGGTAAACACTGGTAATCTCTGGTAATCACTGGTAAACACTGGTAATCTCTGGTAATCACTGGTAAACACTGGTAATTACTGGTAATCTCTGGTAATCACTGGTAAACACTGGTAATCACTGGTAATCTCTGGTAAACACTGGTAAACACTGGTAATCACTGGTAATTACTGGTAAACACTGGTAATCACTGGTAAACACTGGTAATCACTGGTAAACACTGGTAATTACTGGTAAACACTGGTAATCAGTGGTAAACACTGGTAATCAGTGGTAAACACTGGTAATTACTGGTAATCACTGGTAAACACTGGTAATCTCTGGTAATCACTGGTAATTACTGGTAATCAGTGGTAAACACTGGTAATCACTGGTAAACACTGGTAATCACTGGTAAACACTGGTAACACTGGTAAACACTGGTAAATACTGGTAATCTCTGGTAATCACTGGTAATTACTGGTAAACACTGGTAATCACTGGTAAACACTGGTAAACACTGGTAATTACTGGTAAACACTGGTAAACACTGGTAAACACTGGTAATTACTGTTAAACACTGGTAATCACTGGTAAACACTGGTAATTACTGTTAAACACTGGTAATCACTGGTAAACACTGGTAATCTCTGGTAAACACTGGTAATTACTGGTAATCTCTGGTAATCACTGGTAAACACTGGTAATTACTGGTAATCTCTGGTAATCACTGGTAAACACTGGTAATTACTGGTAAACACTGGTAATCTCTGGTAAACACTGGTAAACACTGGTAATCACTGGTAAACACTGGTAAACACTGGTAATCACTGGTAATTACTGGTAAACACTGGTAATCTCTGGTAAACACTGGTAATCACTGGTAATTACTGGTAAACACTGTAATCACTGGTAAACACTGGTAATCACTGGTAAACACTGGTAATTACTGGTAAACACTGGTAATCACTGGTAAACACTGGTAATTACTGGTAATCTCTGGTAAACACTGGTAATTACTGGTAAACACTGGTAATCACTGGTAATCACTGGTAATTACTGGTAAACACTGGTAATCACTGGTAAACACTGGTAATCACTGGTAAACACTGGTAATTACTGGTAATCTCTGGTAATCTCTGGTAAACACTGGTAATTACTGGTAAACACTGGTAATCACTGGTAATCACTGGTAAACACTGGTAATTACTGGTAATCTCTGGTAATCACTGGTAAACACTGGTAATTACTGGTAATCTCTGATAATCACTGGTAATCACTGGTAATTACTGGTAAACACTGGCAATATCTGGTAAACACTGGTAATCACTGGTAAACACTGGTAATTACTGGTAAACACTGATAATCACTGGTAATCACTGGTAAACACTGGTAATTATTGGTAATCACTGGTAATCTCTGGTAAACACTGGTAATCACTGGTAATCACTTGTAATTACTGGTTTACACTGATAATCACTGGTAAACACTTGTAATCACTGGTAATCACTGGTAAACACTGGTAATCACTGGTAATCACTTGTAATTACTGGTTTACACTGATAATCACTGGTAAACACTTGTAATCACTGGTAAACACTGGTAATCACTGGTAATCACTGGTAAACACTGGTAATCACTGGTAATCACTTGTAATTACTGGTTTACACTGGTAATCACTCGTAAACACTGGTAATCACTGGTAATTACTGATAATCACTGGTAAACATACTCAAAATACTGGGAAGAAGCACTATTCTCCAACAGGTACATGAACACATCCTGCAAAATGAGCTATAATATGCACAGTCACACAATTCCAGGGTGTCCACGAGAAGTACTTCAGTATATCTATAACCCAGGATACATAAGAACCACGAGGTTCTGGAAATACGCTAAATAAGCTGCAGTCTTACACATCCTGGAAGTCTCGTACCGTAGTACTATGTGGGTGTTTTTTATGATCGTAGCACATTATTTTGTGTGCAGTAATGCAGTATTTCCTGTTTTTCTAGTATTTTCCTGAAGGAGCTGGAGAACTACGAACAGCTTCCTGAAGACGTGGGACATTGCTTCGTTACCTGGGTAACCAGAGTGGTTCAGTGTACATTTCTGTGAAAATCTACATGAACAAAGTGGTAAAGTGTCTTTGGTCTGTCCTCAGGCTGATAAGTTCCACATGTATGTGACGTACTGCAGGAACAAACCCGACTCCAGCTTACTGATCCAGCAACACGGCGCAGGATTCTTTGAGGTCACTTTAAAACTCTTTTTCCACCATTATATATTATATATAACATTCATTATGGCTGAGGTAACATATTTTGATCATATGAGAGAGTTCATCTGAACCTTTGTCAATAAAAGCAAATGGATGCACTTCCTTCTGCACTTACCTGACCCTCCATTAAATCTTAATGGAAACATAACTGCAAGGAAACTACATTCGAAGCTTGTGGACTGGACTCAATTCCAGCTAAAGGCAACAAGTTGAGTGTTTGAATGCGTAAAGTACGATAACTGGGCACAAGCTCAGACAGAGACTTAGAGTCCAGGCTGAGGTGGTGCGTCACGCCGTCCTGGAAAGGCCGGAGTCCAGAAGCAGTGATGCCTTTGGATCTCAGGATCAAGTTATTTGGGGTAACAGTGAGTGAACGCAACCAAAACTGACATCAGGCACCTTGCAGAACTGATCTCCCTCTATTCACGTTGGAGAAATAACATCTGACATCAGTAGCTGCAAACAATCCCTGGATGGCCCAATGAGTGCGATCCATCATCCACGGCAGTCTGCTTCTATCTCTACAAAAACATTCTGCTGAAGGAGTGGATTTGACTCTCTGCTGGGAAACCTTCCCCAGTTGCTTTGTCCAGGCGCTGGGCCAAAAGGATAAAACAGAGTCCTGCAGACTTCTCAAACACTTACTAATGGAAGATCAAACTGCTGTTGAGGAGTTCGGAGAAATGCTTACGAGTGTTAATGAGGGATGGAAGGACGTGGAAGTGATGAACACTGAGCTACCAGACCTGACCCTGATCCAGTTTGAGACTCCGGCCTCAAAACATCCCAAAAAGGAAGAATTTCAGGAAGCGTCATAAAAGATGGAAAAAACAGAGAATTCTCACGCTGCCTGAGGTGTCAAAAGTCCACAGTTATGACCTCATATGAATGAACGAATGAATGAACGAACAAATGAATGAATTAACTAATGAAAAAACGAACAAATGAATGAATTAACTAATGAATGAACGAACAAATGAAAGATCAAACAAACGATTGAATGAATGAACGAACAAATGAACAAATGAAAGATCAAACAAACGATTGAATGAATGAACGAACAAATGAATGAATTAACTAATGAAAAAACGAACAAATGAATGAATTAACTAATGAAAGAATGAACAAACGAATGAATGAATGAACGAACAAATGAAAGATCAAACAAACGATTGAATGAATGAACGAACAAATGAATGAATGAACAAATGAACAAATGAATGACTGAAAGAACGAACAAACGAATGAATGAATGACTGAAAGAACGAACAAACGAATGAATGTATGAACGAACAAATGAATGAAAGAACGAACAAATGAATGAATTAACTAATGAAAAAACAAACAAATGAATGAATTAACTAATGAAAGAACGAACAAACAAATGAATGAATGAACAAATGAACAAATGAATGACTGAAAGAACGAACAAACGAATGAATGAATGACTGAAAGAACGAACAAACGAATGAATGTATGAACGAACAAATGAATGAAAGAACGAACAAATGAATGAATTAACTAATGAAAAAACAAACAAATGAATGAATTAACTAATGAAAGAACGAACAAACGAATGAATGAATGAACGAACAAATGAAAGATCAAACGATTGAATGAATGAACGAACAAATGAAAGATCAAACAAACGATTGAATGAATGAAAGAACGGACAAATGAATGAATGAATGAACGAACAAACGAACAAATGAATGACTGAAAGAACGAACAAACGAATGAATGAATGAACGAACAAATGAATGAATGAACAAATGAATGAATGAACGAACAAATGAAAGATCAAACAAACGATTGAATGAATGAACGAACAAATGAAAGATCAAACAAACGATTGAATGAATGAAAGAACGGACAAATGAATGAATTAACTAATGAAAAAACGAACAAATGAATGAATTAACTAATGAAAGAACAAACAAATGAATGAATGAACAAATGAATGAATGAACGAACAAATGAATGACTGAAAGAACGAACAAACGAATGAATGTATGAACGAACAAACGAATGAATGTATGAACGAACAAATGAAAGATCAAACAAACGATTGAATGAATGAACGAACAAATGAATGAATTAACTAATGAAAAAACGAACAAATGAATGAATTAACTAATGAAAGAACGAACAAACAAATGAATGAATGAACAAATGAATGAATTAACTAATGAAAAAACGAACAAATGAATGAATTAACTAATGAAAAAACGAACAAATGAATGAATGAACGAACAAACGAACAAATGAATGACTGAAAGAACAAACAAACGAATGAATGAATGAACGAACAAATGAATGAATGAATGAACAAATGAACAAATGAATAAAAGAACGGACAAATGAACGAACAAATGAATGAATTAACTAATGAAAGAACGAATGAATGAATGAACGAACAAATGAATGAATGACTAAAGATCCGATTTGATAATGTTAGCTTTAAGAAATGATATCTTGTGTCAAACAGTGAAAGATGAGACTGAACACCTCCACCAAGACTAAAACCCCATCAGCATCCATCCGATATTTTATAATCACCTTCACAGTGTTCCAAGTTACTTTTGGATCTGCAATGGATTGGGATTGGATCTATTGGGATTCGGGTTGGGACTGTTCTTCAGATCTGGATCAGTTTGGAAAAAACTTTTTTTTATGAGACTGTCACCTTTAGGTGTTGTTTAGAGTTATTCATTTAAGGAGCTTCCTGGAAACGCACCAGTGTGATGAATATTAATGAATTATTATGCTTTTACAGGAGGTCCAGAGGAGACACGGTCTCGCAAACTCCATCTCCTCAGCTCTCATTAAACCAGTCCAGAGGATCACCAAATACCAGCTTCTGCTCAAGGTAACAACAGCATTTTCTTTCAGAAACGTCTCTTTTTCACCTCATTCAGAACAAATTCCCTGAGAGTCAGAGCACAGGAAAATGTTTCTCCCCTCCTCTCAGAGGAGTCGGCCCCAGCTTTCAGGCTGATACAGTTTGCCTGGAGCACACAGAGTGTGTGCCTGGAATAATTATTGAAAAGTTTGCTGTAATCTGACCTCAGCAGCTGCTGAAGGCTGAAGGTTCTGACTGCAGATCATTTGTTTTTATATATCTGAGAACAACAACACCGAACCCATGCTTTCTGAAGATAGTTACGCTGTGGGATCGGTTTAATTGGCTGCAACTCAACAGAATAAGACTGCCTTTGGTGCCAAGGCCCAGTTTATTGTGCAGACATGCAGCTTGGACAGTTGGAGGTCCAGTGCACGGCGGGCACTGATGTGGTGTAACACCCCTGCAGCACCTCTGGATCCTGACACCGATCCACCGACCTAAAAACACGGTTCTGCAGTCCGTTCTGCAGCCGGACCGAACCCAGAACCTTTAACAGCACCGAGCGCACAGTCGATGTGCTGAAAAAACCAGGATAGATTAAGAATAAAGTCATAGATTATTCATTTAGATCCATTAGATTTACCTTGATGTGTATAAAAAGGAATAAATGTAAGAATGTGTCTGACAACAAAATGATTCCAACTTTACCCTGTAAGTGTGTCCGAATGTACAGGTCATCTCCGTATTTATCTGATAAATCTAAAACGTTTAATGATGTTAAAAGTGAGTAAAGCACTTAAAAACATGAGAACATTGATGTTTTGTGATGATATGGACGGATGTTCATCATATGAAATCCAGATTATGGCCTTAAAAGCTTTAATCAGTTCCCTTAAATGTCCTTAAAATCCAAAGTTAAATAAAAGTACACAGAAAATGTGTGGAAAATACTCTTTTTTTTAATCGTCCCATGTCCTGTTGCCATGGAGACAAAAGATGACAGATGTATTGATTGGTGCGTTTGTGCTTTGCAGGAGCTGCTGGCCTGCTGTGAGGAGGGTAAAGGTGAGATAAAAGAGGGCCTGGATGTGATGCTGAGCGTCCCGAAGAGGGCAAACGATGCCATGCATGTCAGCATGCTGGAAGGTAAAAGATCTTTGTTTAAAAATATATGAATATACTGGAATATATTCCCAGACTCTCTCAGACATGTAACACTTGCTGGGATCACCTTGTAGGTCTGGAGGAGGGTCTGGAGGTGCAGGGTGAGCTCCTCCTGCAGGACTCCTTCCTCGTTTGGGAGCCCAAATCTCTGATCAGAAAGGGGCGGGACAGACACCTCTTCCTGTTCGAGCTCTCCCTCATCTTCAGCAAGGAGATCAAAGACTCCTCTGGACGCACCAAGTACCTCTACAAGAGCAGACTGAGGGTAACACTTCTGACAGCTTTAAAGGGAAATTCTGAGAACTTAAAAGGCAAAAATGGAGTTTATTTGTTGAAGGTGACGATACACGACTCATCTTATTTAAGTTAAGTTTAATAAAGCTCGAATCTTTCATTTTATATCAGAAACAGGCCATCTTATTCTGGTTATTGGGCTAATTGGATGTGGTTTATGGGGACAAATAGCTCGTTTATTCAGATTCAGACGTTCTTTAGGTGATGAATCGAATTCTTTCATGAGGTTTTTATAGGAGCATTTCTTTCTCTTTTTCATTGCTTAAGGAGACGTTTTTGGGGATATATTTTCAGTGTTGATAAGAATATAACTTGTGGGGACTTTTAACTCTGTTAAAATGTTTTTTTTTTTAATTCTACGACAGGTTCTAACAGGTTTATGGGAACATTTCTAAATGTTGTGGTTTATGGGACTTTTTTAAATAGTTTTCAGTTGTTTTGATGTGAGTCCATTTCTTATGATGTTTCTCCTCTTGTTACTCAGGAAATAACTTGGCTTTAATGTGTCACTTTCTGTGCTGAAGCTTGAGATGAGGTCATGTTACTTTAAATCTTTGGCAGCTATGAGAACACTCGGCACACTTTTACTTTATTTGTTGACACAGCTTTTAGTGAATATCTCCAAATGATAGAAATGAAAAGTAAAGGGGATCTACTGGTGTCTGTCTTAGACCTCAGAGCTGGGTGTGACAGAGCACATCGAGGGGGATCCGTGTAAGTTTGCACTGTGGGTCGGACGAACGCCGACCTCTGACAACAAGACCGTGCTGAAGGTGAGTGCAGCCTGGCTTCAAAGAGTAGTTCAACACTGATGTGCATCAACTCACAGCGTGACACGACTTTCCTTCGTCTCCCAGGCGTCATCTTTGGAGCTGAAGCAGGAGTGGGTTCGCAGCATCCGACAGGTGATTCAGGAGAGACGAGGTCACCTGCGGGGAGCTCTGAGAGAGCCCATCCCCCTCCCCAAGACCCCCAACCCCACCCTGGGGCGACAGCGCAGCATCACCCGCCGGTCAGCACACGCCCAGAACCTCTGGCAAAACACGCAGAACGGGCTTAAAGTCAAACAGATGTTCACATTCTGAACATCTGCATCTTTTATGATCAGAAACATCTTTTTAAAGCGTCCTCATACTTTGACTCTTCCAGGGAGACGAGTGAGGATGCAGACAGTCTGGGTGATGCCAGCAGTCAGCCCGACACCGTCTCCATCGCCTCCAGAACATCGCAGAACACGGCTGACAGCGACAAGGTAAACACACACAGTGCTTCCAGAGGGGTGTGTCGAGCCGTCTTATGACCTCATCACTGCTGCAGCTGGCTGGGCGTGTGTGTGTTTTTGGTGTGTGTTTGAGGGAGTTTCCTCTGTTCAGACTTCTTCCAGAAGCGTTCACGTCTCTGCTCTGCTGACGAGGTACGTTTGATTTGCTTTACCTTTGAAAAGTGGAGGGAGGGTGGGGTTAGAGGCTGTGCCCTCCGACACCCTGCGAGCTGTGTTCTGTTGTATTCCTGGTGTGGAAACTTCAGCCTGTATGTGGACTAAATCAGCTGTTCTCTGTCAGGGACACGGAGGACGACACTAACAGTAAAGAACATCTTTGTTTCAACTGTAACAGCTTTTTTGTCCAAATACGAGGAGTCGGGAGGTGAAACTGAGAGTTGAGATGTAAAAGGCAACTGTTGTAACCCAAAAAGTGCAGGAAAAAAAAAATTTTAATTTAAGATGAAAATTAAGCAATTTGTGAAACCACATTGTTTAAAAAAGAATGACCAAAAAAGTAAAAAAATGACCAAATATTTAAAAAATTTACTGTTGGTGTTCTACAGACTGTTGGTGTTCTACAGACTGTTGGTGTTCTACAGACTGTTGGTGTTCTACAGACTGTTGGTGTTCTACAGACTGTTGGTGTTCTACAGACTGTTGGTGTTCCACAGACTGTTGGTGTTCCACAGACTGTTGGTGTTCTACAGACTGTTGGTGTTCTACAGACTGTTGGTGTTCTACAGACTCTTGGTGTTCTACAGACTGTTGGTGTTCCACAGACTCTTGGTGTTCTACAGACTGTTGGTGTTGGACAGACTGTTGGTGTTGGACAGACTGTTGGTGTTCTACAGACTCTTGGTGTTCCACAGACTGTTGGTGTTCCACAGACTGTTGGTGTTCTACAGACTGTTGGTGTTCTACAGACTGTTGGTGTTCCACAGACTCTTGGTGTTCTACAGACTGTTGGTGTTGGACAGACTGTTGGTGTTGGACAGACTGTTGGTGTTCCACAGACTGTTGGTGTTCCACAGGCTGTTGGTGTTCCACAGACTGTTGGTGTTCCACAGACTGTTGGTGTTCTACAGACTGTTGGTGTTCTACAGACTGTTGGTGTTCTACAGACTGTTGGTGTTGGACAGACTGTTGGTGTTGGACAGACTGTTGGTGTTCCACAGACTGTTGGTGTTCCACAGGCTGTTGGTGTTCCACAGACTGTTGGTGTTCCACAGGCTGTTGGTGTTCCACAGGCTGTTGGTGTTCCACAGACTGTTGGTGTTTCACAGACTGTTGGTGTTCTACAGACTGTTGGTGTTCCACAGACTGTTGGTGTTCTACAGACTGTTGGTGTTCTACAGACTGTTGGTGTTCCTGTTGGTGTTCCACAGACTGTTGGTGTTGGACAGACTGTTGGTGTTCTACAGACTTTTAGTGTTTCACAGACTGTTGGTGTTCTACAGACTCTTGGTGTTCCACAGGCTGTTGGTGTTCTACAGACTGTTGGTGTTCTACAGACTGTTGGTGTTCCACAGACTGTTGGTGTTCTACAGACTGTTGGTGTTCTACAGACTGTTGGTGTTCCTGTTGGTGTTCCACAGACTGTTGGTGTTGGACAGACTGTTGGTGTTCTACAGACTTTTAGTGTTCCACAGGCTGTTGGTGTTCTACAGACTGTTGGTGTTCTACAGACTCTTGGTGTTCCACAGACTGTTGGTGTTCTACAGACTGTTGGTGTTCTACAGACTGTTGGTGTTCCACAGACTGTTGGTGTTCTACAGACTGTTGGTGTTCTACAGACTGTTGGTGTTCTACAGACTGTTGGTGTTCCACAGACTGTTGGTGTTCTACAGACTGTTGGTGTTCTACAGACTGTTGGTGTTCTACAGACTTTTAGTGTTTCACAGACTGTTGGTGTTCTACAGACTCTTGGTGTTCCACAGGCTGTTGGTGTTCTACAGACTGTTGGTGTTCTACAGACTGTTGGTGTTCTACAGACTGTTGGTGTTCCACAGACTGTTGGTGTTCTACAGACTGTTGGTGTTCTACAGACTGTTGGTGTTCCTGTTGGTGTTCCACAGACTGTTGGTGTTGGACAGACTGTTGGTGTTCTACAGACTTTTAGTGTTCCACAGGCTGTTGGTGTTCTACAGACTGTTGGTGTTCTACAGACTCTTGGTGTTCCACAGGCTGTTGGTGTTCTACAGACTGTTGGTGTTGGACAGACTGTTGGTGTTCCTGTTGGTGTTCCACAGACTGTTGGTGTTTCACAGACTGTTGGTGTTCTACAGACTGTTGGTGTTCTACAGACTTTTAGTGTTCCACAGACTGTTGGTGTTGGACAGACTGTTGGTGTTCCTGTTGGTGTTCCACAGACTGTTGGTGTTTCACAGACTGTTGGTGTTCTACAGACTGTTGGTGTTCCACAGACTGTTGGTGTTCTACAGACTCTTGGTGTTCCACAGGCTGTTGGTGTTCTACAGACTGTTGGTGTTCCACAGACTGTTGGTGTTCTACAGACTGTTGGTGTTCTACAGACTCTTGGTGTTCCACAGACTGTTGGTGTTCTACAGACTGTTGGTGTTCTACAGACTCTTGGTGTTCTACAGACTGTTGGTGTTCTACAGACTGTTGGTGTTCCACAGACTGTTGGTGTTGGACAGACTGTTGGTGTTCTACAGACTGTTGGTGTTCTACAGACTCTTGTTGTTCTACAGACTGTTGGTGTTCCACAGACTGTTGGTGTTCTACAGACTGTTGGTGTTCTACAGACTCTTGTTGTTCTACAGACTGTTGGTGTTCCACAGACTGTTGGTGTTCTACAGACTGTTGGTGTTCTACAGATTGTTGGTGTTCTACAGACTGTTGGTGTTCTACAGACTGTTGGTGTTCCTGTTGGTGTTCCACAGACTGTTGGTGTTGGACAGACTGTTGGTGTTCTACAGACTTTTAGTGTTCCACAGGCTGTTGGTGTTCTACAGACTGTTGGTGTTCTACAGACTCTTGGTGTTCCACAGGCTGTTGGTGTTCTACAGACTGTTGGTGTTCTACAGACTGTTGGTGTTCCACAGACTGTTGGTGTTCTACAGACTGTTGGTGTTCCACAGACTGTTGGTGTTGGACAGACTGTTGGTGTTCCACAGACTGTTGGTGTTCCACAGGCTGTTGGTGTTCCACAGACTGTTGGTGTTTCACAGACTGTTGGTGTTCCACAGACTGTTGGTGTTCCACAGACTGTTGGTGTTCCACAGGCTGTTGGTGTTCCACAGGCTGTTGGTGTTCCACAGACTGTTGGTGTTTCACAGACTGTTGGTGTTCTACAGACTGTTGGTGTTCCACAGACTGTTGGTGTTCTACAGACTGTTGGTGTTCTACAGACTGTTGGTGTTCCTGTTGGTGTTCCACAGACTGTTGGTGTTGGACAGACTGTTGGTGTTCTACAGACTTTTAGTGTTTCACAGACTGTTGGTGTTCTACAGACTCTTGGTGTTCCACAGGCTGTTGGTGTTCTACAGACTGTTGGTGTTCTACAGACTGTTGGTGTTCCACAGACTGTTGGTGTTCTACAGACTGTTGGTGTTCTACAGACTGTTGGTGTTCCTGTTGGTGTTCCACAGACTGTTGGTGTTGGACAGACTGTTGGTGTTCTACAGACTTTTAGTGTTCCACAGGCTGTTGGTGTTCTACAGACTGTTGGTGTTCTACAGACTCTTGGTGTTCCACAGACTGTTGGTGTTCTACAGACTGTTGGTGTTCTACAGACTGTTGGTGTTCCACAGACTGTTGGTGTTCTACAGACTGTTGGTGTTCTACAGACTGTTGGTGTTCTACAGACTGTTGGTGTTCCACAGACTGTTGGTGTTCTACAGACTGTTGGTGTTCTACAGACTGTTGGTGTTCTACAGACTTTTAGTGTTTCACAGACTGTTGGTGTTCTACAGACTCTTGGTGTTCCACAGGCTGTTGGTGTTCTACAGACTGTTGGTGTTCTACAGACTGTTGGTGTTCTACAGACTGTTGGTGTTCCACAGACTGTTGGTGTTCTACAGACTGTTGGTGTTCTACAGACTGTTGGTGTTCCTGTTGGTGTTCCACAGACTGTTGGTGTTGGACAGACTGTTGGTGTTCTACAGACTTTTAGTGTTCCACAGGCTGTTGGTGTTCTACAGACTGTTGGTGTTCTACAGACTCTTGGTGTTCCACAGGCTGTTGGTGTTCTACAGACTGTTGGTGTTGGACAGACTGTTGGTGTTCCTGTTGGTGTTCCACAGACTGTTGGTGTTTCACAGACTGTTGGTGTTCTACAGACTGTTGGTGTTCTACAGACTTTTAGTGTTCCACAGACTGTTGGTGTTGGACAGACTGTTGGTGTTCCTGTTGGTGTTCCACAGACTGTTGGTGTTTCACAGACTGTTGGTGTTCTACAGACTGTTGGTGTTCCACAGACTGTTGGTGTTCTACAGACTCTTGGTGTTCCACAGGCTGTTGGTGTTCTACAGACTGTTGGTGTTCCACAGACTGTTGGTGTTCTACAGACTGTTGGTGTTCTACAGACTCTTGGTGTTCCACAGACTGTTGGTGTTCTACAGACTGTTGGTGTTCTACAGACTCTTGGTGTTCTACAGACTGTTGGTGTTCTACAGACTGTTGGTGTTCCACAGACTGTTGGTGTTGGACAGACTGTTGGTGTTCTACAGACTGTTGGTGTTCTACAGACTCTTGTTGTTCTACAGACTGTTGGTGTTCCACAGACTGTTGGTGTTCTACAGACTGTTGGTGTTCTACAGACTCTTGTTGTTCTACAGACTGTTGGTGTTCCACAGACTGTTGGTGTTCTACAGACTGTTGGTGTTCTACAGATTGTTGGTGTTCTACAGACTGTTGGTGTTCTACAGACTGTTGGTGTTCCTGTTGGTGTTCCACAGACTGTTGGTGTTGGACAGACTGTTGGTGTTCTACAGACTTTTAGTGTTCCACAGGCTGTTGGTGTTCTACAGACTGTTGGTGTTCTACAGACTCTTGGTGTTCCACAGGCTGTTGGTGTTCTACAGACTGTTGGTGTTCTACAGACTGTTGGTGTTCCACAGACTGTTGGTGTTCTACAGACTGTTGGTGTTCCACAGACTGTTGGTGTTCTACAGACTCTTGTTGTTCTACAGACTGTTGGTGTTCCACAGACTCTTGTTGTTCCACAGACTGTTGGTGTTCTACAGACTCTTGTTGTTCTACAGACTGTTGGTGTTCCACAGACTGTTGGTGTTCTACAGACTCTTGTTGTTCCACAGACTGTTGGTGTTTCACAGACTGTTGGTGTTCTACAGACTGTTGGTGTTCCACAGACTGTTGGTGTTCTACAGACTCTTGGTGTTCCACAGGCTGTTGGTGTTCTACAGACTGTTGGTGTTCCACAGACTGTTGGTGTTCTACAGACTGTTGGTGTTCCACAGACTGTTGGTGTTGGACAGACTGTTGGTGTTCTACAGACTGTTGGTGTTCTACAGACTCTTGTTGTTCTACAGACTGTTGGTGTTCCACAGACTGTTGGTGTTCTACAGACTCTTGGTGTTCCACAGGCTGTTGGTGTTCTACAGACTGTTGGTGTTCTACAGACTGTTGGTGTTCCACAGACTGTTGGTGTTCTACAGACTGTTGGTGTTCCACAGACTGTTGGTGTTCTACAGACTCTTGTTGTTCTACAGACTGTTGGTGTTCCACAGACTCTTGTTGTTCCACAGACTGTTGGTGTTCCACAGACTGTTGGTGTTCTACAGACTCTTGTTGTTCCACAGACTGTTGGTGTTCTACAGACTCTTGTTGTTCTACAGACTGTTGGTGTTCTACAGACTGTTGGTGTTCTACAGACTCTTGGTGTTCCACAGGTCTGATCTGCCCGCTCAGTGCTGGGTTTGATGAGCCTCTGTTCTGCTCTCTGTGCTTCACTCGGCTCTGGTTCACAGCTGTGTTGCATTTAGTCAGGAACTCCCCTCCACTCCCTGCGGACACTGAGTGTTTCCTCCCCCAGCTGAAGCCCATGTGCTCAGGTTAACTATCAGTCAACATCGAGTCAGCAGTAACCACGGCAACCTGGCCACACCATGTGACGCTGATTGCACCAATCAGAACGTGGGTGTGGAACGTATAGCACAATGATGTATGTGGGTCATCCGTCATGTTATGTGAATTGTTGCTTTTTAATGCCAGTGAAAGTTTAAATATTTATGATTTCTTTAGAAAATTAAGCTGAAACTGTCTTTTTAACACAGAATATTGGAAAAAGATGGCTGAAAATGTTGTATTTTGTTTGTACGACGAAAATATCCAAAGAAATCTAAATAAAATGTCATACAAAGAGATTTTAAATGTAAAATATTTCCCTTTTTCAGAAAAATGTGTTTTATATTGATAAAAATATGAGGAAAAACGTCACAAAAATGTCCAGAAATTATAAATATTTGGAAAAATACTTCAAATTGTAAAAAAACTAATACATTTTTCTGTAAATGACTGACTTTGCCCTCATGCTTAGCTTCTTTTTTCTTTTAAGAAACACAAGTGTGTGTCTTGAAAATGATGTTGTGATGTGTGTGTTGCTGCAGGCTTGAAAGGTAAAACTACACATGTTGCTCCGGGTCATAATGGGTGAAAGACTGAACTGTTTTTCCCTTTTCTGTGATTTTTCTTCCTGTGTCATGTGTGTAACTCCTTCCTCTGGCAGTTTTCAGTCTTGTATTGAGCGACTGTCACAGCTCTGTGGTTAATTTTCCATCCTGAGGCCAGCCAGCCGGCTGCAGCAGAGGTCAGGTGACTGCAGCCTCTGCAGCCTGAGTGTGGATGAGGTTCTGCTGCTGCTGTTCTAACACGGCAGTGACAGGATCATCTGTTTGTCTGCAGCTGTCAGGCGGCTGCGAGTTAGTGGTGGTGCTGCTGGATTTCTGCGCTGGGGGAGCGGGGGAGCTCAGCGTCCGCTGCGGTCAGACCGTGGAGCTGGTGGAGCGTTCAGCAGATCGACCCGGGTGGTGTCTGGTCAGGACCACAGATCAAACGCCCCAGCAGGTAACAAATCAAGTGAGGAAGATCCCCACAGATAACAAGCATGACAGCCTCTGATTCACCTGTGAAACATCTGTTTCCTCCCAGGAGGGTTTACTGCCCATGAGCGCCCTCTGCCTGTCACACTCCCACAGTGCAGCCGACATGGAGGGCCTCATCCCATCAACCACATCCTCCAGCACCTCCTCCACCTGTACCACCACCTCCTCCTCCAGTTCCTCCTCTACCACCACCACCACCTCCTCCTCCAACTCCTCCTCCACTGTGAGCGCTGGGAGGGGTGAGTACTCAGACTACAGATGCCTCATCTCTGTGGAACAAGCTGCAGCAGCTCAAAGGAGCTTCAGTGAAACACACACATGTGCACAGTTTTGATCGGCACATGTCACTTCCTGTTCAGACAGAAGGAGCTTTAAACATCCTCAGTGCATGTGAGCAGACGTCCCCCTAAATATTTAAATCCATGTTTGTAAAGTTGTAAACACACACAGACCCTCGGGTGCTCGTCCTACATCTGTGAACAATAAAAGCTTTTTGTCAGAATCTGCCACTTTGCATCACCATCAGAATCTGTGCACATTTAGCTTCGCTGCACACATGTGCAACGAAACCAGCTCAGTGGAAATGTGCCTCCTTCAGCTCTGCTGTAGTTCCCTCTGTGGGCAGAGCAGCAAACGTCTTCTAAGACAGCCGGTTAGATCGACATTAGTAACAAAAACACACAAAATGTCTTCTGAAATGACAAAGTAAACGAGCTAATTTTCCTCATGATTAACAAAGTAAACACGCAAAATTCCATCTGAAGCCACAAAGTCGTTCGAATCTCCACCCATGAGACAAACTAAATGTTTTCAGAGGTTAAAGGAAGAAAACAAATGTTCCCTGAAGCACAAATTAAACAAAGCAAACAGGGAACAAACGCCATAAAATGTCCTAAAAACACTAAATGTCCTCCCAAGTCCCAGTAAATGCATTTAAAAAGTGAACAAACCAAACGGAACATAAATAACTGCGAACTCATTCAGTCAGGAAATGAAAAACAAGCGGCAGATTTCAGCCACTCTGCGGTTCGGCCTCAGTGTCGACAGAAGAAAGCGACCTTCAGCTGACTGGAACTTTGTCCCAGACTGCATCTGTGAGCCGGTTGGACGAGATGTTTCTCATGCAAACAGGGTCCAGAGGTGAGGCGGTTCCAGGGTTAAACATTGACATGAAGGAGTTTCACTCAGACAGGAAGTGCAGGGGGGGGGCAGGGCCACCTGCTGGCTCTTCTTCCCAACACAATGGGAGCTGCAGTTTAAAAATAAAGTTGTTTTCACGTCAGTTTATTTTTACTCTGGTTGGTTTATTTTACTTCATGTTTTATTCATTCACATTAGTTACTGCTGTGAAACTTCAATTAAAATAAATATTTCATATCTTTCTCTTCTCCTTTTATTTCCATATTTTTGTTCAGCTGCTGACTTTTTCCTTTTATTTGAGGTTTCTGTTATATTTTATATTGATTTTTATTTTTTAAATGTCTTCATTTTACTCATTTATGTGCAACTTCCAAATATTTGTCACCGTTTTCTTGCTTTGATTTGACATTTCTAATATTAATCTGAACTTTTCTTTTCATATTATCTTTAAAATAGTTTTTAACTTGTGAATTAGGTCACTTTTGTTGCTGAGTTCTTTCAAACTAAATCTAAAAGTATAGAACGAGACAGACCACTTCCCTGTTGGGTATCGCCCCGCCCCTTTTGCTTTGCCCCGCCCCCTTTTACGTTGCCCCGCCCCCTCGTACCTCACCCTGCTGTGCAGTTTCATCCAGCTCTGGTCAGAGAAACATCTCCGTCTGTCAGATCTTCCGTGCTCTTTACTGTCTTTCTTCTGGGTGGACTGATGTGGCAGCATGCGGCGAGGCAGAGGTGCATGCTGGGATTGTTCAGGCGTTTGGGGATGGATTGTGGGAGAGGACGAGCGAGGTGGGTTCACTGTGAGAGAGAGAGAGACGAGTTTGAGAGCAATAAGAGTGTTTGTTGGTTAATGAGTGACAGAACGAGGTGACTGTGTCTCTCTGTTGTGTCCTTAAGGCTTCTGAATGACACGGTGCACGTGTGTGCACGTGTGTGCACGTGTTTAAGTGTGCATGTGTGTGCGTGGCGAACAGGGCGAGCAGGTTTTCTTCATCTGGATGCAAACCATTACTCAGTCCCACACAAAGGACAGCTGTGTGATCTGAGGACAGGAAACCGTGAGTTTTGTGTCTCTTTCAAAGGTTTTGGTGCAACTTTCCAGGTTAGAAGATTTTAAAATGCTTCCTGCATGCTGTGAGGATGACTGACGCTCACTTCCATCCCTGAATGTCCACTCTGAGAGAAACTGCTGGTGCCACATCTGCTGAGAAAACAAACTATTGATGGAAATGGAGGGAAAAGTGTTCCAGAGCTAAAAGGTCTCCGTTTTTATCTGAACTGGATTAAGCTCAGAGGTCCATTTCCTGCTGGTTTCTGGATGGTTTCGGCCTGAGGAGACGTTATTACAACATTTCCATGAGCTCCTAATTCAGACTCCTGGTGTGAGGAAGAGTCTTCATTTACCAGAACAAACTGGGATCTGGCAGATAAATACGACTGAAACCAGACTTGCAGTAGATCAGGACCTTCTGAGCCAGCTTTTGTTTCCTCATCCTGATATTATTCATTTTATTTGTGCTGGAGACTTTTATTCTAAGTCTATTTTTCCATGTTATATATTTAAATTATGGGATGGTTTTCTAATCCAATGACACTTCTTTGATGCCACATTTGTTGTTTTCTTGCTTCTAATCACTGCAGAGCCCTGGAAATGGGAGCATTTCTGTTTTTCCCCACTTTTAACGCTTCTTATTGCTGTTAATCGTGCTTCTGCACGTTTCCTGTGTGTCTGCAGACTCCAGTCAGTACAGCTCTGACGGCTCAGGCCTCCACACTCAGACCAGCAGCCAAAGTGAGACACCCATCCACAGAACTCCTCGCCACTTTCAGAAATGCCCTGGTCACTGACCTGTTTGTCCTCCCTCAGGTGCCACCTCTCCCACTGTGTGTGGCGGCGCTCCAGGGGGCACCGTGGGCTCTCCAGGACCCAAACGCAGCGGCTCTGGAACAGGAAACACCCTGAAGGTAACGGCGGCATGTCCCAGCAGTGGGGGGCACCATGACACCTGCTTCAGAAGGTCTTATATTAGTGGACATGTGGTAATGAGCTGTAACTATTCGCTGCAGCGCTGGTTAACCAGTCCCGTCCGGAGGCTGAGTCAGGGAAAAGCTGATGGTCAGAAGAAGCCTCCAATCAGAACCAGGAGGCGGGACACCAGGCCGGAGCTGGCGGCGCCTCTCACTGTCAATGCACAAACGGTACGAACCCCCACGAGATCAAACACACCGGTGAAAGCTGCACAGTTTAAAGGTTTCTCTGCTTCTGCAGAAAGCGAGGAAGGACGAGGGCGGGCAAAGTGGAGGGGAGGAGGAGCCTGAAGAGGAAAGCCACACCCCTCTGCCACCTCCCATGCAGATTATCAAAGACCCCAACAACCCGGAGGTAGTGCTGGCAGATTAATGAGTGGAAATCTAACCCTTATCCAGCTAAAAGCCTCCAAATGAACGCCAAGCTGAGCCTGAGGGGTTCAGACCAGGAGAGGACTGCTGCCACACCAAGTAAAAGCACCTTAAACTCTTCTTTCTGTCTCCCCAGGCTCTGGATTCTGATCAGGGATCCAACGAGTCGGACACCGAGCACAGAAACAAGGCGCTGAGAGGACGCATGTAAGCTAAGCTCACCTCAGAGAGTGAACTGGAAGGAACCAGGAAGCTGTGTCACCATGTGAGTCTGTGTCTGCAGGTTTGTTGTGAACGAGATGGTCCAATCGGAGAAGGACTATGTGAAGGACCTGGGAGTGATCGTAGAGGTGAGGCGCCATTCAAATGTCAGATAAAGCACCAGAAAGAAAGAACCCGACCACAGGGCTGTTGTGCTGTCGCAGGGCTTCATGTCCCGGCTGGAGGTCAGAGGGATTCCTGAGGACCTGAGAGGGAAAGACAAGATCGTCTTTGGCAACATCCAGCAGATCTACGACTGGCACCGCGAGTCCGTCACACAAACGCACGTCAGAACCAACGGCTCCACCACCACACCCGTGCTCACAGTGTTTCTCTTTCAGCTTCTTCCTGGTGGAGCTGGAGCGCTGCGTCCAGAACCACGACCTGCTGGCCGACCTCTTCATCAGACACGTGAGCTCCTGAAACACAGGCTGGCTGCAGACGCCCCGAGTCCTGAAGGTGCAGGAGGTGCAGGACTCGGGCCGGGCTTTGGACCCACTGATTCTGGGTTGGGTCACCTGGCGGGCTTTACTCTGAACCTGCTGCTTTTAACAGGGAGCTGGACTCAGAGTTACAGATCTGGGTTTAACTCAGTACCCGACTGGACTTTGAGCTTCACTTTGGATTTAATAGGTTCTGAACCCAGAATTTTATGTTAGTCGTGGTCCTTGACTTTAATTTGACTCAGAACACCTTGGTCCCGATTCTGGACCTGCCAGTTTTAACTCGGACTTGTTGGCATTCACTTGGAACTTGCCTCTGAACTGTTTGGTCTTGATTCAGAACTTGACTTGGATCTAACTTAGAACCCAGTTTGGATCACAGCTGAACCGACTCCGGACCGTATTTATATTGAATCAGAACTTGACTTGGATCTAACTTAGAACCCAGTTTGGATCACAGCTGAACCGACTCCGGGCCGTATTTATATTGAATCAGAACTTGACTTGGATCTAACTTAGAACCCAGTTTGGATCACAGCTGAACCGACTCCGGACCGTATTTATATTGACTCAGAACTTGACTTGGATCTAACTTAGAACCCAGTTTGGATCCCAGCTGAACCGACTCCGGGCCGTATTTATATTGAATCAGAACTTGACTTGGATCTAACTTAGAACCTAGTTTGGATCACAGCTGAACCGACTCCGGCCCGTATTTATATTGAATCAGAACTTGACTTGGATCTAACTTAGAACCCAGTTTGGATCCCAGCTGAACCGACTCCGGGCCGTATTTATATTGAATCAGAACTTGACTTGGATCTAACTTAGAACCCAGTTTGGATCACAGCTGAACCGACTCCGGCCCGTATTTATATTGACTCAGAACTTGACTTGGATCTAACTTAGAACCCAGTTTGGATCACAGCTGAACCGACTCCGGCCCGTATTTATATTGAATCAGAACTTGACTTGGATCTAACTTAGAACCTAGTTTGGATCACAGCTGAACCCACTCCGGGTCGTATTTATATTGAATCAGAACTTGACTTGGATCTAACTTAGAACCCAGTTTGGATCCCAGCTGAACCGACTCCGGACCGTATTTATATTGACTCAGAACTTGACTTGGATCTAACTTAGAACCCAGTTTGGATCACAGCTGAACCGACTCCGGCCCGTATTTATATTGAATCAGAACTTGACTTGGATCTAACTTAGAACCCAGTTTGGATCACAGCTGAACCGACTCCGGCCCGTATTTATATTGAATCAGAACTTGACTTGGATCTAACTTAGAACCTAGTTTGGATCACAGCTGAACCGACTCCGGGCCGTATTTATATTGAATCAGAACTTGACTTGGATCTAACTTAGAACCCAGTTTGGATCACAGCTGAACCGACTCCGGGCCGTATTTATATTGAATCAGAACTTGACTTGGATCTAACTTAGAACCCAGTTTGGATCCCAGCTGAACCGACTCTGGACCGTATTTATATTGACTCAGAACTTGACTTGGATCTAACTTAGAACCCAGTTTGGATCACAGCTGAACCGACTCCGGGCCGTATTTATATTGACTCAGAACTTGACTTGGATCTTGCTGATCTTAACTCAGATTGTGAGCTTACTGGTCTTGATTTGGACGTCTCGGACTGAGCATTTGACTCATTCGGACTCAGGACCTGATTAGGAACTTAACTAAAGACTTGACCTGCACTTTATCCTAAGTTTTTGATCTGAACTTAAAGGGGAAGTTTTTTATTTATTTATTTTTTAAACCTGGACCTTATTTTCAGCATAAAATACGTTCATCTGCTCACCGATAACAGTTTGGTGAAAGTCGGCGTCCTTTGGACTGATTTAGATCACTGGAGATCTGCGTATATCTTATATATGTGTAATGGCGCGTGTTGATGACATCATCCCACCAGACGAGTGTGTGGAAAGCCCTCTATAAGCCCCCCGATAGCCCTGGATAACAACAACACAGCAGCTATGAGCTAACAGCAGCTATGAGCTAACAGCAGCTATGAGCTAACAGAGCTATAGCACACGTTCATTCATTCATTCTTCTTAAAGTATTGGTGAAATAAAGACAGATAATGCCTTATTTAGAGGCTGCATCCTCTAAGCCCCGTTCACTCCGTTATATGGATCTCCAGTTATCTAAATATCTTCCGAAGGACGCCGACTTTCACCAAACTGTTCTCGGTGAGTAGATGAACGTATTTCATGCCAGAAATAAGGTTTAAAAACACCGGAGTTCCCCATTAAGGCTGGACATCGTTACGGTTTCTCTGACGTGGGACTCGGGGATTGTTGTAGAAACTCTGGAGCTGCGATTCTAAACTTCCTTTGAGAGTGAAGCCCTGGATCATCTTTTGCAGCAGTAATAAACCAAGCTGACCACAAACTGCTGACCTGAAGGCTCATTTCTCATCACAGACTGGTTGATCACTCTGGGTTCTGTTTGTTGCAGGAGCGCCGGCTGCACATGTACGTGGTTTACTGCCAGAACAAGCCCAGGTCAGAGTTCATCGTCATCGAATACGAGACCTTCTTTGAGGTAACACACCAGTTGCTGCTCTGCCTTTTTATTTACTGTCTCGGATCATTTAAATTTCTGCTGATTGGTCAAAGCATTTTCTTTCTCAGTCATGGTTAAATTAAAGTGAACGAAACGACAGTTTCACCCATAAATCAGCTGATTCTTCAGTGGAATTTGGTAAAGAGAGACAGTGAATAAGTTCCAACTCATTGTGTTGATGTGCAGGAGATCCAGCATGAGATCAGCTGCAGGATGTCCATCAGTGATTATCTCATCAAACCCATCCAGAGAATCACCAAGTACCAGCTGCTGCTCAAGGTCTGTGAGCCTCGGGCCCCAGTAATGTCTCATTGAGGTGTTTCAGTGCGTTTATTTTCATGCCTTTAAGCGACCTGTTGCTCATGTGACTTGACCTGAAACTTTGAGTTTAGGTTGAGTTTGTGGATTTGATTTGGTTCTGATTGGTCAGGATTTGATTCAGGACTTGTTTGGACTCAACTTGGGACTTATTGATCCTGAACTAAGAGTTTTCAGGACCAGCTCTTGTAATTCTGGACTTGATTTAGAATCCGAGTTGTTCTTCATTAGCAGCTGAGTGGCTCTTCAGAGAGGTGTCTTTACTTTAGTAATTACAAAACCCTTTTCAGGATTACTGCCAGGATTTTACCAGATTTAATTCTTTCTGGAACAGCCTCTCGACTCTTTTCTGCCGTTTGTCGTACTTGGTGTGACTTTAACTGGTTCTGATGAGTGTGACCCGTTTGTTTCTGTCTGTCAGGATTTTCTGAAGTATACCTCTAAAGCTGGACTGGACTGTGAGGAAAGCGAGGTGAGTTCCAGAAAATCTTTGCCATTCTGCTGATTATTTCCCGACCGCTCCAAAGCTATCTTACAACTGGGCCACAGTCGATAAAGTGAAGCTAAAACATCTGGATCCCTCCCCGGTGGCTGGTCCCAGTACGAGTTAATTATCCCGCAGTCTCACTCAGACTTCTGAGAAGTTCGTAGCTGTTTCTGTCTTCTCGTTTAGGGGCAGGAGGAGACGATGAGCTGCTTCTGCCGGCCTTGTGCAGAAGATAATAAATGATTCACTGAGGGTGGCGAATCATCACCCACAGCCTTGTGTAATATTTAACATCTGTGTGTGTGCTTTGTGTGCAGAAAGCAGTGGAGCTGATGTCTTTGGTTCCCAAACGCTGCAACGACATGATGAACCTGGGACGCCTGCAGGGATACGAGGTACAGCTCAGCTGTCTGCAGCTCTTTAGATGCTCTGCTGCTTTAGGTTCTCTAACAAAACGGCCAAATGAGTGTCAAACGTCTTTTTTATGTAGTCACAGCCTCCAGGAGGGCAAGAAGTATTTCAAAGATTTAAATCTGAGGTAATATATAAAACAGGGTGATGATGCTGCTGTTGGACTTATAGAAAAGAACCACCTCAGGTGGTCTTTCCGTCTCCATCAACCAGTCGGCTTTCATGACCACAGCAAGAGCGAAGAGAACAAGCAGCAACTTGGCTGGAAACTGGAACTCTCACCTGTCTGTCTTGTCCAGGGGAAGCTGACGTCTCAGGGGAAGCTGCTGCAGCAGGAGACCTTCTGCGTTTGGGAGCAGGACGGAGGAGTTTTGTCCCGCAGCAAAGAGCGCAGAGTGTTCCTGTTCGAGCAGATCGTCATCTTCAGTGAGCTGCTGCGGAAAGGCTCAAATAATCCAGGATACCAGTTCAAGAACAGCATCAAGGTGAGAGCGGCGGCGGCTGCAAGCTGCTCCTCTGCTTAGAGCCTCAGAGTAAAAGCGGTGTTGTCCTGCCCCTGTGTGATCAGGTGAGCTACCTGGCGATGCAGGACAGCGTGGACAGCGACCCCTGTAAGTTCGTGCTGTGGTCTCGGGGCTCGGCAGAACGCTTCACGCTGCAGGCGTCCTCCGCCAGCATCAAGATGACCTGGGTGGAGACCATCGCCGCTCTCCTCGACGCACAGAACAACTTCCTGTCAGGTAGGCCCAGTTCCTGAGAAAAGCAGGCTTACATTCTTACATTTTATCGTTTCTGAGTACCTTTGTCGGGGATTCTTCCTGAATTCTCCTAAAACCTCCTTCGATCTGACGGAAATTATCACCACTTATTCCTGAAATATCAATATTTCCACCACAGCCCTGGAAATATGCTTGAATCCTTTAATGAAATCATAATTAAATCTTCTCTGGACATCTGTGGTTAAACATGAACTGAAACACCTTCAAATTTCCAGATTCTCCTTGTCCTTAAATTAAAGTTAATGTCAGCTTTTAGAGTCTTTACACAGTGAAAAACATCCGTGACTCATGCTTCTGCTTCCTGGAGCCATTCTTTTCTAAACTCTAAAGATGGATTTGAGATAAAAAATAAACTCTTTTACCTTCAATTTCCTTTACCTGCAGATTTGAGTCAAATCTCCCTGAAAGATATTTTTCAGTCCTCTCAAAACATCTCTGAATCAAACTGAAACTTTTCATCCTTCGTTCTTCCCACAACAGGATTAAAGTGTTCCTTAAACATCATTGAATGAACCTTGAAACATACTATCCTTATAATAATACTTAAAAACTCTGAACTCTGGTTTTTCAGTCCAAAAATGGTTAAAATCAGCCTAAAACTGTCTGCCAGATCAGATCTCCCTAAAACATCCTTGAATCATACCCCCCACAGGGCTTCTCCCACAACTATTATTAGAATTCAAAGCTGTGAGCAGTGATGCTTTTACTCTGCTTGTCTGCATGTCACAGCTCTCCAATCACCCATTGAGTACCAGAGGAAAGAGGGCGGGATCTCTGTGACCCGTCCACTGTCATCCGGGCGCCCACCGTCGGCTCCTCCCACTCCTAACGGCCACGCCGCTCAGCCTCTTGCTGTCAGTGAGCAAGACGACCAGGTGAGGATGAGCTCTGTCATCTTTGGGCCTAAATTTGTATTTGTCCTGCAGCTGAATATTACATTTGACCCTTCAGGAGCTGGTTCTGGTGCTGCAGGACTTTGTAGCGGTGCGAGAGGACGAGATCTCTGTGTTCCGGGGAGAGAAGGTCCAGATTCTGTCGTCCAATCAGCAGGGTCAGAGTCTGGTTTACCGGCCAGCCAACAGCGACTCGCCTGCAGCCGAGGGCTGGGTGGCACGGAGCGTGCTCAGAACGCACTGACACACAGGAACCAACGCTGCAGGGTCAAAGGCGCGCTGGGAGGTCAAAGGTGGCAGTGTCAACCTGTTCGGCTCCATCTCCGAGGCTGCGGCAGCCTCGCTGTAGCTATCTGGCTGAGTTGAGTAAAGAATTCCCATCAAAGGTTTGAGAGGAGATCTGAAGCAGCGAAAGCTTTTCATGTGAGGTGTCGTCCTTTTCTGCTTTAATGCAACCAACTCCATATCTACCGAGGGGTTAGGGAAACTGCTTCGGTCTTTCAGGTTAAATTAGCAAAGCCTAACGCCGAAACACTCCCAGGGAATGAAGGACCCGTGATGCCAGGATGCGGCCCTCAGAGGGGTCCTGGACCTCAGGTTTGGCACCGGATGGGTTGACACTGCCGTCTTTTAGGCCGTGAGAACAGACACCTTCAGGCTCTGATGACTGGTCACACACACATAGCAGCAGGTACTGTTGGTCTCCTTCCTGGTGCTTCAGCTCCCAGCAGCCCCCCCCCCCCCCCCCGACCACACTCTGACGGCTTCACAAACTGTTTCCTGTGGTCGGAGGGAGGTCACATGACCACAACAACATCACAAACACAGCAACGCATCGGTTCCAACGCAATGGGACTCAAGGAAGCTGCCGTTGCCTAGCAACCAGAGACAGTATTTGAAAAAAAACGTAATGAAAATAGCAGCCTCCGGGAAGAGAAGAGGCCCAAAGACTCGTCAGCCAATCAGAACTGAGCTCTCCGAGTGTCGTCCTGTTAATAGTGTGTATAAAGACACACACACACACACCACACACACACACACACACACACACACACACACACACACACACACACACACACACACCACCGCTACGATGAAGATTACTACGATGATACTGAAGGATAATATTCTGTTTTTCAGCTCAGTGGAGAGAAAAAAGAGAGAAACTGTTTGTCATGTTGATATTAGTGTGTGTGAAAGAGAGACAGAGTGTGTGTGTGTGTGTGTGTGTGTGTGACACCGTGTACGTGTGTGTATGTTTTTCCACGGACAGTTAGCTGGTGTCCCGGTGTAGCGTTGTCATGACGACTCGTTGTGTTTGCGGTGACACACTTTTTTTTTTTTTTTTTGTCTTTTTAGCAAACTGGAGCTGCAGCCGCCGACTGGTTACCATAGCAACCGGCGGCGGCCCCAGCTTCGGTTAGTTTGGATATTATGCATCCCTCGTTTCTGTAAATAAACCAGACGTCCAACCGCGACCGTGGACCCGTCTGTCTGCGTCCGGCCGCCGGACGCACTGCGACGGTCTGTTTCCACGGAAACTCAAGCGGTGACCTTCTACGCCCTTCTTTCGACCTCTCTCTCTCTACCTCTCTGTCTCTGTCTCTCGGTTTCTTCTCTGGTGCCATTCTCAGACAACACCCCGGTCCTTAAGGAGCTGCGCAGCCGGTCCGGCGCTGTTCGGGTGGAAAACGGTCACTTTACCCGTCATGGGTTAAAGCGTGAAGTCTTTGTGTTGATGGAAAGGTTTGAGTCCTTCAAGTCTGTCTTCATCCAGCGTTCACATGTATGAATAAATTGGGGGACTGGATAGTGTCGTAGTATGACTGTCACCTTCCATGTAGGAGATCTGGGTTCAAATCCCCTGCATGAAAGGTATTACCTCCAGTAGGGGTCCTTAGGCAAGACCCCCTAACCCTACCTGCCTACCTGTAAGTCGCTTTGGATAAAAGCGTCTGCTAAATGCATAAACACTAAAAATAAATTACATGCTGAACCCTGAGCTCTTCTGTAAAGTTTCAGCTCAGTCTGGACACAGGTCACAGAGATCAGAAGAACACCACGATGCTAGTTTCTGTTCAGCGGGATGGCGTTGCTCCGTCCCGCCGATCCATGAGCATCAGAGAAATTACTGAAGGAGCGAGAACAGAGAAGAGCGGGAACAGAGCAGAGCGGGAACAGAACAGAGAAGAACGGGAACAGAGCAGAACAGAACAGAGCGGGAACAGAGAAGAGCGGGAACAGAGCAGAGCGGGAACAGAACAGAACAGAGAACAGAACAGAGCGGGAACAGAACAGAGCAGAGAAGAGCCACTGATAGTATTCACGCTTTCAACTCTTATGTTCGACAGACCGGCCGCATGTCAGCGAGCATCAGGACCAGAGCCTCATCGGGCTTTCAGGGTGAGGAAAGCAGGAAAGGAGGAAGGAAGCTATTTGTTAGAAGGTGCTAAAACCAAAAGGTGCTAATCTCATGTTCATCTCACTCTGAAAAAGATTTCTGGATCCAGACAATTCCTCTGAAGTAAAGACAAAGAATCACGTGCATGAAAATGAAAATGAATCAACCAAAATATGCCCAAGAGGCTGTTTGAGGTGTTGCAGAGCAGCAAAGGAAGCAAAGTCTATGAGATCAGCCAGAACATGAAAGGAAACAGCTGATTGATCAGCTGATGTGGGCAGAACCACATTCAGCCTGTGAGCTGCATCAAGATAGACTTGAAAACCTTTCCTGAGACACACTGACGGCATCTTGATCACGATCCAAACGAGCTTTGGGACACCTCTTTGTGTCTGGGAGCAGGAAGCAGTTCTCCCAGTTCCTCCCCGCACCCTTTAACCTTCATTTTGGAGAGGAAATGTGCGTCTTTTCTTTTAGAGATCCAGAAGCAACGATCATCTGCCACCCAAACGCCCCAAAAGGCTTGGATGACCACTGCTCTGCCAACTTAAAGCAAAAGGTTGCCTCTGTAAAACGGAGGCAGTTTGGGTTGAATATTAAGGAAGTTAAACATTTTTCAGTGATGAGGGACGGCTGCCGCAGTCTTTCAGAGCCCTTCTCAGTCCAAACTGGTCAAGATGTAACGTGGGGCCGCAACAGAAAGCTGAAGTTATCGTGTTGGTTAAAGAAAGAAACATCTGTCCAGAATCTGCTCAAAGATTTCTGCGTTGTTCTAAAGAAACGTAAAAAAGAGCAGCAATAAAAGCACGACCTTCAGATGCCGCACTGAAACGCTGTTTAATGCTGCGTTCAAGTCACGTGGGAGGTTCTGGAATCACCAGTATGGCGTTAGTTTGAACTATAAACTGGGACTGGAGGTGATATAAAGGTGTCCGAGACAAACAGGCTTCATTCAAACCTTCGTTTAAGGGATTTAAATTCTAACTTTAAGGAGGGAAAAAGGACATTTCTGATCCCACAAGATCTGAACTCTGCATTAATCAGGGAGTCAAAAACCCGTCGGTTTATGCTAACTGAACCTGGAGTGCACAGGATGGATGGGAGGGCCCGATGGGGGCCGTGCACGATGAAGCCTTTAAAGCTGGACCAAGCGCACCGCAGATGGTTTTAAGTACAAAGCGGCACATTATCTGAGATTTAAGGGGAAACGGTGCAGCGTAAAGGTCAAAAGGTCACGAATAGGAAGTCAGCACACGGAGTAAAGTCGTGGCCGGTGACGGTGGTGCGGTTTCCACTGGGAGCCGGAGGCACCGCCGAGGGCAAAGGGTGCAGTTTGAGGGCCGCCTTGCTGCTGCCGGGCCGCCGCCGGGCCGCCGCCAGGCAGCATCCACCAACCAATCAAACAGTGTTATTTGTACAGAACTAACAGCTGCTAACTGACTGCTAACAGCTCTCTGTCGTTGTTTGTAATAAACTTCATTTTTCATCCAAAACTGTCTGTCTGTGGTGTTTTTGTGAGAAACTAAGTGAACCCCTGATCCAGCAGCTTCAGTAGCAGTGAGTGTAAAACTAAGTGAACCCCTGATCCAGCAGCTTCAGCAGCAGTGAGTGTAAAACTAAGTGAACCCCTGATCCAGCAGCTTCAGCAGCAGTGAGTAAAACTAAGTGAACCCCTGATCCAGCAGCTTCAGCAGCAGTGAGCTGCAGTGATGGTTTCCTGTGGGACGTTATCAGTCTCTCTCCTGGTTCTGGAGGAATCTCGGCCCTCTTCTCTCCAGCGCTGCTTCAGCTCATTGAGGTTTGCAGCATTGGTTTCTGCACAGCTCTCTTAAGGTCCCACCACAGCATTTCAGTCAGGCTGAGGTCTGGACTCTGACTGGACCATTGAAACACCTTGATTCTTTTCTTTTTCACACATTCTGCTGTAGATCTGCTGCTGTGTTTGGGATCTTTGTCCTGTTGATGAGCCAGTTTCAGCCCAGCTTTAGCTGTGGGACAGATGGCCTCACATCTGACTCTAGAATACTTTGGTATCCAGAGGAGTTCATGGTGGACTCAATGACTGCAAGGTGCCCAGGTCCTGTGGCTGCAGAACCAGCCCAGATCATCAGCCCTCCACCACCGTGCTTGACAGCTGGTATGAGGTGTTTGTGCTGATATGCTGTGTTTGGTTTCCTCCAAACGTGCTGCTGTGCATTAGGACCTAACATCTCCACTTTGCTCTGGTCTGTCCAAAGGACATTGTTCCAGAAGTCTTGAGCTTTGTTCAGATGCAGCTTTGCAAACCTAAGCTGTGCTGCCATGTTCTTTTTAGAGAGAAGAGGCTTTCTCCTGCAGCCCTTCCAAACAAGCCATCCTTGTTCAGTCTTTTTCTAACTGTGCTGTCATGACCTTTAACCTTTAACATGCTAACTGAGGCCTGTAGAGTCTGAGATGTAGCTCTGGGCTTTTTCACCTTGGGGTGACCTTTAACCTTTAACATGCTAACTGAGGCCCGTAGAGTCTGAGATGTAGCTCTGGGCTTTTTCACCTTGGGGTGACCTTTAACCTTTAACATGCTAACTGAGGCCTGTAGAGTCTGAGATGTAGCTCTGGGCTTTTTCACCTTGGGGTGACCTTTGACCTTTAACATGCTAACTGAGGCCCGTAGAGTCTGAGATGTAGCTCTGGGCTTTTTCACCTTGGGGTGACCTTTAACCTTTAGCATGCTAACTGAGGCCTGTAGAGTCTGAGATGTAGCTCTGGGCTTTTTCACCTTGGGGTGAACTTTAACCTTTAACATGCTAACTGAGGCCTGTAGAGTCTGAGATGTAGCTCTGGGCTTTTTCACCTTGGGGTGACCTTTAACCTTTAACATGCTAACTGAGGCCTGTAGAGTCTGAGATGTAGCTCTGGGCTTTTTCACCTTGGGGTGAACTTTAACCTTTAACATGCTAACTGAGGCCTGTAGAGTCTGAGATGTAGCTCTGGGCTTTTTCACCTTGGGGTGACCTTTAACCTTTAACATGCTAACTGAGGCCTGTAGAGTCTGAGATGTATGACCTTTGACCTTTAACATGCTAACTGAGGCCTGTAGAGTCTGAGATGTAGCTCTGGGCTTTTTCACCTTGGGGTGACCTTTAACCTTTAACATGCTAACTGAGGCCTGTAGAGTCTGAGATGTAGCTCTGGGCTTCTTCACCTTGGGGTGACCTTTAACCTTTAACATGCTAACTGAGGCCTGTAGAGTCTGAGATGTAGCTCTGGGCTTTTTCACCTTGGGGTGACCTTTAACCTTTAACATGCTAACTGAGGCCTGTAGAGTCTGAGATGTAGCTCTGGGCTTCTTCACCTTGGGGTGACCTTTAACCTTTAACATGCTAACTGAGGCCTGTAGAGTCTGAGATGTAGCTCTGGGCTTCTTCACCTTGGGGTGACCTTTAACCTTTAACATGCTAACTGAGGCCTGTAGAGTCTGAGATGTAGCTCTGGGCTTTTTCACCTTGGGGTGACCTTTAACCTTTAACATGCTAACTGAGGCCTGTAGAGTCTGAGATGTAGCTCTGGGCTTCTTCACCTTGGGGTGAACTTGCTGGGACGTCCACTCCTGGGAAGATTGACAGCTGTCCTGAATGTTTTCCACTTGTGAATAATCTTTCTCTCTGTAGAATGATGGACTCCAGATAGTCTGGAAATGGCCTTATAACCCTTCCCAGACTGATGGGCAGCAGCAGCTGCTTCTCTAAGATCGTTGGTACATTTGTTTTGTTTAAGACAAATAAAAGAATCAGTGCAAATGAATACAAAAGGATAGAATTATTCACTTTTTCTTTCAGATCCTGTGACCATTTTTAATAAATCCAAAGAAATTCCATTTCGGCATTTCAGATAAATGTCAGAATGAGGCAGACAACCTGAACAGTTTAACCAAAACTATCCCAATCTGACTCCAACCATCTAACAGCAACATTTTTCATGCAGTCTTTTTAACAAACAACCAGGAACCCCCGTCCCTGATCTGTTCCTGGTTAAAAAAGAGAGAAAAACCAGTTCCAGAGTTGTTTTTGCAGCGATTACTTTGAGCATGAATCATGGCCATTGTTGAAAGCATTACTCAGATCTTAGCTTTGGGATAAATCTGACCGGCCTTACGTAAGAGTTCCAGCTGTGAAATGAACCGACAACACCTCATGGTGTCCATCTGAGTGGGACCTGCAGACCTGTTGGTCTCAGTCTGAAAGAAACAAAGCACGAGCCCTTTAATGAGCCCTTTAATGAGCCCTTTAATGAGCCCTTTAATCTGGTTTTAGTCTGTTAGAGGAGGACGGGACGCTCCACAGTGGTGAACATTTAGCTTTTCTGACACCTGCTGCTGCCATCTAACTCAGACCAGTTTTAAATAATCCATTTATCTCTTTGCTCCACAACTTTTTGATAAGTTCTAAGTTCATTTTGACACTTCACCTGCATTTGTTGGAGGCTATAAACCCTTTTCCTGTGTTACTGGCTGCATGAACCAAAAACCTCTTCAGTTCAAAGCTCTGGATGCAAACTGAGAAGCCAAAGCTGGTTAAAGCTTGTTTCACGCTCACATATACGGCATTTATCTTAGATATATCTGATGATATAGTTCAGCCAGGCATCCAAAAAGTCCTTTAAAGAGAGCATATGTTGAAAAACCGAACAGAAGTTAAGTAACTTCAAACATTCTGAGTTGGATGTTAAATCTGCTGCATTCATTTAAACGTGTAATGATGCATAAATCACAATATTTATCCTCCGGGAAGCTGTCGGACACAGAGAAGGTTCAGAGTTAAAGCAGGTGAGGTGTGAAGCTAACTATTAAGAGTAAAGCAAAGTCACCAGTGATCAGAGAAGCTTTTCCTGCATTTTATTGCCTTTGTGCTGAGTTTTGTTGGCATGAAGTGAGACGTGGACACAGATAAGAGAGGCTGTAAACTCATTTACTCAATTACACGGGTCGAGTTCACCTGACTTTCATGTGTTCTGCTGTTCGGAAAAACAGAATCTGGCTTATTGTAAGAATTTAAGATGCAGGGATTGAACTATACAGACATATATATACAGATATATATACAGATATATGTACAGATATATATATACAGGTATATGTACAGATATATGTACATATATATATATATATATATATATATATATATACAGATATATATGTACAGATATATATACAGGTATGATATATGTACAGATATATATATACAGATATATATGTACAGATATATATATATACAGATATATATGTACAGATATGATACCTGTATATATATATATATATATATATATATATATATATATATACAGATATATATACAGGTATGATATATGTACAGATATATATGTACAGGTATATATACAGATATATATGTACAGATATATATACAGGTATGATGTATATACAGATATATATACAGATATATATGTACAGGTATATATAGATATATGTACAGATATATGTACAGATATATATGTACAGATATAATACCTGTATATATATATATATATATATATATATACAGATATATATACAGATATATATATATATATACAGATATATATACAGGTATATATGTACAGATATATATACAGATATATATACAGGTATATATGTACAGGTATATATACAGATATATATACAGGTATATATACAGATATATATACAGGTATATATGTACAGATATATATACAGATATATATATATATATATACAGATATATATACAGGTATATATACAGATATATATACAGATATATATACAGGTATATATATACAGATATATATACAGGTATGTGCACGATGAAATGAACGCTGTAAACTGAATCAACATCATTTGGAACATCAAGCTCACTCCACACTGGTCAATAAAAGCTGATATGGATTCAGTGACACAGTTTAACAGCAGAGTTGCTTATTTCTCATTTAGATAAGAGATAATTAGTGACATAACGTGCTGCCTCTTATCAGACTTTTACAAGCTCCCAATTAAGTTCAAGGATGTATGCAGCAGCCGGTTCTCCCCCAGAGCAGCAAAAAAGGTTTAAATATAAAACACTTGAAATAATGAAATAAAGAGTTCCGAATGATGCGGTTTCTTTCACTGGAGTCCTGTCAGTTTCTGTTTCCAGTTTAATGAGAGCTCTTCTCCGTTTAGCTGTCTGCAGCTTTTATTGTGAAGGGCAGATTAAAGTCCACAGCGGCACACTTGCATAATATGAGATTATGGGCACCTGCAGCGGATCACGTAGCCCAGCGCAGGCTGCATAAAGTAAGCTTCTCCCAGCATAAAGTAAGCTTCTCCCAGCACAAAGTAAGCTTCTCCCAGCACAAAGTAAGCTTCTCCCAGCACAAAGTAAGCTTCTCCCAGCACAAAGTAAGCTTCTCCCAGCACAAAGTAAGCTTCTCCCAGCACTCAGGCTGCAGCAGCAGAGCGTCCAACATGCAGGCCATCATCGCACAAAACGGATCAGAGACCCCGGAGCCGGTGACAGCCCAAGTGAAAGGTGAGTTTGATGAGGAATCACAGATCATATCTGCAGCTTTACGTACTGCAACAGGCTTTATGTGAAAGTAAGGCATGAGTTATTAGCTGAGCCAACATCTGGAGAATCCAGGAACTTCTCCTTTCCACGAACATTTCACAAAGTAAAACACTTCAATCCCAGTTTGGTGCATTTTGAAGTTGTTTAGCAGAAGAAGAGCGACGTTGATGTGAAAAGAGGGATGAATTATTCTGATTATTTATCCAGAGCTCTGGAGTAAAGAGCCAGAATGTGAAAAATTAAACAATCAGACCCGTCTGACCCAGCTTCTGGGTTACTTCCTCATGATTTAAATCTGAACATTTACGGGTTTAATCACTGGCTAATTTTAAGATCATTTCTCCAGAATTACGCTGACCACAAAGTCATATCTGCAGCTTTATGTACTGCAACAGGCTTTATGTGAAAGTAAGGAAATAGTTTCTGTCAAAGTCCAGTCGTAAACATACAAAATAATCCTTCCAGACTATTTCAGAGTCTCATCTTTTATAGACTTCTTCCTTTTCCCGTGATGTAATTTTAACTAAAACAGGACAGGCGAACAGTTATTAGCTGAGCCAACATCTGGAGAATCCAGGAACTTCTCCTTTCCACGAACAATTTAACAAAGTAAAACACTTCAATCCCAGTTTGGTGCATTTTGAAGTTGTTTAGCAGAAGAAGAGCGACGTTGATGTGAAAAGAGGAATGAATTATGTTCATGTTTCTGTATTTATCAGCTGTTTTTATCCAAAGAGACTTACAAATGAAGATATAACAGCTCTATAAAAAGCTAACAATAAGCTCCATAGAAGGAACCCAGGAGTCCGACTCTGTCAGAGGGGACAGAGCAGAGATAGGGTGCAGGCATAGAAGGAAGTGCAGAAAGATAAAGTGCAGAGATAGAGGGGGTAGGGAAGTACAAGGTAAGTGCTGGGATAGGAGATGCTCTCTGAAGAGCTGGGTTTTCAGGAGCTTCTTGGAGATAGACAGGGAGAGATGAATTATTCTGATTATTTATCCAGAGCTCTGGAGTAAAGAGCCAGAATGTGAAAGATGACCCAGCTTCTGGGTAACTTACTGGTGATTTAAATCTGAACATTTATGGGTTTAATCACTGGCTAATTTTAAGATCATTTCTCCAGAATTACGCTGACCACAAAGGACCGAGCGCCTCACTGAGTGGAAGAAAGTCTCATCTGTAGCTTCTTTCAGAGCTTCAGATTCTGCCGTTAGGACAACATCATGGAAAAAATCCATGTTGGGGAAGTCCCTTTATTTATTTCAGCTGATAGTTGCTGAACAAACGTGTTGCAACTCAGTGTCTCTCAGTCTGGGATCGTATCTGTTGATCCACAAACACGATTGATACATAATCAGAAGATCCACAACATGCCTAAAGGCCAGAAATAAGTAAGTTTTATGTAATGCTGTTGGAGGAAATCTTTGGTTTTAAAGATACATTCAGCCACACCTATATGGGGTCACTGCAGCTGCACAGGGGCAGATATGAGCCAAGCATTCAACCAACAACTAACCTTGTTCCAGGTTTATTGTTCTTTATCTGGTTTCCTACATGAGCGTGTGGTCAAAGACGTCTGCTGACTGGCTGTGTGACCTCTGACCTGCAGGCTCCATCCCGTCCTGGTTGCAGGGCACGCTGCTGAGGAACGGACCCGGCCTCTTCTCTGTGGGAAGCTCCGAGTACAACCACTGGTTTGATGGCTTGTCGCTTATCCACAGTTTCACCTTCAGCGACGGTCAGTCTGACGAGTCCAGGCAGCTTTGTTGTGGTGTGACTGCGTTCTGTGACGCTCGTGATGTTGTTTCAGGCGAGGTGACTTACCGAAGCAAGTTTCTGAGGAGCGAGACCTACAAGAGAAACATCAAGGCCGACCGGATCGTCGTGTCCGAGTTCGGAACCATGATCTACCCCGATCCCTGCAAAAACATCTTTGCCAGGTACTGAACAGTCAGGACACGTAAAAGCAGCTCAGGCAGAACCAAAGGGAACACAATCCTCTCCCCGTGGGACACGAGCTGATTATCTATGTCCAGCCGGGCTGGCTCCAGACGAAAAGATTTAAATGTTTGCTTTGGTCCCTTCAGGACACGAAGAGACATAGTTTTCTACTTCCAAACATCTGTGAACACATAGAGAAAGTAGACATATGTACACATTCAAAGAAATGGACAGAAAACTCCTGGCATGCTCACTGGAGCTGGATACTGAAACGCCTTTTCTCACCAGGACATTCACGCACCTCTGCAACATCATCCCCGACTTCACGGACAACAACCTGATCAACATCATCCGTTACGGTCAGGACTACTACGCCTCCTCCGAGGTCAACTACATCAACCAGATCAACCCGGACACCCTGGAAACTGTCGGCAGGGTGAGTTCACCTCAACCCACAGCAGGCTCGCCTGCAAACATGTAGCCGTAACATTTCTGTTGACTGCAGGCCAACTACAGGAACCACATCGCTCTCAACCTGGCCACGGCTCATCCTCACTATGACAACGAGGGCAACACCTACAACATGGGCACCGCCATCATTGGCCTCGGCCGGCCGAAGTACGTCATCTTCAAAGTTTCTGCAGATGCTTCAGGTATGGAGCCTGCTGTTAAACGGCTAACCTTTACCTCAGGGGACAACATTGGGCTGAAGATTGAGCTGCAAACAAGAAGCCGCTGCTCAGAAAGTCAGTTTATGGCTCGTTTTAGCTCAAAAACTCAGTTTATGGTTCGTTTTAGCTCAGAAAGTCAGTTTATGGCTCGTTTTAGCTCAGAAAGTCAGTTTATGGCTCGTTTTAGCTCAGAAAGTCAGTTTATGGCTCGTTTTAGCTCAAAAACTCAGTTTATGGTTCGTTTTAGCTCAGAAAGTCAGTTTATGGCTCGTTTTAGCTCAGAAAGTCAGTTTATGGCTCGTTTTAGCTCAAAAAGTCAGTTTATGGCTCGTTTTAGCTCAAAAACTCAGTTTATGGTTCGTTTTAGCTCAGAAAGTCACTTTATGGCTCGTTTTAGCTCAGAAACTCAGTTTATGGCTCGTTTTAGCTCAGAAAGTCAGTTTATGGCTCGTTTTAGCTCAGAAACTCAGTTTATGGCTCGTTTTAGCTCAGAAAGTCAGTTTATGGCTCGTTTTAGCTCAGAAAGTCAGTTTATGGCTCGTTTTAGCTCAAAAACTCAGTTTATGGTTCGTTTTAGCTCAGAAAGTCAGTTTATGGCTCGTTTTAGCTCAGAAAGTCAGTTTATGGCTCGTTTTAGCTCAAAAAGTCAGTTTATGGCTCGTTTTAGCTCAGAAAGTCACTTTATGGCTCGTTTTAGCTCAGAAACTCAGTTTATGGCTCGTTTTAGCTCAGAAAGTCACTTTATGGCTCGTTTTAGCTCAGAAACTCAGTTTATGGCTCGTTTTAGCTCAGAAAGTCAGTTTATGGCTCGTTTTAGCTCAAAAACTCAGTTTATGGTTCGTTTTAGCTCAGAAAGTCAGTTTATGGCTCGTTTTAGCTCAGAAACTCAGTTTATGGCTCGTTTTAGCTCAGAAAGTCAGTTTATGGCTCGTTTTAGCTCAGAAAGTCAGTTTATGGCTCGTTTTAGCTCAAAAACTCAGTTTATGGTTCGTTTTAGCTCAGAAAGTCAGTTTATGGCTCGTTTTAGCTCAGAAAGTCAGTTTATGGCTCGTTTTAGCTCAGAAAGTCAGTTTATGGCTCGTTTTAGCTCAAAAAGTCAGTTTATGGTTCGTTTTAGCTCAGAAAGTCAGTTTATGGCTCGTTTTAGCTCAAAAAGTCAGTTTATGGTTCGTTTTAGCTCAGAAAGTCAGTTTATGGTTTGTTCTTGCGCAAAGAAACTGCTCTCTGGTGAAATGAATTATGATCTTTGTTGGGTTTGGTGACAAAACAGAGTGACTTTAAAGCATCCGAGATGTGAAACGCGGTGGTGGTGAGACGATGCTGTGGGGGGGCTTTATTTAAGACTTTACTTCAGACACCTGCCAATCATCTAAAGCTCGGACAATAAGTGAAAAACTGAGTTATCAGCTCCGATCTGTGTAAACTTCAGCTGAGTTTGTGCTTTAACCCCTGAGCTCATGCCTGTATCTTACAGCATGGATACAGTTTATTGATTTATAAGCCCTGTAAAAGATGTCACTGACTGTATTTACGACCCTGTTTTAAACACAGGGCATAAAAAACTGACTGAGATTCAGACCTACGTTTTATTGGAAATAAAATCAAGATTACTGCGGCACAAAAGTTGCAGTAAACAGAAAGTTAATGATATTTTATCAGAAAAAACAACGGAAACAGGCTTTTTCACATTAAAACAAAGCTTACAGACTGCTAAAATGCATCTAATCGTCATTTTTATCATTTTTAGTGATGATTTTTCATTAAAAAAGTCAAATGTGCGTCATGTCTAACATCGGAGGGCCGTGATGACAGTAACAGCTGCGTCTCTTTCAGATAAAGAACATAAAAAGCCAGCGCTGAGGAAAGTGCAGCAGCTGTGTTCGGTTCCTTTTCGCTCCACTCTGTACCCGAGCTACTTCCACAGCTTCGGCATGACCGAGAACTACATCGTGTTCGTGGAGCAGCCTTTCAAACTGGACATCGTCAAACTGGCAACTGCCTATTTCAGGGGGGTCAACTGGGGGAGCTGCCTCAAATTCGACAAAGATGACCAAGTAAGTCACACTTTAACTCACTGACAGCAGTTCTGTGTATTCTCACTATGAATAATCGCAGTGAGGGTCGGGAAGACGGCAAAATCATCTGAGGAGTTCCTCTGGGTTCAGATCTTGGCCTCTTACTCATTATAATATTAATATATATATTAATATATTCTCATCGCAGCCGAGTGTGAAGCCTCCAAATCTGAGACTATGGTTCTCAGCCGGAAGAGGCTGGAATGCTCTCTCCGGGTCGGGAATGAGATCCTTCCCCAGGTGGAGGAGTTCAAGTATCTCGGGGTCTTGTTCACAGTGAGGGACGAATGGAGCGGGAGACTGACGGCGGATCGGTGCAGCGTCTGCAGTGTTGCTGCACCGACCCGTCGTTGTGAAGAAGGAGCTGAGCCAGAAGGAGAAGCTCTCTGTTTACTGGTCAGTCTACGTTCCCATCCTCACCGATGGTCCCAGCTGTGGGGAGAGACCGAAAGAACGAGATCACGGATACAAGCGGCTGAAATGGGTTTCCTCCGCAGGGTGTCTGGGCCTCCCTTAGAGATAGGGTGAGAAGCTCAGTCATCCGGGAGGAGCTCGGAGTAGAACCGCTGCTCCTCCGCATCGAGAGGAGTCAGATGAGGTGGCATCTGGTTAGGATGCCCCCTGGAGGCCTCCCTGGGGAGGTGTTCTGGGCCCGTCCCACTGGGAGGAGACCCGGGGAAGACCCAGGACACACAGGAGAGACTATGGCCTGGGAACGCCTCGGGGTCCCCCCGGAAGAGCTGGAGGAAGTGGCCGGGGACAGTCTGGGTTTCTCTGTTAAAGCTGCTGCCCCCTGACCCCCGGATAAGCAGCAGATGATGGATGGAATATTAATATAAATTTTATATATATATTACTGCTCCAGAGATGTTACAAAGCTCCTGTTTCCACACCAAGAAGACAAAATACTCTCATAAGCACATCAGCTAATGTGGGTTCAAGGGTTCACGAGCATTTGCTTCCTACAGGTTATCCTTAATATCACTTTCTTTGTGTCAGCAAAGCAAATCAACATGAAGCCTCATGTTTCCTTCCAGACTTTCTTCCACGTCATCAACAGAAAAACAGGAAAGGCCGTTTCCATGCGCTTTTACAGCGACGCTCTGGTGGTTTTCCACCACATCAACGCCTATGAGGATGATGGCCACGTGGTGTTCGACATGATCTGCTACGAAGACAGCAACCTGTACGATATGTTCTACCTCCACAACATGAAGCAAGAGTCCAGCAGCTTCATTCAGACCAACAAGGACTTCTCCCCACCTGTTTGCCAGAGATTCGTTTTGCCCCTCAGTGCCCACAAGGTACCATTCGATTCAAAAAGAGAAAAGTCCAAGAAAAAAACAACTTTCCACATCCTCTTCTGAACTGCTTGTGTGTTCTCCAGGAATCGCCCAGAGGAACGAACCTTGTGACTCTGACGGACACGGCAGCTCAGGCAGTGATGCAGGAAGACGGGTCGATCTACTGCAAGCCCGACACGCTTTTCAAAGGTAATGTTGTCCAAAAAGACAGGAAGATCTGTCCGATCCTCCAGGTCTAAGGAGTCTGACTCCCCCGCAGGTCTGGAGCTGCCCGGGATCAACTACAGCTTCAACACCAGGAAGTACAGATACTTCTATGGTTCCAGGCTGGAGTGGTCTCCCCACCCCAACAAGGTGGGAGGCATGCAAAAGATCATCCACAATCAATGCAACACGTGATCCGTTTCCTGAACACGTCACGGCCTAATCAATGCAACACGTGATCCGTTTCTGAACACGTCACGGCCTAATCAATGCTACACGTGATCCGTTCCTGAACACGTCACAGTCTAATCAATGCAACACGTGATCCGTTCCTGAACACATCACGGCCTAATCAATGCTACACGTGATCCGTTTCTGAACACGTCACAGCCTAATCAATGCAACACGTGATCCGTTTCCTGAACACGTCACGGCCTAATCAATGCTACACGTGATCCGTTTCTGAACACGTCACGGCCTAATCAATGCTACACGTGATCCGTTTCCTGAACACGTCACGGCCTAATCAATGCTACACGTGATCCTTTCCTGAACACGTCACGGCCTAATCAATGCAACACGTGATCCGTTTCTGAACACGTCACGGCCTAATCAATGCTACACGTGATCCGTTTCTGAACACGTCACAGCCTAATCAATGCAACACGTGATCCGTTTCCTGAACACGTCACGGCCTAATCAATGCTACACGTGATCCGTTCCTGAACACGTCACGGCCTAATCAATGCTACACGTGATCCGTTTCTGAACACGTCACGGCCTAATCAATGCTACACGTGATCCGTTCCTGAACACGTCACGGCCTAATCAATGCTACACGTGATCCGTTTCTGAACACGTCACGGCCTAATCAATGCTACACGTGATCCGTTTCCTGAACACGTCACGGCCTAATCAATGCAACACGTGATCCGTTTCTGAACACGTCACGGCCTAATCAATGCTACACGGAGTCCGTTTCTGAACACGTCACAGTCTAATCAATGCTACACGTGATCCGTTTCTGAACACGTCACGGCCTAATCAATGCTACATGTGATCCGTTTCCTGAACACGTCACAGCCTAATCAATGCTACACGTGATCCGTTTCTGAACACGTCACAGTCTAATCAATGCTAAACGTGATCCGTTTCTGAACACGTCACGGCCTAATCAATGCTACACGTGATCGTTTCCTGAACGCGTCACGGCCTAATCAATGTAACACGTGATCCGTTTCCTGAACGCGTCACGGCCTAATCAATGCAACACGTGATCCGTTTCCTGAACGCGTCACGGCCTAATCAATGTAACACGTGATCCGTTTCCTGAACACGTCACAGTCTAATCAATGCTACACGTGATCCGTTTCCTGAACGCGTCACGGCCTAATCAATGTAACACGTGATCCGTTTCCTGAACGCGTCACGGCCTAATCAATGCAACACGTGATCCGTTTCTGAACACGTCACTGCCTAATCAATGCAACACGTGATCCGTTTCCTGAACGCGTCACGGCCTAATCAATGCAACACGTGATCCGTTTCCTGAACGCGTCACGGCCTAATCAATACTACACGTGATCCGTTTCTGAACGCGTCACGGCCTAATCAATGCTACACGTGATCCGTTTCTGAATGCGTCACGGCCTAATCAATGCAACACGTGATCCGTTTCTGAATGCGTCACGGCCTAATCAATGCAACACGTGATCCGTTTCCTGAACACGTCACGGTCTAATCAATGCTACACGTGATCCGTTTCCTGAACACGTCACGGCCTAATCAATGCTACACGTGATCCGTTTCCTGAACACGTCACGGCCTTATCAATGCTACACGTGATCCATTTCCTGAACACGTCACGGCCTAATCAATGCAACACGTGATCCGTTTCCTGAACACGTCACGGCCTAATCAATACTACACGTGATCCGTTTCTGAACGCGTCACGGCCTAATCAATGCTACAAGTGATCCGTTTCCTGAACGCGTCACGGCCTAATCAATGCAACACGTGATCCGTTTCTGAACATGTCACGGCCTAATCAATGCTACAAGTGATCCGTTTCCTGAACACGTCACGGCCTAATCAATGCAACACGTGATCCGTTCCTGAACATGTCACGGCCTAATCAATGCAACACGTGATCCGTTTCCTGAACACGTCACAGCCTAATCAATGCAACACGTGATCCGTTTCTGAACGCGTCACAGTCTAATCAATGCAACACGTGATCCGTTTCTGAACACGTCACAGTCTAATCAATGCTACACGTGATCCGTTTCCTGAACACGTCACGGCCTAATCAATGCAACACGTGATGCGTTTCTGAACACGTCACGGTCTAATCAATGCTACACGTGATCCGTTTCTGAACACGTCACAGTCTAATCAATGCAACACGTGATCCGTTTCCTGAACACGTCACGGCCTAATCAATGCAACACGTGATCCGTTTCCTGAACGCGTCACGGCCTAATCAATGTAACACGTGATCCGTTTCCTGAACGCGTCACGGCCTAATCAATGCAACACGTGATCCGTTTCCTGAACGCGTCACGGCCTAATCAATGCAACACGTGATCCGTTTCTGAACACGTCACGGCCTAATCAATGTAACACGTGATCCGTTTCCTGAACGCGTCACGGCCTAATCAATGCAACACGTGATCCGTTTCTGAACACGTCACGGCCTAATCAATGTAACACGTGATCCGTTTCCTGAACGCGTCACGGCCTAATCAATGTAACACGTGATCCGTTTCCTGAACACGTCACGGCCTAATCAATGCTACACGTGATCCGTTTCTGAACACGTCACAGTCTAATCAATGCTACACGTGATCCGTTTCCTGAACACGTCACAGCCTAATCAATGCAACACGTGATCCGTTTCTGAACACGTCACGGCCTAATCAATGCAACACGTGATCCGTTTCCTGAACACGTCACAGTCTAATCAATGCAACACGTGATCCGTTCCTGAACACGTCACGGCCTAATCAATGCTACACGTGATCCGTTTCTGAACACGTCACAGCCTAATCAATGCAACACGTGATCCGTTTCCTGAACACGTCACGGCCTAATCAATGCTACACGTGATCCGTTCCTGAACACGTCACAGCCTAATCAATGCAACACGTGACCCGTTTCCTGAACACGTCACGGCCTAATCAATGCAACACGTGATCCGTTTCCTGAACACGTCACGGCCTAATCAATGCTACACGTGATCCGTTTCCTGAACACGTCACGGCCTAATCAATGCAACACGTGATCCGTTTCTGAACACGTCACGGCCTAATCAATGCAACACGTGATCCGTTTCTGAACACGTCACGGCCTAATCAATGCAACACGTGATCCGTTTCTGAACACGTCACGGCCTAATCAATGCAACACGTGATCCGTTTCCTGAACACGTCACGGCCTAATCAATGCAACACGTGATGCGTTTCCTGAACACGTCACGGCCTAATCAATGCAACACGTGATGCGTTTCCTGAACACGTCACAGCCTAATCAATGCAACACGTGATGCGTTTCCTGAACACGTCACAGTCTAATCAATGCAACACGTGATGCGTTTCCTGAACACGTCACAGTCTAATCAATGCAACACGTGATGCGTTTCCTGAACACGTCACAGCCTAATCAATGCAACACGTGATGCGTTTCCTGAACACGTCACAGTCTAATCAATGCAACACGTGATGCGTTTCCTGAACACGTCATAGCCTAATCAATGCAACACGTGATGCGTTTCCTGAACACGTCACGGCCTAATCAATGCAACACGTGATGCGTTTCCTGAACACGTCACGGCCTAATCAATGCAACACGTGATGCGTTTCCTGAACACGTCACAGCCTAATCAATGCAACACGTGATGCGTTTCCTGAACACGTCACAGCCTAATCAATGCAACACGTGATGCGTTTCCTGAACACGTCACAGCCTAATCAATGCAACACGTGATGCGTTTCCTGAACACGTCACAGTCTAATCAATGCAACACGTGATGCGTTTCCTGAACACGTCACAGCCTAATCAATGCAACACGTGATGCGTTTCCTGAACACGTCACAGCCTAATCAATGCAACACGTGATGCGTTTCCTGAACACGTCACAGCCTAATCAATGCAACACGTGATGCGTTTCCTGAACACGTCACAGTCTAATCAATGCAACACGTGATGCGTTTCCTGAACACGTCATAGCCTAATCAATGCAACACGTGATGCGTTTCCTGAACACGTCACGGCCTAATCAATGCAACACGTGATGCGTTTCCTGAACACGTCACGGCCTAATCAATGCAACACGTGATGCGTTTCCTGAACACGTCACAGCCTAATCAATGCAACACGTGATGCGTTTCCTGAACACGTCACAGCCTAATCAATGCAACACGTGATGCGTTTCCTGAACACGTCACAGCCTAATCAATGCAACACGTGATGCGTTTCCTGAACACGTCACAGCCTAATCAATGCAACACGTGATGCGTTTCCTGAACACGTCACAGCCTAATCAATGCAACACGTGATGCGTTTCCTGAACACGTCACAGCCTAATCAATGCTACACGTGATCCGTTTCCTGAACACGTCACAGCCTAATCAATGCAACACGTGATCCGTTTCCTGAACACGTCACAGCCTAATCAATGCAACACGTGATCCGTTTCTGAACACGTCACGGCCTAATCAATGCAACACGTGATCCGTTTCCTGAACACGTCACGGCCTAATCAATGCAACACGTGATCCGTTTCTGAACACGTCACGGCCTAATCAATGCTACACGTGATCCGTTTCTGAACACGTCACGGCCTAATCAATGCAACACGTGATCCGTTTCCTGAACACGTCACAGCCTAATCAATGCTACACGTGATCCGTTTCTGAACACGTCACAGCCTAATCAATGCTACACGTGATCCGTTTCTGAACACGTCACAGCCTAATCAATGCAACACGTGATCCGTTTCTGAACACGTCACAGCCTAATCAATGCAACACGTGATCCGTTTCTGAACACGTCACAGCCTAATCAATGCAACACGTGATCCGTTTCTGAACACGTCACAGCCTAATCAATGCAACACGTGATCCGTTTCTGAACACGTCACAGCCTAATCAATGCTACACGTGATCCGTTTCCTGAACACGTCACGGCCTAATCAATGCAACACGTGATCCGTTTCTGAACACGTCACAGCCTAATCAATGCAACACGTGATCCGTTTCTGAACACGTCACAGCCTAATCAATGCAACACGTGATCCGTTTCTGAACACGTCACGGCCTAATCAATGCAACACGTGATCCGTTCCTGAACACGTCACGGCCTAATCAATGCAACACGTGATCCGTTCCTGAACACGTCACGGCCTAATCAATCAACTTGTTCACCCTGCAGATCGCCAAAGTCGACATCGTGACCCGGACCCACGTGGAGTGGCACCAGGACCGGTGCTACCCCTCAGAGCCGGTGTTCGTCGCCTCTCCCGGAGCGGTGGAGGAGGACGACGGTGAGGGCGTCACCTCCACCCATTCAAACACATTCAAAACACATTTAAACACAATTAAAACACATTTAAACACATGTAAACACATTTAAAACACATTTAAAACACATTTAAACAAATTTAAACACATTTAAACACATTTAAACACATTTAAACACAATTAAAACACAATTAAAACACATTTAAACACATGTAAACACATTTAAAACACATTTAAAACACATTTAAAACACATTTAAACACATTTAAACACATTTAAACACATTTAAACCCAGCTGATCTCTTTAAAGCATGTGGGCTTCTTCACTACTCCTGACGGTTTCTGTCTTCCTTCCTCAGGAGTCATCCTGTCATCAGTCATCTCCTCCGATCCCAACACTCCTCCATTCATGCTCGTCCTCAATGCCAAAACGCTGGAGGAGATGGCCCGAGCCTCCATCCCCGCCACCGTGCACATGGACCTGCACGGCCTCTTCATCCCTGCCGCTGTTTGAGCATCCAGCAGGATTATTTATGTTTAAGTTCAGCTTTACCCTCTCAGATATCCTCTTTAAACACCCCCCATTATTTCAGAGGAGACCAATGAGATGATCATTTAACGTTCATTTTATCTGGTTGAAATCAGTGTTTGTCTTTACTTTCAGGGTTTTACTCTGTAACATGTCTGTTTAAAGGCTTAACCCAACGCTGAAGACCTTCTTCACGATGCAACTGGAGTTAAAATGGTTTCCAGAACCAGAGATTTTCCCTCGACAGACTGAAACGTCACCAGTGTCGGATCAATCAAAGGCGAATGTCTGCAGACACACGTCTATTCTGTACATACGTCTTTAATTATGTGTTTTTTTATGGCCGTGTGTCTAATTTATTCATGTTTTAGCTGTTGCTCGACACTGAACTTGAACTTTTGGGAATATGTGGAAAACTGCAGTATTTTTTATGAACTTGATCCACATGTGATGCAGCTGTAAATAAAACTGATTGTAAAAAGCTGATGTCTGAGCTACAGCTACAGAGTTTGTGGATGTGCTTCCTGATGACATTTTAAGCTTCACAAAACTGCAAAAACTCCTAAAAGCTTTCAGGACTAAACTGAGTGTGAAGTCTCTGTAATGAAAACGAACACAAACAGGGAGGTTGTGCGTCTCTGCGTCAGGATGACTTCACATTAAGCTTTGCGTCCGCAGCTCAGACTGTGACATCATCAAACAACCGAACGATTTTCATTCCAATCAAACCCTGAGTCTGCATGAACTGATCAATACAGCTGAGACTGTTGTGGCCGAGGATAGATGAGTCACTGCAGATGGTCTTAATCAGATTGGTTGTGCTAAATGCTAAATTAGGTTATTCTGTTTCTTCATGTTTTTAATTCAGAAATTTTAATTTACCAAATTATTGCCTCATACAAGAAGTAACGTCAAAGTCTTAAAATCAGAGGTTTATACATGTTGTCACCAGCCCCTAAACCCAGCTCCAGGGCTCACTGATGACAAAAAGGATGTTGTGTCGGTGGAAAACAAACTAAATAAAACTAAACTCAACCTTCACTCACAAGCCTGCATATGAAACATCTGTTACAGCTGAAAAAACAGCTAAAAACATCCATTACAGCTGAAAAAACAGCTAAAAACATCTGTTACAGCTGAAAAACAAACATCCGTTTCAGCTAAAAAAAGAGCTAAAAAAACATCTGTTACAGCTAAAAAAAAAAAAAGAGCTAAAAAACATCTGTTACAGCTGAAAAAACAGCTAAAAACATCTGTTACAGATAAAAAGAAGCTATGCTGCTGAACTGGTTTCCACGCTGGGAGCAAACCCTGAAGTCTGGGATTTGAGCAAAACGTTGTGGTTTCATACGGACAGGCCTGTGCAAACTGCTTTAAATTAATTAAAAACGGATGAAATTGCAGCATAAAACCCACCTGCAGCTAATCTCAGTTCTGAGACACACGTTTGGCCTTTTAATGTTGCCTCGAACCATCTTTTTCTCTGATATCCTCCGTTTCCAGCACTGGGAAACATGATTAAAAGCGTGATTACAAAGGAATGAAACCTTCATCAGAACGTCAGCAATAAGCTTCATTTGGGCAGTTTAGGAGGAAACTTTGACCCAAACGCAGACAGACTCCAGCTGAGCATCACGACGACGTCCTCTGATGTCACTAAGTTAAACATTCACTAATATTTGGTTAGTTTGGAGCAGTCGGCTGAGACAGAACACCGCAGAGCTGGAACCAAAGCCGGGAACTGCGGTATCTCAGGGGAACTGAGAACCATCTGCGGTATCTCAGGGGAACTGAGAACCATCTGCGGTATCTCAGGGGAACTGAGAACCATCTGCGGTATCTCAGAGGAACAGAACTATCTGCGGTATCTCAGGGGAACTGAGAACCATCTGCGGTATCTCAGGGGAACTGAGAACTATCTGCGGTATCTCAGGGGAACTGAGAACCATCTGCGGTATCTCAGGGGAACTGAGAACCATCTGCGGTATCTCAGGGGAACTGAGAACCATCTGCGGTATCTCAGGGGAACTGAGAACCATCTGCGGTATCTCAGAGGAACAGAACTATCTGCGGTATCTCAGGGGAACTGAGAACCATCTGCGGTATCTCAGAGGAACAGAGAACTATCTGCGGTATCTCAGAGGAACTGAGAACTATCTGCGGTATCTCAGAGGAACAGAACTATCTGCGGTATCTCAGGGGAACTGAGAACCATCTGCGGTATCTCAGAGGAACAGAACTATCTGCGGTATCTCAGGGGAACTGAGAACTATCTGCGGTATCTCAGAGGAACAGAGAACTATCTGCGGCATCTCAGAGGAACAGAGAACTATCTGCGGTATCTCAGAGGAACAGAGAACTATCTGCGGTATCTCAGGGGAACTGAGAACTATCTGCGGTATCTCAGAGGAACTGAGAACTATCTGCGGTATCTCAGGGGAACTGAGAACTATCTGCGGTATCTCAGAGGAACAGAACTATCTGCGGTATCTCAGGGGAACTGAGAACTATCTGCGGTATCTCAGAGGAACTGAGAACTATCTGCGGTATCTCAGAGGGTTGAGGGTTCACAAACTTCTCTGCCTGGCAGGCGTCTGAACTGAAGACTCGAGCTCAACGTTTCATTAGAATCATGGGAATTTATTACATCAGCAGTTGCAGCAAAAACAGTTTAAAATCTTCTCCGTCACCCATCTCCTCCTCCGCCTCCCAACATGGCCGCCACGCCACGCCATGCCGCGCCGCACAGCAAAGTAAAAGTCAACCTTTCAAAGTCTGAACTCCGCTGCTGCTGCTCCGAAAGGAAAAAAAACAACTTAAAAATTCAGTTTTTCTGCTCCGCGCCGCTCGGCGCCGTCCTCGCTTCGCTCGTTAGCGTCAGTCTGGGAGGAAGGGGGCGGAGCCTGGGACGTGAAGCAGCAGCCACGAATCAGAGCAGGGACCAAGAAGAAGAAAAAGATTACGACGTTGATGCTGAAGAACAGGCACGTTGGAATACTGAGTGTGTGTGAAATGTGTCTAAACTATTTCCCACAGTGGAAAAAACGGCTCGTTTCTCACAGAAAAACACTGGTTTTCTCTTTTTTTCTGATTTTTTGTGCCTCCGTTGCGCCTCGCCGTCCGACGGAGGAAGATTGTGTTTTTGTGTTTCGGTCCTTCAGATTATCTCAAAGGTCTTCTTCAGCTCCATGATCAGCTGCCAGTCAGATTTCTGCATCTCGTCTCTGAACCAGTTCTTCAGAGCGTCAATGGAGGCCCGAGTGATCTGAAAGGAAAACGCAGCCGCCGTTACTCTGAGAACCCGAGCTGGACCAATGGGGGGGGGGGCCGTTACTCTGAGAACCCGAGCTGGACCAATGGGGGGGGGGCCGTTACTCTGAGAACCCGAGCTGGACCAATGGGGGGGCGCCGTTACTCTGAGAACCCGAGCTGGACCAATGGGGGGGGCGTTACTCTGAGAACCCGAGCTGGACCAATGGGGGGGGCGTTACTCTGAGAACCCGAGCTGGACCAATGGGGGGGGGGCCGTTACTCTGAGAACCCGAGCTGGACCAATGGGGGGGGGGGGGCATTACTCTGAGAACCCGAGCTGGACCAATGGGGGGGGGGCGTTACTCTGAGAACCCGAGCTGGACCAATGGGGGGGCGCCGTTACTCTGAGAACCCGAGCTGGACCAATGGGGGGGGCGTTACTCTGAGAACCCGAGCTGGACCAATGGGGGGGGGGCCGTTACTCTGAGAACCCGAGCTGGACCAATGGGGGGGGGGGGCATTACTCTGAGAACCCGAGCTGGACCAATGGGGGGGGGCCGTTACTCTGAGAACCCGAGCTGGACCAATGGGGGGGGGGGGGGCATTACTCTGAGAACCCGAGCTGGACCAATGGGGGGGGGCCGTTACTCTGAGAACCCGAGCTGGACCAATGGGGGGGCAGAAAAAGGCCTCTCAGAGGTCTGTGGCCTCCACAGTGACCCATTAAACCAGCTGTGATGCTTCAGCTTCAGTAGGAACCTTTGAACTAATAGAAAGTTCTTCTTCAGATGCATGAATACAAAGAGGTGAAGCATCAGGTCCAACCAGAGCGCCCCCTGCTGGATCCCAGGGAAGGATCCTCATTCTGTGAAATGGGAGCATGGTTCACCTGCTGCTCCTCATGAAGCTCAGAGAACCGTTTCTTTACGTTTCTCACGGGTTAGTTTGGTTATTATTTCCCCCGACTGTGGAGCAGCCTGCCGGAGAACCTCAGGGCCGCTCTTTAGGTCATATATTTAGAATTTCCCCCACCGGGGCATGAATAAAGCATTTTATTATTCGATATGAATAAAATCTGATTTGAGCAGACGGGGCTGAAATGGGGAAAGCCTCACCTTGGTGACAATGATGTCAGTGGCTTCAAAGTGGCGCCCGTACATCTTGGGCGACTCCCCGGGGATGGGCTCGATCTTGATGCAGATCTCCTGGCCTTTCTTGGCCGTGTCCACAGACTTGTGGTTGACCTCGATGCTGGTGACCACGCCGATGTCCACGAACTGCAACACACACGCACAAAGTGAGGCTTATCGCTTAAAAACAGTCGAGTACGTCTCCTAGAGAGCGTCTCCTAGAGAGCGTCTCCTAGAGAGAGTCTCCTAGAGAGCGTCTCCTAGAGCGTCTCCTAGAGAGCGTCTCCTAGAGCGTCTCCGAGAGCGTCTCAGAGAGCGTCTAAGAGAGCGTCTAAGAGAGCGTCTAAGAGAGCGTCTCCGAGAGCGTCTCCGAGAGAGTCTCCTAGAGAGCGTCTCTTAGAGAGCGTCTCCTAGAGAGCGTCTCAGAGAGAGCGTCTCCTAGAGAGAGTCTCCTAGAGAGCGTCTCCTAGAGCGTCTCCTAGAGAGCGTCTCCTAGAGCGTCTCCGAGAGCGTCTCAGAGAGCGTCTAAGAGAGCGTCTAAGAGAGCGTCTAAGAGAGCGTCTCCGAGAGCGTCTCCGAGAGAGTCTCCTAGAGAGCGTCTCTTAGAGAGCGTCTCCTAGAGAGCGTCTCAGAGAGCGTCTCAGAGAGCGTCTCAGAGAGCGTCTCCTAGAGCGTCTCAGAGAGCGTCTCCGAGAGCGTCTCCGAGAGCGTCTCCGAGAGCGTCTCCGAGAGCGTCTCAGAGAGCGTCTCCGAGAGCGTCTCCGAGAGCGTCTCCGAGAGCGTCTCAGAGAGCGTCTCAGAGAGAGTCTCAGAGAGCGTCTCAGAGAGCGTCTCAGAGAGCGTCTCCTAGAGCGTCTCAGAGAGCGTCTCCGAGAGCGTCTCCGAGAGCGTCTCCGAGAGCGTCTCCGAGAGCGTCTCCGAGAGCGTCTCCGAGAGCGTCTCAGAGAGCGTCTCACCCCTTTGCTGGGAACGCAGAGCGGCGTCCCCTGCTTCAGGACTCCAGCCTCCACGGTGACCCCCATCACGATGGGGTCTCTGGAGTTGAAGATGAACTGAGGAAGAACTCGCAGCTTCGCAGGGAACACGGCGATATGCCTGAAAACAGAAAACACAGCCGGTCACGGCGCCTGACTTCCATCCTCAGGACGCTTTTCAGTGAGATGGCGTCTCTGGAGTTCATCCCAGGACAGCGTTCTCCTACTTGAACTCGTCCTGTTTGGCCTTCTTGTAGTCCTCTCTGTATTTGGTGAAAGCATCAAAAAGGTGGTAGATGATTTCAGCCGAGAAGATCCGAACCCCCAGGCTGTCGGCCATCTCCTGACTCTCCCTCTCCACCTTCACGTCGAACGCCAGGATCACGGCGTACCTGCCGGCAACAACCACGAGGTCATCGGACACGTTCAGACGCTGGACAGCGTTCTAATGAAGTTAAACTTCTAAGCATCACGATCACATGGCAGGAAAACTACAGGCAGGAAGCAGCGGGAGGCAACCTACTGCACGTCGTGCTCCAACATGGTGGACGCCTTCATCACGTCCTTCTTGTGAACGGGACCGATGTTGATGCCAGCGTACTGCAGACACACAGAAGAAGAAGAAGGTCAAGAACGTCCTGCAGTTTCTCAGTGTTCTGACACAGATTCAGTTCACTTTAAAGGGGAACTCCGTGTTTTTAAACCTTATTTCTGGCATGAAATACGTTCATCTGCTCACTGAGAACAGTTTTGTGAAAGTCGGCGTCCTTCAGAAGATATTTAGATAACTGGAGATCCATATAACGGAGTGAACGGGGCTTAGAGGATGCAGCCTCTAAATAAGGCATTATCTGTCTTTATTTCACCAATACTTTAAGAAGAATGAATGAATGAACGTGTGCTATAGCTGCTGTTAGCTCATAGCTCTGTTAGCTCATAGCTGCTGTTAGCTCATAGCTGCTGTTAGCTCATAGCTCTGTTAGCTCATAGCTGCTGTTAGCTCATAGCTGCTGTTAGCTCATAGCTGCTGTTATGTGGCTACTTGCAGCTATAGGAGAGCAAACGGAGGGATTTCTACACAGGCACTCTGCTGGGACCACTTCATCCACACGCCCCCCTGCAGCACAGTTTATTCACTCCGGTAAGAACGTCCATCTTACTCAAAATCTGATAAATATCCTGCCATGTTGCACAAAACTATCAGCAGCAAACTCTGTGTGAAGTTAGCCGACTGTCACAGAGCACGGAGTGAATAAACTGTGCTGCAGGGGGGCGTGTCTAAATATCTTCCGAAGGATGCCGACTTTCACCAAACTGTTCACGGTGAGCAGATGAACGTATTTCATGCCAGAAATAAGGTCCAGGTAAGAGGAAGCAGCTTTCTCAGTATGAAGCAAGAGATTCAGCAGAAAAAACAGTGAAGTCGCGCCTCGGGACTCGTTTAAGAAGCACAAATACCAGCGTTTACGTCCTCTGCCTGCATGGGGGGGGTTTCAGACCCCTGAACCTCTGCCAGCTTAATAAGAACGCTGCAGCACAGCAGCATTTATCACATGCTGTGAACCGTTTCAGCTGCTCATGGACACTCTTTCTAAGCCCTGTATTCATGTAACCGACTCTGCTTTCAAGCCCAACTTCTGCTTCATTTGCAGCGGCCTTGAACCGATGCGACAGTCAGAACTCTTTGGGACTGAAGCCAGAAAGCTGAGCTGAAGACTCTCAGCCCTCATCAACAGACAGGAAAACACAGCGTTTAACTCACAGGGACTTTGGATGTCCGCAGGAACTCCAGCAGAGCCTCCAGGGACCCCAGCGTGGACGCCTGGACGTAAACGCCCTTCTCCTCCAGCTTGATCGAGCTCAGAGTCTGTTTGAGCTCCCGCACCAGTTCATCCTGAAAAGCAGCCAAGAGTGGGTTAAAGGGGCCGAAAGGAGCTGCAGACAGGTGGGGGGAAGGTGAGCCTCACCCTCAGGACGGGGACCTCGTCGTCTCTGTGAGCCACCAGCAGGGGGAGCCCTGCCAGCGCCTTCTCCAGGTCCTTCCCCAGGATCTTCACCCCCTGAGCCGTCGACACCTCCTTGTGCTTCTCGTACTGACTCTGAAAGCCACAGATCAGGATTCTGGATGAGGAAGCTGTTTAACCGACACTTTATTCTTTCATTTCATTAACGTTTAACACGTTTATCCAAGCATGGAGCTCCTCTCTGACATATCAGCAAGGATGAAAGCCCATCATCTCCAACTTAACCTCCCAAAAACTGAGCTGCTGGTCTTCCCAAACCAACCATACACCACAGCATCTGCATCCAAACTGAATCTCTGGCTCCATCAAAGGTTGCTGGAAACTTGGGTGTCATGATTGATGACCAACTAACCTTCAAAGATCCCGTTACCTCGGTTACTCGTTCAGCCGCTTTGCATTACTAAACATAAGAAAGATCAGACCATACCTAACCCAACATGCCCCCCAGCTCCTGCTGCAGGCCATGGTCATCTCCCACCTTCACTACAGCAACGCTCTCCTAACTGGTTTCCTAACTGGTTTCCTAACTGGTCTCCTAACGGGTTTCCTAACTGGTCTCCTAACTGGTCTCCTAACTGGTCTCCTAACTGGTCTCCTAACTGGTTTCCTAACTGGTTTCCTAACTGGTCTCCTAACTGGTCTCCTAACTGGTCTCCTAACTGGTCTCCTAACTGGTCTCCTAACTGGTTTCCTAACTGGTTTCCTAACTGGTTTCCTAACTGGTCTCCTAACTGGTTTCCTAACTGGTCTCCTAACTGGTCTCCTAACTGGTTTCCTAACTGGTCTCCTAACTGGTCTCCTAACTGGTCTCCTAACTGGTCTCCTAACTGGTTTCCTAACTGGTTTCCTAACTGGTCTCCTAACTGGTTTCCTAACTGGTCTCCTAACTGGTCTCCTAACTGGTTTCCTAACTGGTTTCCTAACTGGTTTCCTAACTGGTCTCCTAACGGGTTTCCTAACTGGTCTCCTAACTGGTCTCCTAACTGGTTTCCTAACTGGTCTCCTAACTGGTCTCCTAACTGGTTTCCTAACTGGTTTCCTAACTGGTTTCCTAACTGGTCTCCTAACTGGTCTCCTAACTGGTCTCCTAACTGGTTTCCTAACTGGTTTCCTAACGGGTCTCCTAACTGGTTTCCTAACTGGTCTCCTAACTGGTTTCCTAACTGGTCTCCTAACTGGTCTCCTAACTGGTTTCCTAACTGGTCTCCTAACTGGTTTCCTAACGGGTCTCCTAACTGGTTTCCTAACTGGTTTCCTAACGGGTCTCCTAACTGGTCTCCTAACTGGTTTCCTAACTGGTCTCCTAACTGGTCTCCTAACTGGTTTCCTAACTGGTTTCCTAACTGGTCTCCTAACTGGTTTCCTAACTGGTCTCCTAACTGGTCTCCTAACTGGTTTCCTAACTGGTTTCCTAACGGGTCTCCTAACTGGTTTCCTAACTGGTCTCCTAACTGGTTTCCTAACTGGTCTCCTAACTGGTCTCCTAACTGGTTTCCTAACTGGTCTCCTAACTGGTCTCCTAACTGGTTTCCTAACTGGTTTCCTAACTGGTCTCCTAACTGGTCTCCTAACTGGTTTCCTAACTGGTTTCCTAACTGGTCTCCTAACTGGTTTCCTAACTGGTTTCCTAACGGGTCTCCTAACTGGTTTCCTAACTGGTCTCCTAACTGGTCTCCTAACTGGTTTCCTAACTGGTTTCCTAACTGGTCTCCTAACTGGTCTCCTAACTGGTTTCCTAACTGGTTTCCTAACGGGTCTCCTAACTGGTTTCCTAACTGGTCTCCTAACTGGTTTCCTAACTGGTCTCCTAACTGGTCTCCTAACTGGTCTCCTAACTGGTCTCCTAACTGGTCTCCTAACTGGTTTCCTAACTGGTTTCCTAACTGGTCTCCTAACTGGTCTCCTAACTGGTTTCCTAACTGGTTTCCTAACTGGTTTCCTAACTGGTTTCCTAACGGGTCTCCTAACTGGTTTCCTAACTGGTCTCCTAACTGGTCTCCTAACTGGTTTCCTAACTGGTTTCCTAACTGGTCTCCTAACTGGTCTCCTAACTGGTTTCCTAACTGGTTTCCTAACGGGTCTCCTAACTGGTTTCCTAACTGGTCTCCTAACTGGTTTCCTAACTGGTCTCCTAACTGGTCTCCTAACTGGTTTCCTAACTGGTCTCCTAACTGGTCTCCTAACTGGTTTCCTAACTGGTTTCCTAACTGGTCTCCTAACTGGTCTCCTAACTGGTTTCCTAACTGGTTTCCTAACTGGTCTCCTAACTGGTTTCCTAACTGGTTTCCTAACGGGTCTCCTAACTGGTTTCCTAACTGGTCTCCTAACTGGTCTCCTAACTGGTTTCCTAACTGGTTTCCTAACTGGTTTCCTAACTGGTCTCCAGCCTGTGAAACCTCTGCAGATGGTCCAGAACGCGGCGGTGCGTCTGGTCTTGGATCAGCCTAAAAGAACCCGTCCCCCCTCTGTTCATTGAGCTCCTCTGGCTGCCCTTAGCATCAGATCCAAGTCCCTGATGTTAGCTACAAAGAGCTGAATGGAACGGCTCCATCTACTTGAATGCTCTTGCAAAGGCTTCTGTCCCAACTGGGTCCCTCCGTTGGTCCCAGGATTGTCGTCTAGCAGCTCCTACACCACGCCTAAGACAATCCAAACTCTGTTCATGTGTCGTCCCACGATGGTGGAATGACCTACCGAGCGCTACCAGAACAGGGGCGTCCCTGTCTATCTTCAAGAAGCTCCTGAAAACCCAGCTCTTCAGAGAGCATCTCCTCTCCCAGCACTTACCTTATACTTCCCTCCCCCCTCTATCTCTGACCTTTATCTTTCTGCTCTTCCTTCTATGCCTGCACCCTATCTCTACTCTGTCCCCTCTGACAGAGTCGGACTCCTGGGTTCCTTCTATGTAGTTTATTGTTAGCTTTTTATAGAGCTGTTATATCTTCATTTGTAAGTCTCTTTGGATAAAAGCGTCTGATAAATACAGAAACATCTTCAAACAGTCGAATAAATGCAGGTGAGAATGAAGCCGCTCACCTTGACTCGGAGCTCCTTCAGAGGGGGGGGCAGCAGCAACCCTCTGATCTGCGTGACGATGGGTCCCTCCACCCCCGGGACGATGATGGTCTCCCCCTCCCGCAGACGGCCGTTAATCAGAATGACGTCTATCGTGGTTCCCATGCCGGGCAGCGCTTTCACCTGAGCAGACGCAGCGAGGTCAGAGGTCAGCCGAGCCGTGAAGGCGCCGCCGGAGCACCACCGACGCAGACACTCACCTCCATGACCTGCGCTCGCAGCTCGTCGCAGTGCGCTAAGCGGCGGGCTAGCATGGTCTGGGTTAGCTCCACCAACAGGGCGATGAGGTTCCCCATCCCGTCGCCGCTGTGGGCCGAGGTGGGAACCAGCGACACGAACGTCCTCGGGTCTTTGTTCTCGAAGAACAGCGCGGCGTTAAGACCCTGAGGGGAGAAGGAAGCGTTTCAAAGGTCTGGAGAAGAAGGGAGGCAACGCTCCGGGCTGCGATTGGCTGGTCAGCGATGATGTAACGACCTGCTGAGCGAACTCCACGATGATGGCCTTGGCCCGCTCGTCGAACTCGTCCTTGGTGTTCTTCTTCTGCTTTTTCAGCGTTGCCACGACGTCGGTGTCCGGACTCTTCTTCCAGTCGTACAGACGATCAATCTGATGACAGAAGAACAACCACGCAGTCAGAAAACAGGCGGAGGAGGACGCCAGAGGAGGCGGCGAGCAGCTGGCACACCTTGTTGAGGGCCACAATGAAGGGACACTTCTTCTCCTTCAGCAGGTTGATGGACTCCAGCGTCTGAGGCTCCAGGCCGTGCATGATGTCCACCACCAGGATGGCGATGTCGCACAGCGAGCTGCCCCTGTTCCTCAGGTTACTGCACAGACGGACAGACAGGCGGTGAGACGGGTCACCGCGGACAGACGGGGGTCAGCCGGCGAGGACAGACGGATGTTACCTGAAGGACTCGTGTCCAGGTGTGTCGATGATCAGCATGCCGGGGATCTTAACCACCTCTTTGTCGAACTACACAAACACCTCCAGTTAGAAAACAGAAACAGAACAGACTGCATTTATCTGTCAGAGTGAGAGCTCCTACATTTTTAACCATCTTTGTCTGCTCCTCGATGGTCTCCTTCGGGACGTTTGTGGCTCCGATCTGCTGAGTGATTCCTCCGGCCTCGCCGTCCTGAACGTGGGTGTGACGCAGCTGCACATAACAAACAGACGGGGTAAACAAGCCGGTAAACAGCTGGAAATCACCGGTGGTCAGGAAATAATCAGACATCGAGCCGTTCATGTGTCAGACATTAAAGAAGGGAAACGGCTGGTAAACTGACAACAGCAGAGAGTTACCAAACAGCTGCAAACAGCTGGCGATAAACAGACAAACAGCTGTAAACAGATTGAGGAACCAAACGCGGCCGCTTCCAGGGACTAAACGCGCCGCTTCCAGGAACTAAACGCGCCGCTTCCAGGGACTAAAGGCGGCCGCTTCCAGGAACTAAACGCGGCCGCTTCCAGGAACTAAACGCGCCGCTTCCAGGAACTAAACGCGCCCGCTTCCAGGGACTAAACGCGGCCGCTTCCAGGGACTAAACGCGCCGCTTCCAGGGACTAAACGCGGCCGCTTCCAGGAACTAAACGCGGCCGCTTCCAGGAACTAAACGCGCCGCTTCCAGGGACTAAACGCGCCGCTTCCAGGGACTAAAGGCGGCCGCTTCCAGGGACTAAAGGCGGCCGCTTCCAGGGACTAAACGCGCCGCTTCCAGGGACTAAAGGCGGCCGCTTCCAGGGACTAAAGGCGGCCGCTTCCAGGAACTAAACGCGGCCGCTTCCAGGGACTAAAGGCGGCCGCTTCCAGGGACTAAAGGCGGCCGCTTCCAGGGACTAAACGCGCCGCTTCCAGGGACTAAAGGCGGCCGCTTCCAGGGACTAAACGCGGCCGCTTCCAGGGACTAAAGGCGGCCGCTTCCAGGGACTAAAGGCGGCCGCTTCCAGGGACTAAAGGCGGCCGCTTCCAGGGACTAAACGCGCCGCTTCCAGGGACTAAAGGCGGCCGCTTCCAGGGACTAAACGCGGCCGCTTCCAGGGACTAAACGCGGCCGCTTCCAGGGACTAAAGGCGGCCGCTTCCAGGGACTAAAGGCGGACGCTTCCAGGGACTAAACGCGCCGCTTCCAGGGACTAAAGGCGGCCGCTTCCAGGGACTAAACGCGGCCGCTTCCAGGGACTAAACGCGGCCGCTTCCAGGGACTAAACGCGGCCGCTTCCAGGGACTAAACGCGGCCGCTTCCAGGGACTAAAGGCGGCCGCTTCCAGGGACTAAACGCGCCGCTTCCAGGGACTAAAGGCGGCCGCTTCCAGGGACTAAACGCGGCCGCTTCCAGGGACTAAACGCGGCCGCTTCCAGGGACTAAAGGCGGCCGCTTCCAGGGACTAAAGGCGGACGCTTCCAGGGACTAAACGCGCCGCTTCCAGGGACTAAAGGCGGCCGCTTCCAGGGACTAAACGCGGCCGCTTCCAGGGACTAAACGCGGCCGCTTCCAGGGACTAAACGCGGCCGCTTCCAGGGACTAAACGCGGCCGCTTCCAGGAACTAAACGCGGCCGCTTCCAGGGACTAAAGGCGGCCGCTTCCAGGGACTAAAGGCGGCCGCTTCCAGGGACTAAAGGCGGCCGCTTCCAGGGACTAAAGGCGGCCGCTTCCAGGAACTAAACGCGTCGCTTCCAGGGACTAAACGCGGCCGCTTCCAGGGACTAAACGCGGCCGCTTCCAGGGACTAAAGGCGGCCGCTTCCAGGAACTAAACGCGGCCGCTTCCAGGGACTAAACGCGGCCGCTTCCAGGAACTAAACGCGGCCGCTTCCAGGGACTAAAGGCGGCCGCTTCCAGGAACTAAACGCGGCCGCTTCCAGGGACTAAAGGCGGCCGCTTCCAGGGACTAAAGGCGGCCGCTTCCAGGGACTAAAGGCGGCCGCTTCCAGGAACCAAACGCGCCGCTTCCAGGGACTAAACGCGGCCGCTTCCAGGAACTAAACGCGGCCGCTTCCAGGAACTAAACGCGGCCGCTTCCAGGGACTAAAGGCGGCCGCTTCCAGGGACTAAAGGCGGCCGCTTCCAGGGACCAAAGGCGGCCGCTTCCAGGAACTAAACGCGGCCGCTTCCAGGAACTAAACGCGGCCGCTTGCAGGGACTAAACGCGATGCCAAACGGTCGCTTACCTTGTCGAGGATCTTGGTCTTGCCCGTGTCCACGTGTCCGAGCACGCACACCACCGGCGCTCTCAGCTTCTCCACGTCCGTGTTCTTCAGGTTCTCTGCTCTGCGTTTCTATGGAGACGCAAACGGCCGGTCAGTCAGAGGCGGCTGAGAGGAGGCGAGCTCCTCCTGCCTGTCAGACTCACCTCTATCCTCCTCTTGGCCCGGTCGTACAGTCGCTCCTCCTTCGTCCTGCCGTCGTCCTCCTCGCTCTCGCTGCTCTCGTCCTCGCTCGCCACTCTCCTCTTCCCCGGCCCCGCTGGAGTCGCCTTACTGTCCACCTCGCCGTCTTCCTCGCTTTCCTCGTCATCGTCTTCGTCTTCCTCCTCGTCCTCCTCATCCTCCTCCTCGTCCTCCTCCTCCTCGCTGGCAGCGGGCTGAGCGGCGGCGTCCTCTTTAACCTCGATGTGGACTTTTTTCAGCTCTGACACAAAGACAGATTTTCAGCCAACAATCCTTTTTCTACCAGACATTTTTACATAAAACGACCAACAAATGGGACTCAAAGTGCAACTTGTGGGTAAATAAATTAAGTTCAGAGGGAATTTCATGAGACATAGATGCAGAAATGATCGTGTCAGGTCAGGTGATGGAGCGTCTCCACCGCCGTGTTCAGGTGGAGGAGAGCGTCTCTCAGTAAGAACTCCGCCCACAGAGCCCAGTTTCTCTGAAGCTCCACCTCCTTCACTGATGCAGCTCATTCTGGAGTCCAGCCGGGTTCCAGGTGTCTCCGCCTCCATCAGCGGCCGCGGCACAAAACCCGGGAACTGAGCCGTTAGATGTTTTTAATGCGTCACAGTGTCACACAGCGTGCACGTGCAGGGGGGTGCGCTCCTGTCGGGGGGGTCACGGCCACTTTTCTTTGAATAGACGTAAAAATAAATCGACCTGCGTGACGTTATGTTGCTGGAAGACGTCATTTAGCAGAAACTACAGATCAAAGCCTAACTGTGGCTCTCAAAGGGAAGAAGCACGCGGTCGCACCTCGCTAAAAGCACACGCCAAACACATGCCTCACCAGGACAGAAACATCTAGTGCAAACAGCAAGCCAGCGCTACAAGGAGCTGGGCTCAGTACCTGCTTCTCGCCTGCGCCTTCTGTTCCTCTCTGTTCCATCATGAATAAAAGTGAGAATCAGACATCATTCGCAAACTGCTTCCGTCTGCGTTAGCTACCAGGCTGGAAAACATGGCGGCTGTGGCGTGCTCACCTTTCTCCTCGTCGGTGGCCATGGCCTCCCAGTCGTCCACGTCGGCGTCTGGCTTGGCGTCTGCGGGACGGGAGAAGCGGTTAGCTTCTGATCACGCCTCACCTGCGGCAGCATCTCACCTGAAGCTCTCACCTGGCTCTGCGGCTGGCGTCTCAGCCTCCGTCTCCATGGCAACGGGCTCTGGAGTCTCCGAGTTGGGCGAGGTCACCTCTGACGTTTCTGCGATACAGAAGAGCCGTTTTAAGAACAGGTGATGCTGCGTGGCGCTCGCAGCAGGCGGCGGCGGCGGTACCTTCGGGCGTTTGGGCGCTGGGCTTCTTCCTCCTCTTGTCCCCATAAACTGGCTTCTTCTTTGGCACCGAGTCTTTGGATGGCAATTCAACGCCTGCACAGACGCACAAATCACACGTGTTGAGCGTGGTGGGCGCCGACAGAAAGCTGCGGCGCCACGGCGGCGGCTCACTGACCCTGAGCCTGCAGGATCCGGAGCGTGGCCTCGGCCCGAGCGCGAGCTTCTTTCTGGGCCTTGGTCAGCAGCTTCCCCTCCTTCTTCAGCCGCTCCTTCCTCTCCTTCTCCTTCTGCTTCTTCTTCTCCTTGCGCTCCTGCTCCAGACGCTCCTAACAGGGCGACACCAAGCCTCAGAGGAGAAACGAAGCAGAGGGCGCCGGAGGAGGCGTGTCATGCTTTACCTGCTCCAGCCGCTGCTTCTCCAGCTCCTCCAGCCTCCTCTGCTGCTCCTCTTCTGCTTTTTTGGCGCGTTCCTCCTCCTACGAACACAATCATTTTCAGTTAACCAGCCGACTGCCGCGTCTATCAAAGGCCTACATTTCCCAGAATGCCCCACCTCCTTCATCTTGGCCAGGGCCTCCTTCATGGCCTCCTTCACAGCCTTGCTGGGTCCCTTCTTCTTTTCCTCCTTCTCCTTCTCCCCCTTCTTCTTCTTCTTGTCCTTCTTCTTCTTGTCGCCCTCTGCCTCCTCTCCTGGAGGACGCAGTAAAAGGAAACATCAGCATGCTGTTCTGAACAGGTAAAGTAAACATTAAGGATGACATCATACCCTCTGCTGCTGGCTCCGCCCCTTCCAGCCCCTCAGGAGGTGCCGTCTGAAGGGGTGTGGCCTCTGTTGTCTTCTTCTCTGGCTCCACGACACCCTCCTTCTCCTTCAGCTTTTTCTGCTTCATCCTCTCCTCCTCCTTCTTCTTCCTGTCCCTCTCCTTCTTCTCCGCCTTCTTCTGCGCCGCCGTCTTCATCTTGAATCCTCCCGCCTCGTCGCTCTGCTCCCCCTCGTCCTCGCTCTCAGCTTTCAAAACCTTTTCCTTGTTCTTCTTCTTCTTATCTCTCCTGAAGGAGGGCTCGTCCTCCTCCGACTCGTCGTCCTTCTCCCCTTTTTTCTCCCTTTCCCCTTCATCCTGATCCTCCTCTTCGTCGGAGGCTTTCTGTGCAGCTTTGCTCTTTAAGCGTGAGAGAGAGGCGCTGTCGTCAGAGTCTGACGGAGGCGCCTGCAGGAGCACAAACACATTTTCAGAAGGGGAACTTCTTAAAGCCCGGCGAGGACAGAAGAGCAGGAAGAGAGCATTCAGGGCACCAATCACAGCAACAAGAGCTCAGATTCAACTCAACAAAAACGGTTGCCGGGCAACAACTAGAAAGTCTTCAGTGGATGTCCTGATGGACGAGTGGAAACGATCAATCATGAACCGATCAGAGCGGAAATAAAGCGTTTCACTGACACCAGGAGGCTCAAAGTGAACTTTGCTTTACAGCAGAACACTGAAGGCAGACTGAAACGTGCACCAGTTCAAATCTGACATACAGCTCAGTAATAACTGTTTAAGTGCCGATATCAGGCATGACAGAGAGATATAAAGTGTAACCAAGACTAAATATCGCTAACAGCAGACAGTAAAAAGAGAAACTGTGAGCTTAAAACAGAGTTGGAGCAAGTTTCCTCCCAGTTTGGAGCTGAGGACCTTTTCGTTTTAACGAGATAACGAACTTAATAACGTTTAATCGCTACGATAACTGCACAGAAAGCTCATCTTTTTGTGGGGCTTTCAGCCCAGACCCCCCCCAGCATGAGAAATACAAGCGTCTGCACCACTAACAGCTCTTTAAAGCTTCATACAGAGAACAGGCCTGCTGCAGAATAACCGAGACAAAATAGACGTTTGACTTCACTCTGCAGCTGGAACCATGTTTCCACCCGTTTAAACCCGTCATTCAGCTCCTCTCAGCGTTATAATAAGCTTCAGTTTGGGTCAAACACACCCGCAGGTGACTGAGAAAGCTTTACGGACGTAAACACACCGGCACCAACGCGCTGAACAGCTTTTCTTCTTCTCTGTGTTTCAGAGCGCTGAGCTTTACGGACAGAAATCACATTACTGAACATCTGCATTTCAGCAAATAAATGATCAACTCAGCTTCTAACCTTCTTGTCCTGCTCGCCATTCCTCTCCCCATCAGCGTGGCCTTCATCGCCCTCCTCTTCCTCAGGACTGACTCCACCCTTTTTCCCCTTTCTGGTCTTCTTCTTCTCTGGTTTTGGAGGCTCTCCGGCCTCCACTTCTTCTGTGGTGTCTGCTTTCTGCAGAGGGAGAGACGGTGTGGATGTGGGAGCTGACAGTGAGTGAATGAGTGAGTGAGGCGTCCCTCAGGGCGTTTACCTTCGCCTTTCCTCCCTCCGTCTCCAGCGACAGCTCCTCCAGCTCCTTCAGGATGTCGTCCTCGCTGCAGGAGGAGCACAAACACGGTTACACAACCGCTCAGCGCACACACAAGAACAAACAGAAGAAGAAGAAGCAGCAGCGCCCTACTCAAAGTCATCCTTTTTGGCTCCTTTCTTCTTCCCTTTCTGCTCCTTGGAGGCTCCGGCTCCTTCGATCTCAGCCGCCAGAGCGTCGATGTCCACGCCGTCATCTTTGGCACTGAACACAGAAACAATCAATCAGTGAGCAGAAACACGGTCACATGATCAGAACGAGCCTGTCGGAGGCGAGCGAGGGGTTCCTTTTTGTTCCAGAACAATGAGCTGCTGACTCTTCCATCCCTTTCAGCTCCCATCCAGCAGAGGCTGACCTGAGAACAGCTGCTGCTGCGCTCGCATTCACACAAGAACACAGCAGCAGGGGTCTGTGCTGCAGAATCATCACCGAGCACAGGTGGGCTCGCCTGGGGCCGTGCACGCCGTCATTTATCAGACGAGGCTGCGGTTACCAAAACATGGAAGTTTAGACGATGAACGAAGCACCGAAATCCATCCGATTAAGTTTCCATGAAAAGCGACTGAATCCTGAACCATATCACGTGGGTTTAAGCTCGCTTCCGTGCCGTAAAATAAGTTCTCAAAGGTATTCTGTCTGAAATTAAATGCAGTTCAGCAGAGCAGGAGGTCCATCACATGACTGTTCCTCCTCTTCCTCAGATATCACAATGTTCTGGTTCTGTTTGGGTTCCACACACACATCACACTGAAGAAACTACTCAGATCAGATCTTAATCACTTAGCCAACATCCGAGGTAAACCTTCATGTTGGGTCCCCTCTTTCCCTCACATACTGGGGGGGTTTATCCAGTATTTAAACCCAGAAACTTGTTCACAACACAAGCTCATATGAGTGGTAATGATAAAACTATGACGTAATGAGGAGTGAGAATTATCTGCCCCTGTGTTAGAGCCGCACAATGAAGTCATAAGAAGATTTATGGGACTTAATAACTGACTGATGACTTAAAAAAAAAGTAAAACACACAGAACAAGAAACACATGTTGAAAAGATTTTTAAAGGGCAATTCAACAAAAATAACACGCACAGTTCTCTGATAAAACGTCTTCAGGAAATAGACATTTAAAATGTTGTGTCCTTTTTAAACTCCTGCTGTGGTGAAACAAACACCTGTCCCTGCTCAGGTGTGAGGACAGGCCTGGGAAACACACCTGGGCAGCTCCAGGCCGTTTTATGAGCTGTCAGAGCATTAAACAGCCGGCTGTGTGGAGCTAACGCGGCTAACTGCGCCGGTGTTTTAAGCTAAAACCTGGCTCATGTGCTCCCCAAGTTGTGAAGAAGCGCGTCGCGGAGGCTGAGGTTATCCCAGGTGATCCTGTGTCGGCTGGCCTGCTTGTTGTGTCATTCAACTTAAGCCATTTTAAGGCTGTTTATAGCATCACCTGCGCTCACACACGTCCAATGACTCGTGGTTAGCATCTGCTAACAACTAGCCGCTAAGCTAACAACGTAAGCAGCGGGAAAGAGGCCAGTTTGGGGGGTTTTAACGCGGCATCGAACGTCCCACGGCACGCCACCAATGTGGACAGGTGATATCTGGCATCGGTTCATATTCTCCCTACCTGTCCTCTCCAGATTTCTTCTGTTTCTTCCCCATCCTACCGTTATGGTTCTGAGGTTACTTCGCTCTCTGCTGGGCAACGCATAAGACGGCTCACATTGGGCAAAGATCGTCTATTAAAGAGATATTGCAAAGACGCTTCACTCCAACAATTATTCCCCCACGCCTACTAACATATGTTGTCATAGTAACAAATTTTGTGTGTATATTTATTTTGTGATGCTTTATCTAAAAACATACATATATATGTATATCTATATTAGCATAAGTTCAATCATGTTGTCATGTTGTAAAAAATAAGGGGATATTAAAACTACACGACTTGCTGATGGAGAAAATGCTGGAGTGATGCCTCTTCATTTTCCCCCGTTCCCAGCAGTGCGCATGGCTCGCATTGGGATGTTTTGCGCATGCGTATTCCGACTTGACGCGTCAGACGTTTTTCAGGTAAAAGATCAATAATGGTTCTGTTGTATTGACAAAAACCTGGATTCCTCAAGTCAGAGAATTAAAATATTAAGAACTAATGTGACTGTGAGACTTCTTTTGTTAAAGGTGATGTCTGTGGAAGGTTTTTAAATGCATTTTATTTAAAAAAGAACACCAAACTCGACATTTCTCATATTCATGTAATAACTTTACATTGAAATAATCCCTAAAACTAATTTTAATGTCCCTGTGAGTTTATGTTCCAAATGTAATCATATCTTTCATGTCTTTTAAATGAATGAGTCTGTATTTATATTTTCAGCAGCTCTTTTGTTTTTTTTCTGATCGCATAAACAAAAGCCATAAATAATGATAAATAGCGTCTCATCTGTATTTTCTTAACACTTTTAATGACGGATTAGCTGAGTAAATCAGATCAATCCCTCTCCGATTGGACTGTGCTTATTATATACTTTGTCATTTGTATATTGTGCTTATTTTATTAAAGGATGATTTAAATGTCTTGAATTGTTTTTAGTGACATAAAGCTAAAACAAAAAGATGAAGTATGAGAGCTTTCAGGAAAACATATGAAGAAGAGCTTTTATTGGGAACAGTCCAAATGAATCAGTTTATTATCATCTTAATAAAAGCAGCACCCCAGAGAAGCAGTTTATTATGGTGGATAAAAGTAGTGAATCCACATGGATTTAAGGCTCCACCCCGGTCTGTGTCTGTTGTTGTTGAAGCAGCATCGCCTCAGGACAGAGTTCTTCTTCTCTGGCTGTAATGATGGCAGCAGCCAGCAGGGGGCAGACATCTTCTGGCCTGGGACTCATCCCATCGCTGCCAGCAGGGCTTCACTCAGGTTTTGCAGGCGCCCGTTCAGCGGTCCGCTCTCAGATAGCAGCAGCGCAGTGACGGCTGCAGCTGCTCGGTGTGGACAGAACCTCTCACCGAGGAGCACCTCACTCAGCTGGCGGCTCAGCCCCAGAGGAAGCCATTCTGCAGGGACGCCCAGCCGGCAGCGCTCCACCAGCCCGCTCCTCACCTCCATGTGCAGCTGAGCGGAGCAGCGGGCGGACAGCTGCTCATCCCTCAGCTCCAGGAGTGTCTCCACACTGAATTTAGGTGTCTTCCCAAAGGTCCAGTCCCAGCTGCGCAGCTCCGCCGCCATGCTGCCCAATCCAGGAAATTCTGACTCGTCGGCCGGGTTGACAAGAACGGACGCAGAGCTGAGGCCAAACTCTGAAGGTCAGAAAGAAAATAAAGACACCCTGAACACGCCAACACACAAACAGCACCTCATGAACCATGGAAAGTACCTCATGAACCATGGAAAGTACCTCATGAACCATGGAAAGTACCTCATGAACCATGAAAAGTACCTCATGAACCACAGAAAGTACCTCATGAACCATGAAAAGTACCTCATGAACCATGGAAAGTACCTCATGAACCATGAAAAGTACCTCATGAACCACAGAAAGTACCTCATGAACCACAGAAAGTACCTCATGAACCATGAAAAGTACCTCATGAACCATGGAAAGTACCTCATGAACCATGAAAAGCACCTCATGAACCATGAAAAGTACCTCATGAACCATGGAAAGTACCTCATGAACCATGGAAAGTACCTCATGAACCATGGAAAGTACCTCATGAACCATGAAAAGCACCTCATGAACCATGGAAAGTACCTCATGAACCATGGAAAGTACCTCATGAACCATGAAAAGCACCTCATGAACCATGAAAAGTACCTCATGAACCATGGAAAGTACCTCATGAACCATGGAAAGTACCTCATGAACCATGGAAAGTACCTCATGAACCATGGAAAGTACCTCATGAACCATGGAAAGTACCTCATGAACCATGAAAAGTACCTCATGAACCATGGAAAGTACCTCATGAACCATGAAAAGTACCTCATGAACCATGGAAAGTACCTCATGAACCATGGAAAGTACCTCATGAACCATGAAAAGTACCTCATGAACCATGGAAAGTACCTCATGAACCATGGAAAGTACCTCATGAACCATGGAAAGTACCTCATGAACCATGAAAAGTACCTCATGAACCATGGAAAGTACCTCATGAACCATGGAAAGTACCTCATGAACCATGAAAAGTACCTCATGAACCATGAAAAGTACCTCATGAACCATGAAAAGTACCTCATGAACCATGAAAAGTACCTCATGAACCATGAAAAGTACCTCATGAACCATGAAAAGTACCTCATGAACCATGGAAAGTACCTCATGAACCATGGAAAGTACCTCATGAACCATGGAAAGTACCTCATGAACCATGAAAAGTACCTCATGAACCATGAAAAGTACCTCATGAACCATGGAAAGTACCTCATGAACCATGAAAAGTACCTCATGAACCATGAAAAGTACCTCATGAACCATGGAAAGTACCTCATGAACCATGAAAAGTACCTCATGAACCATGGAAAGTACCTCATGAACCATGAAAAGTACCTCATGAACCATGAAAAGTACCTCATGAACCATGGAAAGTACCTCATGAACCATGGAAAGTACCTCATGAACCATGGAAAGTACCTCATGAACCATGGAAAGTACCTCATGAACCATGAAAAGTACCTCATGAACCATGGAAAGTACCTCATGAACCATGGAAAGTACCTCATGAACCATGGAAAGTACCTCATGAACCATGGAAAGTACCTCATGAACCATGGAAATACCTCATGAACCATGGAAAGTACCTCATGAACCATGAAAAGTACCTCATGAACCATGGAAAGTACCTCATGAACCATGGAAAGTACCTCATGAACCATGGAAAATACCTCATGAACCACGGAAAGTACCTCATGAACCACGGAAAGTACCTCATGAACCATGGAAAGTACCTCATGAACCATGAAAAGTACCTCATGAACCATGGAAAGTACCTCATGAACCATGAAAAGTACCTCATGAACCATGGAAAGTACCTCATGAACCATGAAAAGTACCTCATGAACCATGGAAAGTACCTCATGAACCATGGAAAGTACCTCATGAACCATGAAAAGTACCTCATGAACCATGGAAAGTACCTCATGAACCATGGAAAGTACCTCATGAACCATGGAAAGTACCTCATGAACCATGAAAAGTACCTCATGAACCATGGAAAGTACCTCATGAACCATGGAAAGTACCTCATGAACCATGGAAAGTACCTCATGAACCATGAAAAGTACCTCATGAACCATGGAAAGTACCTCATGAACCATGGAAAGTACCTCATGAACCATGGAAAGTACCTCATGAACCATGAAAAGTACCTCATGAACCATGGAAAGTACCTCATGAACCATGAAAAGTACCTCATGAACCATGGAAAGTACCTCATGAACCATGGAAAGTACCTCATGAACCATGAAAAGTACCTCATGAACCATGGAAAGTACCTCATGAACCATGGAAAGTACCTCATGAACCATGAAAAGTACCTCATGAACCATGGAAAGTACCTCATGAACCATGGAAAGTACCTCATGAACCATGGAAAGTACCTCATGAACCATGGAAAGTACCTCATGAACCATGGAAAGTACCTCATGAACCATGGAAAGTACCTCATGAACCACGGAAAGTACCTCATGAACCACGGAAAGTACCTCATGAACCATGGAAAGTACCTCATGAATCATGGAAAGTACCTCATGAACCATGGAAAGTACCTCATGAACCATGGAAAGTACCTCATGAACCATGGAAAGTACCTCATGAACCATGAAAAGTACCTCATGAACCATGGAAAGTACCTCATGAACCACGAAAAGTACCTCATGAACCATGGAAAGTACCTCATGAACCATGGAAAGTACCTCATGAACCATGGAAAGTACCTGCGTTGTACTGCTGCAGGACGGCGTCCAGCAGCTGCTCCCACCGCAGCCAGGGGGCGTGCTCCACCAGGTTGGTGACGGGTGAGGGCACGCTGGCTGTGGCGTTGCTTTGGACGCCAGGGCAGGAAGGGCGGAGCACAGCGGACAGGGCGGAGCGGTCGGCGGAGTGAAGCAGGGTGCAGTGGTGGTAGGATGACTTCCTGCTGAGTCTGGACGCCGTGCCTGGAAGCAGAATTCATGCAAACATCATGAGCGACGATAAGCAGCGCCGACCGTCCAACACGCCGTAAAACGTCGGTCTTCATCCTCTGGTCTGACCTCGCTGATAAAACCGCCTCCTACCTGAGATCTTGTAGTGTCCGTTCAGTAAAATGTCCAATCTGTCGGTGGCCCGGGCGTCGAGTCCCAGCCGCCTCAGAGCCTCAGTGACCACCTTCAGGTTCCTCCGACGGTCGTAACCCTTCTTGGAGGCGAAGAAGGTCAGGTTGAGGTTCCCGAGGTCGTGAAAGACCGTCCCGCCTCCGCTCCGCCTGCGGGCCAGAGGGATGCCCGCCCTCCTCATGGCCGGCAGGTTGCACTCGCTCCAGGGGTTCTGGTGGCGTCCAATGACCACAGCAGGCCGGTTCCTCCACAGCAGCAGGATGTGGCGCTGCTGCAGGTCCACATGGGCATCGATCCAGTCCTCCAGAGCCAGGTTCTGGTGCACGTCAGTGGACTGAGACTGAAGGACGAGCCCAACGTCGCTGCTGCTGCTGCCAGAGTCCAGGAAGAGGCAGCGGGAAGCGGTCCAGGCCTGCAGCGGCGGTCCCGTTCCAGCTCTCAGAAAAGAGAACGTCCTTCTGAGCTGTGATGTCATCATGTTTCCTGTTCACCGCTTCGCCACATGTTTGAAACATCTGGAACGTCAGAAAGACTCTCATTAGAGCTGTGACTCAAACAAGTCTTTGCTTTCTCTGAAGGTCCGAGTCCGAGTCCGAGTCAGAGTCAGAGTCAGAGTCCGAGTCCGAGTCAGAGTCTGAGTCCGAATCGAGTCCGAATCCGAATCCGAGTCCGAGTCCGAGTCAGAGTCCGAGTCCGAATCCGAGTCCGAGTCAGAGTCAGAATCGAATCCGAGTCAGAGTCAGAGTCAGAGTCAGAATCGAATCCGAGTCAGAGTCAGAGTCAGAGTCAGAATCGAATCCGAGTCAGAGTCAGAGTCTGAGTCAGAGTCAGAGTCTGAGTCAGAGTCCGAATCGAGTCCGAATCAGAGTCCGAGTCAGAGTCAGAGTCCGAGTCCGAGTCCGAATCCGAGTCCGAGTCAGAGTCAGAATCGAATCCGAGTCAGAGTCAGAGTCAGAGTCAGAATCGAATCCGAGTCAGAGTCAGAGTCTGAGTCAGAGTCAGAGTCTGAGTCAGAGTCCGAATCGAGTCCGAATCAGAGTCCGAGTCAGAGTCAGAGTCCGAGTCCGAGTCCGAGTCCGAATCCGAATCCGAGTCAGAGTCAGAATCGAATCGAATCCGAGTCAGAGTCAGAGTCAGAGTCAGAGTCAGAGTCAGAGTCAGAGTCAGAGTCCGAATCAGAGTCAGAGTCAGAGTCAGAATCGAATCCGAGTCAGAGTCTGAGTCTGAGTCAGAGTCCGAATCGAGTCCGAATCAGAGTCAGAGTCCGAGTCCGAATCCGAGTCCGAGTCAGAGTCAGAATCGAATCCGAGTCAGAGTCAGAGTCAGAGTCTGAGTCAGAGTCTGAGTCAGAGTCCGAATCGAGTCCGAATCCGAATCCGAGTCCGAGTCCGAGTCCGAATCCGAGTCCGAGTCAGAGTCAGAATCGAATCCGAGTCAGAGTCAGAGTCTGAGTCTGAGTCTGAGTCAGAGTCAGAGTCAGAGTCTGAGTCCGAGTCGCATCATAAACGAGCTCGACTTTAGTTTCCCAGGAACCTAACAGCCGCTTTGTAACAATCAGCAAACTATTAATAATTAGAACATTACAATTTCGATGCCAGCGTACAATTAAGAGAAATTTTATGGATGATTTCAACGAAAAAAACTCTTTTTAACCCAAATTCCACATTTCTGGGCTCTAAACAGACGAAACAAGACAAAAGAAAAGTGTAATAAGACCCAAGCATTAACTGAACAAACCTTTTGTGCTTTTATCTGCTCATTTTAACCTGAGATGCTCCACACTCTGAGATATTATCCATCTCCCCTCATCATCTGCTGTGATAATGCTGTAAATGATGCTGACTGAGCCTCTCAAACCCACTTTGTTCTTCCTGAAAATTAAATTATTCAGATTTATTTTGTAAGAAGACAAACAAGTGGTGATTAAATTCAACGTTCAACTAAACTGTTAAATTGTTGCTGCTGATTTTTGCAGAAACTCTTTATTATTCCTTCACTTTTGTGGTTTGTTTGTGGTTGTTGAATGTTTTAGTTCTAATAAAAAGGCGTTCTGAAAACAGAAAATTATTAATTCAACTTTGATGTCGACTTTTGCTGAATTAGAACGAGGTTCAGTTTGATATTCGGTAGCTTTGAGGACAGAAAAGCTCTAACCAGCCCATATGGCTTTGAGTTCTCTGCGAAAAGAAACGAGCTGAAACGTAACGTAACGTAACATGTGACGTCACAACCCCCCCGCGTTCTCTACAGGAAAAGCTAGCATTAGCTTTAGCCAAGTTGTGGGTCCTCGCGCTGTTACTTTAACCGAAAACTGAAGCTTTTGTGAACGTCACTTTGACAAAAACCTCTGTAAACAAACACTTTGAGTTTTAGTTCCACGAAGGATGCAAAACCGCTCCTGACCTGGACCGGAGAGGAGCTGATCCGGATGTTCTGGGCTCCAGCAAGGACAAACATCGGCTAACAACTTCCGGTCCGAACCTTCAGAATAAAAGAAAGCAAATTGTTGGCTTTAATTTACCGCGGTTGTATAGATTTAGATATAACTACGATTGTGGAAAACACACGTGTAGATGTATAAAACATATCGACAATATATCAAGAATAGACCTGGAGTAGTTTTCACTGTAATATTACATTTGTACAAAAGTTTAATGTGGCAGTAAATTCAACATGATTCAACTGACCTTCAGTTCTACTTTTGCTAATATTCTACTTTCCTCACAAGGGGACAAAATATTAAGAATAACTCATAATCCAATGTCCAATCACTACGGACACCGTGGCCTGCTCCTGATAACCATGTTCCAGTTCATAAAGAGTGTTTGGTTTCTTTATCACACTCATTATATTTGCTTTTGTAATCTCGTTGGCTTTTTTTATATTATGTTTTCATGTTATAGATTTAGGTGAATCCATATGTTCTTCCCATTACTGGACTGATTTACTCATAACTTTTTGGGTCAACTCAGGCTGCTTTTAACAGTATTATTTAAATGAAGGTGATTTAAGTTTGAAACTTTCTGTCAACAGAAATAAAAAGACCGTGTAAGATTAAAAAAAGCGATGTTTGCCAAAAGTGTCTGACCCATAATGTGCACAGGAGACAACAGAAACTCTTGGTGGCTGGTTACTTGAATCATGCATGTGATGAAAACTTTAGGGAAGTAACAAAGTTACGGCTGCAGCTGAAACAGCTTTTTAAATGTTCATTTTCTAGTACTTTAGTGAATGATTATGTTTGTTTGTGAGTCAAACAGGCATCAGGATAACTTTAAATAAGGTCAATAATCATTTTTATAGTCGGATGTATGACTTTGTGTCAAAACCGCCAGTCAGTGCAAGTACTTTAATTCTGAAAATCCTTTGTTATTTTCCGTTTTTTCTCATTAATTTAACTTCTGTTCATCGATAAGAAAGTCCTGTTCTGAGCTTCAATCAATTCCTGCTGCAAGCTTTTTGATTTTCCTCTATAACAACATCAGAGACATTTAAGCTGTTATCCTCATTTAATTAATTATCTGCATTTGATTTACACAGAAGAATCATCAAAAAGCTTCATGACGAGTTTTAGATTCAGAAATATAAACAAATGAAAATGAAAGTTCACTTTCTTTGTAAATGTTTGGATTCAAACTTTGCAGGAAGCAACAAAAATGTTTCAAAAAGTTGAGAATAAATGTTTTACAGCAACTTTGGTTGAATTAAAACGCTGAATTAATTCAAACTCTGCTGTTGTAAGTTAAAGGCACCGATCACACGTGTTTGTGTCATGAACCTGGCGCACGTTTCACAGCCTCTTTTCTTTAATCTTCTCTCAGTGTGATGCTCGAGCTTTTCTGTGTCTTCGGCCTCTAAACTCGTCATCATGAGGAAGAAGCACAGAGTCAGAAGAGGCGACCAGAGAGAGGAACAACATGTGACCACATCCTGACAACACAAAAACACACAAACACACACAAACACACACAGCCAGAGTCAGTAGGTTGGAGCTGGTGAAGTTTCAGGTGAGAGATTGTCTAATTTTTAAACTAAATGCTCATTTCTGCTGCATTTCTGCTGTTTCTTTACTTTTTAATAGCAGTAGATTATGATGCCGATTGATGACAAACAAGCTCTTTGAATCTGTCACATGAACTCTGTCACCATGAAGTTTTATGGTTTATTTGATCATTTAAGAACGGAACGAGAGGAAGACACAGAAGAAGAGATTCTTTTTAGGTCGCATTTCAATGTAAAGTCCTCAAAAAGAGGGAAAAATGTGTAAAAGTTTGATGAGAAAAGCTCAGAGTCAGAAGTGAAAAATTGAATTAGGAAGATAACTTGCACTGGTTCTCATGTGAAATTGAGTTGATGTATTTAGGAACTTGAAGAGTTTTAATCTTCTCTGGGTGAGAATTTTTAGACGTCCTGTTATCACACATTCACACTTAGTCATATAGATACATACAGCTGCTGTGTGGTCTGTACGTCAGCAGCAGATCTATTCTGATAAGTTCACTTAAAGTTTCCACTCACTGCAGCCCGGTGAAGCTCTGCAGAGCACAGCAGCATATTCAAAAAGCAAGAGATTTAACACACTTTAAACTCCATCTTCGCATTAATCCACCAGAGACCAAACTAAATGTTGATTGAGCTGCAGCTGTGAGACGCTCTCACACTCTCAGGTGTTCAGGGGGAGTCAGAGACCACGACTCATAGGTGTGAAGCTCCCAGGTAACGGCAGCTGGGACTCAGCGGGAGTCTGTGGAGAGGTGCCGGTAATCCTCAGGGCTCAGATTTAGAGGTGTCCGGTGCTCCTTTGTGTCCCTGCAGGGCTGCATGAGGACGCCTTCCTGCTGCTCTCACACGATGCTAACCTGCACCCTCAGGGTCAACAGGTGTGTGCGCTCATCACAGCATGTCTGACCTGTGGACTTCTTCATCTCCTCCTCCCGATGTCCATCAGTCCTCCCTGTCACTTCCTCCCCTCCCCTCCCCCCCGTCTTTCAGGAGCCATGGAAACTCTCCTCCTGCCCAGGTTCTTACTCATGAAATCACTCATTTGATGGATTTATTCATTTTTATTTGCAAACTTTCTGATAAATTTACGTCTTTAAATGTGTTGTTTTTCCTCACCCTCAGGTATCCTCCCCTTACCCGTGTCCTCCCCACTTAACCTCACCCATCGCTGTACTCCAGACTCAGGTATCCTCATTTCAGTTTCCCTCCCCTCACCTCTCCCATCCCCAGGTACCCTCCCCTCACCTCTCCCATCCCCAGGTACCCTCCCCTCACCTGTCCCATCCTCAGGTACCCTCCCCTCACCTGTCCCATCCTCAGGTACCCTCCCCTCACCTCTCCCATCCCCAGGTACCCTCCCCTCACCTCTCCCATCCTCAGGTACCCTCCCCTCACCTCTCCCATCCCCAGGTACCCTCCCCTCACCTCTCCCATCCCTCCCCTCACCTCTCCCATCCTCAGGTACCCTCCCCTCACCTCTCCCATCCTCAGGTACCCTCCCCTCACCTGTCCCATCCCCAGGTACCCTCCCCTCACCTCTCCCATCCTCAGGTACCCTCCCCTCACCTCTCCCATCCTCAGGTACCCTCCCCTCACCTCTCCCATCCCCAGGTACCCTCCCCTCACCTCTCCCATCCCTCCCCTCACCTCTCCCATCCTCAGGTACCCTCCCCTCACCTCTCCCATCCTCAGGTACCCTCCCCTCACCTGTCCCATCCCCAGGTACCCTCCCCTCACCTCTCCCATCCTCAGGTACCCTCCCCTCACCTCTCCCATCCCCAGGTACCCTCCCCTCACCTGGCATCTCAGACACAGGTATCTCCCTCCCATCTCTATTATCAGCCCCAGATAACCTCTGCCCATTTCTCTACATCCCAGGTAAACTCCCCCCATCATCTTACCTCTCCTCAGGTTAACTCCCCCCATCATCTTACCTCTCCTCAGGTTAACTCCCCCCATCATCTTACCTCTCCTCAGGTTAACTCCCCCCATCATCTTACCTCTCCTCAGGTTAACTCCCCCCATCATCTCACCTCTCCTCAGGTTAACTCCCCCCATCATCTTACCTCTCCTCAGGTAAACTCCCCCCATCATCTTACCTCTCCTCAGGTAAACTCCCCCCATCATCTCACCTCTCCTCAGGTTAACTCCCCCCATCATCTTACCTCTCCTCAGGTTAACTCCCCCCATCATCTTACCTCTCCTCAGGTAAACTCCCCCCATCATCTCACCTCTCCTCAGGTTAACTCCCCCCATCATCTTACCTCTCCTCAGGTAAACTCCCCCCATCATCTCACCTCTCCTCAGGTAAACTCCCCCCATCATCTTACCTCTCCTCAGGTTAACTCCCCCCATCATCTCACCTCTCCTCAGGTTAACTCCCCCCATCATCTTACCTCTCCTCAGGTAAACTCCCCCCATCATCTCACCTCTCCTCAGGTTAACTCCCCCCATCATCTCACCTCTCCTCAGGTAAACTCCCCCCATCATCTTACTTCTCCTCAGGTTAACTCCCCCCATCATCTCACCTCTCCTCAGGTTAACTCCCCCCATCATCTTACCTCTCCTCAGGTTAACTCCCCCCATCATCTTACCTCTCCTCAGGTAAACTCCCCCCATCATCTTACCTCTCCTCAGGTAAACTCCCCCCATCATCTTACCTCTCCTCAGGTAAACTCCCCCCATCATCTTACCTCTCCTCAGGTTAACTCCCCCCATCATCTTACCTCTCCTCAGGTAAACTCCCCCCATCATCTTACCTCTCCTCAGGTTAACTCCCCCCATCATCTTACCTCTCCTCAGGTAAACTCCCCCCATCATCTCACCTCTCCTCAGGTTAACTCCCCCCATCATCTCACCTCTCCTCAGGTAAACTCCCCTCTTCTGACACATCCCCACATTACCTCCCCTCACCTTTTGCCTCCCCCTCAGCAGCTTCTCTTCAGCCAAAATCCTGATCCAGAGTTAGATTATCCAAACTGGGATAAATACGAGTCCTGCTCTGAACATTCCTGCTTTCTCAACAGTTTCTCCTGCCAGGTAAGAATCGCTTTTTCACACCAAGAAAACTGCCGCTGACCCCGATCCAGACCTGATCCCGTGTTTGTCTCTCACCTGAAACCAGACATCAGCTCACCTGAATCTTCACCTCCAGAACCAGAAGCAGTGCAGCTCGGGTCAGCCTCCTCTCAGAGATGATTCGGAGGGCACATACAGATCCTACAGCACTCGCACACTTCATGCCACTGACATGTTTGAACAGAGTGACACACCTGGTCAAAGTCAGCACACCTGGGGGCCTGTGCTGCCAAACCTTTCCCAGCAGCAGTGCTCTCCACTGGACTCCACATCTGCAGGAGGGTGGAGCTCCATAGACTTAACCTCATTTTCTGCTGAGGACTTTCCCACCAACCAGTTCTTCCATGAAAGTTACCATGGCAACGATGCCCCACAGCCTTTCTGTAGCCCCACGACTCCCGGTCCGAGTCCTCATCACCCTCAAACGCATCCCAGGACAGAGAGGACGGGTTCTCAGACACAAACATCCTCCCATCTGAACAGAGAGCCCACCCTCAACTGCAGTTTGAATGAGATTGAAAGCTACTTTCTGGCCTCTGATATGGGTCAGCAGCACCCACATCAGGCAAGCCAATGCCTCCTCCTGAGCCAAACCAATCACAGAGAGGAACTGACGGGTCTCCTTAAAACTGTGAGTAGCTCTGAGGCCAGTTTCCCTCCTCAGGGAAGAGGCGGTTCTGGTCCGACCTGCAGAGAAGAGTGTGGAAGAGGTGGAAGAAAAGGCAGACATGGTCAGCCAGACTTGACTTGGGTTTGTTATGTTTCTCTTCATGTTATTTCTATGTAAGTTAGCCAAGAAACAGGAGCCCTGCTTTTTACTGTGACTGTTCATTTTCAGGTGAAACAGATGCAACATGAAGGCTGCTCTGAGGTTCCTGGTTCCAGGTAAATCAAAGTGATGTCGTGATATTGCTGGTTTTTGATTGGATGAGTCTACTCAGTGTGTGTGTGTGTGTGTGTTGTAGGTTGATGTGCACAGTGTGTAAGCGTGACTTCAGGAGCCTGCCAGCATTAAATGGTCACATGCGTTCCCACAGTGGCTTCCGATCACCTACATTGGTGAAAAAGGTCCGTTTTACCATAAAAAATGTTAAAAACAGCTGTTATGGTAACTTAGGATTGCACTCAAAGTCCCTAAATGAAAATGCTGCCTTCTAGTGGCCATTTTCCGGGGAACAGTGCAAGCGATGTGTCAAAGTTTCTAAGTTTTTCTTGCTTCTCTTCAGGATCTCTCCCCAGTCGTTCAAAATCCAGTCGCCATGGTGATGCCGGTCTCCGTGCCTGTCAAAAAAAGGTGGATGTCTTCGGCTCGCGGGGGCGGCCAGAAGAGAGGCAAAGCACTTCCTCTGGCTCCCAGAGGCCGTGCACTCTATTGTAGCCTGATGCACACGGAGGAAAGGGAGGCTGTTGCTACGAGCAACAAGATTGGTGAGGTCGTTACCACTGCTGATGGAGGTCGATACGCCCCTCCTCCAATGCTGTGTCCTCGGAGAGCGGGGTCAGGGCTGTACTGCTCCCTCGCCACCAAGAGGCAGCAAATAGTCCAGACTGTTCAGCTACACAGTGAGTCCCTTCAGTCCAGTGACCCGTAATGCTGAATGGACACAATGTTAAGGTTTGTCTGTGTTTGGCAGATGAATTAGGGGATCCTGCTGTCATGGCAACATCCTGTCCTGGAACACTAACATCAGGAATCATCAAACCGTACGTAACACACCTCTGGTTGAGTACATTTTCCCTTGCCGATTGCCTGATAACCCTGAGCTGCCAATCACAGGCGGATCAATTTGGGACAGAGATTCCAGGCCGAGATCCCGCCCCTACGGGACAGAAAACGTGCGTGCTCCGACTCCCATGATGCAGCGCTGCTGTGGACCCCCTGGGACAAGCTGGAGTGTCCTATTAACCAACAGAGAGGTACACAAAGACACACAGAAGTCCTTTTCTCATTGGCTCATGTCACTGATTTGTGTGATTCGACCTTGTTCCTGTAGTTGAGGCTCTGCTGATGATGGCTCGGTCGAGCGTGTTGCTGGGGGGTGGGACCAGCCAAGAGTATGCCCTCCAAATCCTGTCGGAGTGCAGAGGAGACTTTCTGGTAAAAAGTCATTAAAACATAGCTTTTGTTAGTCTGCATATTTGTTCAGTTCTGTGTGAGGTGACTAAAGTCAAAGAGAAAAATGACAGAAAAAACGCTGAGTTAGGGTTACAAAGACACACAAAACTACCTCAAACAGCACAAAAATGACTAAAAAAGAGAGATAAAATGAGCACAAAGAGATCAAATTATACCGTGAAGAGAAGAAAGTGTCACAATGAAACACAACCACGACAAAATTTACAATTTGATCCCAAAACAACAGAAAATCACCACAAAGAAACAAAAACCTGTTAGAAAGATACAAGAAAGATCCAAGAAAGAGGCACGAACCAACCACAAAGAGAGAAAAAATGACCACAACAAGGAACAAAACCTAAAAAAATTACAATAACCACAATAAAGAAGCATAAAACTACCACAAAAAGATCAAAACGAAACACAAAGCTACCATATAGATACAAAAAACCACAACAAAGTGAGACAAAATTATCACGAAAATACAAAAAACCACACAAAGCTACGCACAAATGCCTCAAAGACACAAAATGATCACAAAGAATCATGGAAAAGATATAAAAAACACACAAAAAAGATTTTAAACCACGACACAAAACCATCACAGAGAAAAGTTTTGCTTTAGTTCTAAATAAAAACTGAGCAAATGTTTTAATTTTTTAATCTGAATGAAATCTACTAAACTACAGACATGTTGGTTTATGGGGTTTGTGACTGAATTAAATCACATAAAAAGACAGCTGTTTACCTCACAATAAGACATTCCAGGAGCACATTGAATAGTTTGAGGAATTAGATCAGAATGGAGTTAAAAGACCTACAGAAACAGATGCAGGAACAGCAGCATCTCTGGTTTAAACATGGCTGATTCTGTTTAATTCTTTCTTTTCTTTTCCTTTCTTCAGCAAGCGGTGGAGAAGCTGCTGCTGCAAACCTCCAGCAGCAACCCGACAGGTCAGCTGTTGCTCATTCATTCCACCAAATGCAGCATTTTTCCCATCTCATTGACAGAAAATGGTGATATTTGCATGTTTATTGCAGGTGTGCGGTGGAGCGCAGCGGAGAAGCAGCTGCTGGTTAAATCCCTGCAGCTCCATAAAGACTTCAGCAGCGTCCAGGAAGCTGTAAGTTTGAACCTGCGTCAGCCTTTAATGTGTCAAGAGTTTGTTCACCAGGGGAAAAAAATGCCAATTAATTACTAAAACTGGCATCTGAATCATACAAATAAAGCCCTCTGTATTATTGACTATTTATAACCTGAAAACAAGTGACTCAAATAGCCAGAAACACATTTAAAATATGCCATTTTAATTATAACCAAGTGCACAATGTGCTTGAAACAGGCTACATGGAGACATTTAAAGTAATGTGTGAATGTTGTATGAAATCATGGAATCAAATGAGAAAGCAACCATAGTTATGTGACGTTTAGCCAGGACTATATTTCACTGGAAGGTTGAACATCAGATCTATGATTTGTTATTGTGTGTTCAGGTCCAGACTAAGTCTCGCTCTGAGTGTGTTGAGTTTTATTATCTTTGGAAGAAGAAACTGAGCCTGAGGACCCCGGCTGGCCTGACCGTCACTCTGCCACAATCAAACGTAAGAAACACATAAGTCCAGGTTCAGGTCTGTGTAGATGGCTTATTAAAAACATGAAGCTAAAACAAATCCCCTGCACCTCCAGTAGGGGTCCTTAGGCAAGGCCCCCCTTACCCTATCTGCCCACCTTTAAGTTGCTTTGGATAAAAGCGTCTGATAAATGCATAAACATAAACATAAACAACAATTTGACATTTCAGACTAGTAGTTAATGTTATTTATTTTCTTTTCTACAACCTGTTTATTTTTGTAACTGTAACAACCAAGGTGCTTCAACTTAAAAGTAGACCACAATCTTTCAAGGGCGAGTCTGTCGTCAAGTCTTGGGACTTTCAAACTTATTTCCATTCATGAAGTAGTAGGAAGCTGTATGGGCCTTTTAACAGACCTACAGCCAGTAAGACAACTTTAGTGTCTTCTTTTAGTGTCTCTGGTTCTGCCAGAGGTTTCTTCCTGGTTCTGGTTCTACCAGAGGTTTCTTCCTGGTTCTGGTTCTGCCAGAGGTTTCTTCCTGGTTCTGCCAGAGGTTCCTTCCTGGTTCTGGTTCTGCCAGAGGTTTCTTCCTGGTTCTGGTTCTGCCAGAGGTTTCTTCCTGGTTCTGGTTCTGCCAGAGGTTTCTTCCTGGTTCTGGTTCTGCCAGAGGTTTCTTCCTGTTAAAGGGAGTCGTTCCTTCCCACAGTCCCTCAGGCTCAGGACGGGAGATTGGACTGAAGACACATTTCGGTGCAATCTGTTGGTTTCCTTAGCTCGGATATTATTTTTGAATTGGCTCCATATGAATTAATTGGATTATGATTACAATGAATTGAATTCCAATTGGCTTGAATTGGACTTTATTATTTAAGTGCCTTGAGGTGACAATTGTTGTAATCTGGCGCTATATAAATAAAATTGAATTGAATTGAATTGAATTGACATGACTAAGGACTTGGTGGCCTTTTATTTGTACCTACCTTGGGACTCTGTGGCCTTTTATTTGTACCTAACTTGGGACTCGGTGGCCTTTTATTTGTGCCTATCTTGGGACTCGGTGGCCTTTTATTTGTGCCTACCTTGGGACTCGGTGGCCTTTTATTGGTGCCTATCTTGGGACTCGGTGGCTTTTTATTGGTGCCTACCTTGGGACTCGGTGGCCTTTTATTTGTGGCTACCTTGGGACTCGGTGGCTTTTTATTTGTACCTAACTTGGGACTCGGTGGCCTTTTATTTGTGCCTACCTTGGGACTCGGTGGCTTTTTATTGGTGCCTATCTAGGGACTCGGTGGCCTTTTATTTGTGCCTACCTTGGGACTCGGTGGCCTTTTATTTGTGCCTACCTTGGGACTCGGTGGCCTTTTATTTGTGCCTACCTTGGGACTCGGTGGCCTTTTATTTGTGGCTACCTTGGGACTCGGTGGCCTTTTATTTGTGGCTACCTTGGGACTCGGTGGCCTTTTATTTGTGCCTATCTTGGGACTCGGTGGCCTTTTATTTGTGCCTATCTTGGGACTCGGTGGCCTTTTATTTGTGCCTACCTTGGGACTCGGTGGCCTTTTATTTGTGGCTACCTTGGGACTCGGTGGCCTTTTATTTGTGCCTATCTTGGGACTCGGTGGCCTTTTATTTGTGCCTATCTTGGGACTCGGTGGCCTTTTATTTGTGCCTACCTTGGGACTCGGTGGCCTTTTATTTGTGGCTACCTTGGGACTCGGTGGCCTTTTATTTGTGCCTATCTTGGGACTCGGTGGCCTTTTATTTGTGGCTACCTTGGGACTCGGTGGCCTTTTATTTGTGGCTACCTTGGGATTCGGTGGCCTTTTATTTGTGCCTATCTTGGGACTCGGTGGCCTTTTATTTGTGCCTATCTTGGGACTCTGTGGCCTTTTATTTGTGCCTACCTTGGGACTCGGTGGCCTTTTATTTGTGGCTACCTTGGGACTCGGTGGCCTTTTATTTGTGCCTATCTTGGGACTCGGTGGCCTTTTATTTGTGCCTTGGGACTCGGTGGCCTTTTATTTGTGCCTTGGGACTTGGTGGCCTTTTATTTGTGCCTTGGGACTCGGTGGCCTTTTATTTGTGCCTTGGGACTCGGTGGCCTTTTATTTGTGCCTACCTTGGGACTCGGTGGCCTTTTATTTGTGCCTACCTTGGGACTCGGTGGCCTTTTATTTGTGCCTATCTTGGGACTCGGTGGCCTTTTATTTGTGCCTACCTTGGGACTCGGTGGCCTTTTATTTGTGGCTACCTTGGGACTCGGTGGCCTTTTATTTGTGGCTACCTTGGGACTCAGTGGCCTTTTATTTGTGCCTACTTTGGGACTCGGTGGCCTTTTATTTGTGCCTACCTTGGGACTTGGTGGCCTTTTATTTGTGCCTACCTTGGGACTATTTTGTAGGCCTTTTATTTGTGGCTACCTTGGGACTTGGTGGCCTTTTATTTGTGCCTATCTTGGGACTTGATGGCCTTTTTGGTTCCCTTGTCTTGGGCCTGACTTGTTCTGTTACCTAACTTGTAGATAACCTGTTGACATTGTCTTGGAGCTTGACTTGGAGTTTGCTGTCTTGTCTTGTTTCAAGTCCCAAGAAAAGGTGCGTAACCTGCAAGTTATAGACCTTTTTCATGGAACTTGTTAGTCTTGTCATGGGACCTTGTCTGTGGACTTTCAAACTGACTCAGGAGCTGTTCGGTTAGCCTTGTCACGGGACTTGGTGGTCTTGTATCAGGGCCTGACTCTGCTCTTGTTGGCTGAATCTACTCAGCTACATTTTGAACAGAGTGCTGAACTGTCCCATGTGTCAGTCTGTTGTGTTGTGAAAAGGATCAAATTGTCCTTGTAACAAAGTCTGGTTTTTCAAACTGACCTCTGCTCAGACGTGTGAAAGAGCCCCTCCTCGAAGGCTTTGTGAGCTATGACTAAACTGTAAGATAGAGTCTGAGTTCTCATGGAGTTGATTGGTTCAGTGTTTCGGGTCAGTGAAGACAAATGAAACTACAGGGTGAGTGAATAAAAACCACTGAAACCAAATTCCTGTTATCACTCCACATACACCCATGACACGAAACACACACACTGAAACACACACAGGACGCCCACTTCCCGTCACAGCCGCCACCGTTCTGAGCAAACTGTGACATGACATTTCGAGTAGCCAACAAGTGTGTGAGTCAGTGTGTGGGTGGGTGTGTGTGGTCCCAGTTCAGTTAACTGTATTTTTCCATTAAGGTCATCTCAATTTATTTTAGTTGTGTTTTTAGTTGTTGCCGTTATGTCGTTTTAAATGTACTTTTATTCGATCCACCTTCAATAAAAACTATAAATCGGACATGGCTTTAATAGTCAGATCCTACAAAGAAAGTTAACTTTGTTACCAATCAGTCTGTCTCTTTACCGTCACATTTGTACTATAAACATTACATAGTGAAACCAAACTTTCCCCCTTTTTGTGGACATGTGCACATTATTACAACTGATAAGTCAAGACCAAACGAGTCCCAAAGCAAGAAACCAGTCAAGACTTGGTAAACTGAATTTGTGCCACAAGACAAGACCATCAAGCCCCAAATCATTGTCCAAGACACAACCAACAAGTTCCACATGTCAAGTCAAAACAACATGTGGAACAAGTAAAAAATTACTTCCTAAGACCACCAAGTGTGATGGATCACAAGTCTTAATGAAAAACATCTAACTCTATTCCCAATTAAAAACCAACAAGTCCCATGAAAATGTCTCATGGCCCAAATAAGACCAACAAGACACAAATAAGCTCACAAGTTACAGCCAACTGATCTAAACTCAATGTTCTGTACCCGCTTAATGCATCGGTCGGGTCGCCGGGGGGGCTGGAGCCGATCCCAGGGGTCATCGGGCGAGAGGCGGGGTGCATCCTGGACAGGTCGCCATCACTGGGCCACACAGAGACAAACAACCACAAACTCACTCCTAAGGACCAGTTTAGAGTCACCAGTTAACCTAACAGCGTGTTTTTGGAGGGTGGGGGGAAGCCGGAGAACCCGGAGAGAACCCACGCCAGTTCTTCATTGACAATATAACCTGGATTATGATGATGTAATCATTAAGGTGATAAAATAGTAACTTTCTCTCTTTTATCTTGTCTGATTTTTATCATTCTTCAGGGTCAAAGATTGTCAAAGTCTCAGAAGGCATCATGAAGCACTGGACCGTCGGCCTCTGGGGCAACACACTACCTGCCAACACACACAGATCTATATGTTGTCATTAAGGCTTAAAAACAATAGAACTCGGGCAGATTTACTCTGTTGCTCTAGTTCAGTTAGATCCTGTCTACATGTTACATGCAGCATCACCTGTATTTATTCCCAGCTGTCTTTTAGTTGTGTCATTAAAGCTTTTTCATATGAGCCGAATGTTAAGTGAACCAGGAAACTGTTTTCATTCAGTAAATCGTAGCTTCAGATGGAGTAAACGTGATATTTTTTAATTACTGTGAGTAAAAAACAACAAAATGAGGACAACCAAGCATCTTATTTGAGATTGTGCTCTGGACTTCAGGTCAGGTATGTTGGGTTATTGTTTTCCCTCTTTAATCCTCTCAGTCTTTTCTTTGTTTTCTGCCTTAGGGGCCTGATGCTGATCAAAGCCCTGCTTATTGCTGCCTGAATAAAAACCAAAAGAAAAGTAAACACGAGCTGCCTCAGGCTTTTTGTCTGACTGCAGCTTCTTACATCAAGATTCTCATTTTTCTGTCCACTTCGCGGTCATAAGAATTCCATGAATATCCCAAATCTCCCCCTCTGCATGCTAAAACCACTACATTCAACTGGTCAGACCCTTAATCAGTCTCACAGAGAGAGGTCTGTTCGGCCAGCCCAAAGTCAGCTCCAGCAGCCAGGCCTAAAGTGTTAAATGTCACGACTAATGACACACTGGTAAAGACCAACAAGATCTAGGTCAAGCCCTAAGTTAGGAGCTGCAGATTCCAGGCCAAGACCGTAAAGTCCCAGGTCAAATGATATGTTCAGACTCACAGGATCCATGTCTCGTTTCAAGTCAAGACCAACAAGAACCAGGTCAACATGGAAGTCCAAGTCAAGGCTAAAATCCCAAGTTAAGAGTCCAGTAAGCAAGATATCAAGCTCCAGATCAAGATAAAAAAGTCCAAAATAAAGTCATGACCTGCTAAAAGCTTGATGCTCAACCTAAAGTCCTGCTTTTGTGCACAAAGACGCTGTCATATTAATCCTGTTTGCACCAGACAAACCCTGAAAGATCTCTGCATGTTAAAGCATGAGGAATAAAGGACCAGCACCAGCCTGGAGGGACCAAATGTTCCTGTGGTGTTCACATGCTTTCAGACACAGTTTATGCGCACAATTCCTGCTTTTAATCTAACCCAGATCCAGTGCCGTATCCAGAACATTTTGGGCCACAAAGCCAGTGTGGGGGGGGCGAAGCTTGATGCCATAAACCCAGCCGGCCGCGGTTCGAATCCCGGCTGCAGGTCCTTTGCTTCATGTCACATCCCTTCTGTCTCCCATGATTTACGTCTTTTTTTGAGGAAGAAGATCTCAATATTTCTGCTTCTCTTCATATTCCCTTAATATCTCTGGGGGAATGTAACTCAATCGATCAACCAGTCAGTCATTTTACTTTGAATTAATAGCCCAAATTATGTCTATTTATAGTCTCTACTAATCACTTTTAATAACACAATTAATACATATTGCTTCTCAAACATTTACTCTGCCTCTGCCTATTTAATCGTCTAAAACTATGTGGAGATGAGCTAACTGATACAAACAAGAAGTCCTTCATCTCCAGGAGAAAAAAGGCCTTAAAACAGCCCTTAAATCACAGAGAAATAAACCACAGCTTGTTCTTGTCTCATAGCTACTTACATCTAGACTATATTTCACACGCTGGTTGGTCAAAAATACAACAACAGCTCCACTGAACACACATGTGCAAAAACACCTTCAGGCCAGAAACGTTTCAACCTAAAATCCGAATAACAAAAACCTGCTGATGTTAAATGCTTAACTCATACCTGCCCATACTGGGCTATGAAGAAGAGGGAGTTTCTGGGGCAGCAGTGCTCCACCGTCCACGAGACGCAGCGTGCAGAACTCAGCTCACAGCCTCCCGCCGACCATGACTGCGTTAGTTAGAAATGTAAAACTCAGCTGACTGACAGCATTTCTCTTCTTTCTTGTGTTGACGAACTTGACCGACTACCTGTCAGATTTGGGGTGGCCGGTGAGCTTCCAGGGGTGGCCAAAGAGCTTCCAGGGGTGGCCGGTGAGCTTCCAGGGGTGGCTGAAGAGCTTCCAGGGGTGGCCAACGAGGCCGGAGAGCTTCCAGGGGTGGCTGAAGAGCTTCCAGGGGTGGCCAACGAGGCCGGAGAGCTTCCAGGGGTGGCTGAAGAGCTTCCAGGGGTGGCCAAAGAGTTTCCAGGGGTGGCCAAAGAGTTTCCAGGGGTGGCTGAAGAGTTTCCAGGGGTGGCTGAGGAGCTTCCAGGGGTGGCCAAAGAGCTTCCAGGGGTGGCCGGTGAGTTTCCAGGGGTGGCTGAGGAGCTTCCAGGGGTGGCCAAAGAGTTTCCAGGGGTGGCCAAAGAGTTTCCAGGGGTGGCCAAAGAGCTTCCAGGGGTGGCTGAAGAGCTTCCAGGGGTGGCTGAAGAGCTTCCAGGGGTGGCCAACGAGGCCGGTGAGCTTCCAGGGGTGGCCAAAGAGCTTCCAGGGGTGGCCAAAGAGTTTCCAGGGGTGGCCAAAGAGTTTCCAGGGGTGGCTGAAGAGTTTCCAGGGGTGGCTGAGGAGCTTCCAGGGGTGGCCAAAGAGCTTCCAGGGGTGGCCGGTGAGTTTCCAGGGGTGGCCAAAGAGCTTCCAGGGGTGGCTGAAGAGCTTCCAGGGGTGGCAGATGAGCTTCCAGGGGTGGCTGAAGAGCTTCCAGGGGTGGCAGATGAGCTTCCAGGGGTGGCAGATGAGCTTCCAGGGGTGGCTGAAGAGCTTCCAGGGGTGGCTGAAGAGTTTCCAGGGGTGGCAGATGAGCTTCCAGGGGTGGCAGATGAGCTTCCAGGGGTGGCCAAAGAGCTTCCAGGGGTGGCAGATGAGCTTCCAGGGGTGGCAGATGAGCTTCCAGGGGTGGCTGAAGAGCTTCCAGGGGTGGCCAAAGAGCTTCCAGGGGTGGCCAACGAGGCCGGAGAGCTTCCAGGGGTGGCTGAAGAGCTTCCAGGGGTGGCAGATGAGCTTCCAGGGGTGGCAGATGAGCTTCCAGGGGTGGCTGAAGAGCTTCCAGGGGTGGCTGAAGAGTTTCCAGGGGTGGCAGATGAGCTTCCAGGGGTGGCAGATGAGCTTCCAGGGGTGGCTGAAGAGCTTCCAGGGGTGGCAGTTGAGCTTCCAGGGGTGGCTGAGGAGCTTCCAGGGGTGGCTGAAGAGCTTCCAGGGGTGGCCAACGAGGCCGGTGAGCTTCCAGGGGTGGCCAAAGAGCTTCCAGGGGTGGCCAAAGAGTTTCCAGGGGTGGCCAAAGAGTTTCCAGGGGTGGCTGAAGAGTTTCCAGGGGTGGCTGAGGAGCTTCCAGGGGTGGCCAAAGAGCTTCCAGGGGTGGCCGGTGAGTTTCCAGGGGTGGCCAAAGAGCTTCCAGGGGTGGCTGAAGAGCTTCCAGGGGTGGCAGATGAGCTTCCAGGGGTGGCTGAAGAGCTTCCAGGGGTGGCAGATGAGCTTCCAGGGGTGGCAGATGAGCTTCCAGGGGTGGCTGAAGAGCTTCCAGGGGTGGCTGAAGAGTTTCCAGGGGTGGCAGATGAGCTTCCAGGGGTGGCAGATGAGCTTCCAGGGGTGGCCAAAGAGCTTCCAGGGGTGGCAGATGAGCTTCCAGGGGTGGCAGATGAGCTTCCAGGGGTGGCTGAAGAGCTTCCAGGGGTGGCCAAAGAGCTTCCAGGGGTGGCCAACGAGGCCGGAGAGCTTCCAGGGGTGGCTGAAGAGCTTCCAGGGGTGGCAGATGAGCTTCCAGGGGTGGCAGATGAGCTTCCAGGGGTGGCTGAAGAGCTTCCAGGGGTGGCTGAAGAGTTTCCAGGGGTGGCAGATGAGCTTCCAGGGGTGGCAGATGAGCTTCCAGGGGTGGCTGAAGAGCTTCCAGGGGTGGCAGTTGAGCTTCCAGGGGTGGCTGAGGAGCTTCCAGGGGTGGCTGAAGAGTTTCCAGGGGTGGCCCATGGCGTGACATTGTTTGAATAAAGTTGTAAAATACACATTTTACAGCTGTTGAAACATATCCCTTTAAAAAGAACAATCTTTATTCTCCTATTTTAGGACTGCTTTGAATAAAACTAAGTGGCTCCCAGCAGTCCTTCACTGCGTCTGTAGGACACATTTTCCACTTTTTGATGTTGACCCTGTGAGGTTTTGCTGTTTACTCAGTAAGATCAGCAGCAGAGAATCAAGCTGCTGCTCAGGTGAGTGAAAACCCCCAAATCTGCACATTCTTCTCTAATCCTTGCATTAAAGGGCTTCATGTCAGTGCTCCGTTTCCTGCCTGCAAGGAGCTGCAGGCTACTAATAAAGTTTGACTCCTCCTGGTTCCAAAGGTCCTCCTGCATGATATCAGGCGGAGGGCGCCAGACGAGAAGGGGTGAGGGATGGGAGCGCAGGAGCAGGAGGAGGACGGGGCACCTTCAGGGGGGAAGAAGCCACAGAAAACCTCCAAAGAAGTCTATTTCTGCGTCCTGCCAGACAAATACGAACCTCTGATTGAGGAGGAGGAGAGAGACGAGACCGCGGAGGAGAGGCAGAGGAGGAAGGAGGAGAAGAAGAGAAAGAGGAGGAAGAGGTGCAAGAAATATCGGAAGGTAAGAAGAGATGATGACCTTTGACCTGAGGAGTTGTTTTGGGGATTCTTCTGCTGTCAGACTTTTCTAGATGCACCCGAATTATGATAAATGAAAACATCTCTGAAATAATCCTAAATGTAATTAAAGTAAATATCTGGTGGCAGAAGTTAGATGAAATGAACATTTTATTGTACCTTTATTTACATATCAGAGGATAAAACATACGATATGTTGAATTTTAAATGGAAAAGCTGGAGATTAATCATATTAAAAATGTTTTAAAAACAAAAATACACATTTATAAACAGATTCATACATGAATCAATCCGCTACAAATGAAGAGGGGAAGCATAAGTAAAAATAAAAGCAACTAATGAAGATCAGATGTTATCCACCTGTAATCTGTGACGGTGGGAAGAATGTTTCAAACTTTACACATGAAACAAAACAGTAACGTTAAAGCATGAAGCTGGTGTTTATTCAGCTGTAATAATTCAAATTAAAGTGAAATGAATGCAGGAGTGAGGCTGAAACAGCAGCTTTAGGGTGATCTGAACACTTCCTGTTGGAGGACATTCCAGCAGTCTTTGTAGCTGCAGAGCTGTTAAACATTGACAGCGTGTGACCTTTGACCCGCACACCGACCAGAGATCACTGCATTAACACGGATAAACAGGCCAGAGTCAGAAATAACACTGCAGGAGCGAGGCGTGGCAGCACAGAACATTCAGCTCCTAAAAGCATCTCCAGGGCTGAAATTATTCAATGCATGAACATTTCAACCATTTATGAGTTCTTGTTGACCCAATTCAATTCAATTCAATTCAATTCAATTCAATTCAATTTTTTATTTATAAAGCGCCAGATTACAACAATTGTCATCTCAAGGCACTTAAATTAATATCCGAGCTAAGGAAACCAACAGATTGGACCGAAACTTGTCTTCAGTCCAATCTCCCGTCCTGAGCCTGAGGGACTGTGGAAAGGAACGACTCCCTTTAACAGGAAGAAACCTCTGGCAGAACCAGAACCAGGAAGAAACCTCTGGCAGAACCAGAACCAGGAAGAAACCTCTGGCAGAACCAGAACCAGGAAGAAACCTCTGGCAGAACCAGGAAGAAACCTCTGGCAGAACCAGAACCAGGAAGAAACCTCTGGCAGAACCAGAACCAGGAAGAAACCTCTGGCAGAACCAGGAAGAAACCTCTGGCAGAACCAGACTCAGGAAGAAACCTCTGGCAGAACCAGAACCAGGAAGAAACCTCTGGCAGAACCAGGAAGAAACCTCTGGCAGAACCAGAACCAGGAAGAAACCTCTGGCAGAACCAGAACCAGGAAGAAACCTCTGGCAGAACCAGAACCAGGAAGGGTGGCCATCCGCCTGGACCAGCTGGGGTTAGAGAAGACAGAAAAGAGGGAAAAGAGGGGGGAAAAACACCATAACACCATTCAAAGGATACCTGCTGGAACAGGGAAACACAAGTTAATAACCACAATAATGTCACATGGACATAAAATCATTTGAGAAATTAAACGGGGGGGGGGGGGGGGGGGGGGGGAGAGCAAAGTGAGGAAAGGTGGGACAGATGAGGTCCCCCAGCAGGCTGGGCCTATAGCAGCAGAACTATGGGATGTTTCAGGCTCCCCTGAGCCATCCCTAACTATAAGCTTCATCAGAAAGGAAAGTTTCAGCCTGATCTTACAGGTAGAGAGGGTGTCTGCTTCCTGAAGCCAGGAACTGAATAACTGAACGTGCTGTTCAACAGTGGAGAGTTTTCACACAGTTTTCTGGGTGTGTTTCTGCTCTCAGGTTGAGTTTAAATGTTCAAGTTAAACTTTTATTTGTCACAATAAGTCAAAGCAGGAATAAAAAGTGTCGGGTCGAGATTTCTCAGCATGCTGGATCAGTGGCGCCATCTGTTGTCCGGTTAGATTTAGCTTCGTTTGGCTAAAAATGCTCAAATCTTGTGGAGAAAAGAAGAAATGGGGAAAGAAAAAAGGAAACGAATTGCACCGCTGAGTACAACATCTGGTAATTATTAATTAATTATTAATTAAGTATTAATTAAATCAAACACCTTACAACACTTCCAAATATATTCAGCATACATATGATGTTTTATGAGTCATTATACTGAGACTAAATGTGTGTTTACACATTTAAACTCACTATAAATTGTGTTTTTTTCAAAGTTACGGGGTAATTATATGTTTAAAAGTTGGTGATGAGGATCAGAAATGGACTAAGATGTGATTTTAGAGGCTCATCTTTCAATTTGAGCAAAGAAACATGATCCTGAAGCTTGAATTCAGAGAAAACGGACGTATGAAGTCAGCTCTGCGTTCTCAAAGTGAAGAACCCACTGGACCTGCGACGCAACACCTTCACAGAGTAAAACTGGAAAGAATCTTTAGTTGCAGCCGATGGCCACCTGGTGGCGCCCCTTAGACATCTGGAGCTCCAGTGGACGCCCACTCTGATGGAGGCATTTACAGACAGATTACACTGCGTTTGAACATATTCTAAGAACTAAAACTAACGTTTTGTAAAGAATTATATTCCCAGCACTTGATTAAGTCCTTTAATCGATCAGTTTTTAACTTTATTTGGAGAAAAAAAGGGACACATTTACATTTCCTTCACCATTAAAAAGGAAAAATCTCTTGAAAGAGGAGTTAGAACCAGTTGAGTCATTCTTCCTCTTCCACCCAAACCTGAACAAACCCATTTTAAAATGACTTTTATCCTTCTGATACATTTGAGATTCAGCACTGATAAAGAAGAGGAACAGGTCTATGATCTAACCCAGGGGTCGGGAACCTATGGCTCGCCAGCCAGCTGTGGCTCTTTTGATGACTGCCTCTGGCTCGCAGATAAAACTAAATATTCTCACTTGTTTTAATCCATCCATCGATTTTTCATGTCCTGCTCAGGGCTGCAGGAGCAACTGTCCATTATTTTAATTGGATGATACTGGACTACGTTGGCAGCGTAAAACAGGTAAACGCCCCCTTTTGAATCAGTCTGCTCGGTCATTAGCTCAAAGCTAACCCTTCGACGAAGAAGATGGCCAAAAGAAAAAAAGATGACGAGTATCGTACATTTCAGGCCGAATGGACTGAAGAATTCGCCAAATTCTGCGGTGTGTCTAATTTGCAAAGACAAAATTACATCGATGAAACGGTCGAATGTAAAGCGGCACTTCGACACGCGCCATGCTACCTTTGCATCAAAATACCCGGCAGGAGACAGCAGAAAGAAAGCGTGCCAAGAGCTACTGAGCAGGGTACAAGCTAGAGCTACTGAGCAGGGTACAAGCTAGAGCTACTGAGCAGGGTACAAGCTAGAGCTACTGAGCAGGGTACAAGCTAGAGCTACTGAGCAGGGTACAAGCTAGAGCTACTGAGCAGGGTACAAGCTAGAGCTACTGAGCAGGGTACAAGCTAGAGCTACTGAGCACGGTACAAGCTAGAGCTACTGAGCAGGGTACAAGCTAGAGCTACTGAGCAGGGTACAAGCCAGAGCTACTGAGCAGGGTACAAGCTAGAGCTACTGAGCAGGGTACAAGCTAGAGCTACTGAGCAGGGTACAAGCTAGAGCTACTGAGCAGGGTACAAGCTAGAGCTACTGAGCAGGGTACAAGCTAGAGCTACTGAGCAGGGTTCAAGCTAGAGCTACTGAGCAGGGTACAAGCTAGAGCTACTGAGCAGGGTACAAGCTAGAGCTACTGAGCACGGTACAAGCTAGAGCTACTGAGCAGGGTACAAGCTAGAGCTACTGAGCAGGGTACAAGCTAGAGCTACTGAGCAGGGTTCAAGCTAGAGCTACTGAGCAGGGTACAAGCTAGTGCTACTGAGCAGGGTACAAGCTAGAGCTACTGAGCAGGGTACAAGCTAGAGCTACTGAGCAGGGTACAAGCCAGAGCTACTGAGCAGGGTACAAGCTAGAGCTACTGAGCAGGGTACAAGCTAGAGCTACTGAGCAGGGTACAAGCTAGAGCTACTGAGCAGGGTACAAGCTAGAGCTACTGAGCACGGTACAAGCTAGAGCTACTGAGCAGGGTTCAAGCTAGAGCTACTGAGCAGGGTTCAAGCTAGAGCTACTGAGCAGGGTACAAGCTAGTGCTACAGAGCAGGGTACAAGCTAGAGCTACTGAGCAGGGTACAAGCTAGAGCTACTGAGCAGGGTACAAGCCAGAGCTACTGAGCAGGGTACAAGCTAGAGCTACTGAGCAGGGTACAAGCTAGAGCTACTGAGCAGGGTACAAGCTAGAGCTACTGAGCAGGGTACAAGCTAGAGCTACTGAGCACGGTACAAGCTAGAGCTACTGAGCAGGGTACAAGCTAGAGCTACTGAGCAGGGTACAAGCTAGAGCTACTGAGCAGGGTACAAGCTAGAGCTACTGAGCAGGGTACAAGCTAGAGCTACTGAGCAGGGTACAAGCCAGAGCTACTGAGCAGGGTACAAGCTAGAGCTACTGAGCAGGGTACAAGCTAGAGCTACTGAGCAGGGTACAAGCTAGAGCTACTGAGCAGGGTTCAAGCTAGAGCTACTGAGCAGGGTTCAAGCTAGAGCTACTGAGCAGGGTACAAGCTAGAGCTACTGAGCAGGGTACAAGCTAGAGCTACTGAGCAGGGTACAAGCTAGAGCTACTGAGCAGGGTACAAGCTAGAGCTACTGAGCAGGGTACAAGCAGCCAGCAGCAACCCGGCAAGGTGGCTATAATTCTGCTAGCTTAGCTGAAACCATTGAAAACCAGTCACAGATGGGGAATATGCTAATAAATAATATGCTAATATATGCTAATATAATATGCTAATAAATTCAGAGGCTTATTATACTGACATTTAGTTGAATTCACTTTTAAAATATATTATATGGCTCTCATTGAAAGAAATTTCCAAATTTTTTGCTTTCATGGCTCTCTTAGTCCAAAAGGTTCCCGACCCCTGGTCTAAAGCGTGACAGAGAATCAGGTGAATGTGCTGTTACCTGTTCCTCTGCAGAACGTGGGGAAGGCGCTGCGCTACAGCTGGCGCTGCCTGCTGGCTGGCCTGCAGAACATGATGCCCGCCTACTCCGCCGTGGCCACCGTGGTGACCGAGGTGAACCGAACCAGTGGCAGCAAAGCATGATGGGACGTGGAGCAGGAGCAGACCCATGAAACGTGTTTACGATGAGTTGTGTTGTTATTGTGTTTTAATACTGAATTACAAACGTTTCACAGGATCCGATTCTTCCTGAAACATATTTACAGAATACTGTCAAATAAATTTACTTTGAAACAAGAATCTGCTTCTTCATCAGCCTCCTCCTTTCCTTTCCTGACCCCTAATTATCTGTCCTGCTCCCTTTTCTTTTCATTCTTTCCTTCCGTCTCTTTTTCCTTTTTCTACTTTCTACAGTTCTTTCTTATATATTGTTTTCCTCTCTTTGTTTTCCATCCATTCATCATATTCTTATCTGAGCGCGGGTCATTTGGACGACGTCGCCGTGGAGCCCTCCGCCGTAGCCTGACGACACGTCACGTACCTTAAGAGCTGTGATTGGTCTGCTCAGAACGTAATTTCCGGCAGCTGCTTTTTCCTTTTTCATCCAGGTCCCTCAGTGGGTGAACCAGTGTTGTAAATTCACCTGTTCAGCCTCGACCGGTCGTACAGACGACCACAAAGGTCTCCTCTGTCGCCTGCGCTTCAACATTATAAATATAATATAATATAATGTGATATAATATGATATAATATAATATAATATAATGTGATATAATATAATATAATATAATGTGATATAATATAATATAATGTGATATAATATAATATAATATAATGTGATATAATATAATATAATGTGATATAATATAATATAATATAATATAATATAATGTGATATAATATGATATAATATAATATAATATAATATAATATAATATGATATAATATAATGTGATATAATATAATGTGATATAATATGATATAATATAATATAATATAATATGATATGATATGATATGATATAATATAATATAATGTGATATAATATAATATAATATAATATAATATAATATAATATAATATAATATGATATAATATAATGTGATATAATATAATGTGATATAATATGATATAATATAATATAATATAATATGATATGATATGATATGATATGATATAATATAATATAATGTGATATAATATAATATAATATAATATAATATAATATAATATAATATAATATAATATAATATAATATAATATGTGGTGGTTAGCACCGTCACCTCACAGCAAGAGGGTTCCAGGTTCGATCCCTGCCTGGGGCCTTTCTGTGTTTGCATGTTCTCCTCGTGTATGCATGGGTTCTCTCCGGGTTCTCCGGCTTCCTCCCACCACCCAAAAACATGCATGTCAGGTTAATTGGTGACTCTAAATTGTCCGTAGGAGTGAGTGTGAGCGTGCATGGTTGTGTGTCTCTATGTGGCCCTGTGATGGACTGGCGACCTGTCCAGGGTGTACCCCGCCTTTCGCCCAATGACTGCTGCCTTTCGCCCCCCCCCCCCCCCCCCCGCTACCCGATTAACGGACTGTCGGTATAGAAAATGGAAGGATAATATAATATAATATAATATAAGTTAACTGGAAGACAAAGCCAGGATTCGGCTCTAACCTGAAACCACAGAGTTTCAGAGTTTCAGCCACAGTGGCTTCAGATCTGAAAGCTCATTCTGGCTGCTTCACACTGGGCTGTGAACCGCTCCAGAGCAGCTGAAGGTCAGCAGAACCACACCGGCTGCAAAGAGCAGAGATGTAACCCTGAGGATACAAGCAGACGCCCTCCTCTCCACAACTCCACCTGGAAATCCTGTGCATGAACATGATGAACAGGATCTGTGACGAGGGCCAGCTGGTGGTGTCTCTTTACTTCCCTTTTTCACCCCTCCTCTTTATTTACTGCCTTCTTTCTTTTTCTCTACCTCATTCTTTCCTGAAATCGTCTTCTGTCCTTTTTTCACTCCTCTTATTTCTTTGCCCACCTCCTCACTTCCTTTCCTTCTTTCCGGCTGTATTCATCTTTTCTGTTTACTTCCTTTCATATCCGATCCTCTCTCGTTGCTTTTCTTTTTCCTCACTTTCCCTTCAGTGGATTTCCTCTTCTCTGCCCTCTTTTCTCTCACGTCCCTCTGTAATTCCAGTGCCTTTAACCCTTTTCTCGGCGCTGTTCTCTGGAACGACCACCAGGCGTCGCTGTTTCACTCTGAAGAGACCGCGGCCCTCTTTCCGGACCCTGTAAGGTAAAGAAGGCGGAGAAAGAGGAGGCAGAAGGTCCGCTGTGTACGTGAACCGCCTGCTGGATCCGTCTCACAGGACAACAACTATCCTGTGTCAGCAGCAGCTGTTCACAGACCTTAGCGGCGGCAGGCGGCCCGAAGCTCCTGAAAACTTTGGAAGACTCTGATTGTTGTGGGAAACCGGGCGGGAAGTCACGTGGGTCTGGCCGGCAGGAGAAAGGCTGTGATGTCCCCGCTGCAGCTCTCCGTCTACTTGCGTCTCTCCCTCGTCTTCTTCTTTACTTCTTTCTTGTTTTTCCTCGACATCTTCACGGCGGCCGTTGCTGCTGAAACGTGTCACCATGACAACGGAACCGCTTCTGGGCGTGGAATGTGGCAACCGAATGCAGAGAGTCAGAGGGCGAAGCTGATTGGAGGACGGACACAGCGACCCGAGAAGTTAGTGGAAATTACTTAAATTAATGAATGTGTATGGAAACATTTCAGATTTATTCAGCTCAGTATCTGTGTTTTTATCCACACACATCTGAGCTGCAGCAGCTGGTCGGTGAAAGTCTGAATCCAGTGTTTAATCATCTTATCCCTCTTACAAGAAGACTTTGACTATAGAGCACGAACACCTGATTGACTTTAGCTGCAGGAAGTCCTCACGGATGATTTGTGACTTAACAAGTAAACACTGACAGAATATCTGCAGATAGGAGAAAAGAAGGGGCTGCGGCTGTCTCACATGTGCCTGCAGAGCACGTTACGTAACAGAGTGGACATATTAACATAGCGTTAATGAGCAACCTGAGGCTGTCAATGAACTATTTCTGCAAAACAATAAAGTTAAATCTGGACATTTTAGTGTTAAATATGTGTCTAAAACTTGGCAGGCAGCTCTGAACACACTGCAGCCCCCCCACCCCCGCCCAGGATTTCCAGGAACTAAATAACATGCTGTACAGAAGCAGCTCTCTTACCCGGCAGCTGAGTTTAGCCCTGTTTTACCAAAGTGTTGATCCACACCTTACATTTTCTGCCAGACTTTCCTGAAACCTTTAAAGTGTCCTGATCAATAGTTCTGCAGCTTTCTGTAACCTTTAAAGTGTCCTGATCAACAGTTCTGCAGCTTTCTGAAACCTTTAAAGTGTCCTGATCAATAGTTCTGCAGCTTTCTGAAACCTTTAAAGTGTCCTGATCAATAGTTCTGCAGCTTTCTGAAACCTTTAAAGTGTCCTGATCAACAGTTCTGCAGCTTTCTGAAACCTTTAAAGTGTCCTGATCAATAGTTCTGCAGCTTTCTGAAACCTTTAAAGTGTCCTGATCAATAGTTCTGCATCTTTCTGAAACCTTTAAAGTGTCCTGATCAACAGTTCTGCAGCTTTCTGTAACCTTTAAAGTGTCCTGATCAACAGTTCTGCAGCTTTCTGTGACCTTTAAAGTGTCCTGATCAACAGTTCTGCAGCTTTCTGTAACCTTTAAAGTGTCCTGATCAACAGTTCTGCAGCTTTCTGTAAACTTTAAAGTGTCCTGATCAATAGTTCTGCAGCTTTCTGAAGCTCTTTCACAGTTTTTCTTTGGACATTTTCTGCTTTTTCCCTCATTTTCAGTCCTTGTTCCTGAGCATTTTCAGTGTTTTTTCTTTGTTCAGCCACTTATCTCTGACCTTTGACCCATTCAGGCAGGAAAAAGGCTCCTAACTCAAGGGATGAACCAGTGTTGTGTCGACACAGAACAGACAACTTAGCAAAGAAGCCATTTTAAACTGGATCTTTAGGCACTTTGTCACAAAGACACATCATTTGTTCCCATTTCTTTAGCTGCATCTATGAAAAACAGCAAAGAAAACACAGTTTGACAGACAGAAAATAGGATTTCTGCAGCAACAAGGTGATTCCCAAAGAGCTATTAGCTGAAAACTTGGCATATCTCAGCATGGTGTGCAGTGTGTCCTTAAAACATTTGAGGAAACTGGACAAGTGGAGGACAAAAGAAGAAGTGTCAGGCCTAAAAAACAATCTCCAGCAGATGAACAGGATCTGAAAGTGATGTCCTTAAGAAAGAGGAAAAAATCCAGCTGTGACCTGACAGGACCTGAGAGATGCATCTGGACCTTCAGCTGATCCATCTACTGTTGGCCCAAGCCTCATCAGAAATGGTCTCCATGGAAGGGTGGCTGTCAAGAAGCCGTTCTTAAGGAAGGGAAACAGGGAGAAAAGGCTGAGCTGTGCCAAATGACACAAGAAGTGGACTGAAAATCAGTGGCAACAGGTCTTATGGAGGGATGAATCCTCCCCAGAGCCCAGACCTCAACATTATTGAAGCAGTGTGGGATCATCTGACAGAGAACGGAACAAAAGGCAGCCCACATCCAAAGAAGAGCTTTGGGATGTCCTTCAAGAAGCCTGGAGAACTATTCCTGAAGACTCCTTAAAGAAATGACAGAAAGCTGGTCTCAGAGGGTTCAGGCTGTGCTGGAGGATAAAGGAGCTTTAACTGATCCCAGTACAGCCTCTTCACTGTTTTACAGCGACACAAACTGAACATTTTCAGGTTTTTCACACCTAACTGAGGGGAAATCTCCATGCCTTCTGTCTTTTGTAACGTCAGCATGTTGTCTGGAGGCTTGTTTGCAGTGAGATTAGTAACATGTCGATGTGTTTCTGTGTGTCAGTCAGTGTGTGGTTGGACCGACTGGCTGTCTTACGGTCAGACCGTCTACATGACAGGTCTGCTGCTGGGATCTCTGGTGGGAGGAGCCATATCGGACCGGTACGACACACCTGAAGCCTTCAGCGTTTCCTGCTCCAGCAGCGAACAGGTGCCTGATCAGTGCTTTCTGTGCAGGTACGGCAAGCGTCCGGTGCTGCTGGTGTGTGTGTTCCTGCACGCCATATGCGGCCTCGTGCCCGCTGTCCTTCCTCAGCCGCACCTCTTCCTCGCCATCCGCTGCCTGACGGCGGTTTGCAGCTGCTGCATCAACATCTGCGCCTTCAGCCTCGGTAAGACCTTATCCCAGCATCATGTCCACACGTTTCCACGCCTCCATCAGCCTGTTAGACCACGCCCCCATCAGCCTGTTAGACCACGCCTCCATCAGCCTGTTAGACCACGCCCCCATCAGCCTGTTAGACCACGCCCCCATCAGCCTGTTAGACCACGCCTCCATCAGCCTGTTAGACCACGCCTCCATCAGCCTGTTAGACCACGCCTCCATCAGCCTGTTAGACCACGCCTCCATCAGCCTGTTAGACCACGCCTCCATCAGCCTGTTAGACCACGCCCCCATCAGCCTGTTAGACCACGCCCCCATCAGCCTGTTAGACCACGCCTCCATCAGCCTGTTAGACCACGCCTCCATCCGCCTGTTAGACCACGCCTCCATCCGCCTGTTAGACCACGCCTCCATCCGCCTGTTAGACCACGCCCCCATCCGCCTGTTAGACCACGCCTCCATCAGCCTGTTAGACCACGCCCCCATCAGCCTGTTAGACCACGCCCCCATCCGCCTGTTAGACCACGCCTCCATCAGCCTGTTAGACCACGCCCCCATCAGCCTGTTAGACCACGCCTCCATCAGCCTGTTAGACCACGCCCCCATCAGCCTGTTAGACCACGCCCCCATCAGCCTGTTAGACCACGCCCCCATCAGCCTGTTAGACCACGCCTCCATCCGCCTGTTAGACCACGCCCACATCCGCCTGTTAGACCACGCCTCCATCAGCCTGTTAGACCACGCCTCCATCAGCCTGTTAGACCACGCCTCCATCAGCCTGTTAGACCACGCCTCCATCAGCCTGTTAGTCCACACGTTCCTGTGATCTGTTGAATAATCAGTTAACTGGTTGAAAAAATGAGGAAAACTATTTTTAAATGTGTTCTTTTTTTAAGTTCAACCTCAAAAATAAAAAAATATTCATTTACATCTGATTCTTTTTATCTTGATAGCAAAAAGAAAGTAAATCTTGTACTTTCTAAACTGCTTTTGTTGGACCAGATTAGATTTCTTTTATCTAACAGGCTGATTTATCACCATGTGTTTTACTTCTTTCCAGATGTTATTGAACAGCAGTAACACCTCTGCTCTGAAATATGTTCAACCTCAGTCAAGTTGACACTTATTGACCTGCCACTGGCCAGAAGACCAGTTCTCTGTAAGCCACTGACTTTAGACCTTAACTGGAGGTTTCTGGTCAATAGAAGAAGAATCAAACCATTGATCATATGAGCTATTATTTCATTTCTTTTACCGTCAGAACAGAATAAAACAAAAGAATAAAACTTTACTCGGTGTTAAAAACAAGGTAAGTCCAGCCTCAGATGAACAACCACACAGCGCAAAAAAACAGAAGCAGTGAGTAAAACTAAGTGAACCCCTGATCCAGCAGCTTCAGCAGCAGTGAGTAAAACTAAGTGAACCCCTGATCCAGCAGCTTCAGCAGCAGTGAGTAAAACTAAGTGAACCCCTGATCCAGCAGCTTCAGCAGCAGTGAGTAAAACTAAGTGAACCCCTGATCCAGCAGCTTCAGCAGCAGTGAGTAAAACTAAGTGAACCCCTGATCCAGCAGCTTCAGCAGCAGTGAGCTGCAGTGATGGTTTCCTGTGGGACGTTATCAGTCTCTCTCCTGGTTCTGGAGGAATCTCGGCCCTCTTCTCTCCAGCGCTGCTTCAGCTCTTTGAGGTTTGCAGCTTTGGTTTCTGCACAGCTCTCTTAAGGTCCCACCACAGCATCTCAGTCAGGCTGAGGTCTGGACTCTGACTGGACCATTGCAACACCTTGATTCTTTTCTTTTTCACACATTCTGCTGTAGATCTGCTGCTGTGTTTGGGATCTTTGTCCTGTTGATGAGCCAGTTTCAGCCCAGCTTTAGCTGTGGGACAGATGGCCTCACATCTGACTCTAGAATACTTTGGTATCCAGAGGAGTTCATGGTGGACTCAATGACTGCAAGGTGCCCAGGTCCTGTGGCTGCAGAACCAGCCCAGATCATCAGCCCTCCACCACCGTGCTTGACAGCTGGTATGAGGTGTTTGTGCTGATATGCTGTGTTTGGTTTCCTCCAAACGTGCTGCTGTGCATTAGGACCAAACATCTCCACTTTGCTCTGGTCTGTCCAAAGGACTTTGTTCCAGAAGTCTTGAGCTTTGTTCAGATGCAGCTTTGCAAACCTAAGCTGTGCTGCCATGTTCTTTTTAGAGAGAAGAGGCTTTCTCCTGCAGCCCTTCCAAACAAGCCATCCTTGTTCAGTCTTTTTCTAACTGTGCTGTCATGACCTTTAACCTTTAACATGCTAACTGAGGCCTGGAGAGTCTGAGATGTAGCTCTGGGCTTTTTCACCTTGGGGTGACCTTAAACCTTTAGCATGCTAACTGAGGCCTGTAGAGTCTGAGATGTAGCTCTGGGCTTTTTCACCTTGGGGTGACCTTAAACCTTTAACATGCTAACTGAGGCCTGTAGAGTCTGAGATGTAGCTCTGGGCTTTTTCACCTTGGGGTGACCTTTAACCTTTAGCATGCTAACTGAGGCCTGTAGAGTCTGAGATGTATGACCTTTAACCTTTAACATGCTAACTGAGGCCTGTAGAGTCTGAGATGTAGCTCTGGGCTTCTTCACCTTGGGGTGAACTTGCTGGGACGTCCACTCCTGGGAAGATTGACAGCTGTCCTGAATGTTTTCCACTTGTGAATAATCTTTCTCTCTGTAGAACGATGGACTCCAGATAGTCTGGAAATGGCCTTATAACCCTTCCCAGACTGATGGGCAGCAGCAGCTGCTTCTCTGAGATCATTGCTGATGTCTTTCCTCCTTGGCATCGTGTTACACTGACAGAACTCCTGCTTTTATAGAGCTGCTCACACTGACTGATGATCAGTTAATCAGAGCATTGATCAGCAGCTCCTGGCTGCTTCTTACCCTCTTAGTTCCTGTGGAAGCAGTTCACATGGGGTTCACTTACTTTCTCACACACTGCTTCTGTGTTCTGTGTCAGTTGTGGTTCAATAAATAATGTCATGTGTTGTTATTCATCTGAGGTTGGATTTACCCCATTTTTAGATGAGATTTAATCACATTATTGTTCTATGATATGTTAGAATTGAAAGAGGGTTTGCTTCCTTTTCACGTGACTCGGCTGCTTTTAAACAGTTGGAAACAGTTTTAAACAGTTATAAACAGTGTTAAACGGTTTTAAACGGTTTTAAACCGTTTGAAACAGTTTGAAACAGTGTTAAACAAACAGTTTGAAACCGTTTTAAACGGTTTTAAACAGTTAGAAACAGTTGGAAACGGTTTTAAACGGTTTTAAACAGTTGGAAACAGTTGGAAACAGTTGGAAACGGTTTTAAACGGTTTTAAACAGTTTGAAACAGTGTTAAACAGTGTTAAACAGTGTTAAACCGTTTTAAACAGTTTGAAACAGTTTGAAACAGTGTTAAACACTTTGAAACGGTTTGAAACCGTTTTAAACGGTTTTAAACAGTTGGAAACAGTTGGAAACAGTTGGAAACAGTTGGAAACAGTTGGAAACAGTTAGAAACAGTTGGAAACAGTTTGAAACCGTTTTAAACGGTTTTAAACAATTTGAAACAGTTTGAAACAGTGTTAAACAGTGTTAAACCGTTTTAAACGGTTTTAAACAGTTGGAAACAGTTCGAAACAGTTGGAAACAGTTTTAAACAGTTAGAAACAGTTGGCTGTTAGACCTCAGGGAGCTGCAGCCGGCTGCACGGTGAGTGTTGCTTGTTCTCAGCTGGACGCTCACAAACACAGCTGATAAAAAGCAGCATGGCCTCCTGACCTCTGACCCCGCTGAGTGTGCCTGATGTTCCACGGTTGTGTCTCTGCGTTGCAGCTGTGGAGTGGACGCTCCCCGCCGCTCGGCTCTGGCCGCCGGCCTTCTTGCCTTTCTGCTTCAGCCTGGGGACGATGGGCGGGGCTCCTCTGGCCTGGCTCAGCCCCACCTGGAGGCACCTTCACCTGACGCTGGCTCTGCCGCAGCTCGTGTGCCTGCCGCTGTACCTGTACGCACGCCGCCCGCCGCCCACCTTCCGTCATGTGTTGCTCGCATATGTTAAAAGGAGGATTTGTTTTTCTCTGCCTCTGAAGCTCCATCCCAGAGTCTCCTCGCTGGCTGCTGTTACGGAAGAGGATGGATGTTCTGGAGCGTTACCGCGGCAACAGCTCTGCAGATAAACAGTGTCTGGACCAGGTAAAAACACGTAGCAAAGCAGATTAACAGTAGACTGGGCCTTTAATCATCCACCGAGCGAATGTGTGCAAACATTAATAAAGGAGTTAGAGCCTGTGTTTGTGTGCAGCTGCTGGACTCGGCCTGGTCTGACCTGCAGAAAGCCACCGAGGCTCAGATAGAAACACCTGTGGACCCCGCCCCAAGTGACATCGGCCACCTGAGGCACCCGACCATCCTGCTGCGGCTGTTCATCATGAGCTATCTGAGGTAGTGCACGTGCTCAGAGGGCGATACGCCCGGTTCTGGCAGCTCGGAAACAGCAGGTTACTAATGTGTGAATTTAACGGCTGCGATACTCAGGCATACTTCAACAAAAAAGACAATTTTTAACCCCTCGTTAGAGGAAAAGTACAGCATGAACACAAGAATATGATGGGAAGTGAAATGTTTATGACACAAATGAAAAAATAAATCAAAATATAGCTCACGAAATAGGACAATCTTTTCATAAAAAGCTCCAATATTAAACAAGTGAAGCCAGAACAGGGAAAACATTTGTTATCTCCTCCTTCTTCTTCTATTGAAACACCATTTAAAGCCCACCGGGCGACTGTTTAGCACCACCTGGATCTATTAAATGCCATTATGAGCACCACAGTATGATCAAGCCTCCACTTTTCTAACATCAGGTGGTGCTGTTTGGCACTTAGTGGCATCTAATCATGAGCTTTGGCCTCAGCCTCCATCCATTTTCTGCAGGCTGGAGCCTATCCCAGCCGCCATTGGGCGAGAGGCAGGGCACCAGCGGACAGGTACCAGTTATTTGGTTTGTTTGCAGCTTGGATTAAATCCTGTTGATGCTTTCAGGTGTTTTAATTAATTACCCACATGATTAAGATTGTTTCTAAATGTGGGAATAACAGCGTAGTTCCTCCTGACTGATGGGGAGTGTCTGGCTGCTCAGCTGCTTCCACACTTCAGGAGGTCACATGTGTGTTGTTTACCTGCTTATTACCTGCTTATTACCTGCTTATTTTCTTATTTCATCGTTTATTTGACGGGGACCGAGCTCATTAATGAACTGTAAACGCTGCAGTTAGCCTGAAGGCCAACAGTCGATCTCACACAGTCACTGAAAACAGAATGAAAGATTATTCAAGGAAAGTAAATTTCCTAGAAATAAAAAACTGGCTGCAGGTGGAAGGAATGTGTTTCCAGAGCAGAGTATTTGTTCAGTATCCAGTTCTGAGTTTCCTGGTTCTGCAGCTTTTCCAGAGAATGCAAACCCGTGAACTTTTCCAGAGAGGAACGGCACAATCTCCTCTCACTGCACCGATATGCAGATATAACATCTGTTCTGTTGACAAAGCAGAGAAGTGAGGACACCTGAACTCTTATGAATAGGTCAAACATTTATTTATTTTATCATGTTTTCCCCAACTCAGCTGCCTCTAGTTTTAGGAACTTCTTAAGAGAGATTGTAACAGTTTTAAAGCAGTAACCTGTGACCAGGGAGTTCAGCAGCTTGTTCTGATCAGAGGATTCAGGCGTCAGGGTGGGTGAAAGCTGGTGAGAGGATCCAAAGGCAGACATGGACCGGCAGGAGGAAGGAGGACAGAACCGGATTAATTACCAAACACTAAACTGTGCAGCAAAAGGCTGAACTGACCAGACTGAGAGAAGCCAGAGAGCTTAAAGACTGCGGTGAAGGGATTAGAGAACAGCAGCACCGGGGAAGTGGACCAGAACAAAGTCACACATGATGAAAGAATGAAAATAAGAAAAAGACTCGATTAAAAACAGGAAAGTACAAAACCCAGAGAAACCTTCAGGTATGAGCTGCCCCCCACCTCCAGAGCAGCTCCCCGGTTCTTCCACACCTGAGATCTAACATGTTGGAGTCGGCTACAAACAAGCTGCGAAGAATCAGTCCTTGATGGGTGATTCTCACGAAACTGTCCTAACTTTTGCAAAAACAAATTTAGGTCAATTAAATTGCTATTTTTTTCCTCTTATTAGTATTAAGCAGGGTCTCAATTAACTGGCTCAATTAAAATTAGTGATCAATACACGTTCTTTACTACATTTTCGGAATGTTTTATTGAGTCGTTGACCTTAGGCATTATCATTCGCTGATAATCAGTCAGGAAGATGAACGTATGGAGCTGAGATACGCAGCAGAACACATGCTACAACATATCCAGCCACAGAATACCCAGCGGGATTCTTCAGGTTCCTCTCACAGTGGGTTTTATCTGTTGTCATGTGTGATTACAGGTAATCAGAATAAATAACCTCCACATTTTCATCCCAAAACTCAATGTTCTTGTGACGTTTCTCTCTGGGTTTGAACCTGAAGTTGATTCAAGTGCAGTAAAAGGGACAAAAGTCAAAGAGTCACCTGTAACCAGTGTGAATATCACCACATGTACGGTCAGTCAGAACTAAGGAAAATCACCAATTAAACCTCCCGTTATTCAGGGAAATGCTGATATCTCAACAAAAACCAGCAGGAAATCCACTTGGGTTAAATGTTTGATTTATTAAAACAACAAATCATCAGAATTATCCAGCCAGTCTTACATGTGCTCTCCTTTCTTACTTTACTTTGCTTTGAACCAGAAATTCAAAATGGAGCTGGTCTTCCTGGCTTTTGATTGACAGCTCAGTTGAGCCAATAGGAGCTCGCTGGTCTTAAGGAAGTCCGCCCCCTTTACACATGATCTGACGACACATTTCACTGCTGAAGCCAGTCTGTTTACCAGTGTGCAATAAGCAGGTCGTCAACTTAGTTTTTTACTGCGAGATCTGACTAAAAACAACTAAAACCTGATTGTTTAATCATCATTTCACAGATTAAATAAGCTTTTATCCATGAAATGTGACGTATTGTTCCCAAAGGGAACGTTTACTGTGAGATCTGGCTAAAAACAACTAAAACCTGATTGTTTAATCTTCTTTTCACAGATTAAATAAGCTTTTATCCATGAAATGTGACATATTGTTCCCAAAGGTCTCTGAACAGAAGGTTATCTGAGAAAAACCTGTGTAAAATATCCAGTTTTTTGAGGTACTATGATAAGATTTGGATTTAATGAGGCATCAGACGGTGATCTCACTGTTTTTCAGCTAAAAAAACCTGTTTCCTTTGGGTACAAAGTTAATTTTGGGTCATTTTCCAGGACTGAGCAGGGGTTTGAATCCCAGAGGTGAATGAAATGACCTCATTCAAGACTTTGAGCTGCTGGAATAACATGGAGTGAAGCTGCATTTACTGGAATCAGGGTGTAAAAGGCACCAGGAGAACATATTTCCTCGTTTACAGCTCATTTCACTCTTTTTTATTTTCATAAACTTCAGTCCACGCGCAGGACAGCGGGAGGCAGCCATGTTTTAAGCTCTGATGTTTCCGCTGTAACTCGCTGAAATAAGGCTTTGTCCTCTCGTCCCACAGTGCTGCTTCAGCCTTGACGTATTACGGGATCTGCATGAACATCGGCTCGTTTGGCGTGGGGGTCTACGCCGCCCAGTTCTTCTCCGGCCTATCAGAGGCTCCCTGCCTGCTCGTCCCGCTGATTGGTCTGGGACGTCGGCCAATCAGCATGCTGGCTCTGTTCCTGAGCGGCGCGGCCTGCTTCCTGTCATTACTGCTGTCCAGATACAACGGTGAGCAGAGGAAAGGCCACTTCCACAGAATACTAAGAAACGTGCTCAATAAAACTAGCTTTTAATATCACAGCAAACGTATCAGCATGATGAGAATCCACTAAAAGACGTTTCATGCTCCTCTTCTTATGAGATCTATGAGTAGATGTGACATGTTTCTTTGGTAAAAGCTCGGGTTTAAGGTTGGTCTGAACACACTTTCTGCTGAGAAGTTCAGACAGAACAGATCCAGCCTCAGATGCCTCCCAAAGCCGGCCAATCAGTGTCTGAGGTGGGTCTTAAAGGGACAGGAGCGGCTTTAAAGTGTTCAGACATCCTGGGAGGCTGGATCACCGGTGGACTGCTCCCACCTGGAGGAGGAGCAGAAACATGCACGGCTTGGTTCTGACCCGTTCAACAGTGAGCGGGACCGAGCGGTGCTGCTTCACGGACTGCAGAACTGAACCTGAAGGCTTTCTGTGAGTGAATGAACCTGAAGGCTTTCTGTGAATGAACGAACCTGAAGGCTTTCTGTGAATGAATGAACCCGAAGGCTTTCTGTGAATGAATGAACCTGAAGGCTTTCTGTGAATGAATGAACCTGAAGGCTTTCTGTGAATGAATGAACCTGAAGGCTTTCTGTGAATGAATGAACCTGAAGGCTTTCTGTGAATGAATGAACCCGAAGGCTTTCTGTGAATGAATGAACCTGAAGGCTTTCTGTGAATGAATGAACCTGAAGGCTTTCTGTGAATGAATGAACCTGAAGGCTTTCTGTGAATGAATGAACCTGAAGGCTTTCTGTGAATGAATGAACCCGAAGGCTTTCTGTGAATGAGGCGTTATGTGGGTTTGGTCCTGAGCGCTTCCTCGATGGATCCTCAGCGCCTGGGATCCAGTCAGCCAGGATGAAAGACCCGTACGGTCCAATCGACGGTTCCCAACTGATCTGAGCTGTTTGAACTGTTCAGATGCTGAGATAAAGAGGGCTTTATGTTCGACTTCATTTAACTTTGGTGAAATGTTCTTTTGTTTCCCGTCAGAAAAAGTCTTGAACATTTGAAAGCTGCAGAACTGTCTGTTTTTAAGCCTTCATTGTTCAGCAGCTCAGTGTTTTCTGGGGTGATCTGCAGGTGAGCCCATGCTGGTGATGAGTCTGGCTCTGCTGGGGAAGCTCTGCATCCTGGCGGCCATCTTTATCTCCATCCTGTACAGCATCGAGCTGTTCCCCACCGGCGTCAGGTACGACACGCGTTTAAAGGCCTTTTCCGCTTCATGGCTGCAGTGACAGAATGTAACTGAATTCCAGACAGCGCTGCATCTCTCTGGTCAACCTGTCCTTCCGGCTCGGGTGTCTGGTCACAACCTTCGTGCCCTCCAGCCCCGACGGAGCGATCTCATTGGCTGCTATGGTGGTGTACAGCAGCGGGCCGATGGTAGGCTGCAGCCTGTGCATGCTGCTGCCAGAAACCAGCAGCGTGCCGCTTCCCGACTCGCTGGAGGACTGCAACAGGCAGCCGGCGCTCCGCCCACCCACCCACTTCTGGGGGCCACGGTGAGAACGCCACAGATCCCATTTCAGTTCAGATTTGAGCTTTTCCTGCTCCACAATCACCAGCCAAAGAACTGGAGTTGTTGTTTTAATCCGTGCTGGGATGTGGTTTCAGGAAGCCAGCGAGCAGCGAGGTGAAGAAAGCCGAGACGCTGCCTCCAGAGAAGGACAACGCGTCCAACACGCCGTTTCTCTGAAGCGTTCCTTCACTGTTCCCCTTTAAATCAGACCAAAGAGGCGCAGATTCTGCAGCTCTGAGGATGCTGGAGGATTTCTGAGGCCACAGAGGACAGCGTTTCAGTCTGTGAGAACCGTGTTTTTATCACTGCGAGAATAAATGACCTGAAAAGCACCCTCTGGTCCCCATTTATCAGAGCAGCCTCTGCTGAAAGGACCATTGAACAGTCTTTGTTTGTTAGCTCAGTTTCAGAGGCGCTGCAGCCAGAGCAGAGCTCAGTTTAATCCAACCACACCAGTCCAGAGTGCGATGAAACACTCGAGTCAAGCCGCCGAAGCACAGTGAGGTGGGCACAAAGATGAAGTTAAAACAGCTTCAAACTGGTGTGATCTGCCCCTCCAATCCGCCCACAGATGCTAATCAGAGCAGCGCTAACAGACCTGTACGATGGGGACAGCGTCAGTGCATCCTCACATCTTCTGGGCTGAGGACAAAGTGGAGTTTCAGTGTGAAGACGGACCGGCAGCAAAGAGACTCCTTTTCATTAATCTGCTGATAACAGGACTGTGCAACTGGGTCTGAGCGCCTCATTTCTTGGTTTGTTGTCAGGAAAACAGAAGAAACGTGCAGTAAAGCTCCTTTATCCTCCAGCACAGCCTGAACCCTCTGAGACAAGCTTTCTGTCATTTCTTTAAGGAGTCTTCAGGAATAGTTCTCCAGGCTTCTTGAAGGACATCCCAAAGCTCTTCTTTGGATGTGGGCTGCCTTTTGTTCCGTTCTCTGTCAGATGATCCCACACTGCTTCAATAATGTTGTATAAATATGAATTTAATCTGTTTTTGTTCCAGTCAGGCCAGATTTAACTCCTGCAGCTCCCTCTGCAGGACAAACATGGAACTGCACCTTTAAACGCTGACATGTCTGATACCAGATCAGTTTGTTACATGATGCTTTATAAATATTTTTATAACCGACACATAATTCAGTCAAATTTACTGTTAAAAAAATTAAATAAATTCAGATTTTGTTCCTTGATTAAACTATTTTTTGCATGAATTTCTACTTTGTTTTTATCTTCATTTCATAAGACTTACTGAAGCATTTCTTTGAATAATTTGACAAAATAAGCATAAAAAAAAAAAAAGTGAGATTCTTAGAAATTTGATTTATTCATGTTTTAATATAAAAACATCTGACAGAACCTTAAAAGTTATAATATCAACTGTTGTACCAAACAAATGCCCACCTACAGCAGAGAAGAAGTGTAACAGATCCCAGAACTGAAGCTTAAAAACACCTAATATGAGCCAACAGTGGAGAAAAATTAATTCCCGCTAAATACGTTTACCCACTTAGTGAATCAAAGTGTTTCAAATCATCTGAGTTTTCATTTTGGTGCAAATAAAGAAATAAAAGTCTTCTTTGTGAGTGTTGATGTGGAGGAAGACAGGAAAGAGGTTAACCAAAGATCCCTGAACTCAAACCTAATCAGTTTAATTGTGTCCATCTGGTCAAAAGTTCTGAATATATCATTTATTTATTCAAAACTTTCAACCTTTTCAGTGTTGTATTATCTCCTAAAACAGTTCAGGCAACTAACTTCGAGCATAAAGCCACTGGAGCCAGTTCAAATCGAAGGTTTATCAAGCTTTATGGTTTTCATCCAGACTTCCTCTGCTAACGATATGCAGAAGTCTGAGGAGGCCAAGCTCCGATGGGAGCGTCCCGTTAGCATCAGATTCATCATAAAAACCACTCAAAACATGGTGAAAACGTTTCTGATAGTCAGTGAATGTTTCCTTTACTTTAAAGTTCAGCTGTTCTTAAAGAAAAGCTAATTTTTTTTCAACTTTGCACCAAATTGCACAATTATTCCCAGAAAACTGTTCAATAAAGTCCAATCTGCAAAAACCCTTTAGTCTGTCAGATTCCCGGAGAGCTCTGATGTCATTAAATGTTCCCAAAAACATTAAAATCACTGCTAACTCAAATTTAAAGAAAGATGTGCTCATTTCAAATAATAAACGTGTCATTGATTCCGACTCAGAACTCAAGAATTACCCCAAACCGGTGGAGATTTATCCCCTGGACTCAAACGTCCCGGATGTGAGGCGCAGCGCCCCATCAGACCACCGGGTGGCGTCAGTAAGTGACGAAGTTGGCGGGAAATATCCCGACCCGCCCATCTTCCAGTTTCCCCTCCCACCAGTCGTACTGGGACTCCGTTTTGGTGACGACGGTGATCCGGTCACCGGGTGCGAAGCTCAGGTCTCCAGGCTGCTGTCCGGTGAACGGATGGGTCGCTGTGACGACCAGCTGGCCGCTGGCCCCGCCCACCGAAGGCGCCGCACCTGCAGAGAAATAAAGAGGCATTTTGCAGTTTCACCGTCTTTGTTTCGCCATGAAAAACATTTGGTGGAAACATCTAAAAACAGCTTTCAGTCGCACACAAAGGAAGGTTTTTAACAGCCATTCGTGGACAAACGTCACGGGAAACATTCGTACCGTTGCTCTGAGAACTTCTGGAGACAAACTGACCTGAAACCGAGAAAACATCAGGTGAAGAAATGAATTCAGAACTTTTTCTGTCAAACAATAAATCAGGTTCCAGCTCAACAAAAAGAGTTTTACATCCCAGAGGTTTGTGTTCTGAGCAGAAAAAGAAGGGAATCAGAGGATGGAAATATTCTGTTACTGGTGGAAACATTCAAACAATGAAACATCAAAGCAAAGAAAGCAAAAGAGAGAGGAACAGATCATTAATTCATTCCTTTAATAAATCTTATCATTCGTTTGTTGGGTTGCTTGGGAAATAAAACGGTTATTTTTTTTAAAGGCACCACAGTTTTCTTGTTCAGTCCCCTCTTTACCTCAGTTATAAATGCATGTCTGAAACTAAGCTAATAACTAAGTTAATTACTAAGTTAATAACTAAGTTAATAACCCTTTAATGCACGACACAGCCGCTGTAGGGCGCTGCTGTGACCACTAGAGGGAGCTGTGACCTCAGCTCAAGTGTTTTTCCATTTCTCCACAAAACATCACCTTATTTTAAATTAATATCCTGGACGACCTTTCTCTGGCTTCAAGCTTTTTATTTGACCTAAAACTGAATTATTTCCCCCACAAGGACATGTTCATTGTTCCCAGCAGGCGGCTGAGGCCCCACATTACTGTGCAAACACAGAACAGCAGGATAATAAATCGCTCGATGCGTTGATCCCTGCTGCTCAGACAAGGTCGCAGGCCGATAACAGGTCCTGTTACACATGTTTATTCTTCGAAATTTGTCCCTAAACTTTGGATCCAAAAACCAAGTCTGAACCCTCGAAACAGTCCCGAGAAAATGTGTTCAGAAAAGAAATCAGGGCTGAAAAACAAGAACACAAAGCTCACCTGAGGTGTCAGACTTATAGATGGAGACGCTCGGGTAGAGAGCGTTTTTTCTTCCTGTTCACAAACAAACACACGAATTACACACAACAAACAAAAACAACAAGCAAACAACAAACAAACAAACAAAAACAAACAAACAAAAACAAGCAAACAAACACAACAAACAAAAACAAGCAAACAACAAAACACACAACAGGCAAACACACAACAAACAAACAAACAAAAACAAACAAACAAAAACAACAAACAAACAAAAAACACACAACAAAAACAAGCAAACAAACAAAAACACACAACAAAAAACAAGCAACAAACAAACAAAAACAACAAGCAAACAACAAAACAAACAAAAAAACACAACAAACACACAACCAGCAGCTGTGTGTCCTGAGTTACCGGCATCGGCCGCCGGCTGCTGGCAGCTGCTTTGCGCTCTCTGCTGAGGTGGAACCGGAGGTCTGGATGGAGCCGACGACTGCAGACACAGATGTAAACACCACAGATTAAACATCTGGATCGGAGCTCTGATGGCCTTCAGGAAAACGAGCAGTTACCGTTTGCAAACGTTTCATTCAAAACTGAATGGAAAAGTAAGTGAACCCCTGTGTTCTGACTGAGTTATCAAACAAAAAGGGGAAGCAAAATGAGGAGAACAAAAAAAGAGGACAGGGACGATCACCAAGGGATGGAAAACACAAAGTGATGCCAAACTAATACAAACAGCTGCAGCTTTGATAAAACATATAAAACAATACGGCATTAAAGGATGAAAAGTACTAAAAGAAGGAAGAAAATGATGTGAAACAATCACATAAGGGACACAAAATTACTAAAAGTCAACAGAATCGTGTCAAATAATATCAAAGAGATACATAACTGTCATAAATGTATCATTAAGGGACACAAAATGACCAAAAAAAGGATAGAATAAGACTAAAAACGTCTCTTTCATTTGAGTTTAGCCTGATGTTGTTGCAGCTTGATGCTAGCTCAGATATCAGACACCAGCTCATGGGAGCAGAACGGATCAGCTGACGAAGTTCTGGTCCTCATGACGCAGGAGGCAGAGAGCGAAGGGATTCAAAACCAAAAGAAAGAGTGAAAGATCTGAGCCAATAAAAATACAAGAGGACCTCGAAGTCGCTGAAGCTTTTCTCACATCAGGGTCAAAGCGCCTTCAAATGTTGCTACAAAGCAGCTAGCTGACCGTAGAGTCCTGACACTGAAACGGCCACAGCTCCTTCACTGCAGCTTCACTGCAGCTTCACAGCAGCTTCACTGCGCCTTCACTGCAGCTTCACTGCAGCTTCACAGCAGCTTCACAGCAGCTTCACAGCAGCTTCACTGCAGCTTCACTGCGCCCTCACTGCAGCTTCACAGCAGCTTCACAGCAGCTTCACAGCAGCTTCACAGCAGCTTCACAGCAGCTTCACTGCAGCTTCACTGCGCCTTCACAGCGGCTTCACTGCAGCTTCACAGCGGCTTCACTGCAGCTTCACTGCGGCTTCACTGCGGCTTCACTGCAGCTTCACTGCAGCTTCACTGCGCCTTCACTGCAGCTTCACAGCAGCTTCACTGCAGCTTCACTGCAGCTTCACAGCAGCTTCACAGCGCCCTCACTGCAGCTTCACTGCGCCCTCACTGCAGCTTCACTGCGCCCTCACTGCAGCTTCACTGCGCCCTCACTGCGCCCTCACTGCAGCTTCACTGCGCCCTCACTGCAGCTTCACTGCGCCCTCACTGCAGCTTCACTGCGCCCTCACTGCAGCTTCACTGCGCCCTCACTGCAGCTTCACTGCGCCCTCACAGCAGCTTCACTGCGCCCTCACTGCAGCTTCACTGCGCCCTCACTGCAGCTTCACTGCGCCCTCACTGCAGCTTCACAGGAGCTTCACTGCGCCTTCACTGCAGCTTCACTGCGCCTTCACTGCAGCTTCACAGCAGCTTCACTGTGCCTTCACTGCAGCTTCACTGCGCCTTCACTGCAGCTTCACTGCAGCTTCACTGCGCCTTCACTGCAGCTTCACAGCAGCTTCACTGCGCCTTCACTGCAGCTTCACTGCGCCTTCACTGCAGCTTCACAGCAGCTTCACTGCAGCTTCACTGCAGCTTCACTGCAGCTTCACTGCAGCTTCACTGCGCCCTCACAGCAGCTTCACTGCGCCCTCACAGCAGCTTCACTGCAGCTTCACTGCGCCCTCACTGCAGCTTCACTGCGCCCTCACTGCAGCTTCACTGCGCCCTCACTGCAGCTTCACTGCGCCCTCACTGCAGCTTCACTGCGCCCTCACTGCAGCTTCACTGCGCCCTCACTGCAGCTTCACTGCGCCCTCACTGCAGCTTCACTGCGCCCTCACTGCAGCTTCACTGCGCCCTCACTGCAGCTTCACTGCGCCCTCACTGCAGCTTCACTGCGCCCTCACAGCAGCTTCACTGCGCCCTCACTGCAGCTTCACTGCGCCCTCACAGCAGCTTCACTGCGCCCTCACAGCAGCTTCACTGCACCCTCACTGCAGCTTCACTGCAGCTTCACTGCGCCTTCACTGCAGCTTCACAGCAGCTTCACTGCAGCTTCACTGCAGCTTCACAGCAGCTTCACTGCGCCTTCACTGCGCCTTCACTGCGGCTTCACTGCGGCTTCACTGCAGCTTCACTGCAGCTTCACTGCAGCTTCACTGCGCCTTCACAGCAGCTTCACAGCAGCTTCACTGCAGCTTCACTGCAGCTTCACAGCAGCTTCACAGCAGCTTCACAGCAGCTTCACAGCGCCCTCACTGCGCCCTCACTGCAGCTTCACTGCGCCCTCACTGCAGCTTCACTGCGCCCTCACTGCAGCTTCACTGCGCCCTCACTGCAGCTTCACTGCGCCCTCACTGCAGCTTCACTGCGCCCTCACTGCAGCTTCACTGCGCCCTCACTGCAGCTTCACTGCGCCCTCACTGCAGCTTCACTGCGCCCTCACTGCAGCTTCACTGCGCCCTCACTGCAGCTTCACTGCGCCCTCACTGCGGCTTCACTGCGGCTTCACTGCGGCTTCACTGCAGCTTCACTGCAGCTTCACTGCAGCTTCACTGCGCCTTCACAGCAGCTTCACAGCAGCTTCACTGCAGCTTCACTGCAGCTTCACAGCAGCTTCACAGCAGCTTCACAGCAGCTTCACAGCGCCCTCACTGCGCCCTCACTGCAGCTTCACTGCGCCCTCACTGCAGCTTCACTGCGCCCTCACTGCAGCTTCACTGCGCCCTCACTGCAGCTTCACTGCGCCCTCACTGCAGCTTCACTGCGCCCTCACTGCAGCTTCACTGCGCCCTCACTGCAGCTTCACTGCGCCCTCACTGCAGCTTCACTGCGCCCTCACAGCAGCTTCACTGCGCCCTCACTGCAGCTTCACTGCGCCCTCACTGCAGCTTCACAGCAGCTTCACTGCGCCCTCACAGCAGCTTCACTGCGCCTTCACTGCAGCTTCACTGCGCCTTCACTGCAGCTTCACAGCAGCTTCACTGTGCCTTCACTGCAGCTTCACTGCGCCTTCACTGCGCCTTCACTGCAGCTTCACTGCAGCTTCACTGCGCCTTCACTGCAGCTTCACAGCAGCTTCACAGCAGCTTCACTGCGCCTTCACTGCAGCTTCACTGCGCCTTCACTGCAGCTTCACAGCAGCTTCACTGCAGCTTCACTGCGCCCTCACAGCAGCTTCACTGCGCCCTCACAGCAGCTTCACTGCGCCCTCACAGCAGCTTCACTGCGCCCTCACAGCAGCTTCACTGCGCCCTCACAGCAGCTTCACTGCGCCCTCACAGCAGCTTCACTGCGCCCTCACAGCAGCTTCACTGCGCCTTCACTGCAGCTTCACTGCAGCTTCACTGCGCCTTCACTGCAGCTTCACTGCGCCTTCACTGCAGCTTCACTGCGCCCTCACAGCAGCTTCACTGCGCCCTCACAGCAGCTTCACTGCGCCCTCACAGCAGCTTCACTGCGCCCTCACAGCAGCTTCACAGCAGCTTCACTGCAGCTTCACTGCAGCTTCACTGCAGCTTCACTGCAGCTTCACTGCAGCTTCACTGCGCCCTCACAGCAGCTTCACTGCGCCCTCACAGCAGCTTCACTGCGCCCTCACAGCAGCTTCACTGCGCCCTCACAGCAGCTTCACTGCAGCTTCACTGCACCTTCACACGCATGTTCTTGCTGGTCCAGTCGGTGGTGTACGCTTCAGTGTAGACTTCGAGGATGTGGTAGAGGTCATCGCACTCTGATGGAGGCTCCACATCGCCATTCAAAATGGCCGACGCCCGAATATCTCTGGAGTAAAACCTGCAAAGGAAGCACTCGTTTAAAGACAAGTGACATGTAATTCAGACATGGAGCTGGGGCACTTGTACTTTTCCATACTTGCGGTTGGTTTCCTTGCGTTCTATCAGATAGGATCCCTCCAGAGAAATCCCTGCAAACAAACCTCTGGACCTGCAGTAGGTGAAGACGGCTGCCGGGCTGCGCAGAGCAACGTCAGCCTCCACGTTCCTGACAAACACAAAGAGTTCAGGAGGCAGCTGCAAACTCAAAGAAAAGATGCCAAAAAACCCAGAGAGATGTGCAAGATGGAGGCAAAACACCGGGAAGAGGTGGCGAAACGGCCAGATATAAACCAAACGGCTAAAAACAGACACCAGACAACTGAAGAGATGCAGCAGGAAGAAGCAAAGAGGCTAAAGAAGCTCAAAGCTACGTGGAAATATTCCCCAAATGAGCCCCAGGCTCACTGCTTCACACCGTTTTCAGTAATAATGTGTTTTATTCAGTCATAATTTCTGCACCAACAGGCTGTGAATCCAGAGCAGGACCCTCGGCTCCCCGTCTGCAACACGGACCGACCCCGGCTTAAGTTAGGCCCCGCCCACGGCTTAAGTTAGGCCCCGCCCACGGCTTAAGTTAGGCCCCGCCCACGGCTTAAGTTAGGCCCCGCCCACGGCTTACGTTAGGCCCCGCCCACGGCTTACGTTAGGCCCCGCCCACACATGCGTGCCACAGCCCGTCAAGCTGCCCCGAGACTAAATGGACCTCCTTGCTGGAAGATGAACCCGACAGTCGTAAATGGCAGCTGATGCTGCCTCAGGATCCGTTAGCTTCAGGCATCAAAACACCAACCGTCATTAAACAGCTCGTAAATTTCCAGCAGGCAGAATTAGAGGCAAAGCTGTAATTTACGTGAACTGTAAACATTAGGAGCAATTAACAGGCAGACAGACAGGTAGGGAGGCAGGGAGACAGACAGGCAGACAGACAGGGAGACAGGTAGGCAAGCAGACAGGTAGGGAGGCAGGGAGACAGACAGACAGACAGGCAGGCAGGCAGACAGGCAGGCAGACAGACAGGGAGACAGGTAGGCAAGCAGACAGGTAGGGAGAGAGGCAGGCAGGCAGACGCTCACCTGCCCATCGGTCCCACAGCAGACAGACAGGCAGACAGACAGACAGGTGCTCACCTGCCCATCGGTCCCACAGCGACCGTGCAGTTTCCTCCCAGCGTCAGGTTCCCACCCTTGGTGAACGCCTCGATCGCCCTGCGTTGGTTCAGGATGATCACCAGGTCCGACACCTGGAGACAGCGTGGTGCGTTCAAAGACAGCTCCCAACCTCCGAAACAGTGTTAGCCAATCCCTGATCTGCACTCATTAGGACTTACCTCCACTCCGATCTCAAAGCCTCCGCCCAGACCAGCGATACCAATGGCTGAAGGTGCAGACCAACCTGCCACAGAGTGAAACCCGGTTCAGCTTTCTGGTTCCAGGAGGAAATGCACGCCGACAATTTAAACTGCATAACCTCAGGCTGCCGATAACAGCTGGACTGTTACAAACTATTTTTATCATCAGAATCCACAAGAAAAGAGCCCATAAATTGATCCTGAGGGATCCACAGAGACGATCTGGACCAGAACGCTTAGGTTCTGACATGGATCGGCTGCCATGCTGCAGGTTCTGTGTGCGTTTGAGCCGAAGCTGGACCTCACCGCCCACAGTCCAGCTCAGGATAAAGAGGTTTGTGCCCTTCCAACCCCAACCAGGACAAAAGGAGTAAAGAAGACGGGCCCGAGGGAAGGTTCTGCTCCCCTCGGACCCGCCGTGCACGGAGAAGACGGGCCCGAGGGAAGGTTCTGCTCCCCTCGGACCCGCCGTGCACGGAGAAGACGGGCCCGAGGGAAGGTTCTGCTCCCCTCGGACCCGCCGTGCACGGAGAAGACGGGCCCGAGGGAAGGTTCTGCGCCCCTCGGACCCGCCGTGCACGGAGAAGACGGGCCCGAGGGAAGGTTCTGCTCCCATGGGACCCGCCGTGCACGGAGAAGACGGGCCCGAGGGAAGGTTCTGCTCCCCTCGGACCCGCCGTGCACGGAGGAGACGGGCCCGAGGGAAGGTTCTGCTCCCATCGGACCCGCCGTGCACGGAGGAGACGGGCCCGAGGGAAGGTTCTGCTCCCATCGGACCCGCCGTGCACGGAGAAGACGGGCCCGAGGGAAGGTTCTGCTCCCATTGGACCCGCCGTGCACGGAGAAGACGGGCCCGAGGGAAGGTTCTGCTCCCATCGGACCCGCCGTGCACGGAGAAGACGGGCCCGAGGGAAGGTTCTGCTCCCATCGGACCCGCCGTGCACGGAGAAGACGGGCCCGAGGGAAGGTTCTGCGCCCCTCGGACCCGCCGTGCACGGAGGAGACGGGCCCGAGGGAAGGTTCTGCTCCCCTCGGACCCGCCGTGCACGGAGAAGACGGGCCCGAGGGAAGGTTCTGCTCCCCTCGGGCCCGCCGTGCACGGAGAAGACGGGCCCGAGGGAAGGTTCTGCGCCCCTCGGACCCGCCGTGCACGGAGAAGACGGGCCCGAGGGAAGGTTCTGCGCCCCTCGGACCCGCCGTGCACGGAGAAGACGGGCCCGAGGGAAGGTTCTGCTCCCCTCGGACCCGCCGTGCACGGAGAAGACGGGCCCGAGGGAAGGTTCTGCTCCCCTCGGACCCGCCGTGCACGGAGAAGACGGGCCCGAGGGAAGGTTCTGCTCCCATCGGACCCGCCGTGCACGGAGAAGACGGCCCGAGGGAAGGTTCTGCTCCCATCGGACCCGCCGTGCACGGAGAAGACGGGCCCGAGGGAAGGTTCTGCTCCCCTCGGACCCGCCGTGCACGGAGAAGACGGGCCCGAGGGAAGGTTCTGCTCCCATCGGACCCGCCGTGCACGGAGAAGACGGGCCCGAGGGAAGGTTCTGCTCCCATCGGACCCGCCGTGCACGGAGAAGGCGGGCCCGAGGGAAGGTTCTGCTCCCCTCGGACCCGCCGTGCACGGAGAAGACGGCGGCCTTACGTCGGTCTGCCAGTCTGGCGATGACGACTCCACTTCCTCCTCTGGCTGTGATCATGAAGCCGGCCTTGATGACGGAGATGATGGCGAGACCCTCGGCCTTCGCTATGACATGAGCTGTGAGACACAAAGATGCACGTGCGCACGTTTAGGAGCGCCACACTTCACACGCACCGCTCCAGCAGAAAGACGCCTGTCTGCGTGCCGTTACCAGGGATGAGTTTGTCGGGTCCAAACCTGTTGGTGATCTCGGTGAACTCCCGCAGGATCTTGGCGGCCTTCTTCGCCTCAGACTTCAGGTTGGACGGAATGGGGTTATTCACTGTGAACATGGAAATTACAGAGGTCTTTGAAGGCATCAGCGGCTCATTCACACACCCTGAAAGCTTTCGCCTCGTCAGCAGCTGTGCGTCGGTTTGATTCCAGCTGATCTGCGTCTGTGGCAGAGCGGAAACCCCCGACTGACGCGGTCAGAACAAAGTGCGCCGCAGTTTGGGTTCGTTCTGACTGGGTTCGTGGGCTTCATGCTGCAGGGAAAGCAGAGCTAAATGATGCTGCTTTTCCAGAACCTTTGAGGAGTTTTTAAGATAAAGTCAGAGTGATTCTGTCTGAGTCAGCAGCCAGTCTGCCGACATACCAGCACGCCTCCTGCTGCAGCAGCACATTCCCAACCGCTGAGGCAGCCCGGGCGCCACAGCTCCGTGCTGGCCCCGCCCCCTCTGCGAGGCCCCGCCCCCTGTAGGAGGCCCCGCCCCCGGCTGGAGGCTCTCCTGAAAGCACCGCGCTGGTCACCGTGGTCACGGCGAAGTCTTCAGGCCAGAACTTCTTCCTGCAGAGTACCATCGGTCTGCGGCAGAGCTGTCGGACCCGTTTGACTCAACAGGGATGTTCAAACAGGGTCCGTCAGAACCAGCTCTCCCTCTAACAGGGCCCGTCAGAACCAGCTCTCCCTGTAACAGGGCCCGTCAGAACCAGCTCTCCCTCTAACAGGGTCCGTCAGAACCAGCTCTCCCTCTAACAGGGTCCGTCAGAACCAGCTCTCCCTCTAACAGGGCCCGTCAGAACCAGCTCTCCCTCTAACAGGGTCCGTCAGAACCAGCTCTCCCTCTAACAGGGTCCGTCAGAACCATCTCTCCCTGTAACAGGGCCCGTCAGAACCAGCTCTCCCTCTAACAGGGCCCGTCAGAACCAGCTCTCCCTCTAACAGGGCCCGTCAGAACCATCTCTCCCTGTAACAGAGCCCGTCAGAACCAGCTCTCCCTCTAACAGGGCCCGTCAGAACCAGCTCTCCCTCTAACAGGGCCCGTCAGAACCAGCTCTCCCTCTAACAGGGCCCGTCAGAACCAGCTCTCCCTCTAACAGGGCCCGTCAGAACCAGCTCTCCCTCTAACAGGGCCCGTCAGAACCAGCTCTCCCTCTAACAGGGCCCGTCAGAACCAGCTCTTCCTCTAACAGGGCCCGTCAGAACCAGCTCTCCCTCTAACAGGGTCCGTCAGAACCAGCTCTCCCTCTAACAGGGCCCGTCAGAACCATCTCTCCCTCTAACAGGGCCCGTCAGAACCAGCTCTTCCTCTAACAGGGCCCGTCAGAACCAGCTCTCCCTCTAACAGGGTCCGTCAGAACCAGCTCTCCCTCTAACAGGGCCCGTCAGAACCATCTCTCCCTCTAACAGGGCCCGTCAGAACCAGCTCTCCCTCTAACAGGGCCCGTCAGAACCAGCTCTCCCTCTAACAGGGCCCGTCAGAACCAGCTCTCCCTCTAACAGGGTCCGTCAGAAGCAGCTCTCCCTGTAACAGGGCCCCTCAGGCCCGGCTCTCCCTCCAACAGGGCCCGTCAGAACCAGCTCTCCCTCTAACAGGGTCCGTCAGAACCAGCTCTCCCTCTAACAGAGCCCGTCAGAACCAGCTCTCCCTCTAACAGGGCCCGTGGGCCCGTCAGGAGACTTGTTGGTACCGGAGGCCTTTTGAGACGCTGCTTTTATATAAAAATGAGGTTTTATTACCTCAAAGGCTGAGGTTGTGTTGTTCTTTAGTCCCATAACGGTTCTGTTGGACTCTCAGAGTCACCAGTGACTGTCTGATAGTTACAGAAGGCTGAAGCTGTTCAAATCATTTCAGCTTCATTACAGGAAGTCCTTTTGGTGTTTGTGGAGGTTCGAAACACAAATAAAGACTTCCTGTTGGTCTTTGAGCCTTTAGTGTTCGGTTTTATCATTTCAGAGCTTCAAAGACTTTGGATCAGAGCTGTGACTCGCTCATTAGCTCATGAAGCCACTTTAATTACATCCAATTTATTCCAATCACAACATACTTAATCCAGCAGTTTGGCGGCAGTGCATCTGGGTTACCATGACAACGTCTTCAAATGTTAGCCCGGGCCAGTTTCCCGCCAAACGACCGATTAATGAACTGCAGCTCGAAGCTCAATCAGAGCAAAGAACAGCTAATAAGAGTTCATTAATATGCCGGAGCGTCGTCATGGCGACAGCTATGCACAAACCATCATGGCGTTGTTCAAATGTTCTTTTTTTAAGCAAAAATAATCTAGTTCTATGAGCAGAACTCCTCAAAGTCCTAAAAAAGCAGGTGAAACCCATCAGAACAACCAGCTAAACCCGTCGGAACCGCAGTATTCCCGCTGCAAACGCGGCGCGTGCTCCTCCTTCACGCGTTTATCTGGTTGCTTCTGCACGCGCGCACACGCACAAAGTAAACTCGGAGGAGACTGCGTCATCTTTTATAAACAAAAGGAAGAAAACCCCCAAAAGTTCTGATGCAGAAATATTCAAAAATCAAACCAAAACATCTGAAAGATTTCCCTGATACGAACGGGTTCACGTGAACGTTTCACTGAGCCCAGGTGCAGCACCAGGTGGAGCCCAGGTGGAGCCCAGGTGGAGCCCAGGTGCAGCACCAGGTGGAGCCCAGGTGCAGCACCAGGTGGAGCCCAGGTGGAGCCCAGCTGGAGCACCAGGTGCAGCACCAGGTGGAGCACCAGGTGGAGCCCAGGTGCAGCACCAGGTGCAGCACCAGGTGGAGCCCAGGTGGAGCCCAGCTGGAGCAGCAGGTGGAGCCCAGGTGGAGCCCAGCTGGAGCACCAGGTGGAGCACCAGGTGGAGCCCAGCTGGAGCACCAGGTGGAGCCCAGGTGGAGCCCAGCTGGAGCACCAGGTGCAGCCCAGGTGCAGCACCAGGTGGAGCACCAGGTGGAGCCCAGGTGCAGCACCAGGTGGAGCCCAGCTGGAGCCCAGGTCGAGCAGCAGGTGGAGCCCAGGTGGAGCCCAGTTGGAGCACCAGGCTGAATGTCACCCAGGAAATGAGACAAACTAAGTCTGCTTTAACTCGCGCGGCTGGAGGCTCGTGGAACAAATCGAACCGGAACACGAACCGGAAACAGCAGCACAGACAGAAGTTAAAAACTTTCTTTCAGCTTTAACTTACTTTTCCTTCTTTCTCTCCTTTCTCTGCTTGTTTACCTGCCGACGAGCTGAACTGCGCGAGGCTCTCTTCTCCTCTTTTCACTTCCGCCTCACCTGACTGCTGCAACCGGAAACCAATCAGCGGAGGCGCCTGGACAGGTGCGGGTGAGCGCCACCTGAGAAGGTGTCGACAGCGTGTTGCCAAGGAGACAGGCGCCACGCGGAGAAGCGCACATCAAGGGGCGTTGTCTCTGTCAGATGGGCGCGTTCCCGCATGTGTCCAAGGCTTCGCTGGGCGCGTTCCCGTTGAGGTTGACGTCATTTTTACCCTGAGTTCAGTCTGTCAGGCACACCTATAAGAACGTGGGATACTCACGCATTTCTGAAGCTAAAACGGACAATATAACAGAAAACGACTCCTGCAATATGTTAAAAATAGATAAAAATGTTAAACCTCTTAATGAAAAACAGTTTCCATAAAAATAATTCATATATATGCTGAGGTAAATATCTGAGATATATCAGCATAATGAATGTTCTTTGAAATATTCAAAGTACTTTGGTATCAAACTTAAATCCCACACCTGTAAACATGAGAATAAGTGTGCACGAGTGATTTAAATGCAGATTTACTCTGATGATCTTCATCATCAGTGTTTTTCTTTCGTTCTCCTCTTCCTCACTCTTTAAAGTCTTTTTCCACAATCGCTGCTCTTTAAATAGCCTGCTGGATAAACATGACTGACTGCAGCCATCAGTCTCCCTAATGTGTTTCCACTGTGCGCGTGCACGTGCGCGTGCGAGGCCGCCCAGACGCCAGAAACCAGGACTGACTCCGACTCTTCCAGTTCAACTCATTGTTGACATCCTGAAGTCCTCATTCTCGTGTTTTATTCCATGTTTTCCGGCTCAAACGTCTCTGTTGAGTCATCTTTCAGTTCTTCCAGCAGCTTATTCTATTCCTCTTACCTCAGAGCCAAGTCCTCTGATGCTACAAACTGTTCATTTTGCTTTTTTTTCTTAATGCCACGTGTCTTTATTTCTAATTTATTTCACTCTTTTGTCACAGTTTTGGTTATTTAACACCTGTGCTCAGCTTTTTTTTACTAATTATGACTCATTTTAACTGTCTGGTGCCACTTTTTGATCACTTGGTGTCTGTTTGCCTTGGTTTTTGTATCTGTGAAGCAGTTTTGTGAAACACTTAACTGTTAACTGTGTGTATTTTTGGCCATTCTGCATTTCCTGATCCCTATTTGATCATTTTAGCTCATTTTGTGCAACGTGTGTCTCAGTCTGGTCCTTCAGCATCACTTCCTGTTCATCTGTTTGTGGCCAGTTTTATAATTCTGTCTAATTTTAGCCATTTTTGTCTCTGTCATCTTACATTTATGTTGTGTTTTAAATCTCTTTGTGGTCATTTGTGACCTGACTTATTTTGTTTTGCGTCGGCCATTTTTGGTCTTCTTTTGGTTTACTTTGTATCTCCTTAACATGAACTTTTCTTTCATTATTTTTGGCTCATTTTTGTACCATGTTGATAACTTTTTATGGTTATTTCTACTCCTCCTGAGACATTTCTGTCTGTTATTTTGCAGAGTGTCTCTGCATACTTTGTGCTACTTTTAGGCACTTTTTAGCATCTTTTCATGGCCTTGTGCCCCCCCCCCCCCCCCCCCCCTGGCCTGTCTGACATGGTCTGAGAAGGAGAAGACAGAAATGCGAGGAACGTTTCACAGCAGCTGGAAACACCCTCAGGTGTCTGACTGAGCAAATCAGGACACAACTGTAACAATTAGTGACCGACTGTTAACGAACCCGTCTCACACGCACAGAAACCACCTGCTTGCCGGGCCACGCCCCCAAGCTGTCAATCAAACCTCCCCTCCCAGGTATGCGAGCAGCTCGGTTGTGTGCGTGAGCCACAATAAGCACAGGAATGTGTTTATTTAAAGGAGCTACTTGTGGAAGTGTGTGTGTGTATAGACAGTAGCAGACCTGAGGTAAAGGTGCAATTCATCACAGGTTAGTCATTACCTGCCACAGGTGTTAGTCACCTCCGCGCTCTGCTCCTCCTGTTGTTTATGCTCATTAACTTCACCCTCAGTGACCTCACAGCACTTATGTTTGGTGGAATTGTGTAACTATAAATACACAACAAGGCGACGCCCAAAAGCAGAGGCAGCAGAATCCCCGAGAAAGATTCAGATTTGGCCAAAGACTAAAAATAGGTGTCGATGAAGAGGAAATAAAACCTGGATCGTTGTGTGGAAAACGGGTGAAAGGGGAGCAGCGCCGTGCACAGTCATGTGGGCTGTGGGCATTTATATCACGTGAAAACAGAGCAGTTTGATTCCCAAACTCCCGCTGAACTCTGCTGCAGTCATCTGGAGATCAGCTGCCTCCGTCTGAGCAGCAGAAACCTCTTCCCTGGATCCCCTGAAACCTGGAAGAAAACAGGGCTGCGGACACTGGGAGCAGATGACGACGAGAAAGCAGCCTTTTTAGCCAAATTAACAAAGCAACATCGCCTGCAGAACAAAGAAAATACTCTGTTCTTTGTGCTCGTGATTACAAACAAGCTGAGATTATGCAGATGCAAGTTATGCATCTGTCTCAGAAACGATGTCACACAGCCAGAAACGGGGCGATAAAAAGGCATCTGGTGCATTTTCCTCCTCGATCAGTCACACAGGTCAGAGTACGTGTAAAAACGTCTCACTTTACGACCAAAAATATGCAAAATTATCACAAAAAACAACACTAAAACATTTACAAATGATGTAAAACCACCATAAAAAGACCATCATTCCCACAAACTGATGTAAAATAACAAAACAAGCACAAAGCAGCGTCTATAAACCCCAAAATGACCACAAACAAATGTAAAACTGCCACAAAAAAACACAGATAGATGGAAACCCACATGACGGGTCTGAAATCATACAAAACAACCACTCGGAGATGACAAAGTGTCATTAAACAATAACTAAATGACAGAGGTTACAAAAGCTGAGGAAAATGATGAAATTCTGAAAAACAGACACAATATAACAAAGAACAACGACAAAACAAGTCAGACGACCACAAAGGGACAGAAAACGATGACAGTTAAACAGCAAATCATTATGAAATGGAATAAAACTGAACTGCTCATCACTAAATGAAGACATTTAAAGTCCTGAAGGTCGACATCATGAACTCAACAGAGTCCGTGTGGAACCCTCCGTCCCTCATCTGGGGAACCCCTGAACATGAATGTGTGGCGCCCCCTGCAGAGCCTCCACATATATCATGTTTATCAGATGATTTCATGGCTCTCAGACAGACTTTACCTCCTGGAACTGCTGCAGAGCCGAAGAAGCCGACTGATCCTGACCGAGAGCCTGCAGTCCAGCCGGTCTCGGTTCAGGTTCTGGATCAGCGCCGACTTTCAGCTTCCATGTGAACCTGAAAGGAAACCTGCAGGAGCAGAGAGCGGCTGACTGCATCGGCGTGGTGAGATGAATGTAAGCTGTTGCCAAAACCGCAGCAGAGCTGGTTAGACTGCAAGGAAACACACACACGCACACTTCTGACAGTTTGCCTAATTACTAAAAAATGACTGTGAGCAACACTTTGTGCACACCGAGCCAAAGACTCACAGACAGACAGATCATTACCCTGTCAAAGGAATTGCACCTCGTCTATTATTACTCAAGTTGAATGTTATTACTTGAAACAGTTGCCATGGCAGCACCGTGATTAAGTAAATGCGGCTGCTATAACGTTAATGTCACCTTTTTATATCAGTGAATAAACAAACAGTGAAAGGAGTTGTTCAAACTCTCCGTAAACCTGCAAAGAAACGAGTCTGGATGAAGTCGTCCTCACGATGCAGAGCAACCCCTGCAGGTGGAGGTGTCCGTCTGTGTGAAGGTGAAGGTTGGTTCTGGGAGGAAATACCTTAAAACCTTAAAGCTGAAACTGTGCTGCAGCCAAAGTCAACACAGCAGCAATGCGGTTTACCCTGTCGGAGACAAACGGCTCCTCCTGCAGCAGCGAGGATCAACCGCAGCCGACTCTGCGTCACCGTCAGGCTCAAACAGATCCGTGAACGTACCGCCGGCCCAGGAACCGCCAGAGAGGGGGTCCTGGGGTCCAACAACTTCACAAAAGGTGACACAAAGCAATGCAGATACTCCTAAAAGGCCCACAAGGACCAGAACTGGGTCACATCAAGAGGCCTCAAACCAACAAAGTACTCACAAGGTGAGACAAAAGAGGAAAAACTACGAAAAAAAACACACAAAGCAGCGTGAAACAAGCAGCAACAAAGAGAAGTATCATAAAATCCCTGTGAAGCTTTAAAAAGCTGCACTACAACAGCAAATGACTTCAAAATGACTCACAGGAAAATACCACAAGCTGATATAAAACAGAAAACAGTTCAGCTACCTAAACTGATGGTAAAAAAGCTTAAAACCACTACAGTCCAATGTCCAAATAACGTCCATTAACTGATGTAAAATGACCGAATCATCTAAAAACCAACAATACAATGTTAGAAGTGATGGAGGAAAGATGCAACGTGACACAAAACACCCTCAGAAACTAACAAACAACCACAAAGAGGCAGAAAAAAACTAAATATGATGTTCAATGACAACAAAGTGTCGTTAAAACATAAATATTAAATCCTGTAAAACTGTTTAAAACTATTTCACAACAACCGAGAGACCCAAATAACCACAAAAAAACAGCCTTAAGTGATGTAAAACAGCCAGAGAGGCGTGAAACAACAACTTAGAGCCTTAAAATGATCAAAAAGAGATTAAATATGGTCTCAGAATGACGATGAAAGTGGCCCAAACTGAAATATAATGGCCACATGTGGACTGAACAAGAACTGATGGAGCAGGTCCAGCTTCCACAGCCAGAATCTCACGTCAACACAACTCAAAGAGTAAAGAATTCAATTATAAACCCGTTTGTCACTCAGCTCGCCGCTCCCAACGCCCGCTGTGCCATTTAAACAGGAAGGAACTCCATCACAGGGAAACCCTGCAGCATCCGGTTCAGATTAAAAGGTCCCAGGTTGCACAAAAAGTATATCAAATATGCTTTTATTCCTCTTTCAGTATGTACATATTGCACACAGGGCGGCAGCTTCAACAATATAAATATACTGGATTATCTTTGTAATTATCAGCTGTTATAATGCATCATTAAACACCTTCAGCATGTTTGGCATCGGCTGATTTCCTCCTCCGGCTCTGAAGGGAACGTAAAGGTATGTGAGGGTCCATCGTCCACAAAAACAAAAGAAGAAGTCACTGAAAAAGATGCTCTGGGTTTGGTTCTGGAGCAGCAATCCACCTCCAGGCAGCTCCTTTAGACTGGATCACCCCTGAAAGCTGGGTTTTCCCATCGCTGCGGGGTCCAGTGCACAGGAAGCTGCGGCACCAGCAGGAGATCACACGGGTCGTCAAAGATCTCCCACCTTGGTGAAGGACTCACTGAGTCCAGGTGAGTCAGGAAAAGGCACGAGTCTTTAAAGGAGGTCAGCTGGACACACATCCTTCCAAATATACAACCACAAACTGGACAAAGGTGGGCTGGCGTGGACATTTAAGGGATTCCTGCGGTTCCTTTAGCATTTCTTTAGCTGCAGACAGTACATTTAACGCTTGTCTCACCAGCTTAATTTCATTTGTTCATTTTCAGACAGCAACACATTCAAAAGAAAACGTTTTAAGGCTATTAATGAGGTAAAATAATGAGGAATATTTCTGATGAGTTGTTTGTTGCAGATGAAATAAACAGTTTTGGTGATTAAAGACTGGAAGGGATCTGCATATTTCTGCCTCTACAGAGCAGAATATCATTAAAGCATTCAGGGAACCTGGAGGAGTTTCAGTGTAAAGGACGAGGGAGCAAGCCTAAGCTGGACCCCGTGACCTCTGACCCCTCAGACGCTGCATCAAGAACCGTCATTCATCAGCAGCTGATAGAAGCACATGGACAAGGGATTACTGTGGAAACCTTTGTCCAGCACCACAATACAGAGTTCCATTCACAAGCTTTACTGTGCAGGAAAGAAGCCTGATGTTAACCTCGTCCACTTCTCTGGGCTCGGAGGCGTCTGGGATGGACCGTCACACGGTGGAAACGTGTGCTGTGGTCAGACCCATCAGTATTCCACATCTTTGGTGGAAGAAATGGAGCAAAGAGCAAAAGCAGCATCCAGCCTGCTGTCAGCAACCAGTCCCTGCAGCCAGGCTCTGTGATGGTATGGGGTTGGATCAGGGGGCAAAGCTCATTTCCACTTCTGTGACGGCAGCATTAATGCAGAAAAGCTCACTGATTTTACAGCAACATATGCTGCCTTCAAGGCCACATCTTTTCCTGGGACGTCCCAGCATTGTTCAAGCAGACCATGGAAAACCACATTCTGCCACAGTCCAAAGGCCTGGCTGAGGAAGAAGAGGTACGGGTGCTGGACTGGTGCTGGACTGGTGCTGGTACTGGTACTGGTACTGGTGCTGGTTCTGGACTGGTACTGGTACTGGTGCTGGACTGGTGCTGGACTGGTACTGGTACTGGTACTGGTACTGGTGTACTGGTGCTGGTGCTGGACTGGTACTGGTACTGGTGTACTGGTGCTGGTACTGCAGTCCTGACCTGTTCCCAACAGAAAATGTTGGGGAACTTGGAACTGATGACGATCCTGTGTGTTGCAAATCTTCAGCTGCATCAGCAGGAAGGACGGGACAGAATAACACTTCATTCCAAGTCTTCACCACTTAAAATCCTCCAAGTCAGAATGTTTTAAATGTTAAAGAAGAAATTACAACATTACAAAGTGACAAAAACACTTTTGGGAATGTGTTGCAGGCCTGAAACTCAGAAATGGATGAATATGAACAAACGAAGCAAAGCTGATGAGACAAAACACCAAATATCTTTACTGTCTCCAATTAAATGAAATATATCCTCCAGACTGAGTTAAAATGTTGGCTGTTGGAGATAAACTGTTGAATTGTTGCAGTCGAGTTTCTGTTTGCTGGAGAACTTCTGTTGCTGCTGCTGGTCTGAGGCGATTAAACGTGTTTGGGGCGCCTCTCCTCGCCATGCTGTCAGCGAGGTGCGTCCGCCAGGCGTCTGCGAACAGAAACAGAACAGTTCTTATTCAGGAGGGTCGGGCGGCTCCAGAAAGGTGCCGCAGAGAGGGAAACAGGTCACAGGAAGCTAAACACCAAAGCAAAAACAGCCGATCAGGAGAGAGCAAGATAGGTTAAAGAATCCATGAACCGTCGCTTCTATGTCCGGGGAATCGGTGAGACTTTATGAATGAGCACTCTGGCTGCACATTTCACTTCTTCCCTGGTTCTGTAACCGCTGGTTCTGTAACCGCTGGTTCTGTAACAGCTGGTTCTGTAACAGCTGGTTCCTTAACAGCTGGATCCGTAACCGCTGGTTCTGTAACAGCTGGTTCTGTAACAGCTGGTTCTGTAACCGCTGGTTCCTTAACAGCTGGATCCGTAACCGCTGGTTCTGTAACAGCTGGTTCTGTAACCGCTGGTTCTGTAACCGCTGGTTCTGTAACAGCTGGTTCCTTAACAGCTGGATCCGTAACCGCTGGTTCTGTAACAGTTGGTTCTGTAACAGCTGGTTCTGTAACCGCTGGTTCTGTAACAGCTGGTTCTGTAACAGCTGGTTCTGTAACCGCTGGTTCCTTAACAGCTGGATCCGTAACCGCTGGTTCTGTAACAGTTGGTTCTGTAACCGCTGGTTCTGTAACCGCTGGTTCCTTAACAGCTGGATCCGTAACCGCTGGTTCTGTAACAGTTGGTTCTGTAACAGCTGGTTCTGTAACCGCTGGTTCTGTAACAGCTGGTTCCGTAACCGCTGGTTCTGTAACAGTTGGTTCTGTAACAGCTGGTTCTGTAACCGCTGGTTCTGTAACAGCTGGTTCTGTAACAGCTGGTTCTGTAACCGCTGGTTCCTTAACAGCTGGATCCGTAACTGCTGGTTCTGTAACAGTTGGTTCTGTAACCGCTGGTTCTGTAACCGCTGGTTCTGTAACAGCTGGTTCTGTAACCGCTGGTTCCTTAACAGCTGGATCCGTAACCGCTGGTTCTGTAACAGTTGGTTCTGTAACCGCTGGTTCTGTAACCTGCTGGTTCTGTAACCTGCTGGTTCTGTAACCTGCTGGTTCTGTAACAGCTGGTTCTGTAACCTGCTGGTTCTGTAATAGCTGGTTCCTTAACAGCTGGATCCGTAACCGCTGGTTCTGTAACAGTTGGTTCTGTAACCGCTGGTTCTGTAACCTGCTGGCTCTGTAACAGCTGGTTCTGTAACCGCTGGTTCTGTAACCTGCTGGTTCTGTAACCGCTGGTTCTGTAACCGCTGGTTCTGTAACCTGCTGGTTCTGTAATAGCTGGTTCCTTAACAGCTGGATCCGTAACCGCTGGTTCTGTAACAGTTGGTTCTGTAATAGCTGGTTCTGTAACCGCTGGTTCTGTAACAGCTGGTTCTGTAACCGCTGGTTCTGTAACCTGCTGGTTCTGTAACCACTGGTTCCTTAACAGCTGGTTCTGTAACCGCTGGTTCTGTAACAGCTGGTTCTGTAACCGCTGGTTCTGTAACCGCTGGTTTTGTAACAGCTGGTTCTGTAACAGCTGGATCCGTAACCGCTGGTTCCGTAACAGCTGGTTCCTTAACAGCTGGTTCTGTAACCGCTGGTTCTGTAATAGCTGGTTCTGTAACCGCTGGTTCTGTAACCGCTGGTTCTGTAACAGCTGGTTCCTTAACAGCTGGTTCTGTAACCGCTGGTTCTGTAACAGCTGGTTCTGTAACAGCTGGTTCTGTAACCGCTGGTTCCTTAACAGCTGGATCCGTAACCGCTGGTTCTGTAACCGCTGGTTCTGTAACCGCTGGTTCTGTAACAGCTGGTTCTGTAACCGCTGGTTCCTTAACAGCTGGATCCGTAACCGCTGGTTCTGTAACAGTTGGTTCTGTAACTGCTGGTTCTGTAACATGCTGGTTCTGTAACCTGCTGGTTCTGTAACAGCTGGTTCTGTAACCTGCTGGTTCTGTAATAGCTGGTTCCTTAACAGCTGGATCCGTAACCGCTGGTTCTGTAACAGTTGGTTCTGTAACCGCTGGTTCTGTAACCTGCTGGTTCTGTAACCGCTGGTTCCTTAACAGCTGGTTCTGTAACCGCTGGTTCTGTAACAGCTGGTTCTGTAACCGCTGGTTCTGTAACCGCTGGTTCTGTAACAGCTGGTTCTGTAACAGCTGGATCCGTAACCGCTGGTTCCGTAACAGCTGGTTCCTTAACAGCTGGTTCCTTAACAGCTGGTTCTGTAACCGCTGGTTCTGTAATAGCTGGTTCTGTAACAGCTGGTTCTGTAACCGCTGGTTCTGTAACCTGCTGGTTCTGTAACCTGCTGGTTCTGTAACAGCTGGTTCCGTAACCGCTGGTTCCTTAACAGCTGGTTCTGTAACAGCTGGTTCTGTAACAGCTGGTTCTGTAACAGCTGGTTCATTAACAGCTGGTTCTGTAACAGCTGGTTCTGTAACAGCTGGTTCCGTAACAGCTGGTTCTGTAAATGCTGGTTCTGTAACAGCTGGTTCTGTAACAGCTGGTTCTGTAACCGCTGGTTCCTTAACAGCTGGTTCTGTAAATGCTGGTTCTGTAACAGCTGGTTCTGTAACAGCTGGTTCTGTAACAGCTGGTTCTGTAACCGCTGGTTCCTTAACAGCTGGTTCCGTAACAGCTGGTTCTGTAAATGCTGGTTCTGTAACGGCTGGTTCTGTAACCGCTGGTTCTGTAACCGCTGGTTCCTTAACAGCTGGTTCTGTAAATGCTGGTTCTGTGTGGACCCAACCCGGAAGGAGTCAGTGAAAGGCCGTGTTGTGATCAACTTAAGAATGCAAACAGGAAGGAAACAGCTGGAAGGAAACAGCTGATGGGTTTCAGGGGTCAAACAAGCTTAAACAAGGTCTCATACAAGCTCTTAATATTGGAAAAATCCAACAGGATGTTCTGCAGGTTCCTTTGGTTCTTTCCCCTCGTTTTACACAGAAACCGGATGTTCTGCAGGTTTTAAGGTTCTTTCCCCTCGTTTTTCACAGAAACCGGATGTTCTGCAGGTTCCTTTGGTTCTTTCCCCTCGTTTTTCACAGAAACCGGATGTTCTGCAGGTTCCTTTGGTTCTTTCCCCTCGTTTTTCACAGAAAGCGGATGTTCTGCAGGTTTTATGGTTCTTTCCCCTCGTTTTACACAGAAACCGGATGTTCTGCAGGTTTTATGGTTCTTTCCCCTCGTTTTACACAGAAACCGGACGTTCTGCAGGTTCCTTTGGTTCTTTCCCCCCGTTTTACACAGAAACCGGATGTTCTGCAGGTTTCTTTGGTTCTTTCCCCTCATTTTACACAGAAAGTGGATGTTCTGCAGGTTCCTTTGGTTCTTTCCCCTCGTTTTACACAGAAAGCGGATGTTCTGCAGGTTTTATGGTTCTTTCCCCTCGTTTTACACAGAAACCGGATGTTCTGCAGGTTTTATGGTTCTTTCCCCTCGTTTTACACAGAAACCGGATGTTCTGCAGGTTTTAAGGTTCTTTCCCCTCGTTTTACACAGAAACCGGATGTTTTGCAGGTTCCTTTGGTTCTTTCCCCTCGTTTTACACAGAAACCGGATGTTCTGCAGGTTCCTTTGGTTCTTTCCCCTCGTTTTACACAGAAACCGGATGTTCTGCAGGTTCCTTTGGTTCTTTCCCCTCGTTTTACACAGAAACCGGATGTTTTGCAGGTTCCTTTGGCTCTTTCCCCTCGTTTTACACAGAAACCGGATGTTCTGCAGGTTCCTTTGGTTCTTTCCCCTCGTTTTACACAGAAACCGGATGTTCTGCAGGTTCCTTTGGTTCTTTCCCCTCGTTTTACACAGAAACCGGACGTTCTGCAGGTTCCTTTGGTTCTTTCCCCTCGTTTTACACAGAAAGCGGATGTTCTGCAGGTTCCTTTGGTTCTTTCCCCTCGTTTTACACAGAAACCGGATGTTCTGCAGGTTTTATGGTTCTTTCCCCTCGTTTTACACAGAAACCGGATGTTCTGCAGGTTCCTTTGGTTCTTTCCCCTCGTTTTTCACAGAAACCGGATGTTCTGCAGGTTTTATGGTTCTTTCCCCTCGTTTTACACAGAAACCGGATGTTCTGCAGGTTTTATGGTTCTTTCCCCTCGTTTTACACAGAAACCGGATGTTCTGCAGGTTTTATGATTCTTTCCCCTCGTTTTACACAGAAACCGGACGTTCTGCAGGTTCCTTTGGTTCTTTCCCCCCGTTTTACACAGAAACCGGACGTTCTGCAGGTTCCTTTGGTTCTTTCCCCCCGTTTTACACAGAAACCGGATGTTCTGAAGGTTTTATGGTTCTTTCCCCTCGTTTTACACAGAAACCGGACGTTCTGCAGGTTTCTTTGGTTCTTTCCCCTCATTTTACACAGAAAGCGGATGTTCTGCAGGTTTTTTGGCTCTTTCCCCTCGTTTTACACAGAAAGCGGATGTTCTGCAGGTTTTTTGGCTCTTTCCCCTCGTTTTACACAGAAAGCGGACGTTCTGCAGGTTCCTTTGGTTCTTTCCCCCCGTTTTACACAGAAACCGGACGTTTTGCAGGTTCCTTTGGTTCTGTTGGACTTGTTTTACTTTGCTCAGGTCTGAAGTATCTCACTGAAATCCACAGAAATGCTGAGCTCTGGTTGAACTGGTCACATGTTCAAACCCAGACACACGCAGTCAGCTTTGTTTGAAGGCGGCGCTGCTTATAAGCGTAACAGAGTGCACATTGTGTACGTTCTTCTGTGGTCTTGTGGTATCGTTGCTCGCCGGCAGCACTGCTCTGCGCTCTGAGACATGTCGGATGAAGCTGTTAACCCCGTGTTTGGGCTGCAGCTGGTGACTTTCTTCACCTTGTCGCGGTGCCTAAAGCTAATAAAGTTACTGTTTGGTGTTATTTCACCAGATGGATGTAGTTTAGGTTCTAACCGGCCCGAGTGTGCCCTGCTTCTGGGTTTCAGGGTGAGATAAGCCTGGACATCGTTCCTTATTGTTCTGCTCTTTCTGCACCAGTGCTCCCGCTCAGTCTTACCGTCTCAGGGTCCGTTTATCTCTCAGCACAGCGAGGGCTCTTGGCCAGTTGAGTCAGCAGACGAGCACATCTTTTATAATCTGCAAAAATAAAAAACAAAGCATATTTATGTGTGGCTAAAAATCAGGCACAGAACCGATTTCTAAAAGCGGAAATGACCCGCAGCTGAAACATCACGAGGACCAGGACGTGCTTAGCCTAGCATAGCATTAGGGCAGGAAGCAGGGGCATTAGGACCCAAACCCAAGAGACTTTTACACCCAATCATTGGTTATTCCTGTGAAAAACCAATCATCGCTGCATCCATTCCATCTCATTCTAAATGTGATTTCCTTTTATCATGGTTACAATTCAATTTAATTGAATTAATTACAGAAGAAATCTCTGTTTTACATGGTTAACATCAGTGTTCGTACCTCAAAAAGTTAAAAGGAGCACATTCACGAGGGCGTTTCTACATTTCCTGAACCTCTGACCGAACGAGGCAGTTTTTAACTGACTGATATGCAGAGAACACAGCTCTTTGCACAGTGTTGAATGACGTTCTTATCGACAGTCAATGTGTCACGCTGGATTGTGCCTGCAGCCAGCATGTGTGCGCTTAATCACAGGCACGAATACTGTAAATATCCCATAATGCAACTGGGGACTGGATAGTTTAGTGGTATGATTCCCACCTTTCATGTGGTTCAAATCCTCTGTATGAAAGGTATTGTCTCCAGTCGGGGTCCTTAGGCAAGACCCCCTTACCCTACCTGTAAGTCGCTTTGGATAAAAGCGTCTGCTAAATGCATAAACATAACTAGCCCAGTTCCACAGGTGTAGCTCTAAACATGGGCAGGACTGCGTCCCAGAGCAGGCGGCACAACGGAAACTGTCAAAAAGTGGCGTCCCAAAGCCAAAGGAACCTTCAAAATGCAGCTCCAAAGAGACAAAAAAGTGACGCCTGCCAGCTGAATCTGAAGCATTTAACAGAGGATGTAAGCTGTGCACTAACAGGATCTTTGATTTTTATTGTGTTGAAAGTTAATTAAAGAGATAAATGCAGAGATGTGCATCCATCTGCTCAGATACCGGCGGTGCCCATGTTCCAGCATTACGCAACAGAAGAAGAAGAATAATTCAGATAACCTCATAAAAAGTGGGAAATAAATGCAAACCAGTTCGTTTTGGGACAATGAACATTAGTATTAGTTCAGTTTTATCTGTAAGAACCAGTTCCTGTGAAGTATGAACAAATGATAAAATCTGATTAAAACAGGAAAAAACAGGATTTTAAGTTTACATCTAAAGAGGCCAGATTGTGCTTATTCACAAGTTCAAAACATTTTGCCGGCCCATTAAAGCAGATTTACAGGCTGTAATAAATGCCACAAGGCAGGCATTGTGTGCATGTGTCACATGGTGACAGAAAGAAAAGTTTGACCAAACATGAAGCATTTCAGGCCGTTGGTGAACTTCTATGGTGCAGAGGACCTCCCTTTGAAGCAGGACTCCGGTGCTCGAGGGCCGCTGCCTGCAGCTTCTGGACGTTTCCCTGCTTTTACACACCGATTCAGATTAACCGGATCTCTTCAAAAGATTGTTAAGTTCTGCTGAAACCAGCGAGTGAGGCATGGATCTGAATCAGGGAAACCTGCAGGACAGCGGCCCTGCTTTAAAGGATACTGTGGATCTGTTGCACGCTCAGAAAGCTATAACACACTGTGAGTCTCTCCCATTTCCTTCAAAGAACAGAAACATCGATATATTTCGTATTCTCATGTTCCTCGGAAGGCTGTTGCAGTTTTAAAGGAGCATCACCCCAAAAAAGGCTGTAAATACGTTACTTTAACTACTACTAACAGCACAAACTGAAACGTTCAAAGCCCCAAATGAAAGCCCCGAGTTTCTTATGATTAACAGAAGTTAAAAACATCAGCTTCCGTTTGCAACTCGCAGACAACGAAAACCTTTCAGAGCACTGAGCTGTAAGCGTGTAAGTCCAGGGTTTGGCTTTAAACCGTTTTGTTCCAGCACAGTTTCACTGTTCACACATTATTTACACGGTACATTAAGTCCATTCAGTGAATGCACAATGACACCTACACCCTGTGGTAGAGTGAAGAAAGCTCGACTTGTGTAAACACTTTCCCACCTCCCTGTCTGACAAGCATCAGCCAATAAACTGTCAGCTTTATGTAAACAACCACCGGACAAGTTTGAACCCTCCCAGCTCCTGTAACTTCCACCTTTGACAGAAAAAAGCATAAAAATGCACCAACTTGTCTCTATTTTTGGTGTTTTCACCATGTGAATAACACATTTCCCAGATCCTCATCCTAACTCTGACAAAACTAAGTCCTCACCCTAAAAAAATCCATTTTAACTTGTGAAGCCCACCATTTGACCCCACAAGTATAGTGAACTCCCAGTTTTTGGACCCCACAAGCATTGGTAAAGCACACACACACTTGTGTTTGTGTATTTGTGGGGACCCTGGCTGATAAAGCGCATTGCTGGGAGACAAACTTTAAGCATCACGTTGATTTAATCTTATTGTTGCAGACAACACTGAAACAGTGTCATTTAATCTGGAATCAAAGCAGAAACTGGACTTAACTGTGACCGGTGCGTGTCCCGTTTAAAGGCATTTAAGGCATATTTAAATGCCTTAAATATGCCACTCCATCACCGACATGTTGTTCCACGAAACCTCAGAAGCTTTGCTGAGGTTTAATACTGAAGAGGTTTAGATTAGATCTGCCGAATGTCGTGTTAATGTAATTAAATCTTTCAGGTTTTCGTTAAAATACAGACATGAATAACTTAATTTCAGATGGCTGCCGTCCTTTCTGGCTTCAGTCATTTCTCAGGTTTTGAAGCCCGTTTAATTCCGTCTGTGTGAGAGTCATCCTCTGTGCTCATAAAACTTGAACATTTCCATCATTCCTGATGAGTGCGTCATGTTTCACGTGCTTCTGAGCATGTTTAGTTTGTCACAGATGTGATTCACTTTTAAAATCATGCTAATAAACGGAGCCATTACGGCAAGCCTCGGAGGGGTGTTTGAAATAAAACATTTAGCCGATGTCCTTCAAAGCAAAATGTCTCCAATCACGGGCTCTCAGTCTGAGACAGGCCGGTTCAACCACACACACACACAGGCCTCCAAGAGAAACAGCGAACTACATGCATGATTTAACATCATAAGAGCTACTGCTGTTCTGACACGATTACACTGATAACAGCAGAAAACAATGCGGTTGTGTGTTAAAACATGCCTTATCCTGCTCTGCATCTCAAACTCCTGCAGTGACATGAAGAAAGGATACACTGAGGGGAATTTAACTGGCAACCAGCACAGCTTCACACTGGAACTTCTGCAAAATGAGGACATCCTTGTTGGCTCTGAAACCTCAGCGCTGCATTCAGGCTCTTATTAGACAGAAAGACTAACCAATCTGAGTTTTCGGATCATCTTTTACCACAGTCCTTGACTGTCAAAGGTCCTCTGTGTGGAAGTATTGAGAACTTTCAAACTAAATGTTTCAGCTCCGGAGGAATTTAACACAAACTTCTCTCAGTCGCCTTCATCTGGTGCAAAATGCTGCTGCTGCCCGTCTTTAACCAACACTAACAGCCCTGTGCACATCACTCCTGTTCTTAACTCCCTTCATTGGCTTCCTGTCCTTTATAGAACTGATTTTAAACTTTTAAAGTTTGTTTTTAAAGCTCTTAACGGCCTCACCCCATCGTATTTATCTGAGCTTTTAACTGTAACCCTGGCAGAGCTCTGAGGTCAACAAATCAACTTTTGTTGGAAGTGCCCAGGTCCAAATACAAGCCCTGGGGTGACCGAGCCTTTTCTGCTGCTGCCCCCAGGCTCTGGAATAAGCCCCCCCCCCAGATGCATCTTATTTCTGACCTGGGCCTCTTTAAATCAGGGCTAAAAACCTACTTATTTCAGATGGCTTTTAATATCCAGTAGTACGGTGACTCTTTTATATTATCTTATTCAATTTTGCTGTATTTTATTGCGTTTACTGTTATTTTATTGTTTTGTACTTATTCTTTTCTTTATTTATTATCTGCTGTAAAGCACTTTGGTACCGAAATGGATTGTTGTAAAGGGCTGTAGAAATAAATTACAACATAAAATTATCTTTGCCCGTGTTTTGTTTGCACTCATATTTAAGAGGCTGGTGAAAGTCATTTTTGGCATCTATCTGATAAATGATCATTTCAGCTTCACAAAGCTCCCCCCCCCCTAAAACTAATGGACGGATGGCACAAGCATCTGTAGGAACTTGGAAGTTCCAGCGGCTTTACTGACACTATAACTGAGTTTTTAACTTCCTGCTGTGTTCAAGTCCCTGATGTTAGCTACAAAGAGCTTAATGGAACGGCTCCATCTCCTTGAATGCTCCTGCAAAGGCTTCTGTCCCAACTGGGTCCCTCCGTTGGTCCCAGGATTGTCGTCTAGCAGCTCCTACACCACGCCTAAGACAATCCAAACTCTGTTCATGTGTTGTCCCACGATGGTGGAATGACCTACCGAGCGCTACCAGAACAGGGGCGTCCCTGTCTATCTTCAAGAAGCTCCTGAAAACCCAGCTCTTAGAGAGCATCTCCTATCCCAGCACTTACCTTGTACTTCCCTCCCCCCTCTATCTCTGACCTTTATCTTTCTGCACTTCCTTCTATGCCTGCACCCTATCTCTACTCTGTCCCCTCTGACAGAGTCGGACTCCTGGGTTCCTTCTATGTAGCTTGTTGTTAGCTTTTTATATAGCTTATTGTTAGCTTATTGTTAGCTTATTGTTAGCTTTTTATAGAGCTGTTATATCTTCATATGTCCTCGGTTGCCTTCCTCTTTGTTCCTTTCAGCTCATCACCCACCAGCATCCACTCGTCCAGCTACCCCTCCCAGAGTAAATGCTCCTGAGGTTGTTCTTTGCCAGATCCTCATCGTTGTTGCTTCCTTCTCTTCAGGTTCTCGTTGGTTAGCTTTGCAGCGTTCTTTCCCCCGACAGCTGCCTGCTTCTCACCCTTTTAGCCCAGCCTGCATTTGGCTCGTCCTCCTCACACAATGAATCAATAATCAGGAGCTTGACGGCTGCGTTACTCACAGGCAGGAACTGTGCAGTCCCTGGTGTTGTGATACAGTCGATGGAACTGTCTCCGGCACTTTGGGTTGAAGTAAAGAGGACCTGAGGGCAGAATCCAAAGTTACACATCATTCAAATCATATTTTATGTGACAACAACAGATCAAGCAAACGCAGGCGGTGCCCGTTTAATTGGACACTGTCCTTATTTAAATATACATGCATGAGGCTTGCATTAGCAGCTGGAACATCAGCCTGCTGCAGCGTTAAAGGCCAACATCAAACATCCTGTCGCTTTAGATCGCTGTTTGCATCAAAGTTATTGGATATATGTGTGTGTGTGTGGAGAGAAGTCATGGAACCGGTTAACTTTAGGCACAAACGGCATCTCAAGGGGTTTAAGATACATGTTTCATGTCCGATGACAGCTCAGAAATAGCCCGAGTGACAGAAAAATACTGTAAATGGGGGACTGTGGGCGACGGCTCCTGATAATACGTCAGGATGAGACAGGCTGAGACCTGCTGCAGTTTGGCTGTGCGTTATGGATCTGCATCTCCCACATTTTTAAAGCAGACACGTCACAGTTTCATGCTACTCCTCATTAATGTAGCTGAGAGACATGTTGCTGTGCACAACCGGGCGAGTTTGACAGAGCTCATACCTGTCAGGTGGATGATGAACTTCTCCTTGTGTCGTGGATCTCTCGGGTGACCCTCTGCAAAACAAGAAATTCCAGGTGTTATTTGATGTCTTTTGTGAAACCCTGTGACACATCTGGAGGTTAATCAGCTTCATTTGCTGATTTGTTGGCAGACACCTCAGTTTCTTTTTGGCTCTCAGTCTCCATGTTGCTGATCCTGGATCTGCTGAGATGTTCCAGGTCATTGTTGGTTTTGATCCTCATAGATTTAGCTTTGTCCTGAGACAAAAAGTTCCAAAAAGTGCAACAGGGACAGCTGACATGGCCTATATCACCGTTCATTTGGGGCTGCAGTTTTTCATTTAGTTTCAGACTTGTTATTGGATTCAAATGTTGATGAGTTTCCGTGACAGATAGGCTCCAGTCCCCCTGAAACCATGTAAAGCAAATGGAAGGATGGATAGTTTGTTCCATTTAATAGAAGTTATCCTGAAGAAAATAAATATGACCACAGACCCAAGTGTTAAACTGTGCCTGGTGGTTCATTTGACAACAGAGTGTACCTGGATAGCATCGGGGTTCTGAGGACTCCCAGATGACTTTAAAGCTAGAAATCAAGTTGCTTCAGGTTTTGAATCTTTTCTTCTCTGGTGGGAAACAATAAATAAGAATGTTGATTGGATAAATTACATCCACAAGGCATTGCTGAACCATTAGGTCCCATGCTTGAGAGGACTGTTCCAAAGACTGATTGAGACTACCCTTACCACCAAACAATTTATCAACAGGTAGAGAGGGATGATACATGAGAATGAGAATTTAATCTTTATTAAATCTTTATTAAGTCACAATATGAATTCCAATGATTTGAAGAGCTTGTTCTCAAAAACATGAAGGAATTTAGATCAGCAGCTTCATTATATCAAAGTATTCAGAAGTCATTTCCATGAACAACAGCTTAGTTTTTTTACTTGTTGCCAGTTCAGATTTTCCTTCTAAAACATGGTGTATGTGGAGATGCCCACAGCTCACTTAAGGAGGTATTATCAGAATGTGAAACCCACACAGCACCTCATGTTTGGCACAGATATGACAGTTTTCTGTCTGACTGACTCCGGGTGAAACGTTTAAGCTCAGCCGCAGATCAAAGATCAGAGCCAAAACTGAGCCAGATCGGCCACAGATTCAGCTGTGAAGTAATTAGAAACATTATATATATTTAACATAATTGATGCGTTTCACCACTAATACACAGATCTATGAGGAAACTCTCCTTTCGGATAAAAATCAAACGTTTTCAAGCAGAACACGAAGCATCATTGCTGCAAAATAGTGACTATGTTGATCTGTACTTCTTTAAATCTCTGAACACTTTAGAGTCAGAGAGCAAAGACAAACTGATGCTTCACATTAACAGCCAGCCTCAACAGGGCTTTAAAAAATGCAAGAAACTATGAAGCTGATGCAGAAACTCATGAAGGGCAGCCCCGTGATGAGGCTGGGAAACGCTGCAGGCTGCTGCTCTCACAAGAAGACCGTTGTTTTCAACAAAAAGCGCCTAAAGTTTCCGTGGCAGAGTTTATCTCTACCCGCCAGGCGACGCAAAGGTCGACTGAGGCGTACAGAGATTTGATGGAGGTCACGCTGTGTTCTCCAGTTTAAGATGTTAAACCTCTAAACCAAACTTCCTCATTGTCATAAAGAACTGAGTTTGATAACAGCAAAGTTGTTCAAGTGAGAAATAACGTGACGTCTGGATCCATTTGTCTGTAACACAACCATTTCCTGTGAATCTGTCGACCAATCACAGCCCGTTTTCACTGCTTCTGTTTAAAATGTTTGTCTGATAAATTTGGCAAAGTTTTAGTTTAAAAAAAGGTGATAAAATGGAAACAAACAGATGGTGAAAAAGCAGTTCTGGAGGTCAACTACGGCCAGGACAAGGTTCTGGTTCAAATATCTGGAACCCCATAAAAAGCTGTGGGAAATAAAAATTTGACATGCAATAATCTTTAACTCTTCACTTCAAGGCCCGGCTTGTTTTGTATTTCCTTTGGGGAAAAATACCCTAAAACTGTCCTGAACAGCTGCAGAGTCCCGCCTGGGCTCTATGGATCAGGAACCCTCGAGATGCATGAGGAAAAATATTGGTGTCTCTTTGAAGACGTCTGAAAACTGCAGCAGAAACTGACAGTTTTGCTTCCTCCAAACCAAAGTTATGAATCAGAGAGTGAAGAAAAGCCTCATCACGATTGACTCATTTGTCATGTGATTTGTGTGGTTTGTCTGTCTGATAGGACGATTACGCAAAGACTATCAAGATGAATTTCATGACATTGGTGGAGTTAGAGCATGGAAAGTAAGAGCCCATCACATCTTAATGTAAATTGTGAAAGGTAACACCGGCCGGGGCTGAAGATGTGCTCTCTGAGCTCCCATGTTCAACATTTTAAACAAACAAGTTCTCCAGTCTAACTGACCTCAACTCCTTCGTTTATCACGGACCTGCCAGGACACTTCATCACAGAAAGTAACTGGTGAGGTTTAGGAATCAAAACTACTTCCTCACTCCCATCCAGTCTGATAGGAGTACACTTGTTACCTCACTGGGTCTGCCAGGCTTTTTCAGTGTGCTAACACCTGCCCTGCAGCTGATGCACTGGACATGCCAATGCTAAATGCTAACAGCTTTTTCAGTGTGCTGACACCTGCCCTGCAGCTGATGCACCGGACATGCCAATGCTAAATGCTAACAGCTTTTTCAGTGTGCTGACACCTGCCCTGCAGCTGATGCACTGGACATGCCAATGCTAAATGCTAACAGCTTTTTCAGTGTGCTGACACCTGCCCTGCAGCTGATGCACTGGACATGCCAATGCTAAATGCTAACAGCTTTTTCAGTGTGCTGACACCTGCCCTGCAGCTGATGCACCGGACATGCCAATGCTAAATGCTAACAGCTTTTTCAGTGTGCTGACACCTGCCCTGTAGCTGATGCACCCGACATGCCAATGCTAAATGCTAACAGCTTTTTCAGTGTGCTGACACCTGCCCTGCAGCTGATGCACCGGACATGCCAATGCTAAATGCTAACAGCTTTTTCAGTGTGCTGACACCTGCCCTGCAGCTGATGCACCGGACATGCCAATGCTAAACGCTAACAGCTTTTTCAGTGTGCTGACACCTGCCCTGCAGCTGATGCACCGGACATGCCAATGCTAAACGCTAACAGCTTTTTCAGTGTGCAGACACCTGCCCTGCAGCTGATGCACCGGACATGCTAAATGCTAACAGCTTTTTCAGTGTGCAGACACCTGCCCTGCAGCTGATGCACCCGACATGCTAAACGCTAACAGCTTTTTCAGTGTGCTGACACCTGCCCTGCAGCTGATGCACCGGACATGCCAATGCTAAATGCTAACAGCTTTTTCAGTGTGCTAACACCTGCCCTGCAGCTGATGCACCGGACATGCTAAATGCTAACAGCTTTTTCAGTGTGCCAACACCTGCCCTGCAGCTGATGCACCGGACATGCCAATGCTAAACGCTAACAGCTTTTTCAGTGTGCTGACACCTGCCCTGCAGCTGATGCACCAGACATGCCAATGCTAAACGCTAACAGCTTTTTCAGTGTGCTGACACCTGCCCTGCAGCTGATGCACCGGACATGCCAATGCTAAATGCTAACAGCTTTTTCAGTGTGCTGACACCTGCCCTGCAGCTGATGCACCGGACATGCCAATGCTAAATGCTAACAGCTTTTTCAGTGTGCAGACACCTGCCCTGCAGCTGATGCACCAGACATGCCAATGCTAACAGCTTTTTTCAGTGTGCAGACACCTGCCCTGCAGCTGATGCACCCGACATGCTAAACGCTAACAGCTTTTTCAGTGTGCTGACACCTGCCCTGCAGCTGATGCACTGGACATGCCAATGCTAAATGCTAACAGCTTTTTCAGTGTGCAGACACCTGCCCTGCAGCTGATGCACCAGACATGCCAATGCTAAATGCTAACAGCTTTTTCAGTGTGCAGACACCTGCCCTGCAGCTGATGCACCAGACATGCCAATGCTAAATGCTAACAGCTTTTTCCAGTGTGCTGACACCTGCCCTGTAGCTGATGCACCAGACATGCCAATGCTAAACGCTAACAGCTTTTTCAGTGTGCAGACACCTGCCCTGCAGCTGATGCACCAGACATGCCAATGCTAAATGCTAACAGCTTTTTCAGTGTGCTGACACCTGCCCTGTAGCTGATGCACCCGACATGCCAATGCTAAACGCTAACAGCTTTTTCAGTGTGCTGACACCTGCCCTGTAGCTGATGCACCGGACATGCCAATGCTAAACGCTAACAGCTTTTTCAGTGTGCAGACACCTGCCCTGCAGCTGATGCACCGGACATGCCAATGCTAAATGCTAACAGCTTTTTCAGTGTGCAGACACCTGCCCTGCAGCTGATGCACCGGACATGCCAATGCTAAATGCTAACAGCTTTTTCAGTGTGCAGACACCTGCCCTGCAGCTGATGCACCAGACATGCCAATGCTAAATGCTAACAGCTTTTTCAGTGTGCAGACACCTGCCCTGCAGCTGATGCACCGGACATGCCAATGCTAAATGCTAACAGCTTTTTCAGTGTGCTGACACCTGCCCTGTAGCTGATGCACCCGACATGCCAATGCTAAACGCTAACAGCTTTTTCAGTGTGCTGACACCTGCCCTGTAGCTGATGCACCCGACATGCCAATGCTAAACGCTAACAGCTTTTTCAGTGTGCAGACACCTGCCCTGTAGCTGATGCACCGGACATGCCAATGCTAAACGCTAACAGCTTTTTCAGTGTGCAGACACCTGCCCTGTAGCTGATGCACCGGACATGCCAATGCTAAACGCTAACAGCTTTTTCAGTTTCAAAAAATGATGATATTTTATTCTTTTCTTGGACAGTTTCTACAATCAGTCAACTGCAGCTCTACCAAATCTGATGAGCTGATCCTGCTACATGAACTATTCCAGAGACAACAGCACAGTCTGAACAGCAGTGTCCAGTCCTCATCCACACCAGATTTGAAAGTCTCTCTTTACCTATTCTCCAGCTCTCACTTCACTTTGGTGACGGATTGACCGTTTCAACCACAGAAACATCCTGTTCAGGATGTTCCAGGAGTTGAATAAAGGCACCGAAAGTTTCAAATACATCCAGTTCCAATAACAGAAGTGTTGCGATGAACAGGGTCAAGCAAAATAAACAGCTGTACAACTCTGCTGGAGAATGAAACCACTGGGGAAAAGTTAAATATGTACATAGCTCTCCGGCTGCTTCATGCAACAAGTTTGTTTTATTAGGTTTGTATTATTTTATGGCTGTATGAAAGCCAGCTGCCACAACACCAGCTTTATAGAGAGCATAAATGCTCTTTCAATCTGGATTTTATGCAGATAATCAATCCTGCGGTTTGCCTGAAAACCTTTAGGACAAAAAACAACAGGGATCATTTAAATTCACATGAGGATGACACCGATTTCCCATCACATACGTTTCCTTTAAATGTTTTAATGCTGGTTTAGTGCTGGTTTTGTCACTTAAAGTCGGAAGAAGTTGCATTTTAAAGCTCTGATGTCTGGAAGATTCATTTAAACTGTTTATTTTAAGACACTGAATTATTTCTCTGTTGTTGAAAGACAGTTTTAAAGCAAAGCCTCTGCAGGATGTGCTAATTCTGTAAACCTCTGATGAGCAAAGTGGGCTTCATCTTACTGATCCAAATACAAAAAGCTCTCAAATGGCTGTGAGCTGTGGGCCATTTCTGCTGTTTCCACACCGGCTGCAGAAGGTTATTCAGTTTTTTCCCCACAGATACATAAAAGTAATAAAAGTTCTGCACTTAATTGAAGCAGAGGAAGGGGCAAAGGACTCATTCTTCAATGATGCAGCAGATGTACAGTTTTTTTAGAGGGTAAGAACATAAAAAAGGGCCTCATATAAAGGAGCTCTGAGGAGAAATAACTTTTTCAGTCATCAATAAGTTCCAACAAGCAGCATTTAATCTTTCCATGCCTCAGTCCTGAATAATAAGGTCACAGACACCTAAATTTAAATGACAGCAGCAGCCCCTCCCTAACTGATTCACTCATTCATCATTCAGACAACTCCAGTCAATGACTGACTTCCTCAGTTCAAACGGAAACCACAGACCACAGACTGATAACCATCTCATCACTGTTCAGGAAAGACAAGGATCAGTAAAGCGCAGCATCGATAGAAGTACTGACCCAGCCCGGTGTGCGACCTGCCTCCCCTCTCCTGGGCTTTTACTGCGTGTCCAGAGAAGCCCACCGGCGACCTCTGGTGCCGGCCGACCGGCTCCATCTGGCTGCGGTTGTCCGCACGCCCCTCCCCGCGGGTACCGGAGCCTCTGAGCCGGGCCGCCGAGGTGCAACGTCCCGCGGCCAGCAGCAGGAGGAGGAGCGCGGACAGGACCGGGAGCCGCGTGTGCAGCATCACTGTGGACCTGATGGAGCACAGAGGTGTGCAGATCAAAGTTAGAAATCTGGCTTCTCGAGATTTATAACTTTTCAACCAACAAGATTAAAAGTTGGAATGCAAGCTGATAAAATGCTGCCTCTTTGGCGCTAAATCCCTGATTTCCAAGAAAATTCTGAGAAGTCATTTAAATTAATATTGTTCAGATAGAAAATCCAAACATGCCACATGTGCACTTCTGCCGGTTTTACTTTCTGGTCCTCTTCAACGAGCTGCTCTCACCTCTCCTCTCTGCGCCTCTTCGTGCGTCTCAGCGCGCCTCCGCTCCCCGGCGCACGGCTCTCTGATCCCGCGTCGGGGAACGTGAACGACTTTCTGTTGTGTGTCTTTGGTTTCTTATCCCGGGTTAGTTTCGATCAGAACCGCGTGTCGTGCGCCGGAGCCCGGTGACATCTTAGACCGGTGTGGGGAGCTGACGGAATCCGTGGAGCGGATCAAGCACCTTCATCATCATCAGAATCAGCCTTTCTTACCCACTGCAGCTTGCAAGGAGCTGAACGGGTTCATACCTCTGACCTGCGGACCGAACAGAAGTGAAGTCCTGACCCGCGTTTGGCACGAGACACCTGCAGCCCCGGGACACCTGCTGATCCACTCTATTGATCAGGCTGATCAGGTCTGAGAGCTGCACCGCGCTCTTCTGAGCCTCCTCGTTCGTCTGTGGAAATAACCTCCGTCAGTTTTTCTCTCCACACGCGCAACTCTGCCAGATTACGGAAATAAGGGAGAGGAGGGGGGAGGAGGAGGTGCGTGCGTGCGTGCGTGTTTGGACAGTGCACACACATAGGCACACGTGCGAAGCAGAAGAGGAGTGTGACAGATAAGAGTTTCAGTCTGCAGACTGTGGTGCAGCACTCCCTCTCAGTGGATGGAGTGAAAAACGCTCTTCATCATCTCTGTTTGTACTTTTTGACTCTTAGTTTGCAGATAGGCTGGATTATCTACAAAGTCCAGACTGTTCATCAGCAAACCAAAACAAAAGTGGGACAAAGCCAGAACTGAAGAGATTTGAAGTGTCCAAAACAACCTAAAAACACAGACATTCTCGTAAAATGTCTCATATAAAGCATATTGGACATTCAACACAGACTGAGCATATGTGCTCTTTCTGTCTTCTTCTGCAAACAGGCCAGAATAAATCTGTGATGTCAAAGTTTATTCAAAGGCAAGCCTGAAAATCATCAAAACTTATTACAGGGTTCTGTCAGTTTTCAGGTGTGTTTTAACACGATGCCAAGGAGGAAAGACACCAGCAATGATCTCAGAGAAGCAGCTGCTGCTGCCCATCAGTCTGGGAAGGGTTATAAGGCCATTTCCAGACTATCTGGAGTCCATCATTCTACAGAGAGAAAGATTATTCACAAGTGGAAAACATTCAGGACAGCTGTCAATCTTCCCAGGAGTGGACGTCCCAGCAAGTTCACCCCAAGGTGAAGAAGCCCAGAGCTACATCTCAGACTCTACAGGCCTCAGTTAGCATGCTAAAGGTTAAAGGTCACCCCAAGGTGAAGAAGCCCAGAGCTACATCTCAGACTCTACAGGCCTCAGTTAGCATGCTAAAGGTTAAAGGTCACCCCAAGGTGAAGAAGCCCAGAGCTACATCTCAGACTCCACAGGCCTCAGTTAGCATGTTAAAGGTTAAAGGTCACCCCAAGGTGAAGAAGCCCAGAGCTACATCTCAGACTCTACAGGCCTCAGTTAGCATGCTAAAGGTTAAAGGTCACCCCAAGGTGAAGAAGCCCAGAGCTACATCTCAGACTCCACAGGCCTCAGTTAGCATGTTAAAGGTTAAAGGTCACCCCAAGGTGAAGAAGCCCAGAGCTACATCTCAGACTCTACAGGCCTCAGTTAGCATGTTAAAGGTCAAAGGTCACCCCAAGGTGAAAAAGCCCAGAGCTACATCTCAGACTCTACAGGCCTCAGTTAGCATGTTAAAGGTTAAAGGTCATACATATCAGACTCTACAGGCCTCAGTTAGCATGCTAAAGGTTAAAGGTCACCCCAAGGTGAAAAAGCCCAGAGCTACATCTCAGACTCTACAGGCCTCAGTTAGCATGCTAAAGGTTAAAGGTCATGACAGCACAGTTAGAAAAAGACTGAACAAGGATGGCTTGTTTGGAAGGGCTGCAGGAGAAAGCCTCTTCTCTCTAAAAAGAACATGGCAGCACAGCTTAGGTTTGCAAAGCTGCATCTGTTCCAGAAGTCTTGTGCTTTGTTCAATGTCCTTTGGACAGACCAGAGCAAAGTGGAGATGTTTGGTCCTAATGCACAGCAGCACGTTTGGAGGAAACCAAACACAGCATATCAGCACAAACACCTCATACCAGCTGTCAAGCACGGTGGTGGAGGGCTGATGATCTGGGCTGGTTCTGCAGCCACAGGACCTGGGCACCTTGCAGTCATTGAGTCCACCATGAACTCCTCTGGATACCAAAGTATTCTAGAGTCAGATGTGAGGCCATCTGTCCCACAGCTAAAGCTGGGCTGAAACTGGCTCATCAACAGGACAAAGATCCCAAACACAGCAGCAGATCTACAGCAGAATGTGGGAAAAAGAGAAGAATCAAGGTGTTGCAATGGTCCAGTCAGAGTCCAGACCTCAGCCTGACTGAAATGCTGTGGTGGGACCTTAAGAAAGCTGTGCAGAAACCAATGCTGCAAACCTCAATGAGCTGAAGCAGCGCTGGAGAGAAGAGGGCCGAGATTCCTCCAGAACCACGAGAGAGACTGATAATGGGCTCTACAGAAGAGAGACAACGCAGTTCATCCATCTTCTATACCCACTTTATCCGTCGGTCGGGTCGTGGGGGGGGGGGGGGGGGGGGAGCCTATCCCAGCGGTCATTGGACGAGAGGCGGAGTTCACCCTGGACGGGTCGCCAGTCCATCACAGGGCCACACACTCACTCCTAAGGACAAGTTTAGAGTCACCAGTTAACCTAACAGCATGTTTTTGGACGGTGGGAGGAAGCCGGAGAACCCGGAGAGAACCCAGGAATACACAGGGGGGAACATGCAGACTCCACACAGAAAGAACCAGCCGGGAGTTGAACCTGGAACCCTGCTGTGAGGCGACGGTGCCGAGTGTCTAATTCAGAAGCATTTATTTTGGAATTTCAGAGGAAGACATGAAGAGCTCCTAAATTCCTCGAGCTTGGTCATCATCTGTCCTCTGAGAGATATCTGAGGTGGTGAATTGTTCAGGATTCTGAGGCAGGGAGGCTGGCTGCAAGTGGTTCAGATGGAAAAGCATCACAATCCTGGGAAGCACAAAATTACCAAAAACAAGAGACTTCCCCAACCACACAACCAACTCTTAGCCCTACTGAGTACCAGGAAGACAAACTGGTAATGAGAGAGAGCAGCAGACTGGGGCATTTAAGCAGCTGAGAGGTAATGAGCCACAGGTGAGTTGAATGAGCAATCACCACCCAGCAGCCGGGCCAAGGGGAAAACAGAGACTGACAGGGGAGGACAGACAGGGGAAAAGGGAAAGGAAACAAAAGGAAAGAGAAGCAGCAGCCGGGTCCTAACACTGATACATGAAACCTTTTTCTTTTTCACAGGCCTGATGGAAGAGCAAAAACATCTGTACTGAGGAGTTTGGTGGTGGCAACGCTAATATGAAGCCAGGAGACCACCTTCTGTCTGTTTGGTTGGGTTTAGACATTTAAAACTTCAGGAAATCATCGTGGCTGTTCTCAAACTGACCACCTCACAACATCTGCTGCGTGTTTCTGGGTTACTGGGAGGCAAGTTTAAACGCCATCAATAAAAAACACGATGTGGACTTCCTTCTGAAATGCGTTTCTCCTGCCGGGAGTCATGCAGTCTGTGTTCTCTCTGTAATGAATGTTTCTCCTTCAAGCATCACCAGGAATTGTGGCCATTTTTTCTGTCTTTGGCGTCCTCTGCAGCTGGAGAAGGTCATAAAAACCAACTCTGTCTGAACCCTGTGCATTCACAGCTGTACATATGCATCTGATGTCATGCTACCAAGGATATCCCTCATATACTGTGATGTATGTGAGGAGCAATTAAAAAAAGACAGTTTATACTGTTATACACTTTATTTCTTTGTGAAATCAGTTCATGTGCAACATAAAGCAGACTGTTCCCTGTTCAGGAAGTAGTTGTCCTGCAGAGGCCTAAAGGCAAAAGAGCTTCAGTGGCATCTTAACTTATCAAAAAGCAGACTTGAAGCCCCTGAAGGATCTGGAAGTCTGGGATTCTTGTGCAGTTGTCGGTGTTTGATCGTCTCATCTTGAGTTAGCAGAGACTGAGGAGGGAGACAGTGATGGGTTTGTTAGAGAAGTTTGCAGACATGCTGGGTGAAGGAGGCTGCAGAGTCACAGTTTTATTCTATTCTTTTATTCTATCCTCATGGGTGCAAACATTTGTTTCAAGGGGATTTTAGGTGAGTTTGACAAGGTTTGGAGAGTTCATGCAAAGTCACATTCTGGGTTTGGGAACCATAAACATCCCTGCAGGATATCTGTTGGTGTTATCTGAAGGTTTGGGATGTTAGTGAGGGTCCATCAGGTTTTTAAAGCGCGTTTTTTTCAGGATATCTTTAAGAAAGCATCAAAGATTCTAAAAGGTTTCAGTCATCATGTAGTTTTACATGATTTAAGTATCTATAAAGTGCCTTGAAGAGGATGCTGATGAAAACAGTCAAAAATTCCATCTTTCTGAACTTTGGACCAAAATCTTTACACTTTTTTACAAAAGCATTGTCACGGCATGAAAAGGTTGCTTTGAGATTTTTGTTGCTTGGAACAGTCAATCTAAACCAGTATGGATCCACATGACAGAAACCCAGCAAATACTAAATTCCCTTTAAGGACCAGTGTAACACAAAATGGAAACACAACAACTGATCAACAACGGCTGAGGCTTCAAACGCACACCTCTTCCTGTTGGTGTGAATAGCGGTCTGTACTCTGAGTTCCACCCTTATTTGTTCATCTGCTTTATCAGATATCAAATCACTCAGCTGCACTCACTGTTAGCGTGTGTGTGTTTGACTGTGCATATAAACATATTTGCACATTGGTGCACGTACTTTACTTTAAGAAATGTGATCTTCCAAAGATCCGGATTTAACAGGAATGTATATGGGGACACCGACGGGTCACATGTATGTGTATTTGTATGTACAGCAGGTATGCGTGTGCACACGCATGTACATGTGTGAGTGGGTATTAATGTTGTTTAAACCTCTATTTATACAGGGTTTAAAGGGAGGGTTTGCAGAGGAATGACAGTCTATCTCAGAGAGGAGGCTGTTTATTCATGCAGGTCACTACAGTGCAGTTTTCTCACGACCATTGACTCCACTTTGTTCATATCCAGACCTGCATCACAGCGCTGCAGCGTTTTCTACATGCCCTGCTTTGGAATGTCTCCAAGAACCTCTGGCAACCTCCCCGAGGAGCCCATTAAATGTCTTTAAGGATACTTTAAACCTTTTTGACCTCAGTAGTCTGAGATATCAGAGGGACCTCTGGACTCCCAGAAGGAGTTACACAAGTTTCTTGGAAAGATGCCTCGAGAGCTTCCTCAAGTATTCCTCAAACCCACTTAATGGCTTGCAGAACCTGAAACAGCACTGAAATGTTGTCAAGTTCTTTAAGTGAAGTTCTTTAAGCGAAGCTCTTGAAGCAAAGTTCTTTCAGCAAAGTTCTTTCAGCAAAGTTCTTTAAGCAAAGTTCTGAAAACTAAGTTCTGAAAGCGAAGTTCTTTAACCGAAGTTCTTAAAGCGAAGTTCTGAAAGCGAAGTTCTTAAAGCGAAGTTCTCAAAGCAAAGTTCTGAAAGCTATGTTCTGAAAGCGAAGTTCTTAAAGCTAAGTTCTTTAAGCGAAGCTCTTGAAGCAAAGTTCTTTCAGCAAAGTTCTTTCAGCAAAGTTCTTTAAGCAAAGTTCTTAAAACTAAGTTCTTTAAGCGAAGTTCTTTAAGCGAAGTTCTTAAAGCGAAGTTCTGAAAGCGAAGTTCTTAAAGCGAAGTTCTCAAAGCAAAGTTCTGAAAGCTATGTTCTGAAAGCGAAGTTCTTAAAGCTAAGTTCTTAAAGCGAAGTTCTTAAAGCGAAGTTCTTAAAGCGAAGTTCTTAAAGCGAACTTCTTAAAGCGAAGTTCTTAAAGCGAAGTTCTTAAAGCGAACTTCTTAAAGCGAACTTCTTAAAGCGAACTTCTTAAAGCGAAGTTCTTAAAGCGAAGTTCTTAAAGCGAAGTTCTTTAAGCGAAGTTCTTAAAGCGAAGTTCTTAAAGCAAAGTTCTTTAAGCAAAGTTCTTTAAGCAAAGTTCTTAAAGCGAAGTTCTTAAAGCGAAGTTCTTTAAGCAAAGTTCTTAAAGCGAAGTTCTTGAAGCAAAGTTCTTTAAGCAAAGTTCTTAAAGCGAAGTTCTTTCAGCGAAGTTCTTAAAGCGAAGTTCTTAAAGCGAAGTTCTGAATGCGAAGTTCTGAAAACTAAGTTCTTTAAGCAAAGTTCTTAAAGCGAAGCTCTTTAAGCGAAGTTCTTAAAGCGAAGTTCTTGAAGCAAAGTTCTTAAAGCGAAGTTCTTAAAGCGAAGTTCTTTCAGCGAAGTTCTAAAAGCGAAGTTCTTAAAGCAAAGTTCTTAAAGCGAAGTTCTTAAAGCGAAGTTCTTAAAGCGAAGTTCTTGAAGCAAAGTTCTTTAAGCAAAGTTCTTAAAGCGAAGTTCTTAAAGCGAAGTTCTTTCAGCGAAGTTCTTAAAGCGAAGTTCTTAAAGCGAAGTTCTGAAAGCGAAGTTCTGAAAACTAAGTTCTTTAAGCAAAGTTCTTAAAACTAAGTTCTTTAACCGAAGTTCTTTAAGCGAAGTTCTTTAACCGAAGTTCTTTAACCGAAGTTCTCAAAGCAAAGTTCTTAAAGCGAAGTTCTCAAAGCAAAGTTCTGAAAGCGAAGTTCTTTAACCGAAGTTCTTTAAGCGAAGTTCTTTAAGCGAAGTTCTTTAACCGAAGTTCTTAAAACTAAGTTCTTTAAGCAAAGTTCTTAAAGCGAAGTTCTCAAAGCAAAGTTCTCAAAGCAAAGTTCTTAAAACTAAGTTCTTAAAACTAAGTTCTCAAAGCAAAGTTCTTAAAGCGAAGTTCTTAAAGTGAAGTTCTTAAAGCGAAGTTCTCAAAGCAAAGTTCTGAAAGCTATGTTCTGAAAGCGAAGTTCTTAAAGCGAAGTTCTTAAAGCTATGTTCTCAAAGCTATGTTCTTAAAGCGAAGTTCTTTAAGCAAAGTTCTTAAAGCGAAGTTCTTAAAGCGAAGTTCTTAAAGCGAAGTTCTGAAAGCGAAGTTCTTAAAGCTAAGTTCTTAAAGCGAAGTTCTGAAAGTGAAGTTCTTAAAGCGAAGTTCTGAAAGCGAAGATAACTGGCACAAAAGTGGTCATTCTTTGAATTTAGCTTTTGGTTTGAGAACTCTTCAGAAACTTCTCTGAAGGAAGAAAAAAAACATTGAAAATCATCCCAGAACCCCTGGAAGTTCAGAGGTTTTGGAGCCTCCGTGGGACACTTTAAAATACAAATCATGGAGGAATCATACTGTTCTCTAAAGATCCAGGAAGCTGGTACCTGGTAACCAAAACGGTCACCTAAACTAATGTCTCAAAGCAAAGTTCTTAAAGCTATGTTCTTTAAGCTAAGTTCTTAAAGCTAAGTTCTTAAAGCTATGTTCTTAAAGCTATGTTCTCTAAGCAAAGTTCTTAAAGCTATGTTCTTTAAGCTAAGTTCTTAAAGCTAATTTCTTAAAGCTATGTTCTTTAAGCTAAGTTCTTAAAGTGAAGTTCTCAAAGCAAAGTTCTTAAAGCTATGTTCTTTTAGCTAAGTTCTTAAAGCGAAGTTCTGAAAACTAAGTTCTTAAAGCAAAGTTCTTAAAGCAAAGTTCTTTAAGCGAAGTTCTTAAAGCAAAGTTCTTTAAGCGAAGTTCTGAAAGCGAAGTTCTTAAAGCTAAGTTCTTAAAACTAAGTTCTAAAAGCAAAGTTCTTAAAACTAAGTTCTTAAAGCGAAGTTCTAAAAGCTAAGTTCTTAAAGCGAAGTTCTTAAAACTAAGTTTTTTAAAGCGAAGTTCTTAAAGCAAAGTTCTTTAAGCGAAGTTCTTAAAGCAAAGTTCTTTAAGCGAAGTTCTGAAAGCGAAGTTCTTAAAGCTAAGTTCTTAAAGCGAAGTTCTTAAAGCGAAGTTCTAAAAGCGACGTTCTCAAAGCAAAGTTCTTAAAGTGAAGTTCTTAAAGCGAAGTTCTCAAAGCAAAGTTCTGAAAGCAAAGTTCTGAAAGCTATGTTCTGAAAGCGAAGTTCTTAAAGCGAAGTTCTTAAAGCGAAGTTCTTAAAGCGAACTTCTTAAAGCGAAGTTCTTAAAGCGAAGTTCTTAAAGCGAACTTCTTAAAGCGAAGTTCTTAAAGCGAAGTTCTTAAAGCGAAGTTCTTAAAGCGAACTTCTTAAAGCGAACTTCTTAAAGCGAAGTTCTTAAAGCGAAGTTCTTAAAGCGAAGTTCTTAAAGCGAAGTTCTTAAAGCGAAGTTCTTTAAGCAAAGTTCTTTAAGCTAAGTTCTTAAAGCGAAGTTCTTAAAGCGAAGTTCTTTAAGCAAAGTTCTTAAAGCGAAGTTCTTGAAGCAAAGTTCTTTAAGCAAAGTTCTTAAAGCGAAGTTCTTAAAGCGAAGTTCTTTCAGCGAAGTTCTTAAAGCGAAGTTCTTAAAGCGAAGTTCTGAAAGCGAAGTTCTGAAAACTAAGTTCTTTAAGCAAAGTTCTTAAAGCGAAGCTCTTTAAGCGAAGTTCTTAAAGCAAAGTTCTTTAAGCAAAGTTCTTAAAGCGAAGTTCTTTCAGCGAAGTTCTTAAAGCGAAGTTCTTAAAGCGAAGTTCTGAAAGCGAAGTTCTGAAAACTAAGTTCTTTAAGCAAAGTTCTTAAAGCAAAGTTCTTAAAGCAAAGTTCTTAAAGCTAAGTTCTTTAACCGAAGTTCTTTAAGCGAAGTTCTTTAACCGAAGTTCTTTAACCGAAGTTCTTAAAACTAAGTTCTTTAACCGAAGTTCTTAAAGCGAAGTTCTCAAAGCAAAGTTCTTAAAGCGAAGTTCTCAAAGCAAAGTTCTGAAAGCGAAGTTCTTTAACCGAAGTTCTTTAAGCGAAGTTCTTTAAGCGAAGTTCTTTAACCGAAGTTCTTAAAACTAAGTTCTTTAAGCAAAGTTCTTAAAGCGAAGTTCTCAAAGCAAAGTTCTCAAAGCAAAGTTCTTAAAACTAAGTTCTTAAAACTAAGTTCTCAAAGCAAAGTTCTTAAAGCGAAGTTCTTAAAGTGAAGTTCTTAAAGCGAAGTTCTGAAAGCGAAGTTCTTAAAGCGAAGTTCTCAAAGCAAAGTTCTGAAAGCTATGTTCTGAAAGCGAAGTTCTTAAAGCGAAGTTCTCAAAGCAAAGTTCTGAAAGCGAAGTTCTTAAAGCGAAGTTCTCAAAGCAAAGTTCTGAAAGCTATGTTCTGAAAGCGAAGTTCTTAAAGCAAAGTTCTGAAAGCTATGTTCTGAAAGCGAAGTTCTTAAAGCTAAGTTCTTAAAGCGAAGTTCTGAAAGTGAAGTTCTGAAAGCGAAGTTCTTAAAGCGAAGTTCTTAAAGCTATGTTCTGAAAGCTAAGTTCTTAAAGCAAAGTTCTTAAAGCGAAGTTCTGAAAGCGAAGATAACTGGCACAAAAGTGGTCATTCTTTGAATTTAGCTTTTGGTTTGAGAACTCTTCAGAAACTTCTCTGAAGGAAGAAAAAAAACATTGAAAATCATCCCAGAACCCCTGGAAGTTCAGAGGTTTTGGAGCCTCCGTGGGACACTTTAAAATACAAATCATGGAGGAATCATACTGTTCTCTAAAGATCCAGGAAGCTGGTACCTGGTAACCAAAACGGTCACCTAAACTAATGTCTCAAAGCAAAGTTCTTAAAGCTATGTTCTTTAAGCTAAGTTCTTTAAGCTAAGTTCTTAAAGCTAAGTTCTTAAAGCTATGTTCTTAAAGCGAAGTTCTCAAAGCAAAGTTCTTAAAGCTATGTTCTTTAAGCTAAGTTCTTAAAGCTAATTTCTTAAAGCTATGTTCTTAAAGTGAAGTTCTCAAAGCAAAGTTCTTAAAGCTATGTTCTTTAAGCTAAGTTCTTAAAGCGAAGTTCTGAAAACTAAGTTCTTAAAGCAAAGTTCTTAAAACTAAGTTCTTAAAGCGAAGTTCTAAAAGCTAAGTTCTTAAAGCGAAGTTCTTAAAACTAAGTTTTTTAAAGCGAAGTTCTTAAAGCAAAGTTCTTTAAGCGAAGTTCTTAAAGCAAAGTTCTTTAAGCGAAGTTCTGAAAGCGAAGTTCTTAAAGCTAAGTTCTTAAAGCGAAGTTCTTAAAGCGAAGTTCTAAAAGCGACGTTCTCAAAGCAAAGTTCTTAAAGTGAAGTTCTTAAAGCGAAGTTCTAAAAGCAAAGTTCTTAAAGCGATGTTCTTAAAGCGAAGTTCTTAAAACTAAGTTCTGAAAGTGAAGTTCTTAAAGCGAAGTTCTTAAAGCGAAGTTCTTAAAGCGAAGTTCTAAAAGCGAAGTTCTCAAAGCAAAGTTCTTAAAGTGAAGTTCTTAAAGCGAAGTTCTAAAAGCAAAGTTCTTAAAGCGATGTTCTTAAAGCGAAGTTCTTAAAACTAAGTTCTGAAAGCGAAGTTCTTTAAGCAAAGTTCTTAAAGCGAAGTTCTGAAAGCGAAGTTCTTAAAGCGAAGTTCTTAAAGCGAAGTTCTTAAAACTAAGTTCTGAAAGCGAAACTCTTGAAGCAAAGTTCTGAAAGCGAAGCTCTTTAAGCAAAGTTCTTTAAGCAAAGTTCTTAAAGCGAAGTTCTGAAAGCGAAGTTCTAAAAGCAAAGTTCTTAAAACTAAGTTCTCAAAGCAAAGTTCTTTGAGTGAAGTTCTTAAAGCGAAGTTCTTAAAGCGAAGTTCTGAAAGCGAAGTTCTTAAAGCGAAGTTCTTAAAACTAAGTTCTGAAAGCGAAGTTCTAAAAGCGAAGTTCTTTAAGCAAAGTTCTTTAAGCAAAGTTCTTAAAGCGAAGTTCTGAAAGCGAAGTTCTAAAAGCGAAGTTCTTTAAGCGAAGTTCTGAAAGCGAAGTTCTGAAAGCGAAGTTCTGAAAGCGAAGTTCTTTCAGCTATGTTCTTTAAGCTAAGTTCTTAAAGCTAAGTTCCTAAAGCTATGTTCTTTAAGCTAAGTTCTTAAAGCAAAGTTCTTAAAGCAAAGTTCTTAAAGCTAAGTTCTTAAAACTAAGTTCTTAAAGCGAAGTTCTCAAAGCAAAGTTCTTAAAGCTATGTTCTTTAAGCTAAGTTCTTAAAGCAAAGTTCTTAAAGCAAAGTTCTTAAAGCTAAGTTCTTAAAACTAAGTTCTTAAAGCAAAGTTCTTAAAGCAAAGTTCTTTAAGCTAAGTTCTTAAAGCTAAGTTCTTAAAGCTATGTTCTTTAAGCTAAGTTCTTAAAGCTAAGTTCTTAAAGCTATGTTCTTAAAGCGAAGTTCTCAAAGCAAAGTTCTTAAAGCTATGTTCTTTAAGCGAAGTTCTTAAAGCGAAGTTCTTAAAGCTAAGTTCTTAAAGCGAAGATCTTTCAGAAAAGTTCTTAAAGTAAAGTTCTTAAAGCGAAGTTCTTAAAGCTAAGTTCTTAAAACTAAGTTCTTAAAGCTAAGTTCTTAAAGCAAAGTTCTTAAAGCAAAGTTCTTAAAGCAAAGTTCTTAAAGCAAAGTTCTTAAATCTAACTTCTTAAAGCAAAGTTCTTAAAGCTAAGTTCTTAAAGTGAAGTTCTTTCAGCAAAGTTATTTCAGCAAAGTTCTTAAAGCGAAGTTCTGAAAGCGAAGTTCTTAAAGCGAAGTTCTTAAAGCGAAGTTCTAAAAGCGAAGTTCTCAAAGCAAAGTTCTTAAAGCGAAGTTCTTAAAGCTAAGTTCTTAAAACTAAGTTCTTAAAGCGAAGTTCTGAAAGCGAAGTTCTAAAAGCGAAGTTCTTTAAGCGAAGTTCTGAAAGCGAAGTTCTGAAAGCGAAGTTCTTTCAGCTTTGTTCTTTAAGCTAAGTTCTTAAAGCTAAGTTCTTAAAGCTATGTTCTTAAAGCGAAGTTCTCAAAGCAAAGTTCTTAAAGCTATATTCTTTAAGCTAAGTTCTTAAAGCTAAGTTCTTAAAGCTATGTTCTTTAAGCTAAGTTCTTAAAGCTAAGTTCTTAAAGCTATGTTCTTAAAGCGAAGTTCTGAAAGCGAAGTTCTGAAAGCGAAGTTCTTAAAGCGAAGTTCTTAAAACTAAGTTCTAAAAGCAAAGTTCTTAAAACTAAGTTCTTAAAGCGAAGTTCTAAAAACTAAGTTCTAAAAGCAAAGTTCTTAAAACTAAGTTCTTAAAGCGAAGTTCTAAAAGCTAAGTTCTTTAAGCGAAGTTCTTAAAGCAAAGTTCTTTAAGCGAAGTTCTGAAAGCAAAGTTCTTAAAGCAAAGTTCTTAAAACTAAGTTCTTAAAGCGAAGTTCTTAAAGCGAAGTTCTTAAAGCTAAGTTCTTAAAGCAAAGTTCTTAAAGCTAAGTTCTTAAAGCTAAGTTCTTAAAGCGAAGTTCTCAAAGCAAAGTTCTTAAAGCTAAGTTCTTAAAGCTAAGTTCTTAAAACTAAGTTCTTAAAGCTATGTTCTTAAAGCAAAGTTCTTAAAGCAAAGTTCTTAAAGCGAAGTTCTCAAAGCAAAGTTCTTAAAGCTATGTTCTTTAAGCTAAGTTCTTAAAGCTAATTTCTTAAAGCTATGTTCTTAAAGTGAAGTTCTCAAAGCAAAGTTCTTAAAGCTATGTTTTTTAAGCTAAGTTCTTAAAGCGAAGTTCTGAAAACTAAGTTCTTAAAGCAAAGTTCTTTAAACGAAGTTCTTAAAGCAAAGTTCTTTAAGCGAAGTTCTGAAAGCGAAGTTCTTAAAGCTAAGTTCTTAAAACTAAGTTCTAAAAGCAAAGTTCTTAAAACTAAGTTCTTAAAGCGAAGTTCTAAAAGCTAAGTTCTTAAAGCGAAGTTCTTAAAACTAAGTTTTTTAAAGCGAAGTTCTTAAAACTAAGTTCTTAAAGCAAAGTTCTTTAAGCGAAGTTCTTAAAGCAAAGTTCTTTAAGCGAAGTTATGAAAGCGAAGTTCTTAAAGCTAAGTTCTTAAAGCGAAGTTCTTAAAGCGAAGTTCTAAAAGCGAAGTTCTCAAAGCAAAGTTCTTAAAGTGAAGTTCTTAAAGCGAAGTTCTAAAAGCAAAGTTCTTAAAGCGATGTTCTTAAAGCGAAGTTCTTAAAACTAAGTTCTGAAAGTGAAGTTCTTTAAGCAAAGTTCTTAAAGCGAAGTTCTGAAAGCGAAGTTCTTAAAGCGAAGTTCTTAAAGCGAAGTTCTAAAAGCAAAGTTCTCAAAGCAAAGTTCTTAAAGTGAAGTTCTTAAAGCGAAGTTCTAAAAGCAAAGTTCTTAAAGCGATGTTCTTAAAGCGAAGTTCTTAAAGCGAAGTTCTTAAAGCGAAGTTCTTAAAACTAAGTTCTGAAAGCGAAACTCTTGAAGCAAAGTTCTTTAAGCGAAGTTCTTAAAGCAAAGTTCTTTAAGCGAAGTTCTGAAAGCGAAGTTCTTAAAGCTAAGTTCTTAAAACTAAGTTCTAAAAGCAAAGTTCTTAAAACTAAGTTCTTAAAACTAAGTTCTTAAAGCGAAGTTCTAAAAGCTAAGTTCTTAAAGCTAAGTTCTTAAAACTAAGTTTTTTAAAGCGAAGTTCTTAAAGCGAAGTTCTTTAAGCGAAGTTCTTAAAGCAAAGTTCTTTAAGCGAAGTTCTGAAAGTGAAGTTCTTAAAGCTAAGTTATTAAAGCGAAGTTCTTAAAGCGAAGTTCTAAAAGCGACGTTCTCAAAGCAAAGTTCTTAAAGTGAAGTTCTTAAAGCGAAGTTCTAAAAGCAAAGTTCTTAAACCGATGTTCTTAAAGCGAAGTTCTTAAAACTAAGTTCTGAAAGTGAAGTTCTTTAAGCAAAGTTCTTAAAGCGAAGTTCTGAAAGCGAAGTTCTTAAAGCGAAGTTCTTAAAGCGAAGTTCTAAAAGCGAAGTTCTCAAAGCAAAGTTCTTAAAGTGAAGTTCTTAAAGCGAAGTTCTAAAAGCAAAGTTCTTAAAGCAATGTTCTTAAAGCGAAGTTCTTAAAACTAAGTTCTGAAAGCGAAGTTCTTTAAGCAAAGTTCTTAAAGCGAAGTTCTGAAAGCGAAGTTCTTAAAGCGAAGTTCTTAAAGCGAAGTTCTTAAAACTAAGTTCTGAAAGCGAAACTCTTGAAGCAAAGTTCTGAAAGCGAAGCTCTTTAAGCAAAGTTCTTTAAGCAAAGTTCTTAAAGCGAAGTTCTGAAAGCGAAGTTCTAAAAGCAAAGTTCTTAAAACTAAGTTCTCAAAGCAAAGTTCTTTGAGTGAAGTTCTTAAAGCGAAGTTCTTAAAGCGAAGATCTGAAAGCGAAGTTCTTAAAGCGAAGTTCTTAAAACTAAGTTCTGAAAGCGAAGCTCTTTAAGCAAAGTTCTTTAAGCAAAGTTCTTTAAGCAAAGTTCTTAAAGCGAAGTTCTGAAAGCGAAGTTCTAAAAGCGAAGTTCTTTAAGCGAAGTTCTGAAAGCGAAGTTCTGAAAGCGAAGTTCTGAAAGCGAAGTTCTTTCAGCTATGTTCTTTAAGCTAAGTTCTTAAAGCTAAGTTCTTAAAGCTATGTTCTTAAAGCGAAGTTCTCAAAGCAAAGTTCTTAAAGCTATGTTCTTTAAGCTAAGTTCTTAAAGCAAAGTTCTTAAAGCAAAGTTCTTAAAGCAAAGTTCTTAAAGCAAAGTTCTTAAATCTAACTTCTTAAAGCAAAGTTCTTAAAGCTAAGTTCTTAAAGTGAAGTTCTTTCAGCAAAGTTATTTCAGCAAAGTTCTTAAAGCGAAGTTCTGAAAGCGAAGTTCTTAAAGCGAAGTTCTTAAAGCGAAGTTCTAAAAGCGAAGTTCTCAAAGCAAAGTTCTTAAAGCGAAGTTCTTAAAGCTAAGTTCTTAAAACTAAGTTCTTAAAGCGAAGTTCTGAAAGCGAAGTTCTAAAAGCGAAGTTCTTTAAGCGAAGTTCTGAAAGCGAAGTTCTGAAAGCGAAGTTCTTTCAGCTTTGTTCTTTAAGCTAAGTTCTTAAAGCTAAGTTCTTAAAGCTATGTTCTTAAAGCGAAGTTCTCAAAGCAAAGTTCTTAAAGCTATATTCTTTAAGCTAAGTTCTTAAAGCTAAGTTCTTAAAGCTATGTTCTTTAAGCTAAGTTCTTAAAGCTAAGTTCTTAAAGCTATGTTCTTAAAGCGAAGTTCTGAAAGCGAAGTTCTGAAAGCGAAGTTCTTAAAGCGAAGTTCTTAAAACTAAGTTCTAAAAGCAAAGTTCTTAAAACTAAGTTCTTAAAGCGAAGTTCTAAAAACTAAGTTCTAAAAGCAAAGTTCTTAAAACTAAGTTCTTAAAGCGAAGTTCTAAAAGCTAAGTTCTTTAAGCGAAGTTCTTAAAGCAAAGTTCTTTAAGCGAAGTTCTGAAAGCGAAGTTCTTAAAGCAAAGTTCTTAAAACTAAGTTCTTAAAGCGAAGTTCTTAAAGCGAAGTTCTTAAAGCTAAGTTCTTAAAGCAAAGTTCTTAAAGCTAAGTTCTTAAAGCTAAGTTCTTAAAGCGAAGTTCTCAAAGCAAAGTTCTTAAAGCGAAGTTCTTAAAGCTAAGTTCTTAAAACTAAGTTCTTAAAGCTATGTTCTTAAAGCAAAGTTCTTAAAGCAAAGTTCTTAAAGCGAAGTTCTCAAAGCAAAGTTCTTAAAGCTATGTTCTTTAAGCTAAGTTCTTAAAGCTAATTTCTTAAAGCTATGTTCTTAAAGTGAAGTTCTCAAAGCAAAGTTCTTAAAGCTATGTTTTTTAAGCTAAGTTCTTAAAGCGAAGTTCTGAAAACTAAGTTCTTAAAGCAAAGTTCTTAAAGCAAAGTTCTTTAAGCGAAGTTCTTAAAGCAAAGTTCTTTAAGCGAAGTTCTGAAAGCGAAGTTCTTAAAGCTAAGTTCTTAAAACTAAGTTCTAAAAGCAAAGTTCTTAAAACTAAGTTCTTAAAGCGAAGTTCTAAAAGCTAAGTTCTTAAAACTAAGTTCTTAAAGCAAAGTTCTTTAAGCGAAGTTCTTAAAGCAAAGTTCTTTAAGCGAAGTTATGAAAGCGAAGTTCTTAAAGCTAAGTTCTTAAAGCGAAGTTCTTAAAGCGAAGTTCTAAAAGCGAAGTTCTCAAAGCAAAGTTCTTAAAGTGAAGTTCTTAAAGCGAAGTTCTAAAAGCAAAGTTCTTAAAGCGATGTTCTTAAAGCGAAGTTCTTAAAACTAAGTTCTGAAAGTGAAGTTCTTTAAGCAAAGTTCTTAAAGCGAAGTTCTGAAAGCGAAGTTCTTAAAGCGAAGTTCTTAAAGCGAAGTTCTAAAAGCAAAGTTCTCAAAGCAAAGTTCTTAAAGTGAAGTTCTTAAAGCGAAGTTCTAAAAGCAAAGTTCTTAAAGCGATGTTCTGAAAGCGAAGTTCTTAAAGCGAAGTTCTTAAAGCGAAGTTCTTAAAACTAAGTTCTGAAAGCGAAACTCTTGAAGCAAAGTTCTTTAAGCGAAGTTCTTAAAGCAAAGTTCTTTAAGCGAAGTTCTGAAAGCGAAGTTCTTAAAGCTAAGTTCTTAAAACTAAGTTCTAAAAGCAAAGTTCTTAAAACTAAGTTCTTAAAACTAAGTTCTTAAAGCGAAGTTCTAAAAGCTAAGTTCTTAAAGCTAAGTTCTTAAAACTAAGTTTTTTAAAGCGAAGTTCTTAAAGGAAAGTTCTTTAAGCGAAGTTCTTAAAGCAAAGTTCTTTAAGCGAAGTTCTGAAAGCGAAGTTCTTAAAGCAAAGTTCTTAAAACTAAGTTCTTAAAGCGAAGTTCTTAAAGCGAAGTTCTTAAAGCTAAGTTCTTAAAGCAAAGTTCTTAAAGCTAAGTTCTTAAAGCTAAGTTCTTAAAGCGAAGTTCTCAAAGCAAAGTTCTTAAAGCGAAGTTCTTAAAGCTAAGTTCTTAAAACTAAGTTCTTAAAGCTATGTTCTTAAAGCAAAGTTCTTAAAGCAAAGTTCTTAAAGCGAAGTTCTCAAAGCAAAGTTCTTAAAGCTATGTTCTTTAAGCTAAGTTCTTAAAGCTAATTTCTTAAAGCTATGTTCTTAAAGTGAAGTTCTCAAAGCAAAGTTCTTAAAGCTATGTTTTTTAAGCTAAGTTCTTAAAGCGAAGTTCTGAAAACTAAGTTCTTAAAGCAAAGTTCTTAAAGCAAAGTTCTTTAAGCGAAGTTCTTAAAGCAAAGTTCTTTAAGCGAAGTTCTGAAAGCGAAGTTCTTAAAGCTAAGTTCTTAAAACTAAGTTCTAAAAGCAAAGTTCTTAAAACTAAGTTCTTAAAGCGAAGTTCTAAAAGCTAAGTTCTTAAAACTAAGTTCTTAAAGCAAAGTTCTTTAAGCGAAGTTCTTAAAGCAAAGTTCTTTAAGCGAAGTTATGAAAGCGAAGTTCTTAAAGCTAAGTTCTTAAAGCGAAGTTCTTAAAGCGAAGTTCTAAAAGCGAAGTTCTCAAAGCAAAGTTCTTAAAGTGAAGTTCTTAAAGCGAAGTTCTAAAAGCAAAGTTCTTAAAGCGATGTTCTTAAAGCGAAGTTCTTAAAACTAAGTTCTGAAAGTGAAGTTCTTTAAGCAAAGTTCTTAAAGCGAAGTTCTGAAAGCGAAGTTCTTAAAGCGAAGTTCTTAAAGCGAAGTTCTAAAAGCAAAGTTCTCAAAGCAAAGTTCTTAAAGTGAAGTTCTTAAAGCGAAGTTCTAAAAGCAAAGTTCTTAAAGCGATGTTCTGAAAGCGAAGTTCTTAAAGCGAAGTTCTTAAAGCGAAGTTCTTAAAACTAAGTTCTGAAAGCGAAACTCTTGAAGCAAAGTTCTTTAAGCGAAGTTCTTAAAGCAAAGTTCTTTAAGCGAAGTTCTGAAAGCGAAGTTCTTAAAGCTAAGTTCTTAAAACTAAGTTCTAAAAGCAAAGTTCTTAAAACTAAGTTCTTAAAACTAAGTTCTTAAAGCGAAGTTCTAAAAGCTAAGTTCTTAAAGCTAAGTTCTTAAAACTAAGTTTTTTAAAGCGAAGTTCTTAAAGGAAAGTTCTTTAAGCGAAGTTCTTAAAGCAAAGTTCTTTAAGCGAAGTTCTGAAAGCGAAGTTCTTAAAGCTAAGTTATTAAAGCGAAGTTCTTAAAGCGAAGTTCTAAAAGCGACGTTCTCAAAGCAAAGTTCTTAAAGTGAAGTTCTTAAAGCGAAGTTCTAAAAGCAAAGTTCTTAAAGCGATGTTCTTAAAGCGAAGTTCTTAAAACTAAGTTCTGAAAGTGAAGTTCTTTAAGCAAAGTTCTTAAAGCGAAGTTCTGAAAGCGAAGTTCTTAAAGCGAAGTTCTTAAAGCGAAGTTCTAAAAGCGAAGTTCTCAAAGCAAAGTTCTTAAAGTGAAGTTCTTAAAGCGAAGTTCTAAAAGCAAAGTTCTTAAAGCGATGTTCTTAAAGCGAAGTTCTTAAAACTAAGTTCTGAAAGCGAAGTTCTTTAAGCAAAGTTCTTAAAGCGAAGTTCTGAAAGCGAAGTTCTTAAAGCGAAGTTCTTAAAGCGAAGTTCTTAAAACTAAGTTCTGAAAGCGAAACTCTTGAAGCAAAGTTCTGAAAGCGAAGCTCTTTAAGCAAAGTTCTTTAAGCAAAGTTCTTAAAGCGAAGTTCTGAAAGCGAAGTTCTAAAAGCAAAGTTCTTAAAACTAAGTTCTCAAAGCAAAGTTCTTAAAGCTAAGTTCTTAAAGCTAAGTTCTTAAAGCGAAGTTCTCAAAGCAAAGTTCTTAAAGCGAAGTTCTTAAAGCTAAGTTCTTAAAACTAAGTTCTTAAAGCTATGTTCTTAAAGCGAAGTTCTTAAAACTAAGTTCTGAAAGCGAAGTTCTTTAAGCTAAGTTCTTAAAGCTAAGTTCTTAAAGCTATGTTCTTAAAGCGAAGTTCTCAAAGCAAAGTTCTTAAAGCTATGTTCTTTAAGCGAAGTTCTTAAAGCGAAGTTCTTAAAGCTAAGTTCTTAAAGCGAAGTTCTTTCAGAAAAGTTCTTAAAGTAAAGTTCTTAAAGCGAAGTTCTTAAAGCTAAGTTCTTAAAACTAAGTTCTTAAAGCTAAGTTCTTAAAGCAAAGTTCTTAAAGCAAAGTTCTTAAAGCAAAGTTCTTAAAGCAAAGTTCTTAAATCTAACTTCTTAAAGCAAAGTTCTTAAAGCTAAGTTCTTAAAGTGAAGTTCTTTCAGCAAAGTTATTTCAGCAAAGTTCTTAAAGCGAAGTTCTGAAAGCGAAGTTCTTAAAGCGAAGTTCTTAAAGCGAAGTTCTAAAAGCAAAGTTCTTAAAGCGAAGTTCTTAAAGCTAAGTTCTTAAAACTAAGTTCTTAAAGCGAAGTTCTGAAAGCGAAGTTCTAAAAGCGAAGTTCTTTAAGCGAAGTTCTGAAAGCGAAGTTCTGAAAGCGAAGTTCTTTCAGCTTTGTTCTTTAAGCTAAGTTCTTAAAGCTAAGTTCTTAAAGCTATGTTCTTAAAGCGAAGTTCTCAAAGCAAAGTTCTTAAAGCTATATTCTTTAAGCTAAGTTCTTAAAGCTAAGTTCTTAAAGCTATGTTCTTTAAGCTATGTTCTTAAAGCTAAGTTCTTAAAGCGAAGTTCTTAAAACTAAGTTCTAAAAGCAAAGTTCTTAAAACTAAGTTCTTAAAGCGAAGTTCTAAAAACTAAGTTCTAAAAGCAAAGTTCTTAAAACTAAGTTGTTAAAGCGAAGTTCTAAAAGCTAAGTTCTTTAAGCGAAGTTCTTAAAGCAAAGTTCTTTAAGCGAAGTTCTTAAAGCAAAGTTCTTTAAGCGAAGTTCTGAAAGCGAAGTTCTTAAAGCTAAGTTCTTAAAGCGAAGTTCTTAAAACTAAGTTCTAAAAGCAAAGTTCTTAAAACTAAGTTCTTAAAGCGAAGTTCTTAAAGCGAAGTTCTTAAAGCTAAGTTCTTAAAGCGAAGTTCTTAAAGCGAACTTCTTAAAGCAAAGTTCTTAAAGCTAAGTTCTTAAAGCTAAGTTCTTAAAGCGAAGTTCTCAAAGCAAAGTTCTTAAAGCGAAGTTCTTAAAGCTAAGTTCTTAAAACTAAGTTCTTAAAGCTATGTTCTTAAAGCAAAGTTCTTAAAGCAAAGTTCTTAAAGCGAAGTTCTCAAAGCAAAGTTCTTAAAGCTAATTTCTTAAAGCTATGTTCTTAAAGTGAAGTTCTCAAAGCAAAGTTCTTAAAGCTATGTTTTTTAAGCTAAGTTCTTAAAGCGAAGTTCTGAAAACTAAGTTCTTAAAGCAAAGTTCTTAAAGCAAAGTTCTTTAAGCGAAGTTCTTAAAGCAAAGTTCTTTAAGCGAAGTTGTGAAAGCGAAGTTCTTAAAGCTAAGTTCTTAAAACTAAGTTCTAAAAGCAAAGTTCTTAAAACTAAGTTCTTAAAGCGAAGTTCTAAAAGCTAAGTTCTTAAAGCGAAGTTCTTAAAACTAAGTTTTTTAAAGCGAAGTTCTTAAAACTAAGTTCTTAAAGCAAAGTTCTTTAAGCAAAGTTCTTAAAGCAAAGTTCTTAAAGCTAAGTTCTTAAAGCGAAGTTCTTAAAGCGAAGTTCTAAAAGCGAAGTTCTCAAAGCAAAGTTCTTAAAGTGAAGTTCTTAAAGCGAAGTTCTAAAAGCAAAGTTCTTAAAGCGATGTTCTTAAAGCAAAGTTCTTAAAACTAAGTTCTGAAAGTGAAGTTCTTTAAGCAAAGTTCTTAAAGCAAAGTTCTTAAAGCGAAGTTCTTAAAGCGAAGTTCTAAAAGCAAAGTTCTCAAAGCAAAGTTCTTAAAGTGAAGTTCTTAAAGCGAAGTTCTAAAAGCAAAGTTCTTAAAGCGATGTTCTTAAAGCGAAGTTCTTAAAACTAAGTTCTGAAAGCGAAACTCTTGAAGCAAAGTTCTTTAAGCAAAGTTCTTTAAGCAAAGTTCTTAAAGCGAAGTTCTGAAAGCGAAGTTCTAAAAGCAAAGTTCTTAAAACTAAGTTCTCAAAGCAAAGTTCTTTGAGTGAAGTTCTTAAAGCGAAGTTCTTAAAGCGAAGTTCTGAAAGCGAAGTTCTTAAAGCGAAGTTCTTAAAACTAAGTTCTGAAAGCGAAGCTCTTTAAGCAAAGTTCTTTAAGCAAAGTTCTTAAAGCGAAGTTCTGAAAGCGAAGTTCTAAAAGCGAAGTTCTTTAAGCGAAGTTCTGAAAGCGAAGTTCTGAAAGCGAAGTTCTTTCAGCTTTGTTCTTTAAGCTAAGTTCTTAAAGCTAAGTTCTTAAAGCTATGTTCTTTAAGCTAAGTTCTTAAAGCTAAGTTCTTAAAGCAAAGTTCTTAAAGCGAAGTTCTGAAAGCGAAGTTCTTTCAGCTTTGTTCTTTAAGCTAAGTTCTTAAAGCTAAGTTCTTAAAGCTAAGTTCTTAAAGCTATGTTCTTTAAGCTAAGTTCTTAAAGCTAAGTTCTTAAAGCAAAGTTCTTAAAGCGAAGTTCTGAAAGCGAAGTTCTTTCAGCTTTGTTCTTTAAGCTAAGTTCTTAAAGCTAAGTTCTTAAAGCTATGTTCTTAAAGCGAAGTTCTGAAAGCGAAGTTCTGAAAGCGAAGTTCTTAAAGCGAAGTTCTTAAAACTAAGTTCTAAAAGCAAAGTTCTTAAAACTAAGTTCTTAAAACTAAGTTCTTAAAGCTAAGTTCTTAAAGCAAAGTTCTTAAAGCAAAGTTCTTAAAGCAAAGTTCTTAAAGCAAAGTTCTTAAATCTAACTTCTTAAAGCAAAGTTCTTAAAGCTAAGTTCTGAAAGTGAAGTTCTTTAAGCAAAGTTCTTAAAGCGATGTTCTTAAAGCAAAGTTCTTAAAACTAAGTTCTGAAAGTGAAGTTCTTTAAGCAAAGTTCTTAAAGCAAAGTTCTTAAAGCGAAGTTCTTAAAGCGAAGTTCTAAAAGCAAAGTTCTCAAAGCAAAGTTCTTAAAGTGAAGTTCTTAAAGCGAAGTTCTAAAAGCAAAGTTCTTAAAGCGATGTTCTTAAAGCGAAGTTCTTAAAACTAAGTTCTGAAAGCGAAACTCTTGAAGCAAAGTTCTTTAAGCAAAGTTCTTTAAGCAAAGTTCTTAAAGCGAAGTTCTGAAAGCGAAGTTCTAAAAGCAAAGTTCTTAAAACTAAGTTCTCAAAGCAAAGTTCTTTGAGTGAAGTTCTTAAAGCGAAGTTCTTAAAGCGAAGTTCTGAAAGCGAAGTTCTTAAAGCGAAGTTCTTAAAACTAAGTTCTGAAAGCGAAGCTCTTTAAGCAAAGTTCTTTAAGCAAAGTTCTTAAAGCGAAGTTCTGAAAGCGAAGTTCTAAAAGCGAAGTTCTTTAAGCGAAGTTCTGAAAGCGAAGTTCTGAAAGCGAAGTTCTTTCAGCTTTGTTCTTTAAGCTAAGTTCTTAAAGCTAAGTTCTTAAAGCTATGTTCTTTAAGCTAAGTTCTTAAAGCTAAGTTCTTAAAGCAAAGTTCTTAAAGCGAAGTTCTGAAAGCGAAGTTCTTTCAGCTTTGTTCTTTAAGCTAAGTTCTTAAAGCTAAGTTCTTAAAGCTAAGTTCTTAAAGCTATGTTCTTTAAGCTAAGTTCTTAAAGCTAAGTTCTTAAAGCAAAGTTCTTAAAGCGAAGTTCTGAAAGCGAAGTTCTTTCAGCTTTGTTCTTTAAGCTAAGTTCTTAAAGCTAAGTTCTTAAAGCTATGTTCTTAAAGCGAAGTTCTGAAAGCGAAGTTCTGAAAGCGAAGTTCTTAAAGCGAAGTTCTTAAAACTAAGTTCTAAAAGCAAAGTTCTTAAAACTAAGTTCTTAAAACTAAGTTCTTAAAGCTAAGTTCTTAAAGCAAAGTTCTTAAAGCAAAGTTCTTAAAGCAAAGTTCTTAAAGCAAAGTTCTTAAATCTAACTTCTTAAAGCAAAGTTCTTAAAGCTAAGTTCTTAAAGTGAAGTTCTTTCAGCAAAGTTATTTCAGCAAAGTTCTTAAAGCGAAGTTCTGAAAGCGAAGTTCTTAAAGCGAAGTTCTTAAAGCGAAGTTCTTAAAGCGAAGTTCTTAAAGCGAAGTTCTAAAAGCAAAGTTCTTAAAGCGAAGTTCTTAAAGCTAAGTTCTTAAAACTAAGTTCTTAAAGCGAAGTTCTGAAAGCGAAGTTCTTAAAGCTAAGTTCTTAAAGCGAAGTTCTCAAAGCAAAGTTCTTAAAGCGAAGTTCTTAAAGCTAAGTTCTTAAAACTAAGTTCTTAAAGCTAAGTTCTTAAAGCAAAGTTCTTAAAGCAAAGTTCTTAAAGCGAACTTCTTAAAGCAAAGTTCTTAAATCTAACTTCTTAAAGCAAAGTTCTTAAAGCGAAGTTCTTAAAGCGAAGTTCTTTCAGCTTTGTTCTTTAAGCTAAGTTCTTAAAGCTAAGTTCTTAAAGCTATGTTCTTAAAGCGAAGTTCTCAAAGCAAAGTTCTTAAAGCGAAGTTCTCAAAGCAAAGTTCTTAAAGCTATATTCCTTAAGCTAAGTTCTTAAAGCTAAGTTCTTAAAGCTATGTTCTTTAAGCTAAGTTCTTAAAGCTAAGTTCTTAAAGCTATGTTCTTAAAGCGAAGTTCTGAAAGCGAAGTTCTCAAAGCAAAGTTCTTAAAGCTATGTTCTTTAAGCTAAGTTCTTAAAGCGAAGTTCTGAAAGCAAAGTTCTTAAAGCAAAGTTCTTAAAACTAAGTTCTAAAAGCAAAGTTCTTAAAACTAAGTTCTTAAAGCGAAGTTCTAAAAGCTAAGTTCTTAAAGCGAATTTCTTAAAACTAAGTTCTTCAAGCGAAGTTCTTAAAGCAAAGTTCTTTAAGCGAAGTTCTGAAAGCGAAGTTCTTAAAGCTAAGTTCTTAAAGCGAAGTTCTTAAAACTGAGTTCTAAAAGCAAAGTTCTTAAAACTAAGTTCTTAAAGCGAAGTTCTTAAAGCGAAGTTCTTAAAGCTAAGTTCTTAAAGCTAAGTTCTTAAAGCTAAGTTCTTAAAGCTAAGTTCTTAAAGCGAACTTCTTAAAGCGAACTTCTTAAAGCAAAGTACTTAAAGCTAAGTTCTTAAAGCGAAGTTCTTTCAGCAAAGTTCTTTCAGCAAAGTTCTTAAAGTAAAGTTCTTAAAGCGAAGTTCTTAAAGCTAAGTTCTTAAAGCAAAGTTCTTAAAGCAAAGTTCTTAAAGCGAACTTCTTAAAGCAAAGTTCTTAAAACTAACTTCTTAAAGCAAAGTTCTTAAAGCTAAGTTCTTAAAGCGAAGTTCTTTCAGCAAAGTTCTTTCAGCAAAGTTCTTAAAGTAAAGTTCTTAAAGCGAAGTTCTTAAAGCTAAGTTCTTAAAACTAAGTTCTTAAAGCAAAGTTCTTAAAGCAAAGTTCTTAAAGCTAAGTTCTTAAAACTAAGTTCTTAAAGCAAAGTTCTTAAAGCAAAGTTCTTATACCTAAGTTCTTAAAACTAAGTTTTTAAAGCAAAGTTCTTAAAGCAAAGTTTTTAAGCGAAGTTCTTAAAGCTAAGTTCTTAAAGCGAAGTTCTTTCAGCAAAGTTCTTAAAACTAAGTTCTTAAAGCAAAGTTCTTAAAGCGAAGTTCTTAAAGCGAAGTTCTTAAAGCAAAGTTCTTAAAGCAAAGTTCTTAAAACTAAGTTCTTAAAGCAAAGTTCTTAAAGCGAAGTTCTTAAAGCAAAGTTCTTAAAACTAAGTTCTTAAAGCGAAGTTCTTTCAGCAAAGTTCTTAAAGTAAAGTTCTTAAAGCAAAGTTCTTAAAGCTAAGTTCTTAAAGCGAAGTTCTTTCAGCAAAGTTCTTTCAGCAAAGTTCTTAAAGTAAAGTTCTTAAAGCGAAGTTCTTAAAGCTAAGTTCTTAAAGCGAAGTTCTGAAAGCAAAGTTCTTAAAGCAAAGTTCTTAAAGCTAAGTCCTTAAAACTAAGTTCTTAAAGCAAAGTTCTTAAAGCAAAGTTCTTAAAGCGAAGTTCTTAAAGCTAAGTTCTTAAAACTAAGTTCTTAAAGCAAAGTTCTTAAAACTAAGTTCTTAAAGCAAAGTTCTTAAAGCAAAGTTCTTAAAGCTAAGTCCTTAAAACTAAGTTCTTAAAGCTAAGTTCTTAAAGCGAAGTTCTGAAAGCAAAGTTCTTAAAGCTAAGTTCTTAAAGCGAAGTTCTTTCAGCAAAGTTCTTTCAGCAAAGTTCTTAAAGTAAAGTTCTTAAAGCGAAGTTCTTAAAGCTAAGTTCTTAAAGCGAAGTTCTGAAAGCAAAGTTCTTAAAGCAAAGTTCTTAAAGCTAAGTCCTTAAAACTAAGTTCTTAAAGCAAAGTTCTTAAAGCAAAGTTCTTAAAGCGAAGTTCTTAAAGCTAAGTTCTTAAAACTAAGTTCTTAAAGCAAAGTTCTTAAAGCAAAGTTCTTAAAGCTAAGTCCTTAAAACTAAGTTCTTAAAGCAAAGTTCTTAAAGCGAAGTTCTTAAAGCGAAGTTCTTAAAGCGAAGTTCTGAAAGCAAAGTTCTTAAAGCAAAGTTCTTAAAGCTAAGTCCTTAAAACTAAGTTCTTAAAGCAAAGTTCTTAAAGCAAAGTTCTTAAAGCGAAGTTCTTAAAGCTAAGTTCTTAAAACTAAGTTCTTAAAGCAAAGTTCTTAAAGCAAAGTTCTTAAAGCTAAGTCCTTAAAACTAAGTTCTTAAAGCAAAGTTCTTAAAGCAAAGTTCTTAAAGCGAAGTTCTTTCAGCAAAGTTCTTTCAGCAAAGTTCTTAAAGTAAAGTTCTTAAAGCGAAGTTCTTAAAGCTAAGTTCTTAAAGCGAAGTTCTGAAAGCAAAGTTCTTAAAGCAAAGTTCTTAAAACTAAGTTCTAAAAGCAAAGTTCTTAAAACTAAGTTCTTAAAGCGAAGTTCTAAAAGCTAAGTTCTTAAAGCGAAGTTCTTAAAGCGAAGTTCTTAAAGCGAAGTTCTTAAAGCGAAGTTCTTAAAGCTAAGTTCTTAAAGCGAAGTTCTTTCAGCAAAGTTCTTTCAGCAAAGTTCTTAAAGCAAAGTTCTTAAAGCAAAGTTCTTAAAGCAAAGTTCTTAAAGCAAAGTTCTTAAAGCGAACTTCTTAAAGCGAAGTTCTTAAAGCGAAGTTCTTAAAGCTAAGTTCTTAAAGCTAAGTTCTTAAAGCTAAGTTCTTAAAGCTAAGTTCTTAAAGCGAAGTTCTGAAAGCGAAGTTCTTAAAGCGAAGTTCTGAAAGCGAAGATAACTGGCACAAAGGTGGTCATTCTTTGAATTTAGCTTTTGGTTTGAGAACTCTTCAGAAACTTCTCTGAAGGAAGAAAAAAAACATTGAAAATCATCCCAGAACCCCTGGAAGTTCAGAAGTTTTGGAGCCTCCGTGGGACACTTTAAAATACAAATCATGGAGGAATCATACTGTTCTCTAAAGATCCAGGAAGCTGGTACCTGGTAACCAAAACGGTCACCTCAAAACACTTCAAATCAACTTCATTAACCTAATTAATCCTCATAAAGAAACTACTATCATAGCTTTGAAACCCCTTTACCGCCTGGGATCAAACTTCAGAGAAGGGAAGTGTTTTTTTCCACTTTGTGCAGCTCTACGAACCTCAGAAATAACACAAATCTACACATCTGTGGAGTTATTAAACACTTTGTTTGTAAATTCATACAGACTCTGTTCATCTTCATGGCTTTCAGAACCGCTTCACATGTCCGAGAAACTTTCTCAAAGACAGGATTCGAGCATTAAGAGACCAGAGACTTCATCAAATGAACTTAACTAATCAAGAAATCCTGTCAATGAATCCCAGCAAAGTCTCACGGCACCACGTTAGGATCCTTAAAACCTTCTCCAACGTCTGCCTGCAGAGTCGAGCAACACCTCTGGGAGCTGCTTTCTCCCGGATGAAGAAGGAATTAAAGAAGGATGAACAGGAACATGTTTGTTGACAGAATCAACCGCCGGTTGTCACGTTAGCAGCGGTGCCGTCTCTCTGGGATGATTGAGATGACTGAAAGCGTTCCGTTCTGCCAGCTTCACTTCGTGTTATCATTCCTCACACGTTTCTGCTGTCAGCAAACTGTTGCCATGACGACGGAACAGCGCACACACACACACGAGACATTTACCCGAATTCTTACACTTGCGATGAAACAAAGAGCCAAAAACAACACCAGGTGTGTGAAATATGCGATGGCTGCCATTCTCAGGTGTTTCGGCATCACTGGGCCTGGCGGGAGGGATGGGCCCCTGGCCACAAGCTCGGGGGCCCCTGGCATCAAGATCAGGCTCCCCAATACATATGTAAAATAAATCAATTCAGTGCTTGAAAAGGAGAGAAAAGAAGCCAAAGTTGAACATGTTACTACAAAGTAACCAAATGAGAAAAAAGAAAAACAACAGCAGTGATGTTTTTGGCTCAAAAATCAGACATTCATAAACTTCTGAGACTTCATAATGACACACATTAAACACATTCATGCACAGTCAGGGATCAAAGGTTACTCAAGGCCGTGGTAAACTATGTGTTCACAGAGTTTTTTAAACTCTAGAGACGTCCAAACACATCCAGTCTCCACCATAACAGCTCCATAAATCCGTCTCCAAAGTCTTAATGATTGACTCCGCGTCGTTTTTGTCTGCTTTATTCCCCCCGGATCGAACTCGCCGCCATGTAGATGCTCTGCTTCTTCGCCCGGCAGCCACACGTGTTCTGGCCTCATACCTCAGCCAGGCTGACATTAACAAAAAGTCTCATAAATAAAATGTCTTTTCTCTTTCTTGTTTTGAGGCAAATGAGCAATAAACATTTGAGATTTTCTCGTTCCTCCGGGATAAACACACTGCTGCATCTGACTTTCTCGACGTACAAAGAGACATTTCCTGACAGTGCGAGGAACAAACCGCCTGTTTGTTCTATCCGTATTACAGTTATCTGGGTTTCCTCTGGCACGAGTTGACCAGCTCACAAGATTTCCCTCACATTTACTGATTGTAAAACTCCTAATCTGACTGATCTGGTGGCGCTGGCACAGATTAATAAACTTCCTCTAAACCTCTGGAACATCCCAAAAGTTCCTTTGATGGCCTTCCATCCCTGATGACTTGTGAACATTGTTCAGAACCACTTCTGCCTCCCAGTTAGCACCTTCAGGAGCTCCAAAGTTTAATTAGGAACTCCTAGAACATACACATGAAGTCATCCAAACTGATTCAGATTCACCCTAAGAAGCTGTCAGAAACATCCAAGGACCCAACAAAGCAAAGCTTTGGTGCTCCATCCGGGTCGGGATGAGTCTCTGCCTCAGCTGGAGCATCTCTGGACCTGGTTCTGAACCTCCGGGTCGGGATGAGTCTCTGCCTCAGCTGGAGGAGTTTCAGCATCTCTGGACCTGGTTCTGAACCTCCGGGTCGGGATGAGTCTCTGCCTCAGCTGGAGAAGTTTCAGCATCTCTGGACCTGGTTCTGATCCTCCGGGTCGGGATGAGTCTCTGCCTCAGCTGGAGCAGTTTCAGCATCTCTGGACCTGGTTCTGAACCTCCGGGTCGGGCTGAGTCTCTGCCTCAGCTGGAGCAGTTTCAGCATCTCTGGACCTGGTTCTGATCCTCCGGGTCGGGCTGAGTCTCTGCCTCAGCTGGAGAAGTTTCAGCATCTCTGGACCTGGTTCTGATCCTCCGGGTCGGGATGAGTCTCTGCCTCAGCTGGAGCAGTTTCAGCATCTCTGGACCTGGTTCTGAACCTCCGGGTCGGGATGAGTCTCTGCCTCAGCTGGAGGAGTTTCAGCATCTCTGGACCTGGTTCTGAACCTCCGGGTCGGGCTGAGTCTCTGCCTCAGCTGGAGCAGTTTCAGCATCTCTGGACCTGGTTCTGATCCTCCGGGTCGGGCTGAGTCTCTGCCTCAACTGGAGCAGTTTCAGCATCTCTGGACCTGGTTCTGAACCTCCGGGTTGGATCAGAGATGGACAGACGGATCGGGGCTTCGTCAGCAGCAATGAGGGCGCTGCTCCGGTCCGTTTGGTGAAGCTGAGCCGGAAGGAGAAGCTTTCAGGTTCCTGCTCCATCTTTGTTCCAACCCTCACCTGAGCTCACAGATCTGGGTTCTGACCCAAAGAAGGAGGTCATTAGAATTAAGTCTTAAGAACTGAACATTGTCTTCAAAATCTCTGAAGTGTTGATAACACCCCAATGGCCAAGTCTCCTCGGACTGTCATCCAAAGCCTCCTCTGGAATCTCCTCTTTAGGTGCGCTTCCATCAGCCGGTTCCGATGCAGAAGTATCGCATCGGAAAATTATGATGGAAAAATTCGAATTCAAATCCCCTGATTCGCACAAATGAAAATACGCTCGCAAGCGCCGGGTTTTGGTTGATTAGAAAGGGATGGAAACAGCTGTGTTCGCATCAAATCTGACCCACCGACACTCCAGAGGTCATTAAATTAATTAAAGGGCATTAAATAACACCTCTTGCCGCCTTGCAGCCCCTCCAGGACTGACTGGGCGGACAGCTCCAATACCACGTGTGCGATTCTTAATAAAGGTTCAAGTCCTGTCTCCATGGTGACACAATCCGGGTCGGGAAGCCGGTAAAACGTTTACAGGCCGGATGTCATACCAACCCGCGGAAAACGGGAAAAAGTCCGTACTTTTGATGGAAACACATGATTCGAATTTCTTTTCACGCGCATTTCCCAATGATTCGAATCCCTTTTGCATGGAAACATGACCAATGACCCTTTAATTCTTTGGAATCTGCTCAGAGCCAAGTATGCACCACAAACAAGTAGCTTTTTGGATTTGTACACACCTGAAAAACTGTTCAGGAAACCGGAGCAGGACCAGTGTGTTTGAGCTCTGCAGACAGTGTGGCTCGAGACCGCCATCCAGTGGCCAAGAACAGAACTGCACCCTAATACAATCCAGAAACTTTCCAAAGAAAGATGTTCTGCTCTGACTACTGAAGTAGAGACCTGAAGACCTTGGAATAATCCTAACTCTATTAAAACCTATCAAGACTAGTTCAATTCGAAGCCCAATAACTGAGTACTTGTTGTGTTTTGGAGGGTTATTCATGGAGGACTCACATTATATTGATCTGGACGAAAAGACTTTCTCTTTAAAGCTTTCTGTTGCAGATCCTCTGACATTTAGTTGCTCCTGTGAGTTAAAGCATGCAGTAGTCTATGTCCGATTCAAATGATTCTCGTGGCTCTAAGGGGACAGAGGGCTTGTTGAGTAAATATTCTCTGCAGAACTTGAGTGAGTTGGCTGGAAACTGACCTGTAATAGTTTTTAAATACATGTTCTAACTGTTCATAAAAGCCATTATCGACGCCGAGTCTGATCCATAAATCCCACTTGTGTTCAGGAGTTGTTGTTCTGCCACCATTAGGCTAAGACTGGAGTCACTTATGCCGGCTCAAATTAAAACTAAATCCAAAAATGTAACGACCACGGCACACACACTGCAAAGGGAGGGAAACAACCTCAAAGAGGTTTAAAATAAACACAAAGGCATGCAAGATGGTTGCTTAAAATGTAATGCAAGGCAGCTGCAGATATTAGGACAGATACACCGACCACAGCAACGTGCAAAATAAGATCAGTCACACAATACAACAACAGAAATACGTAGAAATGCAAAGCAATTGCATGAATGTCTGCAACAAAGAGACAAAACAGCTGGAAAAAAAGCATAAAGAAAAGCCAAATAACTACAGACGGGATATAAGTCTCAACACAACTACAAGAAGACACCAAGTTAAGCACATATTAAACACAGGACTCACAAAGACACAATATGATCACCGAGCAGCGCGAAACACCTTCTAAAATATCTAAAAACGGATACAAATACAGATAAGCAATACAGCCACAAAGAGACGAAGTACATCCACTATAAGAAACCAACAGAAAGGCAACATAAAGCACCTAAAACAAAGAAAACTACTGCAAAAAGGAACAAAGACTCCACAGGGACACAAAGCAGACGGTTAAGATGCTGTTTTTCTTCCATTTGATTTCCTATTCTACATAATTAATTAAATCTATATAATCTTGAAGGAGGAAACAGACAAAAAAAACACAGCTGCAGAATACAATCAGTTCTTTATTGCTTCATTTCCTTTGTTATAATCATACAAATCCTTTTTCTTCTCACATTCGGCTCCCTTCGCGTCAGACTCTTCACTTCCACCATTCAGTTTCCATGTTATATACTCTTTTTATCATTATCACAGTAAATCCGAACCCTTTGCATTCACACAGATACAATATATTCGCTTCTACATTCAACATCTTCACCTTAAAGACTTAAATCCTCTCACTACCTGCTACGTTTAGAGAAACCTTCACCCGAGGCTCCGAGCTACAGATAAGAAACAAGAATCCAGCTGCAAATCTTACAGAAACACCTTAAGACAATGAAAGAGAAGGAAGAAACGGGATTATTTACAGTACAGGATCAGCTAGTTGTATTATCAGTGATAAAGTAAGTCAGTGTAGGTGGTAATAACACAGAAAATTAGACTTTTAAGGAATTAAACTGAGTAAAAAGCCCCTAAAAACACAAGATGCTGTTGAGATACTTTCCATGTTGCTTTAGCTTGAAGGGAAACAGTTCACTTATAATCATAAATCACTTTATATATCCAAAATGAGCTGATTTAAAAGTGACAGTTGAAGTTTTCTGGGTGTTTCCACCTTTGGAACTATGATGATATTATTATTATTATTATAAGTTTTACTTTATATGATGTTTTCATGCATTAAATCTGTTTGTTTTTATGTTCTGGGTAATTACTAATTTTACTTCCAATATGTCCAATGGCTGCAAATTAAAGGCTAGAATATTAAATATCGGTACAAAATCTTTAATTATTGAAAAGTTGCAGCTTTGTACTGGATTTCCACAGATAATAATAAAAAGTTTACGTCAGCAGGCCAATAATGAGTCATAAAAACCCTTTAAATACAACTGCTTAACATCATTATTCTTACACTACGTTATGACACTTTAAATGTGATCTCAAGAAAACAAACGTCACAAATGAGTTCAGTGTCAAAGTTAATAACCCAAAGGATTCATCCACAAAAGGTTCTCAGTAGTAAAGTGCAAAACAACCTAAAAGATACTTTGATTAACGAGACAACATGCACTCAGCAAGCTTGTTTTCTTGAGATGTTCATTCCCTAATCATGACGAAATCCGAGAGAAATGTTATGCACACGTCCTTTTCCGACCTGTCTGGCGTGTAAAAGTGGCGGCAGGTCCATCGGCGGTTGTGCTTCAGTACATTCAGCTCAATGTGTGCAGTTTTAACAGTTTTAAACACATTCAGGGACGACTTCTGCCCACAAACTTTGGCCTGTCGATCAAGAAGTCTCCACCAAGCTCAGGTTTGATTCTTTACAGTCTCCTGGTGACTCAGCATCATCTTCCTCCTCGCCTTCCCCTTCCTGGATGGCAGTCATGGGGGCGGCAAAAAGGCGGCAGCGAGCGGCAAAGCGCCGGCTGGCAGAGCAGGGAGGAGTGAGGGAGCGAGGGCGCATGTGGGAGGAGGAAAGGACGAAGACGGGAGAGGAGGAGGTGAGGAGGAGGTGACTGTGGGCCAGAACCCGCCGTCTCCACCTCAGCATCATAGAGAGGGTGCAGGCGGACGCTGGCGGCCCAGTCAGCGTCAGGCGGCTGCTGATGTCATCTGCTGAATGGGAGGGGCTTACGTGCTTCACGTGGCCCGGCGCTGGAGGAGGAGCCGGCGCCCTCTGGAGGATGGTGGCAGAAGATGGAGCCGGAATGACACGAAGCCGCTCAACTGCCGAGATACGAGACGACAGATCGGCACGACTGCCTTTCCTCAGCAGGAGCGCTTTAAAGCTCTCGCTCTTTGCTGACCTGTGACTCCCCAGGGATGCTGGTCGGGTCCGGTTGGGGAGGGAGTCGGTGGATGTCTCCCAGGACTGGGAAGAGGAGGAGGAGGAGAGGATGTGATGCCTCTCTTGTTCTGAATCCCTTCTTCCAAGCAGCTTCCGTTTTGACCTAAGAGTAGTGCGACAGAAATGAACAGTTAGATTCAGTCTGGGCCTGAAAGCTGAAGTCATCTCTTAGTGTCACTCAGACGAATAGCCTCGGTTTCCAGATACAGATACTGCTTTAGGTGCTACAGATACTGCTTTAGGTGCTACAGATACTGCTTTAGGGGCTACAGGTACTGCTTTAGGGGCTCCAGATACTGCTTTAGGTGCTACAGATACTGCTTTAGGGGCTACAGATACTGCTTTAGGGGCTCCAGATACTGCTTTAGGTGCTACAGATACTGCTTTAGGGGCTACAGATACTGCTTTAGGTGCTACAGATACTGCTTTAGGGGCTACAGATACTGCTTTAGGGGCTACAGATACTGCTTTAGGTGCTACAGATACTGCTTTAGGGGCTCCAGATACTGCTTTAGGGGCTCCAGATACTGCTTTAGGTGCTACAGATACTGCTTTAGGGGCTACAGATACTGCTTTAGGGGCTCCAGATACTGCTTTAGGGGCTACAGATACTGCTTTAGGTGCTACAGATACTGCTTTAGGGGCTACAGATACTGCTTTAGGGGCTACAGATACTGCTTTAGGTGCTACAGATACTGCTTTAGGGGCTCCAGATACTGCTTTAGGTGCTACAGATACTGCTTTAGGTGCTACAGATACTGCTTTAGGGGCTCCAGATACTGCTTTAGGGGCTCCAGATACTGCTTTAGGGGCTACAGATACCGCTTTAGGTGCTACAGATACCGCTTTAGGTGCTACAGATACTGCTTTAGGGGCTCCAGATACTGCTTTAGGGGCTCCAGATACTGCTTTAGGGGCTCCAGATACTGCTTTAGGGGCTCCAGATACTGCTTTAGGGGCTCCAGATACTGCTTTAGGTGCTACAGATACTGCTTTAGGGGCTCCAGATACTGCTTTAGGGGCTCCAGATACTGCTTTAGGTGCTACAGATACTGCTTTAGGGGCTCCAGATACTGCTTTAGGGGCTCCAGATACTGCTTTAGGTGCTACAGATACTGCTTTAGGGGCTCCAGATACTGCTTTAGGGGCTCCAGATACTGCTTTAGGTGCTACAGATACTGCTTTAGGGGCTCCAGATACTGCTTTAGGGGCTCCAGATACTGCTTTAGGTGCTACAGATACTGCTTTAGGGGCTACAGATACTGCTTTAGGGGCTACAGATACTGCTTTAGGGGCTACAGATACTGCTTTAGGGGCTACAGATACTGCTTTAGGTGCTACAGATACTGCTTTAGGGGCTACAGATACTGCTTTAGGTGCTACAGATACTGCTTTAGGTGCTACAGATACTGCTTTAGGGGCTCCAGATACTGCTTTAGGGGCTACAGATACTGCTTTAGGGGCTACAGATACTGCTTTAGGGGCTACAGATACTGCTTTAGGGGCTACAGATACTGCTTTAGGTGCTACAGATACTGCTTTAGGGGCTACAGATACTGCTTTAGGGGCTACAGATACTGCTTTAGGGGCTCCAGATACTGCTTTAGGGGCTCCAGATACTGCTTTAGGGGCTCCAGATACTGCTTTAGGGGCTCCAGATACTGCTTTAGGGGCTCCAGATACTGCTTTAGGGGCTACAGATACTGCTTTAGGGGCTACAGATACCGCATTAGGGGCTACAGATACTGCTTTAGGGGCTACAGATACCGCTTTAGGGGCTACAGATACTGCTTTAGGGGCTACAGATACTGCTTTAGGGGCTCCAGATACTGCTTTAGGGGCTACAGATACCGCATTAGGGGCTCCAGATACTGCTTTAGGGGCTACAGATACCGCTTTAGGGGCTACAGATACCGCATTAGGGGCTACAGATACTGCTTTAGGGGCTACAGATACTGCTTTAGGGGCTACAGATACTGCTTTAGGGGCTACAGATACTGCTTTAGGGGCTCCAGATACTGCTTTAGGGGCTACGGATACTGCTTTAGGGGCTACAGATACTGCTTTAGGTGCTACAGATACTGCTTTAGGTGCTACAGATACTGCTTTAGGGGCTACAGATACTGCTTTAGGTGAACAGTTAGATTCTTGGACATGTTCAGTCTGGGCCTGAAAGCTGAAGTCATCTCTTAGTGTCACTCAGACGAATAGCCTCGGTTTCCAGCCCCATTTTAAACAACTTTGTGAATCCTATCTGATCTGCCGAAGACGAAAATGAAGATGAAGACACACCAACTTGTTACTCAAAATGTCTTTTAGGTTTGTGGGCAAACAATAAACTAACATGACTGACCGGCATCTTCCCAGAAAAGATCTTATATCTGTATCCGTATCAGACCCATGATAAAAACTCTTTCTGTAATTGGTTTCAGGCTTCTCTTCCTCAATGTGGTGCGTGTTTAATATCTGTTGCATATTAAAACAACCGTGTGTGTGATCTAAGGCCAGTCTTTAAGTCCCAGTTTGAAGTTGCCCTTCTCAGCCAATACTCTTGCCCCGAAGTACAACACACTGGACTGGAAGTATCAAGTTCAGGCCACCACACGTGGTCCAAAATCGGTCCAAATACAAGCTAAATTTGATCATTCACAGCACAAACTGGAGGACGGCCACCTGGCAGAGCCTGGCAGTCATTACTGGACAAGAACACGTCCAAGTGTGCCAACATTCAGCCTCAGTCCCTTTGCTTCAGTGGTCAACTGGGTCTGCAGCATTTTCACGTGAAAGACAAAGCAGTCAAAAAGCTAGTGCATGTGCATGGGAAAAATAGAAACTACTGGATAGACAGCAAACAAAAGGACACGTTTGGAAAAAGCCTCTAGTTTAGGATACAAAAATAAGGGAAGGAAAGATTTCTGAAGACTGGGGGGGACTGAATAAAGGTCCATATTTAAGCTACACGGACAGCGGTTGGATTGGTTTCTACATGAGGTGGGAAAGACAAGGAGCTAGTTTCTGATCACACTCCACTCTCTATACATTCCTGGACAAGTCAGAGACTTTACCTGCAGCCACACCCAGACATGCAGGGTGTTCATGCTGTGCCTTCCCACACTGCACTGCTCCAGAGGCACAGGGAAGAGTCAAGCACACATGTGAGGATGCTCTTTCATGGAGGTAGAAACAGTGCTCAGCCTGTTTTTAAGTGTTTTCTACCTGTGGATGACAGCAAACAGATCCTCTGTGGTTCGAGGTCGACTGGAGACAAGCATCTGGTCCGCCGAAACACCGACAAACAAGTCATCTGTAGAAGACACAAAAGCGTTGGCTTATTATTCTTTAGTCAGGATGAACTTGAATTAAAAACATGCTCTAAACTACTTTACTTGCTTACAGGCCAGGCTCTGCACAGACCATCTATAAACATCTCTCGAGAGCAGAAATAGAGGCTCTTATTCAGCAGTTGCCAGACTACCAGCTGCTATCTTGTCCCTTTCATAGCAGCTGCATGTTTTTATCCTCTTTTAAGGTTTATTTGAGCGGGGAAACTTGACCTATTTTGCTCCACACTTGCATAAGAAAAAGGTGGACCTTAATTTATTAGAGTAGCAGTATAACTCCTAAAGAAGAACTGGGACCCAGTTTGAGGGCAACTTGTGGTTTATCTTTTTTAATTGAACTGTATTCAACACAACTAAACTGAACTGAAAACTAGACTGAATTGAATTGAATTGAAGGGAAATTAAGGGAAATCATGTAAATATGCTGTTCCACTATGTGATACTGCTTTAGGTGTTACAGATACTGCTTTAGGGGCTACAGATACTGCTTTAGGGGCTACAGATACTGCTTTAGATGCTACAGATACTGCTTTAGGGGCTACAGATACTGCTTTAGGTGCTACAGATACTGCTTTAGGGGCTACAGATACTGCTTTAGGTGCTACAGATACTGCTTTAGGGGCTACAGATACTGCTTTAGGTGCTACAGATACTGCTTTAGGTGCTACAGATACTGCTTTAGGTGCTACAGATACTGCTTTAGGGGCTACAGATACTGCTTTAGGTGCTACAGATACCGCTTTAGGGGCTACAGGTACTGCTTTAGGTGCTACAGGTACTGCTTTAGGGGCTACAGATACTGCTTTAGGGGCTACAGATACTGCTTTAGGGGCTACAGATACTGCTTTAGGGGCTACAGATACTGCTTTAGGTGCTACAGATACTGCTTTAGGGGCTACAGATACTGCTTTAGGTGCTACAGATACTGCTTTAGGTGCTACAGATACTGCTTTAGGGGCTACAGATACTGCTTTAGGTGCTACAGATACCGCTTTAGGGGCTACAGGTACTGCTTTAGGTGCTACAGGTACTGCTTTAGGGGCTACAGATACTGCTTTAGGGGCTACAGATACTGCTTTAGGGGCTACAGATACTGCTTTAGGGGCTACAGATACTGCTTTAGGGGCTACAGATACTGCTTTAGGGGCTACAGGTACTGCTTTAGGGGCTCCAGATACTGCTTTAGGGGCTACAGGTACTGCTTTAGGTGCTACAGATACTGCTTTAGGTGCTACAGATACTGCTTTAGGGGCTACAGGTACTGCTTTAGGGGCTCCAGATACTGCTTTAGGGGCTACAGATACTGCTTTAGGGGCTACAGGTACTGCTTTAGGGGCTCCAGATACTGCTTTAGGGGCTCCAGATACTGCTTTAGGGGCTCCAGATACTGCTTTAGGGGCTACAGATACTGCTTTAGGGGCTACAGATACTGCTTTAGGGGCTACAGATACTGCTTTAGGGGCTACAGATACTGCTTTAGGGGCTACAGATACTGCTTTAGGGGCTACAGGTACTGCTTTAGGGGCTCCAGATACTGCTTTAGGGGCTACAGATACTGCTTTAGGGGCTACAGGTACTGCTTTAGGGGCTCCAGATACTGCTTTAGGGGCTACAGATACTGCTTTAGGGGCTACAGATACTGCTTTAGGGGCTACAGATACTGCTTTAGGGGCTACAGATACTGCTTTAGGGGCTCCAGATACTGCTTTAGGGGCTACAGGTACTGCTTTAGGGGCTACAGATACTGCTTTGGGGGCTACAGGTACTGCTTTAGGGGCTACAGATACTGCTTTAGGGGCTACAGATACTGCTTTAGGGGCTACAGATACTGCTTTAGGGGCTACAGATACTGCTTTAGGGGCTACAGATACTGCTTTAGGGGCTACAGATACTGCTTTAGGTGCTACAGATACTGCTTTAGGGGCTACAGGTACTGCTTTAGGGGCTACAGATACTGCTTTAGGGGCTACAGATACTGCTTTAGGTGCTACAGATACTGCTTTAGGTGCTACAGATACTGCTTTAGGTGCTACAGATACTGCTTTAGGTGCTACAGATACTGCTTTAGGTGCTACAGATACTGCTTTAGGTGCTACAGATACTGCTTTAGGGGCTCCAGATACCGCTTTAGGGGCTACAGATACCGCATTAGAGGCTACAGATACTGCTTTAGGGGCTACAGATACTGCTTTAGGGGCTACAGGTACTGCTTTAGGTGCTACAGATACTGCTTTAGGGGCTACAGGTACTGCTTTAGGTGCTACAGATACTGCTTTAGGGGCTACAGATACTGCTTTAGGGGCTCCAGATACTGCTTTAGGGACTAAAGGTACTGCTTTAGGGGCTACAGATACTGCTTTAGGGGCTACAGGTACTGCTTTAGGGGCTACAGATACTGCTTTAGGGGCTACAGATACTGCTTTAGGGGCTACAGGTACTGCTTTAGGTGCTACAGATACTGCTTTAGGGGCTACAGATACTGCTTTAGGTCAGAAGAGTAGCAGTCTTAGTTTGGGCAGACTTAAGCTGTTTCTGTGGTTGGCAAAGGACTAACAGCACACGAGGAAGGTGTTCATCCTATTTTGGGCCGTCAGTGTAAAAGTGTCAAATGCAACCAGAACACATCCAGAGTCACTTTGGCAGTTGCTAGTTCAACATACAAATGGTGACTTCTCTTAAGGGCGTTATGTTTCCGGTTCCCAGACCTACAACTCTGAAAATAATGCTCTTAAATCCAAAAGGTCTGCTATAACTGAAGACCAGAAACCTCTTGGATCTGTAATAGGAACTATGATGACATCATAAGTGAATACCTCTGAAGGGAAAAACAAGTAAAAGTTCTGGGAACAAAAAGCTTTATCCTCTGGTTTATCAAACTAGTGGAACCGCAGGCTTGTTCTTATCTAGGTACCTTAGTAGCAGAGAGTAAAGAAATATAAATAAGTAAGATCACACAGTATCATAAACCATGACTCAAATGAACCCGACTCACCATCTGGACTTCTGTTGGCCTCCTTCACCTCTCGGTGTGTCCTCCCTGCTCCCTCCTGCCCCTCCTGTTCTTTGTCTGGTTCCTGAATCAGGAGGTCGGGCAGTGACAGCTCCTCCCGCAGGCTGTCAGTGGACAGCGCGCTGCTGAGGGACAACCTGCTCTGACCAATCACAGAGCAGGAACCTTCAGAGTCACTCGTCTCTTGATTGCACATTTTCATCATTCTCATCCTCTCTTTCCTGGCTTTTATCAAATCTCGTTCATCTTCAGATGAGGAAGAAGATGACGACGACGACGACGATGATGAAGGAGAGGGCTCCATGGTTGATGACATCATCAGCAGTTGCCTGCCCAGCCTCTTCCTCCTTTTTCTTCTTGCTTTGTCTTTGTTGGCCGAAGTCATCATCATCATCATTGTTGTCTTCCTCTCTTGCTGTTCCTCTCTTTCCCTCTCATCTTCCTCCTCATCTTCAGCCAGTGATGACCTCATCATTCTTCTATGAAACGTTTTCTCCTCATCCGGATGTTGTCTGGTCTTGACAATCCCACCACAGCAGGGTTCTGTTACCCCACCATGGACAACCCCTGTCCAGGTAGAGGTATTTCCATGGCCCTCTGATATACCCATACCTATTGTACCGGTGGGCCCACACTTCCCATAGATGTCCACGGCCCCTAAGGTGCAACAGGCCTCACTGAAAGTGGTTTTAGCCCTTGTGTTGTCCATAGTAACTAAGGTGCCACTGGTCCCCGTGGTGCTCTGAGTCTGGAAAATACTGCTGGCTCCAGTGGTCCCGTTGAGTTTTTCTCCAGTGTTTTTTGATGGAAAGGATTGTTTTGCTGTTTTTGGAGAGGTCATAAAGATATCTGGCTTCTTGTGCAAAATCTGTGGCTTCTGCCGCTGAGGGGAGCTGGCAGGTGAGTGTGTGGTGTTCATTGAGCCACCAGTGACTGGCGTACTATGGATCACATGAGTGTGCAAAGGTGCAGAAACAGAATCATCTGGAAGGTGTGATGGGCTGTTCGGCCCAGGAGAGGGTGATGTGATTGGTCCACCGCTACTGCAAACACTTGGTCCTTTTCTGATCTTGGGGGATGCCATCAGACCCAGAATGCAAAGATCAGGCTTCTTTGGTGGAACCGGCTTATCCGGAGAGCAGAGCTTTCCTGGGCTACAGGACTCTATCTCCTGATTATTGTGTTTATTATCAGCAAACACTGAATTCCCATCAATTGCACTGAGACTGTGTGTTTTATTTTTGTCATTTTTCTCTTCTTCTTTCTTGCTCTCTGACAGTCGTGTCCTGATCTCTTTCTGTTTGTCTGCAGGCTCTGTTAGCTCTGTTTCTATGATCTGTTGTTCCAGAGGAGGATGTTGGATAATTGTGTCAAAGGGATATCTGTCAGAATCGTGACATATTTTTACCCATGGACTCTCGGGAGGGGAGACTTGACCGTTTGTAAAAGTGTAATAGTCTAAATCCTTCTCTTGTTCACTGGACTGGGTGTTTTGGAGACTTTCACCATTGTTCAGCTGGGTGTGAGGGTCTCTTTGGATAGTTGTTCTGCCTTGTAGAAGATGAGCATCAGCTGGCTCATTCATTAGAATCCCAGTCTCAGTTTTTGTTTTGTTGTAATTCAGTTCAGATTGACTTGCTTCAGCACTGACTGGGCTGTTAAAGTTAGCCAATAATCCTACAGATAATTTAACATCATTGTTGGCCAGGCCTTTAAGATTTGCTTCATCTAACACATCGCAGTCCAGGTGAGCCTCTTCGCTTTGATTAGTATTAGCTGATGACACGCCAGCTTGGATATGGAGAGCTGAGTTAGCGCTGTCATGCAAGACTTCCTGGTTGTTGACGGAGCGAAGTTTGACACACTGCAAAGCGTGAGCAGTGACCAGGAGGGAGGGAGGCGGGGCTGTTTTAACACCACAGTCTGGAGACACACCAGGGTTTGGTGGAGAGAAGATAGAGGAGGAGGGTGCAGGGAGATGAGGAGGAGGAGGTGGAGGAGGTGGAGGAGGTGGAGGAGGATGGTCGGGCATGTCTGGGAGTTCTGAAAATGAGGGAGGTGGTGGGGAAGTTGGGGGAGGAGGGAAGTAGGATGGCACTGCAGACATGAGAGTGTGCTGGGAAGTCTGCCTCACAGCATAGGAGTAGGGAGGAGGAGGAGGCCGGGTGGAAGGAGGTAGAGGAGGAGGGGTGGGGAGGGCTAAAAGTGGGAGAGGAAGGGGAGGTGGTGGAAGATTAGGAGCACCAAGAGATGCCATGGAAGACACAGGAGCAGGGAGGCAGAACTTGGGAAAGGGAGGAGCTGGATTTGCAGGAGGAAGAGGTGGAGGAGGAGGTGGAGGAGGAGTGATGGAGAATTTGGCAAAAGATGGAGGAGCAGGGAGGCAGAACTTCCGGACCGGAGGAGCAGAAGGAGGTAAAGGAGAGGAAGATTGCAGAAGAGGAGGTGGGGGAGGGGGAGGTGGGAGAAGAGGATACCTTGCAGATGAATCAGAGGAGGTGTAGGAAGAGAGGGAAGATGTGGAGGAAAATGAGGAAGAGGGGGACGAGAGGAGGGATGACTTCCTTTCTGGCACAGGTGGCTTTGGCCTTCCTTCCCCCCGTGACTTAGTCCTGGGAAGAGAGGAGGCGGCAGGCGACAGTGGGAAGGTGGAAGAGGATGAGGAGGAGAAGAGGGAGACTGGAGGGAGGGAGAAGGCTCCGGGGCTCGCTGCGAGAGGGGAAGAGGGGTTGAGGGGGGAGGACACTGGAGTCCCAGGAGTGGGGGTGTTGGACTGGCTGGAGTAGCCGCTGGAGGGAGAGGCGAGGCGCTGAAGCCCAGCCACAGAGGGCTCAGGTGGGTGGTGGCTGAAAGGAAGTCTCAGTCCTTCGTCCTTTGAGCCTTGTAACCCGGGGGAGAAGGTGTACGCATGGTTTGAGCTCGTCGGGTTGGGGTTGCAAGGGGTGGAGTCAGAGGAGGTTGCCGTGGGGCAGTCTTGGCCTAAAGGCTCAAAGGTTGTGACTGTCCCACAGTTTAGCCCACTCTGCCGTCTTTTGGTGTTGCTGCGGGGGACCCAGGGATCGTGAAAGGCCTGGGGAGATGAGGTGGGTGTGCACGAGGTAGTGCGTTGTGGGCGGGGGCTGCGATCCAGACACGGGCTCAGTGAAGAGCGGGAGGATTTGCTGCGACCTGGCCTGCGCCTCAAAGAGTCGGAACGCATTGGTGGAGCAGGCGGGCGTTTGGACTTGCGCAAGGAAATGCTGCGGCTAACTGTGCGGGAGTAGTAAGAAGAGGTGCTGGACTTCCTTCTCTCCCGGTTGAGTGAGGGAGAGTGGGTCATCCTCTCTGAACACAAAGAGTTAGAGTCAGCGTTGGAAGGAGTGGAGCGTCCAGAGGAGAGGAGGGGTTCGCAACTCCAACCCTCTTCAGAGACACATCTGATGTCCTGGGTGCTGCCGCTGTGGACGCTGGAGCTAGGGGACAGAGGACTGTAGCTCCAACTCTCCCCACTACAAAAAACACCATCGTAGAAGCACTGAGCATCCAGCCTGGTGGCGGTCCGGTCATCCAGAGCCTGGTAGCTAAACTGAGACACTGATTCTGTGATAGAGGATGAGGATTCGGAGTTGGGGGAGGAAGGAACCTCTTTTAAGGGGCTTTTGTTGGCGTAAGACCACTCTGGTTGCAGGGCGGAGGAGTTGATGGGGGAGGAGGGGAAACAAGAGGAGGAGGGGGGAGACTGGGGTATGACTCGAGCAGTGGAGTCGAAGGGCAGCAGGGGCTTGAGGTCACTGGGGAAACCCTGGAGAGGAAAACAGCAGTGAAGAGATGGATTTAGTTTGACTTTTGTTTTAAAACATTTTATGTGGGAATAATTTCTGTTAAACTGACCTGATAGTTAGACGAGGAGTCACTGAGCATCCTGTAGGGGGTGTTGTTACAGCTGACCTCAGAGTTCAGAGAGGTGTTGGTTGGCAGACTGGGGAGGCTGTGGATCTCAGAGGATGATGAGCAGCAGGAGACGGGGGCCTTGTCAACACGTGGGGAGGAGGTAAGGGTCGCCATGAGGCTGGACATCCCCTCACCTCTTGGGGCTCGGATTCTTCTTGTTGACTCCTTTCTGATTTCTCCCGTCTCGTCCACTTCCACCTCTGTCTTCTTTTGTTGATGAAGGGAGGTGCAGCACGTGGATGCAGGTCGACCCACAGTGGAGAACTGACCAGGAAGATCCCCAGACACAGTGGGCTTGGGGATGACAGCATCTGGTATGGCAGAAACCGTCTTACGACGGCTCAGTTTACTATGAGGTCGTCGGGTCAAAGAGTCAGCATTGGAGAGTGTCCTCCGAAAACTGGCCTGACGATCAAAACTCTCCCCTAAAGTTTGAAGAAACGGAAAACAATGAAGACGTGAGGTTATGATGGAGTCTTTGGACATTCTGAATCCTGTCCCAATCCAAAGTTTGGCCCTGATACTGAGTTGAATCTTGTGTCAGAGTCCCTTTTCCTCCCCTTGGCCCTACCCTTCCCCTCCAAATGCCCCTTTTCTGTTTGGGATCAAACTAATGGCCTCCACTCACATGGCTAAAGGGTTAGCTCACCAAAAGTCATTGATATCAAAAAGAAAAGGGACACCTTACCTGCACAAAATACAAGGTTAGGGCCAGGTAATTGGACTAAGTTGGGATATTGGAACTGGTCCACAGTCACATCCTGAGTCCAGGTCATATTGAGTTTATATCATTGTGAATGATGAGGTCATGGCATTGTGAAATTTACAAAATTCAAGACTTCTGTAAAGCATTTTCTGAGTCCAGCTGTGCCTGTTACATTTATAGCAGCTGTCAGGCCGTGTCTAACTTAGCAAACTGTGTCACAACCAAGTGAAGTTATTGTCTCAAGCAAACCAGCAAGTGGAAAAAATGTTCTATTAAAGTGTTGTTGTGTTATGGATTGAATGTAACCGAGAAGCGTAAAATCAGTCGTTATGTGTTGGTCTCAGTCTCACGCTTAAAGGCGTGTTTAACACTTCCTCTTTATGAGGACTGTCAACATGTCAAGGATCAAGTGAAAGACTTAAGGACAACATCTGCTCTAATGTAGAAACACTCATGACGCCATTATACATCATATTTAAGGGTATGATGAAAAATCTGTTGTTCCATACCTGATCAGGACTTGTTGCTTATTTTTTAACAGTTAAATCTAAACTCCTAATTAAGTTTTAGGCAGATTTTTAACCATTTTCAGGTTTCAGTTCTGAGATGAAATCGAATAATACAGTCGAGGATGAGTTACAAGTCAGTCTCAAGCCCACATTTCACCTGTTTTTAAAGTTCAGATTCAAGTTGAGAGTCCTCAAAACTTAATTTGATCCGAGTACAGCTGTACCTGTTACATTGATAGGAACTATATCAGCCGCGACTGTGTCCGCCTGCTGCCTCATCCTCTCCTCTGGGGTCGGAAGCCTCTGAATCGGCTCCATCTCCATGTCGGCTGTTGACTCATAGGCCGGAGAAAACTCATCCCAACTGGAGGTGAGATTGACGGGGTTCAGGATCAAAGGGGTCATAGGTCGCATGTTGTTCAGGAAGAACCCCTCATCCTCCTCAGAAGTTGCTGATGACTGATAAATGAAAAGCCGTAACTCACACACTGTTTCAACGAGAGGCAGGGGAAATTCAGACGAGCTGAGCTGGACTCTAATGTAGAACCTCAGTTTAATCTAGCACAGTCTGGTTAGGTGTGATCTGCAAACTGCTCTACTTCAGGACAGTTCTATCCACTCTAGTTTATTCTAAAGGAGTTCAGTCCATGTTTACCTTTCTTCTCCAGACTGAAAGCTTGAAACAAACTGTAAAACAAGACCGAGAGAAAAAATCCAAGACTCTGGATCTCTGAGATGAAGAATGGTGAGAGGGAGGGATAAAAGGGTGAGAAACAGAATAAGAAATGAGGAAGGACACTCATTGCTGCAAGTCAATAGTAGAACAATGCTGTCAGTGTTTCAGTTTGACCAGCAGGAGTCAGTGAAGCTCAACAGTTCTCTTCTGCTGCAGCGGAAAAGAAGAACTGGATCAAAACGGACCAGAAGCAACAGCCGTATGGGCACGTCAGTTTTGGTCAAAACTGTCTCAAACGAAAGCTGATTGGTGAATGTTTTCATTGCATGAAATAAAAAAAAATAAGAGGCAGGAAACTGAGATTATACTGATAAATACACTGAAGAAACGAGCAAATCTTCAGAAACTGGAGCCATTGTGATTAAATAAGAAACGTTTCAGCTCTCATTCTAAACACATTTAAATATTTCTTTATATAAACTGAGTCCAGGGACCACAGACAGACAACAACAGAGATGACAGAAAGGTGACTGAAAGAAGATGCAAGATAAAAGATAAAACCCAAAAGATAAAATGACAACACACCGATTCAAAGTTACCGTAAAGAGTAATAATGAATGCTTAAAAACTGAAAAGATACACCAAGAGAAAGAACTCCCAAAACACACTAAATAACTGCTGTTGTAGACTGTTGTAGATCTATAACACAGACCGACAATAGTCATAAAGAAATATACATAACAGGGACACAAAATTACTGCAACAAAGTGCAGAATTAGTAGAAAAGGACTCGATTACAACGAAACTACTACAAATCCACACATTACGCAGACATGGGAAGTTTCTCATTGCTTTTACAGAACTGTTGTGTAAAATGATCCTTCCAAACTATACAATCAGCCTGACAGGACAAAATAATCCTTCCAAACTATACAATCAGCCTGACAGGAGAAAATAATCCTTCCAAACTATACAATCAGCCTGACAGGACAAAATAATCCTTCCAAACTATACAATCAGCCTGACAGGACAAAATAATCCTTCCAAACTATACAATCAGCCTGACAGGAGAAAATAATCCTTCCAAACTATACAATCAGCCTGACAGGAGAAAATAATCCTTCCAAACTATACAATCAGCCTGACAGGAGAAAATAATCCTTCCAAACTATACAATTAGCCTGACAGGACAAAATAATCCTTCCAAACTATACAATTAGCCTGACAGGACAAAATAATCCTTCCAAACTATACAATCAGCCTGACAGGAGAAAATAATCCTTCCAAACTATACAATCAGCCTGACAGGAGAAAATAATCCTTCCAAACTATACAATCAGCCTGACAGGAGAAAATAATCCTTCAAACTATACAATCAGCCTGACAGGACAAAATAATCCTTCCAAACTATACAATCAGCCTGACAGGAGAAAATAATCCTTCCAAACTATACAATCAGCCTGACAGGAGAAAATAATCCTTCCAAACTATACAATCAGCCTGACAGGAGAAAATAATCCTTCCAAACTATACAATCAGCCTGACAGGAGAAAATAATCCTTCCAAACTATACAATCAGCCTGACAGGAGAAAATAATCCTTCAAACTATACAATCAGCCTGACAGGACAAAATAATCCTTCCAAACTATACAATCAGCCTGACAGGAGAAAATAATCCTTCCAAACTATACAATTAGCCTGACAGGAGAAAATAATCCTTCCAAACTATACAATTAGCCTGACAGGACAAAATAATCCTTCCAAACTATACAATCAGCCTGACAGGAGAAAATGATCCTTCCAAACTATACAATCAGCCTGACAGGACAAAATAATCCTTCCAAACTATACAATCAGCCTGACAGGACAAAATAATCCTTCCAAACTATACAATCAGCCTGACAGGAGAAAATAATCCTTCCAAACTATACAATCAGCCTGACAGGAGAGAATAATCCTTCCAAACTATACAATCAGCCTGACAGGAGAAAATAATCCTTCCAAACTATACAATCAGCCTGACAGGAGAAAATAATCCTTCAAACTATACAATCAGCCTGACAGGACAAAATAATCCTTCCAAACTATACAATCAGCCTGACAGGAGAAAATAATCCTTCCAAACTATACAATCAGCCTGACAGGAGAAAATAATCCTTCCAAACTATACAATCAGCCTGACAGGAGAAAATAATCCTTCCAAACTATACAATCAGCCTGACAGGAGAAAATAATCCTTCCAAACTATACAATCAGCCTGACAGGAGAAAATAATCCTTCAAACTATACAATCAGCCTGACAGGACAAAATAATCCTTCCAAACTATACAATCAGCCTGACAGGAGAAAATAATCCTTCCAAACTATACAATTAGCCTGACAGGACAAAATAATCCTTCCAAACTATACAATTAGCCTGACAGGACAAAATAATCCTTCCAAACTATACAATTAGCCTGACAGGACAAAATAATCCTTCCAAACTATACAATCAGCCTGACAGGAGAAAATTATCCTTCCAAACTATACAATCAGCCTGACAGGAGAAAATAATCCTCCAAACTATACAATTAGCCTGACAGGACAAAATAATCCTTCCAAACTATACAATTAGCCTGACAGGACAAAATAATCCTTCCAAACTATACAATCAGCCTGACAGGAGAAAATAATCCTTCCAAACTATACAATCAGCCTGACAGGAGAAAATAATCCTTCCAAACTATACAATTAGCCTGACAGGACAAAATAATCCTTCCAAACTATACAATTAGCCTGACAGGACAAAATAATCCTTCCAAACTATACAATTAGCCTGACAGGACAAAATTATCCTTCCAAACTATACAATTAGCCTGACAGGAGAAAATTATCCTTCCAAACTATACAATTAGCCTGACAGGACAAAAATTATCCTTCCAAACTATACAATCAGCCTGACAGGACAAAATAATCCTTCCAAACTATACAATTAGCCTGACAGGACAAAATAATCCTTCCAAACTATACAATTAGCCTGACAGGACAAAATGATCCTTCCAAACTATACAATCAGCCTGACAGGAGAAAATAATCCTTCCAAACTATACAATTAGCCTGACAGGACAAAATAATCCTTCCAAACTATACAATCAGCCTGACAGGAGCTCAGTCAGTTCTCCTTGAGTCACTAAGCTGCTTCTTTCCACTGCAGTCTTTGGCCTCATTAATATTCATGACCAGCAACAGCAACAGCACAACTTCAGTCAGGAGCGTCGCTCACCATCTTCCTGCTATTCTCCCGCCACCGTCTGCGTCGGCTTCCCTCTGATTGGTCGAGTCCAGAAGATAAACGGAAGGTGGGGCTCGGTGGTTGTGGCTGAGAGCAGCCATGCTGAGTCAGCCCGTTACCCACTACAGACACATAAAGATAAAAGTCGTGCAGCAGTCAGTCATAAAATCAGCCAGACCTTTTCCACTGCTTTACCCAGAGGGGAAGAGAAGAAAAACTCATGCTGCCCTCCTGATCAATCAATGAATCCAGGGTATGCTGAAAAGAGCATCCTTTGTGTTCTGCAGCGGCTGAGATGCAGCAGAAAGCTGCTTGCACACCACTGCAGCCCTCTGCAGTCACACAGGGCTCAGAGTCTGGCTCTGAATCCCTCTATTTACACATCAATGAGGGTTAATCTGCCCAACCTGGGCTTGTTTTATTCCAACAGGAGCCCCCATGCCCTTTTACTTTCACATGTGTAGCTTAATAGTCGTTGTCTGAACAGAACAGATGTTGCTTTTGGTAAATGAACAACAAGGTCCAGTTAAATTCTCTGAAAGAGGGAGCATCTCGGATGAAATCCTTGAACTGGATTCATGTAAGAGGCTGATAAGTAAAAGCTTTACGTGCCGGAGCGGACGCTATTATACGAGTGTGTGCGGTCATTAAGTGAAGTCAGGGACTGCTGTTGTCTCTCAGCTAACTCTAATCCCACAACACACCCAGGATTTAAGGTTTGCCTGCACAGAGAGCACCGATTTCATTACAGGGAGCTCCATGCTGTGCAGAATCACAGTTTCAGTGCAATCTGCGAGAAAGCACAAAAGGATCTTTAAAGGAATTTACCGTCAAATTTATTAAAAAAAAGCTGAGAAGCTAATGAAGGGGAAGGAAAATATGATCTGATGCAACATCGTTTTCCTTGAATAGTTTGTTTTTGAAGCTTCACTTCTCAGGGACTTGGAACACGACTTGCTTTTTGTTGACCTGCCTCTCCTGCATTGACTCCGATCTTAGACTTCATCCCAAGCCTTAAAAGTCGAGTGATTAACTGAAAAAGATCTTCCACGCTGTAAATTAACTGATTATTTACTGTCGAAACTGTGAATGTCCCGATGTTGGTGGAGCCAGATGGTGACAGACTTAGACTCTTTCTGCTTCTAAGAAGTATTTGCACACTTAATACTTTCCACAATGAAATGATTTGATTGCAGCAAACTGATTAAAGGAAAAAAGCTTCATTTGAATTCTCATCTCTCCCAGCTGCCGGATCTCTTATCGTTTGACATCATGAACAGTTTCACTTTCTCTCCATACTTGGAACCAAACTCTTCCTGGTAACTCTTGAATCTTGATGCCATTTCTAGATTTTTCTGTTTTTTGGATGATTCTCTTTCACATTTTCCACGAAACAACCTCACTTACCTGAAGTGCTGATCTTAGATTCCTGGAACTGGTGTTTCTATCCGTCTTATAGGAAGTTGTTGTGAACAAAGACGGATCAACAGCTGAGAACATTGTCCAACTTTTACCATTTTGGCTCCAATTCTTTTCAGGGAACCGATTCCTTTGGCTTCTGAATTCATTTATTTTTGGTTGAAATGCTCTGAACGGTTCAAAGTTAGGTCCCCAAACTGGTGGAGAACCAGTCCTGTGACAGTGGGAAAGGCGTAACTAAGCTCACTTCACCTTTTAACTCTTCATTTCCAGGGTAGATTATACATCATCTGAGAGGTCCTACAGTTCTTAGATACCAATGCACAGCAGCAACTTTGTAAAAATACCCACAAAAGGATCCTTTGTGATTTGCTTTGTCTTTGCTTGTGTTATCCTGCTTTTTCAAGGACATTAGCTGAAAATGTTGGTTGAGCTAAATGTGTTGAGACGCTGTTTTGTGTCACAGCAGCAGTCTGTCAGTGCTCTCACCTCGCAGGTCATCAGCACTGCCGGATCGTCTCTTCCCAGGAATGAAGCGCAGACCCTGTTGAGGCTTCTGGGAAGTGTAGTGAACAGACCACTTAGAGTCCCTGTCCCCTGCTGCAAAGACAGAAGGAGAAACAGGAGTTAAGGCTGCTTTCTGCATTTAATCTCGTTACAGCAAATTCACTCCCAGACGGAGGCAGTGATGATCGGAGCTGCAGCTCTCAGCAGTTCTGAAGGTGACCGCAGCTGAGCTACTGGGATTTTCATGTGAGTGAATTCCAGTTTGATTTGCTGGAGATTTTACTGGACAGATGTGTTGACAGATGTGACATTTAAATCTCAGTTTTCTGCGATTTCCAGCAGAAAAACTGGCGCAAATTGCACTTTTTGACAGATTAGGAAAATGTTTTATGGGTCTTTAACCTCATTTCTCTGTCCTCCTGGATGATCAATACTTTTTCAAAGTGTTATTCCAGTCATTCATTTCCACAAAGTTTAAGAAAGCAAGGAAATAAATAACCATTACTGTTTGTCAGGCACCAAGAATCAACCACATCCGATGAAACAATCAATAAAACCGCAGCAAGACGTTGTGGAACCAAACAAAATAGAACAAAAAAGGACAAAAATTCTGCCCTTAAGGAGACTGAAATAGTGCTTCAGTCGGATTCTGTCTGGAAAATGTTGCTAAGTAGTCTTTATTTCAGCGTAAAGCAGCCAGGGTGACAGTGAGGATGCCTCTGTAAGGGGGGGTGTCCACTCATTCATCTGAACTGTCCAGCACCCTGTGGTTCTGAAGGGGACTCCAAATGTCCTCAAGGCAGACAGACGTCCAACTTGTCCTTAAACAGGGACCAAGTGTTCTCCAACGGTCAAGTTCTAGTTCAAGTTCAAGAGATTTTAACATCTCAGGAGATCCCAGTTAGCTCAGTTCACCCAGGCATCTTGATTTGGCTAATTGCATCATTCAGATGTACTTCTTGGGAAGAGGAAATAGTCCCCAAAGTGGGGCCTAAATTACATGAAATGGTTCACGAGATCTGAATCATGAGAAGCCAGAGTGATCTTTGAGTCAGCATGAAAGGTTTTTGAGGAAGTTCTGGGGCCAAAGTGGTTTCCATGTGGATTAAAAGGGACTTTTTAAAAGGCTCCTGGGGGCCCTTGAAGAGATCTTTAAGATCTTTAAGCCAGCTCCAGGTATCTGAAGGAGGTTCCAGGGATCCTTGAGATCATACAAGAAGGGTTTAAATGATTTTTAGAGAAGTTCTGTGGATCACAGAAAGGTCCTTGAAGGGTCCTTGAAGAGGTTAACTTAAATGATTTCTGAGCATACGGGTCCTTTAAAAGAGGTATGATGAGGCCAGAATAAAAGTAGGTCCCTTATTATGTTCTATAGATGTCTAAGAAGGACCAGAGATGCTTGGGCAGACCTCAGGATAAGGAGCTTGAGGAAGAAACACTGCGTGGGTCTCAGTTCTCCAGGGTTTTCCAGATATCACCATTGAAACGTGGTTCTTGAGCAGGTGTCAGGAGTTCTGAAGGAGATTTCATGCTCATGGTCATTGTGAGGGTTCCAGGGGTACTGGCCATCCTGACATCTCAAGGTGTCCTTCAGAGGATTCCTGTCATCGTGGTGCTTGAGGAGTAACGGAGGTCTTTAAATAGGCTCTTAATGACACCAGGTGCTTGAAGAGGTTCTAATGTTTTTGCAGAAGAAGAGAATCCCGTAATCCTGGGAGAAGGTGATGGAATCGATGACCTGAACCATGCTCCAAATGATTTTAACATGCGCCGGCCGGCCAATCAGGGGCCGTGGTTTTTATGAGCTCATCTCCAGAGAGCGACAGCTAAACGTATCGATGCTCTCTGACCCGGCGATTAATCTATCGATCGTCAATGCAGCAGCACTCACCTGTGGTCTTACTGAGGTATCGGAGGACGGATTTGATCGCTGCTCCGATCAGCACCATGACGACGCCACACTGAGGCTGCAGCAGACAGCCGGCGAGCAGCAGCAGTAATGCAGCTCGACTCGCTGCGACGCCGCTCTCCTCCCACTCCTCTCTCTCATTCCCCTTCTTAGTCACTCTCTTTCTTCTTCTTCACACACATATACGCATGTTGGCAGGAAGCCAGCACACGTGTGTGCCCTTCAAGAGTGGCACCAGGTGATGAAGGTTACCACAACGCTGCTTTTACACACACAAACATGAACAGGAGGCTTTGAAGATGAAGAGAAAGTGTGTTTCTGATGTGAGGCTGGTCATCTTTTATTCTCCGTGTTCTTGTGTTTCTGCCTTTGTGAGGACACACTCTTCCTCAGGGTTTCATTGATAATAGTCAGTGAGCACAGACACAGATAAATTAACTTAATGAGTAAAGTATTTGTTGTATATATGAGCCATTGTGTTTCATTCAGTCTCTTTATAGGTGTTTTGTCCTCTGACTCACATATAAAACAGGTTTCTGCCTTCTTTCACCTTCATAATATCATTAAAATCAGGACCATCCTGTCTCAGAGCAGAGAAACTGCTCCATGCATCTGTTCCTTCTGGACTGAACTACTGTAATTCCTTATTATTGTTCTGTCCCACATATTCTCTGAAAAGCCTCCAGCTGATCCAAAACCCTGCAGCCAGAGTTCTGATGAGATCTAACAGGAGAGATCATGTTTCTCCAGTTTTAGCTTCTCTTCATTGGCTCCCTGTTAGATTCAGAATAGAATTTAAGATTCTTCTCCTCACATAAAAAGCTCTTAATGACCGAGCTCCATCACATCTTAAAGATCTCATTGTTGGATATTTTCCCAGCAGAGGGCAGACCAAACCGCCTGGACAACGTCAGTTACAACAGCTGCTCTTTGGGGCGGTATTGCCTGAAATGAGCACTGACCAGCAGGGAAAAAGCAGCAGAAGAAGAAGAAAAGCCGGACAGAAAACAGATCTCCATCCCTTTCAGCTGAGGATTCCACCACTCTGCGGCGCCTTGCTTCTTTGGCTCCACGCCGTTCATGCACAGCGCTCGCTGGACAGTCGCTGGGGTTCATTTGCAACTGAAGCCTCCGTTTTCAGGTCACCAGAATTTGGGCGAAGATTTTATGTTTTACAGTGAACTGACTTGTAATTGGCTTGAATTGGACTGAATCTCTGAGGTGAAACTGAACTGAATTGAAAGAAAAAAAACATGTAATTTGTACCTTTGGTTGTAAACGGTGAGATGAGAAAGTATAATTTGTTGGTTTTTTGCATGTCATGTGCAAAGATGGGAAAAGCAGCCCATAAATATGGTAAAAGCTCCTAATTCTGATAATTTAGTTTTAAAGAATCATAAAAGGGGGGGGGGGTAGTTCAGGTGTCACAATTTACCTGTATTAACAATAATTGTGTTAATAAAAACATTTATTCACAGTCATTTCTCGTACCTTTGATGTTGTTTGATGTCTTTCTGTGTTTGTTTCTGTCTGTTTTATGCTATATTGTGCCTTTATAGTCTTGCTTGTAATTGTTATTTGATTGTTTCTTATCATATTTTGTCCCCGTGCTAATTTTGTATTTTTTAAGTCATTTTGTGACTTTTTGTGGCTGTTTTAGCAGCTTTTCACTGCATCTCTCGGTTGTTGTTTCGTGCTCCTCTTTGTGGACATAGAGTTTCCAGTTATCTTTAGTCTCTTTGTGTGAATCCATTTTAAATGAGTCTTTTTTTCTCAGTATTCTTGTTGTGTTTCTCTGTGTTCGCTGCATCCTTTTCTTTTGACCCTGGAACCCCGGTTCCCCTTTATCACTCATACATCCCATCAATGATCAATGCCTCCAGCTGAGTTGCTCCTTGCATCATGATAAATCTTTGTGTTAACATTCTGGAGGTACAAGGCCCAAGCTGGTAGTTGATGGAGTTAACCTTCACTATCACCTTCATCACCAGTCACAAAGTGGGACAATTCCAGTCTGTAAGTGTGCCGACTATGTGGGCCATGAGGAGCAGCTAATTATTGTCTTCAAGGCTGACAGCCTCTCTGTCTGTTCATCTTTACCTCCCCACTGTTTTAATTAGTTTCATTAATTAGACTCTAAGTAGGCCACAATAGCATTACGTCACATAGTCAGATCTGGTCCCAGAAGGTTATAATTTGGACTGCAAATGCTGTTTATCAAAGGGAAAGAGGGGGGTTCAACAAAATAATCAAGTAATAACTGATCAATTATCTGCGATCCAGATGTGGATCACATGGACTAAATGGCTGACATTCAGGTGGAAGTGAAGCAAACAGGTGTTGCAGCCATAAGGTCTGTTATAACGGAATTAGCCATTAGCCTAGCGTATGGAGCTGCAGCTAATCCCTCCACACACCCACACACACTCACTCAGAGGAGATTATGCACACAAGGGAGGTCATTAAGCGATAACATGGAACGCGGGTGTGTTATATGAGAATAACAGCTGTGGGGCGCTGTGATGCATTATTGATCAGACAGTTTCACAGTGTGTATGAGAGTGTGTGAACTGCAGGCTGCAAGCTTTTATATTCTCATCTAAATATGAAGAAACAGAGAGGCAAAGACTGTGTTCAGGACGGATTAAACCGGGACAAACTACACAAGCAGACTAATATGAAATCAGAATTAAGTCAAACTAATTATATTGTCAATTTCAAGACTCAAAATACCAGATCAGGCAAAGTGGGATTATTAACTACCAAACTCATCCAAATATGAGTAACTGGGAGCATCGAGGACGCCTAAGCTAGGCTTGCTGGGACTTACTAGGGCCAAGCAGAAGCACATCATGATACCTTCGACTAATCAGGACCAAAATAGCCAAAACAGGGAAACTGGTGCAGGACATCAGAGAGCCAATCTGGTCTGAATGTAATCATTTCAGAACAAAATAATAATGCCACAAAGACCAAAACAAAAGAAAATAGTCAAATCAAGCTACTTTTAGGCTGGTACCATTCAGGTACACTCTAGCCTAACTAGCTGTGTTTACAGATGGGATTAGACTATTTAGATTATTTCTAACAGAAATATTGGTCCAAGACATTAAAGAATCAGATTAGGCTTTATGGAATGATTTCTGTTCAAATCACAGTAGGTTGGACTATCCGGAAACCTTATCAACTCAACTGGATTAGCTGGCAGCACTCAAAGCCTAAAATAACCAAACCAGACGAGGTTTGGGATAATTTTAGAGCCAAGCCGGCCTGGATGGCAGCATCCAGGCCCAATAAAGAACATTAGGAATAACTATGAGTCTCAAAGATCCAGAACAAGCTCACTGCATCGATTTCATAAGAAAACAAAGTGACATCAAGTAAGTCGCAACAGTTTGAGTCCTAACAGAGTGCGTCAGGCTACCTGGGACACGACCAAGCCTAAACCTGGAAGCTAGGATCATTCAGGACCAGTTGGGAACAAAATCCAGTTACTGTGAGTGGAACCAAACTGGGCTGAACACAAATAGCTGGTTAAACCTCTTCAGCCCCGGAGTCCCCCGGTAAAGGGGGGGTGGAGGAAATTGGGTTTGATCCAGCTCTGATGAAGTTTCACAAGTGTTAGTTTTATTTTGATGCCAAGATGGTTTCTAAGTGCAGAAAATTAATTTGGGGCATGTTATTTATTAACCCCAGAAGGACTCCTGGGGCTGAACAGGCTAAAGTGGGTCCAAATTGATCAAAAGAGGAGTTGGTGGCAGCATGTGATGAGAGAAACTGGAGTTTTAAGTATTTTTAACTATCAAGGGACAGAGTAGCAGCAGTTCTTACATCTGTGCTGTAAGAAAACAGCTCTGAGCAGTACCTTTGTATAGAAGGGGTGTGCTTTGCAAAGGTTCCTGCATGGAGCTTCCTCCCCGGCGGCGTCTGAAGCAGAAGAAGTTGGCTTTGCACGTCTTGGTGGGCTGGTAGCGGTACTGTGGGGGCACTTCTGGCTCCTCAGAACGGGTCGTGAAGCTCATAGGGGGAGAGGCCGGCAGCGCATAGCCTGGACGGGGCTCTGGGGCTGGGGGGCTGAAACTGGTTCGACGCCGATGACTGAGGATGTGACATGAGGGACGCTGCATCTGGACAGGTGAGGACTGTGCTTGGGGTTTCTCATAAGCTCTGGGTGCAAGGAAGAGTTTCCCATGAGCCTCAGGAACAAGAGAAGGGTGAACATGGGGGCGTGGTGGGAGGTGCCAAGGACTGTTGCCGAGATACTGAAGGTGAGATGGGGGGGGCCTTTTGTCACCTCGAGGTGACCCTGGCCGACTGGCACCGCTGGCATTCAAGATGGCATCGTGCTGCTGGTGGATTTTAGCACTGAGCAGGCGCCGCCTCAGGCTGCCCTCCGTTTTTGGCTGCAGAGCGGCCATTTTGCGGGGAAGAAGTTCATCTCGCTCTTCATCGGGTCCCCCGTTCCAACAGCGTGATGTCACACCAGGACTCGCCCCGTCCCCACCCAGACATTCCACGTATGAAATCATGCTGTCGTCAGTAGTGATTATCTATAAGGTGAGCTGTCCCAGTCTTGCTACTGATCAACACGCACACTACTTCCTGTAGAACTCCAACTCTTCATCAAAAATGTTTGTGAAATTGTTCTTATTTTACATTATTCTGTAAAAACTCAACAAAAGCCTTTAGTCCTTCAGTCTTTGTATCTTCCAAAGTAAAATTATCACTCAAAAAGCAACATGTAAAACATAAGCACGCTTTAAAATCTCATACTAAAGCCTAAAGAAGTTAATCTTCAGAATGAAATACTGAGACTTCTGCTTTAGGAGGAACTCCACAACCTGAATCATACTTCATGATAAAAACTGATGAGAAAAGGTCTTTATGAGGGAATATTGTCACGGAAAAAAAGTATTTTCCATAAAAAAGCTTGTGTGCTCAGTCCCTCACAAAAGAACCAAACAAGTGATAAAATCTCCATGAATGTCCAGGTTTTGAGTAAAAACTCTGAAGCTCCAGGGAACCTCTCCTCATTCTTTCAAAGAAAAAGCTCAGATGTCCCAAAACCTTCCCCGTCTTCAGAGTCCAGAAACATGACGGTCCAACGGTGAATTTGCTGTTTCTTCAGACGTGTTGACAGTGTGCCACTCCGCTTCCTTTCCTCTCTCTAACTCTAATCTACTAACAAGGATTATCCAGGTCTGCAGATGGCCAGTGTGGGACAGATTTTTACCTGAACGCTCACACCACATGCTGCTTGTTGCTGTGTTACTGGGTCATGTGTGGGTCTCAGCAGCAGAAAACAGAAGGTCAGTGTCTCACATGGCTTAATTAAACTTCAGCTGCACTTGTTAAGCTTCTGATACTCAACATTTCGCTGTTGAAACCTCAACAGTGAGCCACAGAGTTGCACTGGTTAAAAAAGGGATTAACCCACTGCTGAAAATAGTCCCCAACAACTGCACTCAGGGCTACTGTTAGGAACTGTTGAAGGACTTATCAGAAGCCATAAATAGTTGTTCAGTAGGGCCTCCGATAGGCTGGTCACCGGGTAAACCTGCCCTTAGAGAAGTCTGTGAACCGTTTCTAAGAGTCGACACCTTCAGTAGGGCCTCCGAGAGGCTGGTCACCGGGTAAACCTGCCCTTAGAGAAGTCTGTGAACCGTTTCTAAGAGTCGACACCTTCAGTAGGGCCTCCGACAGGCTGGTCACCGGGTAAACCTGCCCTTAGAGAAGTCTGTGAACCGTTTCTAAGAGTCGACACGTTCAGTAGGGCCTCCGACAGGCTGGTCACCGGGTAAACCTGCCCTTAGAGAAGTCTGTGAACCGTTTCTAAGAGTCGACCGTTCAGTAGGGCCTCCGATAGGCTGGTCACCGGGTAAACCTGCCCTTAGAGAAGTCTGTAAACCGTTTCTAAGAGTCGACACCTTCAGTAGGGCCTCCGATAGGCTGGTCACTGGGTAAACCTGCCCTTAGAGAAGTCTGTGAACCGTTTCTAAGAGTCGACACCTTCAGTAGGGCCTCCGATAGGCTGGTCACCGGGTAAACCTGCCCTTAGAGAAGCCTGTGAGCCGTTTCTAAGAGTCGACACCTTCAGTAGGGCCTCCGACAGGCTGGTCACCGGGTAAACCTGCCCTTAGAGAAGTCTGTGAACCGTTTTTAAGAGTCGACACCTTCAGTAGGGCCTCCGATAGGCTGGTCACCGGGTAAACCTGCCCTTAGAGAAGTCTGTGAACCGTTTTTAAGAGTCGACACCTTCAGTAGGGCCTCCGATAGGCTGGTCACCGGGTAAACCTGCCCTTAGAGAAGCCTGTGAGCCGTTTCTAAGACTCGACACCTTCAGTAGGGCCTCCGATAGGCTGGTCACCGGGTAAACCTGACCTTAGAGAAGTCTGTGAACCGTTTCTAAGACTCGACACCTTCAGTAGGGCCTCCGATAGGCTGGTCACCGGGTAAACCTGCCCTTAGAGAAGTCTGTGAACCGTTTCTAAGAGTCGACACCTTCAGTAGGGCCTCCGACAGGCTGGTCACCGGGTAAACCTGCCCTTAGAGAAGTCTGTGAACCGTTTCTAAGAGTCGACACCTTCAGTAGGGCCTCCGACAGGCTGGTCACCGGGTAAACCTGCCCTTAGAGAAGTCTGTGAACCGTTTCTAAGAGTCGACACCTTCAGTAGGGCCTCCGATAGGCTGGTCACCGGGTAAACCTGCCCTTAGAGAAGTCTGTGAACCGTTTCTAAGAGTCGACACCTTCAGTAGGGCCTCCGATAGGCTGGTCACCGGGTAAACCTGCCCTTAGAGAAGTCTGTGAACCGTTTCTAAGAGTCGACACCTTCAGTAGGGCCTCCGACAGGCTGGTCACCGGGTAAACCTGCCCTTAGAGAAGTCTGTAAACCGTTTCTAAGAGTCGACACCTTCAGTAGGGCCTCCGATAGGCTGGTCACCGGGTAAACCTGCCCTTAGAGAAGTCTGTAAACCGTTTTTAAGAGTCGACACCTTCAGTAGGGCCTCCGATAGGCTGGTCACCGGGTAAACCTGCCCTTAGAGAAGCCTGTGAACCGTTTTTAAGAGTCGACACCTTCAGTAGGGCCTCCGATAGGCTGGTCACCGGGTAAACCTGCCCTTAGAGAAGTCTGTAAACCGTTTCTAAGAGTCGACACCTTCAGTAGGGCCTCCGATAGGCTGGTCACCGGGTAAACCTGCCCTTAGAGAAGTCTGTAAACCGTTTTTAAGAGTCGACACCTTCAGTAGGGCCTCCGATAGGCTGGTCACCGGGTAAACCTGACCTTAGAGAAGTCTGTAAACCGTTTTTAAGAGTCGACCGTTCAGTAGGGCCTCCGATAGGCTGGTCACCGGGTAAACCTGACCTTAGAGAAGTCTGTGAACCGTTTCTAAGAGTCGACACCTTCAGTAGGGCCTCCGATAGGCTGGTCACCGGGTAAACCTGACCTTAGAGAAGTCTGTGAACCGTTTCTAAGAGTCGACACGTTCAGTAGGGCCTCCGATAGGCTGGTCACCGGGTAAACCTGCCCTTAGAGAAGTCTGTGAACCGTTTCTAAGAGTCGACACCTTCAGTAGGGCCTCCGACAGGCTGGTCACCGGGTAAACCTGCCCTTAGAGAAGTCTGTGAACCGTTTCTAAGAGTCGACACCTTCAGTAGGGCCTCCGATAGGCTGGTCACCGGGTAAACCTGCCCTTAGAGAAGTCTGTGAACCGTTTCTAAGAGTCGACCGTTCAGTAGGGCCTCCGATAGGCTGGTCACCGGGTAAACCTGCCCTTAGAGAAGTCTGTAAACCGTTTCTAAGAGTCGACACCTTCAGTAGGGCCTCCGATAGGCTGGTCACTGGGTAAACCTGCCCTTAGAGAAGTCTGTGAACCGTTTCTAAGAGTCGACACGTTCAGTAGGGCCTCCGACAGGCTGGTCACCGGGTAAACCTGCCCTTAGAGAAGTCTGTGAACCGTTTCTAAGAGTCGACACCTTCAGTAGGGCCTCCGACAGGCTGGTCACTGGGTAAACCTGCCCTTAGAGAAGTCTGTAAACCGTTTTTAAGAGTCGACCGTTCAGTAGGGCCTCCGATAGGCTGGTCACCGGGTAAACCTGCCCTTAGAGAAGCCTGTGAGCCGTTTCTAAGACTCGACACGTTCAGTAGGGCCTCCGATAGGCTGGTCACCGGGTAAACCTGCCCTTAGAGAAGTCTGTGAACCGTTTCTAAGAGTCGACACCTTCAGTAGGGCCTCCGATAGGCTGGTCACCGGGTAAACCTGCCCTTAGAGAAGTCTGTGAACCGTTTCTAAGAGTCGACACCTTCAGTAGGGCCTCCGATAGGCTGGTCACCGGGTAAACCTGCCCTTAGAGAAGTCTGTGAACCGTTTCTAAGAGTCGACACCTTCAGTAGGGCCTCCGATAGGCTGGTCACCGGGTAAACCTGCCCTTAGAGAAGTCTGTGAACCGTTTCTAAGAGTCGACACGTTCAGTAGAAAAACAGCAAGTTTGCAGCTGAAGCTAAGAGGTGCCGACAGACGCTCTTCCAGGCTGCCGTTAAATCATGTCTGAGCCAAAACCAGGAGCAATAAATGTAAAAACACACTTCAGACAGAAGTAAAGTCCTATTTCATAAAAAAAAAAAAAACAGAAGTTTTCTGATGCCAGTCACACTGATTATGTGATTATTTTGGCTCAGAGTCACACTGGGATCACCTGAGTCCCGTCAATCTTCAGTTACTCCCGGCCAGCTCTCCTCCTCTGCAGTCCGTCTCGTCTGTTCTGACAGTTTTATTCGTGTTCTTGACATGAACATCTTACACTTCGTTGAAAAGCTTTGCCGACGGCAAATTTCATCATAGATGGATTGAGCGATTGAAAGAATTGGCGTCTTCCATGTTTTTTTTGTTGTGCCTCCACTTCACATCCCCTCTTGTCTACGTTTATGACAGTTACTGAAGGAGGTTCAGCAGGAAAATGTGTTGTAAATATCCGCTGTTCGTATGTCTGCCAACACTCTGCAGGATGAGACATTAGACTCTGAGGCACTGGTGTCGTAGTGTAGATTGTGTCTAACTTGCATTATCTCGACTAATGATCTCTGTGTCTGTTGTTATGATGATTCCAATGTGTTCTTTGATTACCAGGATTTTTTTCTACTCTCAGAGGAAGTGGGTCTTCTTTGGAAAGAAAAAAACAAAAAGGCAATACAACACGACCTCAAAGAGAGACACAGCTAATGCAGTTAGACTAAAATGACTTCAAAGATATGCAAAATGACACAAAACATCACAAATATTACCACAGAAAACAACAATAACAACACAAACATACGCACCACAAATGCAGATAAGAGCCAAATGGACACAACGAAATTAAAATGACCACAAAGGGAGAATGGAGCCACAGCTTCAGAGATATAAAAATGTGATAATTTGCTCACCATTCAGGCTGAGAAACGAGCAGAACCAGTCAGTGTGCCTCAAAACAAGTCAGAAACACATCGTTTAGGGTTCACATACTTCTCTGGTGTTGCTTTAACTGAACAAAAGGATGGAAAATTACTTATAAGAGACATAAAACAGCTACAATTAGACCCAAAATCACCACAAAGATATTCACAAATGACCTGCAAGGACATGCGTACAGAAGTGTGCCACAAGGAAACAAAGTGAAAGCACAACACGCCAAAGGGCCAAAAAGAAAAATCAGAAACAACCCTTTCAAAGAAATTAACAACAAACTAATGCAAAACAACCTAGATGAAATATCAAATGACCTCCAGCCAACAGAAAAGACACAGATAAACCACAATGAGCTGCAGGATGGAACAAAAAGAAATGCTACCCGGACTCAGTTTCTAATCTAACTGTAAGACTTCCAGAACCTGACAGGAACCTGCAGCAGCCACGTCTACGCTGTGTTACAGAGGCAGAACAGCTGTGTTTTGGAGGCTGAATGGGATGTTTCAGCCTGCCTCGACAGGCCAGCAGTCATTAACACACACACACATATCAACACAAAGTCAAGAATGCATGTCTCCTGACCCACAACGTTCGCCACGAGCCTCAGTTTCAGCACAATATTACAAGAAGCACAGTAACCATAGTAACTGTCACACAAAGGACCGCATCAGCTGTAATCTGGAAAACACAGCACCTTATTCCCCCCATTAATCTGTCTCTGTGCGCCCCCCCCACACACACACCAGAAAGGCTGTGGAGAGCAGTGTGTGCAGCAAAAAGACTTGTTCTCTCACCTTTAAAGCAGAGCATGTTGACCTCGCTCGCCCAGTGTCCCTTGATATGTATACGCACTGAAAAGTGTGTGAACCCGAGCAAATTGTGACGGAAAACACAAATTCAAACTCAGAGTCCTGCCTCTCGGTGCGTCTCCCTCCCTCCTCCTCCCAGAAGGACCAGCCTCTCCCTGCTCACAGAGCTCCACATCAGAATCGGTTTGTCTGATTTTCTGAATGTTTCCGTGCTTTTATGAACCACACGTTTATATATATATATATATATAGATGAATGTACAACAGTCCTGGCCAAAAATATGAATTCTCACAGTTTGCTACTTCAGTTTTCTTGATGGTGTTTTGCATAAACTCCAGAATTTAATGCAGAGTGATCAGATTCAGTCCCTTTTTTGCCATGAAAATGAATTTGATCCCTAAGAAAAGGACCTGCTGACATCATCTCAGTGATCCTGTTGTTCACAAAGACCAGGCTGGAGATCCCTCTGTGATATTTTCATGGCAGTGTGAACAGCTCAATGTGGGCCACTTCAACATGTGGTCATAATAGGATACAGATTGGACCTCAGTCTGAACGGTCAAATCGGAATTCAGGCAACTTCTGATCGACATTTGTCCCAATTCTGCGCAGACGGAAGTGACCACATCTGTCTTTTCTAAACACCAAGGGGAGAGCACAGGCGTGTGAATAGATGCCAGCTCCTGATTTCTGATTTGGGCCTCCTGTCTTTGTTGTTTTGAGCTTGTGCGGGTCGGTTCTGTACGTTGAACCGTTCAAACTGAAGTCTGATTTTGCTCACATTAAAAACAGGCCAATAACAAAAAAAATTAAATAATCGCACATGAGCTGTAAATTGGATTTAAGCATAAAGGTCCAGCAAGCACCAGGACCGTCTCCTGCAGGCGTTTCAGCCGTGGGATTGGGCCACTCCCAGTACAGAATGGTGGTGTCAAGAAGGGCAGCAAAGAAGCCACTTTTCTCCAAGAAGAACATCTCGGACAGACTGATTTTCTGCTGAAAGCACAGGGACTGGGAAAGTCATCATTTTCTCTGATGAAACCATTTTCCGATTGTTTGGGGGCATCCGAAAAAACGACTGTCCAGAGAAAGAAATCATGACAACAGTAAAGGATCCTGAGAACGTTCATGTGTGCCGTTGCTTCTCATCCAAGAGTGTTGCCGAAGAACACAGCCGTGAATAACGAATGGTACCAAAACATCCTCAGAGCCGCGAAGAGTTTGGTGAAGAACAACGTCTTTTCCAACATGATGGAACAGCATGGGGAACAAAACATGTCAGAACCTGGGATCAGTCCTCAAGAGTTGGGTGGACAAACACAAACTTTGGTCAAAAAGCATTGATTATGCAACAATTTGCTGCCATCAGTCAGAATTTGATTGCTATAAAAGCAGCGCAACACTGAAAAAGATCGACTCTTTGAATAAACTTGATGTAATTGTCAATAAAAGCCTTTGAAACCTATGAAATGCTTGTAATTATTCTTCTATGCATCATAGAAACAACTCTGCATCTACTCCTGATCGGGCTCTCAGTCCAGCAGACTCTGTGGATTAAAGCTTGTTTTTAAAGCCAACTAAACTCATCTTCCACCTGTTTTCACCTTTCAGGGCAACGAGATCGAGTCCGTCTCCGAATCCTACTTCAGGATTCCAGTAACTGGTGAAAGAAAGACTCAAACGTCAGTATATTCTAGTTCATAATGCTATAATAGGTCTGCTCCCAACTGATCTACGGTACTGAAGCTCAACAAACTGCTCCTGCTGCTTGGAATAAATTATAGATTCAAATGAATCTGAAGGAGCTGGTTTCACTAAACAAATGTAATCAAATTTTAAACAGATTGGAAGCAGATATGTCTGGTTGTAAAAGTTGTGCAGTGATTAACTTTTGTTTTTATCGTGATATCTACACGTATTTATTATGTTGTGTTCAGTGTGCGATTTTATTTTTTTTAGATTTTAAATGTTAAAAGTTTTTTTCCTGGTTAGAATAAATGTTAAAACAATTCTTAAATCACAGTCTTTTTCTGAAACATTTAAACTAATTTATTGTGAGAAGTTGCAACCATAAAACATGAGTCCTGTAACACCTTTGCCCCTAAAAGCCTACTGGCTTCCTGCTACTTCCATTATCATCTCTAACACATCCAACTACAGTGAAGAATCAGAACTGATGGGAGGCCCACAGCCTTATCTGATCATGTCACATGTTCAAATAAAGAATTTCTGGTTAGAAGTTAAAAGAGCTTGTTGTGCCTGGTGGATCAGAGGTCCCAGACCTGTTAGAGCGGGAGATATAGTGATGTCTATTAGCTGGTGTTTGTTTACAGAAATAGCTTTATTAATCACCCCCGTGTGTTCAGTGACCCAGTTACTGTGCAGCCGGAAACAAACCAATCAGCTGCTTTAAAATGTCTGCACCATCCAAATGTCTTTTTTTATTTATTTTATTTGTTTTTCTTTATAAATTGGATTACTTTATATTTCAATGAAATGGCTATTTACTGTAAGTAGAATAAATAACGCTTTGCCTGATAGAAAGAAGAAGATCTCGCGATAATTAAACTCCACGCGAGAGCTTGATTGAAGGACGAGTGTTATTGGTTTAGCCAGGATGGCTCAGACAGCCGATTGGCTGCGCTGGAGGTAAACACGGAAATGAACGCATGCCTCCCAGTGGGGGTAAAACATGGAAGTTTAAAAGGATTCAGATTATTTCCCTGGGTGGTTTTCCGGTCAGTTCAGACTGAGAAGCCTCCGTGTAGGTAAACAGAGGTGGTGGTGTAGGCAGGTGGGTGTAAAAGCTGTTTAAAGGTTGAGTTTTATCTAAGCTCGTTAGCATGTTAGCTGCGGTCAATTAGTACCGTTACTCCCGGGACAAACCGGGAATAACATGGAGAGGAGTAACATTACTGAGGAGATAACTCGCATACCTTTAACGTTTCCACTTTTCATTTGTCTTCTACTTCCTAATAAGATAATTAATGATTATTTTAACATGATGCTGACTAATTAATCGTTGGTAGTTCGAAGAATAGTGGAAAATTGCCTTTGTTTATATCATAAAGTCAGAAAACAGAAAAGCCTGATTTTTACGAGCTCAAAACTAACAATGTCAGGTGTTTCTTATTGAAAAGTGGTTGAAATAGCCGACGAGAATCTTAAATTGCTGGGTTTTTATCCGTTTTTTTCAATAAGTCATTGATAAACGTTTGCAGGAGAACATAAAACCTGCACAGTAAAATGTGGCATTAAATTAGTCTCTTAATCACAAGTATGCATCAAGATACTGTTTGTACTGTTGTTTTTTTCCTATTCTGGAATAATTTCATGATCCAGAAAATAAAGAAACAGGAACAGAATAACCCACAGTGATGCTTTGATATCATCATACCAGACTTTATGTAATCCTTAAAGTGTCCTGATGAACAGTTCTGCAGCTTTCTGAAGCTCTTTCACAGTTTTCTTTGGACATTTTCTGCTTTTTCCCTCATTTACAGTCCTTGTACCTGAACATTTTCACTGTTTTTTCTTTGTTCAGCCACTTAACTCTGAGCTATGAACCATTCAGGCAGAAAAAAGGCTCCTAACTCAAGGGATGAACCAGTGTTGTGTCGACACAGAACAGACAACTTAGCAAAGAAGCCATTTTAAACTGGATCTTTAGGCACTTTGTCACAAAGACACATCATTTGTTCCCATTTCTTTAGCTGCATCTATGAAAAACAGCAAAGAAAACACAGTTTGACAGACAGAAAATAGGATTTCTGCAACAACAAGGTGATTCCCAAAGAGCTATTAGCTGAAAACTTGGCATATCTCAGCATGGTGTGCAGTGTGTCCTTAAAACATTTGAGGAAACTGGACAAGTGGAGGACAAAAGAAGAAGTGTCAGGCCTAAAAAACTATCTACAGCAGATGAACAGGATCTGAAAGTGATGTCCTTAAGAAATTAAATGTTTACAGGTTAAAATAAACTAAATGTTTGAGCCTGAATGAATAACGCTGTTGATGTTGAATCCTTTTCACAGGATGTCTGTCATCATACAGAGCCGAGGTGAGGTGGGCGGCGGGGTTGCAGCTCACCTTCAGTGTCCTCACTGTGGCCATTTCTCCAAGAGTCACGCTCATCAGCTGTCACACATGGCGGCGTCTCACCCAACCTGCCTGGCCAGTGTTGTCGTTGGTCGCCTTGGCAACATCTTGATGTACCAGATCAGCGGCCGGCTGTTCCACTGCTGCGACTGCTTCTACACCAGCCGAGACTTCACCAAGCTCTACAAGCACATCATCACCAAACACTGCGTGGACGAGAGGGAGGGTGGAGGAGGAGGTGAAGGCCAAGGCGGGGATGATGGGAGTGAAAAGGGGGAGGAAGAAGAGGAGGGAGGGAAAGTTGCTCCTGAAAGAAAGAGGAGCAGTGAGGCCGAGGAGGAGGAGCAAGGCGAGGGGCCAGAGTCGGTTAAATCTGAAAACGAAGGGGTGAAAAACGTGCTAATGCTCGACGGCGGCGGCTATCGCTGCCTGATCTGCGGCTGGAAGCACAAGCACAAAGTCGTGAGTGTCAACCACGTGGTGCGCAAGCACGACCTCCCCAAAGCGTACGCCGCCCAGGCCATAAAACGGGAGGCCGCTGCACCCAACCAGATGCAGGGCGGCAGTGCGGAGGACGACGAGGGGGCCGGGCTGAGCGAGGAGATGCTGAAGGAGGAGGTGGAGGCCACGGCCAAGGTGGTGGGCTTCATCTCCAGCCGCTTCGTCTGCCTCATCTGCGGCTGGAAGACCAAACTGAAAGGTATTTCCCCTCTCATACATTTTTACAGTTCTGACACGTCACAGAATAAAGAGCTCGTCAGTTTCAGTGATCGGTAGCTTGTAGCCGCGAAGGACAATGATCTTCACCGTCTCCAGCATGGCTGCAGGTGTTCTGAGTGGGCGTGTCTCCACCTGTGTGCCTCTGCAGGCTTCGCCATCAGCCACGTGGTGCGCTGCCACGACGTGGAGCGGCGGTACAGCTGCAAGGAGTGCGGCCGCAGCTTCTTCCTGCCCAGCCGGCTGCAGCAGCACGTCAGGGTGGCTCACCGGCCCGGACGCTACGCCTGCCCCTTCTGCTGCTTCCGCTCCGAGTTCCTGGGAGGCTTCAGGAGGCACTGCAGCCGCTGCAATGCCCGGGAGGAGGAGGGAGGTGAAGCAGGAGGAGGAGCAGAAGTAAGGGAGGAGGAGGAGGAGGAGGAAGAGGAGACAGAAGAGAGGAAGGAGACGAGAGGGGCGAGGAAGCGAAGGAGCTCAGGGAGGTTGAGGGAGGAGGAGGAGGAGGATGACGAAGACGACTGAAAGGACTGAGGAGTCATTTTACATTTCCTGCACTTATTTAGGCTGCAGTTTGCTTTTAAATGACTACATTTCTGCTTCACTAATCCGAAATAAAAGGGATTTCTTTTGACATTTTTTGGCTTGATGGTTTCAGTCTGTTAAACAGCAGGAAAAGCTCAGAAATAAAATTCTGATGCTTTAGTCTGAAAAAAGCTCCAGTCCTGGTTACACTGAGATGCCGACGGGATGCATCTGAGCTGGAGAGGAAAAAATGGAAAACCACATGCTGAGTCTTTATTTATTTCATTCAAAGACCACCGAGCATCCAGAGAAATCCAGAAACTCTTTCCGATCCATGATCCAAACGCACACTTTAACAAAAACAAACCCCGGCGTTGTTCTCCATAAGCACATTTTATTTTGGATTAATATAAAGAAAACCACAGCTATAACCTGCACTTTTTCCACCGCCTTCATCTGTACGAGATGTTGAATCCCAAAGTGACGTCGCTTCCTCTGACGTGTTGCTGAAGAGATGCACTTTATCTTTAAGTTCTGACATCAGTAACGGATGTTCTGAGAGGACTTTTAATGCTCGTTGTACTCTTGCATTAAAACATCTGTATGGATGTTCAGAAACGTGCACAGCTGGGGTGAAACACTCGGCTCATTAGGAACCACATGTCCGGTTTGTTCCGACTCGGCTGCACACTGAATCCTTTTCTTATCTTTAGGTGAGACCAGTGAGAAAAAGCCATCCGAGCAGAAGTCCAGCTGCTTGTGTGGAGCCAGATTAGATCAACGCTTATTTAAAGGAAAACAAAGTCCAAATGTGTCCCACCGTGCTCCGAGTCTCTTTATTCGACGTCACTTTGGGCTCAGAAACAGATTTTTAATGTTTTATTGAACATAAGATTTGCAGCTAAGCTGTAAAAGAAAAGAAAACAGCCTTCAAGCCACACACGTACTTACTTTTTAACGCCACACACACATATAGGCTTCTGCACCAGGAGCATGATGAGGCCAAAGCAGAAGATCCTTTTTTGGATCTTGCACCTAAAGTGAAACCTCATTTTTCCGAACTGCATCGTGTCCTGAGGCTGCAGGTAAATCAGCAGCTTTTGGCTCCCGCAGTGGAAAAAGATGAGCAACTTTTCACAGAAAACTTCGCTCTCAATTTCAAACGCCAAGTCGACTTGTTCTACATGTAATCTGGAAGTCATTGTTGGCCGTTTAGCAGAATCTCTGCGGCAGAGATCCACCTCGTCCGAGTTTATCCATCAGTGTTGTGACAAAGTTTAGCAAACAGAAAATCTTTTCTAGAACACTGCACCTCATCAGGTTTAGCTTGGCAGCTGGAAGTCTCTGTATGGCTCTGGTTGATGCTGCCGTCCCATAATCCCCCGCTTCCTGACAACACGTCACCAGCTCAGATGTGTCGAGGGCACCGCGCCCCCTCCAAGGCAGCCATGTTGATTCCTCGCAGGTTGCCAAAGTCGTCTCCGTTGTCGTCATCATCTTCGTAGTAGAAGTCCTCGTCATCGTCGAAGCTCGACGTGTAGCTGGTCGAGGTCTTCTGCTGCAGAGAAATGGAAAGAAAAGACATTTTCATTATGATCCAAGAGAATTTTAAAGAGTTCTTTTCAGATTTTGAGGTCGGTTGTTGAGAAAAGAGTACGGAGCCCCAGAGAGGACATTCTGAGACCACCCTTGATGCTACATTCAAGGTCAAATGTTTGAGTTGAGCTGAAAGATGCGACTCCTGCCTGTGGGAACAAACAGCTGAGTGGTCATTTGGGATAACTTATCTAATACATCTCGTCTTTTTGTGCATCTTCGGAGCGCCAAATAAAGACGTTGTCAGATCAAACCGGTTGTCAAGACGACCTGATGAAAAGGAGCACTTCATTTTTCTGAAGCCTCTAACAAATGAGACTGAGCCTCAAACGCAGCCCTTCATGTTTTATTAGATGTTTTTCTGAGTGTTCTGGCGAGGCTGGCGTTCGGCTTTCATGACGCCATAATCACCAGACTGCGGTGCGCTCTCCGTGGTCCTGAACTGTCGAGAACAATGAGACATGAAAAGCGTAAAAAGAAAGACTGAAAACACGAACAGAGGTTGTTTTTGGGTTAAAATCTTAAATATCTAACATCACATAGTAAAATGAATGGTTGCTGTTTTTAAAGGTCTTTTCTGAGCAGAAGGAGGAAGAAACAGAACCCGCCTGCATTGCTGGTAAAGTAGCCGCTGACAGTTTGTGACTTTCTGCAGAATTTCGTTGGTCTTGCGGGTTTTCTTGATTCCTAAAATGAGTTAGCTGCGTTTGTTTCAGCAGATCTGCACAATGTAATGAGCTCACAGGCAGCATGTACAGAAAGGCTTCTCTGAAGTGGTCCAGAGTCCCTTTGCTCTCTCTTTTGAAGTCATTCTGGGATCGTTCTCATTGGAATTAGTTTCTATTCCTTTGAGCTCTTTATAGTTGTGCATCTTCTTGTGTACTTGTGCCTTTTTGCAGCGAGTTTGTGAGTTGGAGGTAATTTTGTCTCTTCTGTTTGCATCTCTTTCTGTCTGCTGCTCATAATTTGATCCGTTTGTGCCTCTTTTAAATGGTTTTTCATGTTCCATCTCTTTAGTCTTTTTGTTTCACACCTCAAAAGCTGTTTTGGGTCTCTTTTTCATCCCTGGCCGCTTGTCATTTTTATTTTTTGTGAGGTTGATTGTATTCTTTGAAAGAGGAAGAGCTGCTTAACGACCTACAAAGATGTCGCAGATGGAGATCGGATCAGCTGTGCACCGTAACTGAAATGCATGCATGATAAATATTAATAAATGTCCTGCTGGTGCGTCAAATGTGGCTGTAGCGTGATGACAAAGAGCCTCTGAAAACATTCAACGTCATGTCTGAAGTATGCATTTTACCATTTGACCTGATGGCTCTCTGTAGGGGGGGCAGACCATGTGAAAGCGAGGGATGGCCACCTGGAAAACTTCTTCTTTGTTGGCTACAAGAAGAGAAAGCATCAGAACGGGAACCCAACAGTGTGTGTGTGTGCGCTGCTTGAAAGTAAGACGCAGTCACCCAATCTGTGGAAGGTGTAGTGACCCTCCATGTACTCTGACGGGGTGGAAAAGGTGGTGCAGCTGGCGTACTCGTGCACTTTTCCAGGCGTCATGACGGGAAACTCTCCTGCACAGAAAGATTTATTTTCAGCAGCTGTCCTAAGCCAATCAGAGCTGCACATGTGGTCACGTGGCGTGGGTGACATACCGACCACGCCAGGCCCCTGAACCTCCTCCACGTTGCCATCAGAGGTGGTGATTTTCCAGTAGCGGCTGTCGAGCTGACAGGTGGCCTCAGGCGAGGCGCTGCTGGACATCTCTATTCTGCAAACGCACCGTTTACACGTTAAAAGCCGGCAGCGACACGCCGTGTTCGAGCGGCACAAAGCCACACCCACCTGATGCGGTAGGTGAAGAAGTAGTGAGGCGGGTGGACGGACGACAGCTCCGGCAGGAAGGAGGTAGAAACAGAAACGGTGATGTCATCTGTGGTTGCCACGCAACCTTTCTCATGCACATACCTACAGACATAAGAACCAAATTAAATCTACTCAATACCATTTTAATTTGTGGATAAAAGGCAAAAACTGAGTGAGAAATATTAAAGTTCTGTCTTCAGATTCACTTGTTTTATGTTCATTTACCTGAAGATCTGGTCTCTGATGATTGGATATTCTCCTGTAACAACGTTGTTGACGTAGGCTGTGAACCACTCTAAGAAACAAGAGCCTGAACATAGAAAACACTTTGTTTCAACATAAAACTCCAGACAATTCACCTGTTATATCCAAGGTTTCTGCAGCTTTCGTCACATTGGAGGCTTTTTAAAAGCAGCACCTGTAAAAGGATGAGGCCGACAGCTATCTACCAAAACCATCTTTCATTTAGAGGGTTTTGTTCATCAGTACGAAGTAATAAAAACAAAACAAAATGAGGGAAATATAACCTCACATTAACAAAGACAAAGTGAAGAACAAACCAGTGAAGTCTTCAGATGCAGCTTTGCAAACCTAAGCTGTGCTGCCATGTTCTTTTTAGAGAGAAGAGGCTTTCTCCTGCAGCCCTTCCAAACAAGCCATCCTTGTTCAGTCTTTTTCTAACTGTGCTGCCGTGACCTTTAACCTTTAGCATGCTAACTGAGGCCTGTAGAGTCTGAGATGTAGCTCTGGGCTTTTTCACCTTGGGGTGACCTTTAACCTTTAACATGCTAACTGAGGCCTGTAGAGTCTGAGATGTAGCTCTGGGCTTCTTCACCTTGGGGTGACCTTTAACCTTTAGCATGCTAACTGAGGCCTGTAGAGTCTGAGATGTAGCTCTGGGCTTTTTCACCTTGGGGTGACCTTTAACCTTTAGCATGCTAACTGAGGCCTGTAGAGTCTGAGATGTAGCTCTGGGCTTTTTCACCTTGGGGTGACCTTTAACCTTTAGCATGCTAACTGAGGCCTGTAGAGTCTGAGATGTAGCTCTGGGCTTTTTCACCTTGGGGTGACCTTTGACCTTTAACATGCTAACTGAGGCCTGTAGAGTCTGAGATGTAGCTCTGGGCTTTTTCACCTTGGGGTGACCTTTAACCTTTAACATGCTAACTGAGGCCTGTAGAGTCTGAGATGTAGCTCTGGGCTTCTTCACCTTGGGGTGACCTTTAACCTTTAGCATGCTAACTGAGGCCTGTAGAGTCTGAGATGTAGCTCTGGGCTTTTTCACCTTGGGGTGACCTTTAACCTTTAGCATGCTAACTGAGGCCTGTAGAGTCTGAGATGTAGCTCTGGGCTTTTTCACCTTGGGGTGACCTTTAACCTTTAGCATGCTAACTGAGGCCTGTAGAGTCTGAGATGTAGCTCTGGGCTTTTTCACCTTGGGGTGACCTTTGACCTTTAACATGCTAACTGAGGCCTGTAGAGTCTGAGATGTAGCTCTGGGCTTTTTCACCTTGGGGTGACCTTTAACCTTTAACATGCTAACTGAGGCCTGTAGAGTCTGAGATGTATGACCTTTAACCTTTAACATGCTAACTGAGGCCTGTAGAGTCTAAGATGTAGCTCTGGGCTTCTTCACCTTGGGGTGACCTTTGACCTTTAACATGCTAACTGAGGCCTGTAGAGTCTGAGATGTAGCTCTGGGCTTTTTCACCTTGGGGTGACCTTTAACCTTTAGCATGCTAACTGAGGCCTGTAGAGTCTGAGATGTAGCTCTGGGCTTTTTCACCTTGGGGTGACCTTTAACCTTTACCATGCTAACTGAGGCCTGTAGAGTCTGAGATGTAGCTCTGGGCTTCTTCACCTTGGGGTGACCTTTAACCTTTACCATGCTAACTGAGGCCTGTAGAGTCTGAGATGTAGCTCTGGGCTTCTTCACCTTGGGGTGACCTTTAACCTTTACCATGCTAACTGAGGCCTGTAGAGTCTGAGATGTAGCTCTGGGCTTTTTCCCCTTGGGGTGAACTTGCTGGGACGTCCACTCCTGGGAAGATTGACAGCTGTCCTGAATGTTTTCCACTTGTGAATAATCTTTCTCTCTGTAGAATGATGGACTCCAGATAGTCTGGAAATGGCCTTATAACCCTTCCCAGACTGATGGGCAGCAGCAGCTGCTTCTCTGAGATCATTGCTGGTGTCTTTCCTCCTTGGCATCGTGTTAAACTGACAGAACTCCTGCTTTTATAGAGCTGCTCACACTGACTGAGGATCAGTTAATCAGAGCATTGATCAGCAGCTCCTGGCTGCTTCTTACTGTGGAATCAGGAAGGGTTCCCTTAGTTTGGCTGCTACTCTTAGTTCCTGTGGAAGCTGTAAAGGTGGATTTATTGTGCTGTGAAAAAGTATTTGTCACCTTACAGATTTCTTCAGTTTTTGTCACACTTAAATGTTTCAGATCGTAAAGATAACCTGAGTAAATACAAAAAGCAGTTTTGAAATCATGAAAGGGGGCAAATACTTTTTCACACATCGTCTCTGCATTTTGTCACAGTGTTTGTTCAATGAACAAAGTGGAAAATGTCACATGTTCTTGTTCCTGAGGCTCCATTTGTCTTATTCTTCCACCTGCTGTGGACCAGATGATTTTTTCTTTGTTGTGTTCTGTGTGGTAAAATCTTAGAAATGAAAGAGGATTTACTTTCTTTTTCCCGATTGTGAGTTAAATATTAAAGAAGAATTTCTCTGACACGGTTTACGGCACATGGAAATCCAGATGTTCCTGACAAGTGTAAATGTGTGCTTTTGTCTTGTGATCACAGGTAAAAAATAAATCAATAAATCAAAGGTTACCCGCTACAGACAGCCTGAACGCAACCACAGGTAAATGATGGCAGCAGCTGTTTTTAAATTCAACAGACCTGTGATGAACATGTCGATGGCTGAAGGATCCTGAGCGGTCTGATCCTGGGACAGAGACAGAAGACTTTCAGAATAATGTGTTCTAAGTCTCATATTGCCTTGTGAAAGGCGAGGTAGACAGGAAGTGTACGAACGGGGCAGGGGTAGAAGCTCTCGCACATCCTGCGTCCCTCGGCAGGCTCCAGAGCCATGTACTGGCTGAGGCCGGTGTGGAAGCAGAAGGTGAGCGGGAGGCAGCGTCTCATGCCCTTTCTCTGCTGGAAGCCTCCAGCTGCCGTCTCCACATCCAGCAGGACCTCCGATCGGTAGTGGTTGGACAGGGACATGCTGCCCATCAGCCTGAGGACAGAGAGACAGACGGGTCAGTCGGGGAGGAGGGGGACAGCGTGGGACCGTCCAGCAGACAGATACCGACCCTGGGATCACCAGCTTCTGGCCGTTGTGGATGCGGTACGAGCAGCGGTAGTCGTCTGGAAGCTTACAGCCAATCTGAGCCTCAACGTTGTTCAGCTCCAGCTCTGTGACTCCGTCTGAACAGCAAACGCATGAAGCATCAGGGGTGCACACGACATGAATCCTGTTTGTGTTGGCTTAAAAAGTATCCATATATATAGTTATACTATGAGAAAAGCTGCAAGAATAAGAGTTTCTGTGATGGGGGGGGGGCTCCTCCTGTCTTTTGGGTCTCATAATACTATGTAGCAAGCAAAAGTGTTTTGACTGTCTGAACTCGGCTTCCCATAATAATGAATGGTGAGAAATGTCTTTTCCCATAACATTGTGTGATCAGCAAGCATAAACAATATAAATAGCTGAAGCACCATTTTGTTAGCAGACAACTCTGAGCAGCTTCCTGACAGGTTTTGCCGACTTGTCTCTTTCTTGCAAGAAATAAATGTTTTGTTTTAATCGTCTCCAGCGACTCTGAGCCTAATTTTGAAAGAATTTTTCTAACAGCACTGCAGGGTGTAAACACAAGATGTGTAGCTGTGTTGTCTGACCTTTGAGCGATGTGATCATGCGAGGACACCTCTGCTGCAGGAAGCTCTTCAGCTGCTCCCAGGCTCTCTTCAGCACCGCATAGTACTGGATGTAGCGACCCAGGTCCGAGTAGTACTGCTTGAACAGGCAGTACCAGGACAGGCCGCTCTGCAGCCGGTCAGCACTGAATACACACACACGAAGAAGTGTTTAGACCATTGTGGAGTCAGGGTGTGATGTTACCCGTGTCGCAGTGAACTCACTCTGTCAGCAGCCAGTGTTTGCAGCACAGGGATTTCCACAGAGGGTTGTGTTTGGAGAGGTCGTTGAGCCTCCTGCTGACATAGCTGCAACTGAAGAGACAGGCAGGAGGCGGAGTTACTCTTTAAAAGGCTGTTACAACATGGAGCTACTTAAAATTTCTACTGCATGAAACTGACTGTTTGGATAGTTTTACAACAGGAATCGGTACATGTTCACTCATTCCTTTTACTATATAAAGTCGAAAACCTGAGTCATTTTACACAAATCTAATCAAAGCATGCGATTAAAGCAGATTAAAGATCTTCTACTACAATAAAGTGAAATATTGAAATCCTATATTTATATGCAGGAAAATTACAGTCTGTGTGTACTTTAACTACATAAAGCTGATAAAATCTGTATTTTTCCACATATGTGCGTATAATTCTGTACTTTGGTAACGTTTTGCTGATCATATTTACATTTTGTGTCAATACTGTCAGACTTGTTGTGGATTCACATGAAAACAACAAAACCATCCTCCTTTCTTAATGTAGAAACTTGAAATATTCTAATATTTTACCTCCATGATGGGAAATGTCCATGGTTTTAATTTTAGAAATCTCGACACTTGACATTACACGAAGTAATTAATCATTCAAACAATTAACTGACAATCGTGAACAAACTGCTCGCAGCTGTTAGCAAGATGCTAACCGTAAACAAGATCTTTATCTTGTTTCCAAGCATTTTAAAGTCGCCATGTTAGCTCGGCGCTATATGACAGCTCAACTTTCCGTTATTTTCTCATTATTAGCCGATGTAAACAGCTGACACTCACTTTTAACACCTCCTTTTATGGGAAAGTACAAGTAAAACAGCAGCTACATGCTAAGCTAACGAGCTGCTGCCGTTTGGAATGAACGTCTGTTAGCCCTGCAGCTGCTCGCCTCTTGCAGTTTGTTTACGTCTCTGCGTGGAGGAAAACAATCGCAGTTTTTTACCCCACAGCTCTGTATGTTTGAGCTTGGTGTCAAATACATACTGGACCAGGTCTCTGAAGCTCAGGTAGGACAAAATGTGCAACAGCGGGTCTGAAGGGAGGTGATCCATCTGGAGCTCCGGTGAGGCTGCCATTGTTAGCATTACATTATCAACACTTCTTCTTCTCTGCACGATTTAGCGGCTTCTTCTTCTTCTTTGATGTTTAATGGCAGCTGACATCCTTGGTGTTGCCTATGCCGCCATCTACTGGACTAAATTTCTCTTTCTTTTTTCCTTCTTATTTCTTCTTTTCTATATTCTTTTAATTATTCCAGTATTTACCAAGAATCTTATTGTTATTCTCCTCCCTTCACGGTTTAGCGGCAGCTGACAGACAGCTTTAAATATACTCTGCCTCCTACTGTGGCTCAGCATAGTGAAAACGGATTTTAACCTGAACCAAAAACTGATCCTTTTTAGACTGAACGCTGTGTAGAATTAACAAATTAAAATCTGTGTTTTTCCTGAATGATTTTTAAATTCCTCACACATCTCACAAGCTGCTCTCTGTATGGAAGAGGTGTCTGGTGGATTTTGTTAGGTAAAAGTGCCAAATGGAGCACACTGGTTAGTGATACTCGGTTTAAAGGTTTAAATGGTTGGTTTTAATCATCAGAACAGACTAACAGGAAGCATGAGGAAACACCAATGGCTCCGTTAAACTGAGGAAAAGGCAGTGGGAATAACATGTTAAACCACATAAACACGCCCCTCCAGATGAATTTCCTGCTTGTTTAAAGTTTCACTTTCGTGACATGGCGACTGAGGGGATTTTGTGAACCCGAATCTGAAGGTAGAATAAACATTTTTTCCCTTTTTATCATGATTCACTCGTTAAAATCAGCTCTTGATAACTGAAATTCGACAGAATCGTGCCTGCGTTAGAATAAACAGACGCTCAACTCGAAGTGTAAAGTCCGAACTAAAGGAGACGGCGAATCCACCATTTTACAATTTTTTTACTCTTTGACTGTTTCCTCTGCAGCTGAAGGCAGGAAGTGTGTGAGCTGATGTGAATCCAGCAGCATGGATCAGTGTGAGGACACTAAAACCACTCTGTGTGGGGAACATGAGAGCCGGAGCAAAGCTCAGAGGTGAGACCACCGTCTCCAACTGTCCACGACTCTTCTCCATGTCAGAGCTCACCTCACCAAACCACCTTTATTCACAGGATCCAGCCTGGACCTGGACCTAAACCTGAAAATGAGCCTGAACCTGGACCAGAACCCAGCTGTGTGTCCTTTAAGAGCGACAACTCAATGTATCTTCCTATTGACTTCAAATCAGACCAACATCCGTCCTCTCAGAGGTGAGCTGAGTGTAAATGTTGTCACAGAGTAAAATGTAGCAGAGTCGGTCTGAACAGCTTTTATTCCAGCATGTGTTTAATGTGAGCTCAGCTCTGTTTCACATCCATTTCTATGTTCATATGTGAAGCGGTGTGTGTTGGAGGTTTCCCACAAACACAGCAGTCAAAGAGGAAAGAACGGCTGCTGGAGGAGGTGTTTCTGAGTGTCTGCAGGACAGCAGCTGGTCCAGCAGGTGGCACCTTTGGGCTTTGGCTCTAACAGTGTCGGCAGGAACTTCCACTCAGGTGGCAGGTGTTGCTGGATGGAGGAGGACAGACAGATTTATTTAGCAGTGAGAATGCTTATGAGCTGCATGGGGTTAGCTGACCATGCTAAAAAAGCTAAAATAGTGAAAATTTTAGCAGTAAAACTGTTGCTAAGGCTTTGGTTGAAGGAATTTGAAGTTGAAAAAGAAATTAGTGAAACGAATTGAAGCTGATTGGAAAAAGGCAGAAGTGTCAGCAAAGAAAAGCTGAAGGGTTAAAAACAACAAAAGGATTTAAAGGTAAAAGTCTTGAAATGTTGCTGAGTCATTCTGAGAGTTAAATTAAATGAATTCCAGCCTAATTGGACCTTAAATTGAATTTTAAAAGTGCAGAAGTGAGAGCTGAAGACGATTTCACCGCAGAGATGAACAGTTCTCATGAGAAAGGTCAAAGGTTAAATGGATCACCAGAACACTGATGTTAAATGGGAAACAGAGAAGAAAGAAAACTGGTTTAATGCAAAGCAGCTGATCTGAACAATGGACTGGAAGGAAATGGGCTCACATTTTACTTCAAGATGGAAGTTATGAAGACGCCTGAAGATGCCAAAGCAGCAGAAAAAAGTTCAACTTTAGTAAAAAACATCTGAAGGAACTGAAGGGTTGAAGGACTTTGAATGTTAAAAGAAAACAGCGGAATGATTCCACGCTGTTGGAAGAAGTGAAGACTTGATTAAAGAGTTGAAAGGTATTTCTGAAAGGAGCTGGATGAAGGCAGAAAACTGGAGGAAAGAGACAATGGGCTGGAATAGGTTGAAGTAATGAGGACGCCTGAAGATGCCCAAGTAGGTAAGAACTGGTTAAAGGTTTGAAAAGATGCAGAAGTCTCAGCAGTAAAAGGGTTAAAAACAAGAGAAGAAGAAGAAAAGAAGGGAAATGCAAAACCAACAGTGAAAATTTAGCAGAAGAAGAGAAACGATGCAGAAATATGTGAAAATGTAGCTGCTGATTTGTACTAGAAAAGCATTTTCTGGATTCTTAATTAGCAAAATATTCTATAAAGAAGGTGAAAAGTCAAGTGAGTCATAGTTGAAATGGCTGCAGCAGAAGAGAGATGTCATCATAGTGATGTCATGGCAGTGATGTCATCATAGTGATGTCATGGCAGTGATGTCATCATAGTGATGTCATGGCAGTGATGTCATCGTGTGTGAGCAGCTGCGGCTTCACCAGCTCCCTCCCAGCAGAACCAGCAGAAATGGCTGAATGGATACTATGACCTCCTGTGAGAAAACTGTGAGAGCGAGGAAAATAATCTGAGGACCGTAAGAACCAGAAGGGTTCGAGGAACGCGGGGATGCAGGTTTTATTTCAGTGGAGTGAGAGAGTTTTAAACGGCAGAGAATAATCTTTGGAGTAAAAAAGAATGTAAACCAGCTGGTTTCATCAGAGAAACAGTGAGTTTGTCAGCTGATTTATATCAGATGCATCATTTTATCTGTATGTCAGTCATTGATGTAATTCTGGGCATCAAGTCTGATATTAATCTTTGATTCAATGTCACACTTTCATATTTTATAACCATAAATGTCACATTTTTACTTTTTAATCCAAACTGAATTTTACTGAACATGTAAATTTAAATGAAACAAATTTAAATGTTTTTTCCTATCAGCAGCTTTCAGAGACCTGAACCTGAACCTGAACCTGAATCCAGCTGTGTGTCCATGAGGAGCGACGGCTCGATGCCTGATTATATTGACTTTAAAGCAGACCAGCGGCCTCTGAGGTGAGCTGAGAGTAAATGGTGTAACACTGTAAAATGTTCCAGAGTCACTCTGAACAGTTCTTATTCCAACTTGTGTTTGATGTGAGCTCTTATTCACATCATTTCATGTTCACATGTGAAACTGTCAGAGTGGAAAGAATGGATGTTAAAACAGGTGAAATATTAAGAATGATATTTATTATAGAAGAGCTGTTTCTAAAATAAATGTTCTGAACAATTTCAGCTGCTTTACAAACAGTCCAACATGAACAAAGTCACATGGATCAATAATAACTTTGATGGAAAAATGTCTGAACAGATTTTCAAAGGTTTTCACAAAGAAGAAAGTTTTCTGAAGGATCTGAAATGATTTCAGACTCAGAGAGTTTGAGTTCAGGGGCACAGATTAGGGATGGGAATCCAGAAGAACTGATCAATACAAAGTCATTATCGATGCTTCTTATGGATCCAGTTCTTCATAAATTGAGTCAGCAACCATCTGAAGTCCCAAAGACATGAAGTCTGGGTTTGGTGTCTTTGTGAGCTCCACACAGATGATGTGAATAAAATACTAACGTGATTAAAATATCAACCAATAACTTTAACTTCTAAATAACTTCAGCTTTCAGTCTCAGATAAGGACTTTTTTAGGTTCAGACGGTAAAAGTGTCACCTGAGCTTCCAGAGATGTGGATCTGCTGCAGAGAAAGGGTTCAATCAGGCTTTCACAGCTCATTCTGTGACCGTTCATCACTCATCACTTTGTGTTAGCTGCAGCATCAGTTTCTCTGTCAACATGTGAACAGCAGGAAAGGAGATAATATCATTTCATTTAGGCTGAGTCAGACAAAAACGTGTTAATCATGGAGCTAGTTTAATGTAACAGCGGATATTTACAGTCCCAGATGATCTGTTCAGATGGTAAACAGGAACCCTGCTGCTGCAGTGGTTCTCACATTCTGCTGTTTCAGCCCTGCTCAGAGCTGATATATGGCTTCCTCCTGGTGTGATGCAGCTTCAGCTCACATTTCTGGATGCAGCCGTGGACTGTGTTGAGTGGAAATGCTTTTCCCAGCTCCTCCTGAGCCCATGTGGCTGTATGGATCATGGTGGCCTGACGGTTTCTCCTGCAGTGCTGTCTGAGGGCTCCGAGCTCATCCAGCAGGGCTTTCTGTCCTTGGCCTTTCCACACTGAGACTTCCCCAGACTCCCTGAATCTGTTCCCAATATCCTGCTCTGTAGATGCTGAAAGAACAAAGTTCTTTACAGTCTGACTCTGAGGAATATTTCCTGAACTTATTGATGATTCTCTGATGGAGTTTGGCCCAAAGCGGTGAGCCACGACCCATCCTTGTTGGAGAGGCTGAACCTTTGGTGGAAGCTGCTTTTATACCCAATCCTGACACCCTCACCTGTCAGCAGGTAACCTGCTGGTTGGAATCTGGAATAAATCTGGAAACCACCAATGAACTGATTCCAGATTGAAGCTCTTGTTGTATTTTAGAAACTGCAGCTACAATCCAACCAACACGTCAGCTGGACTCCTCACAAACACACAAATCTTCTGTCTGTTCACACAGTTCTGTGTCCCTTCCTCCTCAAACTGCTTCATCTGACATCAGCTTCCTCCCACTGTTAGAGACACACTGAGCTCTTATCTTCTGGAACACATATGCTGCTGATGTGCAGCTTCAGAGTTAATCAGCTGCTTTATGGCTGCGTTCACTGTTCACATCCACACATCCCTCCATGGACCTTTACCTTGTGTTTGTCTCTGTGTGGACAGACACAATGTGAGCTCATTCTTCATGATTCCTCCACAGAGTGGACCAGCAGAGCTCAGAGGTTCCCAGTGGTCAGTCTGCCCAGCAGCATCAGACACAGCTGGACTCCATATTTATGGTCTGTACATGTACAGCAGCTACTTTTCCATCTATTCTGTTCACAGTCATCTCCAGGCTGCACTTTGCAGACCAGCGGATTGTCAGTGTGTCCAACATGGATCTGATGTTTGGCTCCATGATTTCAGCCTGATTGGCTCATTCATATAGTGTTCTGTTCCAGCTGCTGGAGGACAACATGCTCACTTTTGTGAAGGAGGAGCTGAAGAAGATCCAGAAGGTCCTGAGTCCAGATTACCCAGAATGCTTAGAGAGTCAGAGGGAGGGTGAGGCTGAAGAGCAGAGGTGGAGCAGAGAGGCATTAGTGAAGATCACAGTTCACTTCCTGAGGAGAATGAAGCAGGAGGAGCTGGCTGAGCGTCTGCAGAGCAGTAAGAGGATGTCTCTAAAGATTTAACCTGCTGGATAAATGACACATTTACTGATGTCTCAGCTCACAGAACAACACATGTTCAAATACTCATTCTTTACAGGGTGGAAATGTCTGTTTACTGATGTTATTTCTTGTCTTTATTCAGAACTTTCTGCTGCAGTTTGTGGAGGTAAAGTTAAATCTGCTCTGAAGAAGAAGTTCCAGTGTGTGTTTGAGGGGATTCCTAAAGCAGGAAACCCAACCCTTCTGAATCAGATCTACACAGAGCTCTACATCACAGAGGGGGGGACTGGAGAGGTCAATGATGAACATGAGGTCAGACAGATTGAAGCAGCATCCAGGAAAGCAGGCAGAGCAGAAACATCCATCAGACAAGAAGACATCTTTAAACTCCCACCTGGAAGAGAGGAACCAATCAGAGCAGTGATGACAAAGGGAGTGGCTGGCATTGGGAAAACAGTCTTAACACAGAAGTTCACTCTGGACTGGGCTGAAGGCAAAGCCAACCAGGACATCCACTTCATGTTTCCATTCACTTTCAGAGAGCTGAATGTGCTGAAAGAGAAAAAGTTCAGCTTGGTGGAACTTGTTCATCACTTCTTTACTGAAACCAAAGAAGCAGGAATCTGCAGCTTTGAAGAGTTCCAGGTTGTGTTCATCTTTGACGGTCTGGATGAGTGTCGACTTCCTCTGGACTTCCACAGCAAGGAGCCCCTGACTGATGCTACAGAGTCCACCTCAGTGGATGTGCTGCTGACAAACCTCATCAGGGGGAACCTGCTTCCCTCGGCTCGCCTCTGGATAACCACACGGCCTGCAGCAGCCAATCAGATCCCTCCTGGCTGTGTTGGCATGGTGACAGAGGTCAGAGGGTTCACTGACCCACAGAAGGAGGAGTACTTCAGGAAGAGATTCAGAGATTCGGAGCAGGCCAGCAGCATCATCTCCCACATCCAGACATCACGAAGCCTCCACATCATGTGCCACATCCCAGTCTTCTGCTGGATCACTGCTACAGTTCTGGAGGATGTGTTGGAAACCAGAGAGGGAGGAGAGCTGCCCAAGACCCTGACTGAGATGTACATCCACTTCCTGGTGGTTCAGGCCAAAGTGAAGAAGGTCAAGTATGATGGAGGAGCTGAGACAGATCCACACTGGAGTCCAGAGAGCAGGAAGATGATTGAGTCTCTGGGAAAACTGGCTTTTGAGCAGCTGCAGAAAGGAAACCTGATCTTCTATGAATCAGACCTGACAGAGTGTGGCATCGATATCTCAGCAGCCTCAGTGTACTCAGGAGTGTTCACACAGATCTTTAAAGAGGAGAGAGGGCTGTACCAGGAGAAGGTGTTCTGCTTCATCCATCTGAGTGTTCAGGAGTTTCTGGCTGCTCTTCATGTCCATCTGACCTTCATCAGCTCTGGAGTCAACCTGATGGGAGAAGAATCAACGTCTCAGGAGTCTGAAACACTGAAAGAGACTCTCTTCTACCAGAGTGCTGTGAACAAGGCCTTACAGAGTCCAAATGGACACCTGGACCTGTTCCTCCGCTTCCTCCTGGGTCTTTCCCTGCAGACCAATCAGAGGCTCCTACGAGGCCTGCTGACACAGACAGGAAGTAGCTCACAGGCAGGAAGTAGCTCACAGGCAGGAAGTAGCTCACAGACAGGAAGTAGCTCACAGGCAGGAAGTAGCTCACAGGCAGGAAGTAGCTCACAGACAGGAAGTAGCTCACAGACCAATCAGGAAACAGTTTATTACATCAAGGAGAAGATCAGTGAGGATCTGTCTGCAGAGAGAAGCATCAATCTGTTCCACTGTCTGAATGAACTGAATGATCGTTCTCTGGTGGAGGAGATCCAACAGACCCTGAGTTCAGGAAGTCTCTCCACACGTTATCTGTCTCCTGCTCAGTGGTCAGCTCTGGCCTTCATCTTACTGTCATCAGGAGAACATCTGGATGTGTTTGATCTGAATAAATACTCTGCTTCAGAGAAGGCTCTTCTGAGGCTGCTGCCAGTGGTCAAAGCCTCCAACAAAGCTGTGTAAGTGCAGAGATAGAGGGATGTGTATGAATATACTGCTCCTGGTTTTATAGGAGAGAAAGTCACAGATTTATCTCATTATTCCCTCCTCAGACTGAGCAGCATTATCCTCTCAGATAAAGGATGTGCAGCTCTGTCCTCAGCTCTCAGCTCCCCGTCCTCCAGCCTGACAGAACTGGACCTGAGGATCTACGACTCAGGAGTGAAGCAGCTGTCTGATGGACTGCAGAGTCCACACTGTAACCTGGAAGCTCTCAGGTCAGGTTTCTCTGCTGGTTCAGCTTCATACAGTCTCTGTGATGCAAGAACCTGAAAACATCTTCAGATCTGTTTTAAAATCTACAAAGTAAAATGCCTCCAGATCTGTGTCACTTTCCTCTGATCGAGTGTGCACAGCACAGCACACACATGAACTGTATGAAACTACAGATTAATCTGTATATTTGTGGATCAGCCTTTATGAATCATAGATAAAGTGTTTCTGTGTACAGTGAGATATTTGTGGCCGATGGGAGACCTTTTCATCATCTCTGCTGTGGATTAGTAATTAAAGTCCATTAAAACATCACTATAAAATACCAAGAATGAAAGCAGAGTGTATATCACCAGATTCAGAGACTCCTAACTAGAAGTTACAGAGATGTTGTGGCTGCAGAGCAGCTTCATATCATTATCGTCCCTTATTTGACTGTTTTCATTAAATGTGACTAAATTTAGGACTATTTAACATCTTCTCCTCAGGCTGAGCGTCTCACACCTCTCAGATGAAGGATGTGCAGCTCTGTCCTCAGCTTTCAGCTCCCCGTCCTCCAGCCTGACAGAACTGGGCCTGAGAAACTACAACCTGCAGGATTCAGGAGTGAAGCTGCGGAGTCCAAACTGTGGACTGGAAACTCTCAGGTGAGGCTGTGTTCATGCTGCAACAGAGTGGGATGAGTTCATGTCGTCACAGTTGATGTTACAAAAGAAGAAGTTAAAATGTGTCAGTGAATGAAAAGAAAAAGACTTTATTTATCCCAAAAGGAAACGATATCAGAGGGTGAAATCTTCAGTACAGAGTGAGAATAATTCTCCAAACACATGATAAAACAGATGAAAGTGTTAACAGCACTGATAGAAAGTCTGTGAGCTGTAACTGTCACTGCTTTCCATCTTCTTCTTGTTTAGGGACACCAAAGTATTTAAATTCAGTTCCTTGTTCCATGAAAACGAAGCTCAGGATTTACTGATGGATCCTAGAACTGAAGTCAGTCTGCAGAACATATCTGATCAGTTCCACATCTGCAGTTTCCACAGAGAGGACGCTCTACAGTCTGATGAAGAGTGCAGTGATGAAGCTGAAGGTGAACCTGTCACAGGTCTGACTGCAGAGTGATAGATGGCATCCAGAGTGTCAGAGTAGAGACTGATGGATGCAGATAGATCAACATTTCCTCCTCCACTCTGTGTCCACACAGTGCAGAAAAACTGCCTCATTTCTGTCCAAAAACTCCGTTTTACACACGTCACTTCAATCTGATTCATTTAACAGTGAGTCTGTCATCTGTCCAAATATTAGAAAAAGCTTAATTTATAAAGTCAGTAAAAGTTCCATCCACAGTCACAGCTGCAGAAAACAGGATTATCTGCATCTGAAACAAGTTCCACATCTCAAAAAGTTCTCTGAAGACAACAAGCTGCAGTTTCTCAGTGTCCGTGCTGATAGTTTGAGCTCCATAAAGAGGACTGTGTCATCAGCATAAAGACGGACACGACCATCAGCTCAGTGTGAAACTGTCAGTTATGGACATGGTGAACAGGACCGGAGAGGAGCTCAGTTTAGAGGCAGCCAACACTTCCCACCGAGATCTATCAGAGAGACATTATGACATCACTGAGATGATTGCATTATTAGACTTTGTTCCTGATGGCAGCTCTGAAGTCAGCATTCATCTGATGGGATCAGCTCCTCAGGTTTGTTCCCCATGAAATCCTCTGCTGTTTGAACAACATCCCTCTGGCGGACTGTCTCCAGACAACATTGGCGGCTTTACTCGGCCTGCCTGCGGATTATCCCCCGCTGGAGACTGAACGCGCCCATCGAGCCCTGGCTCCCGCTCCGGCCCCAGACAAGCCCCCGAGAAGCGTCTTGGTCCGGTTTCTGCGATATTCACAAAAGAGAGGCTGTGCTCAGAGCAGCGATAAAGAAACGCCACATCCACCATGGCGGCTCCCTGCTACGGTTCTACCCCGACACCGAGGGCAAAGCGCTGGCTCCTCATAAGAAATCCCATGGATTTGCCGACCCAGCCCGCCTCCGGTGTCTCCACAAAGGGCAAATTCGCCTTTTTGACAGCCCTGAGTCTGCGGCCGCATTCTTGGATGCCCTTAAATGAGGTAATTTCTTCTGCATCTCTGTCGTTAGCAGCTCTGATGGAAAAGGACGGACTCTACATGCACACTGAGCCCCCCTGAACACTGTGGGACCCCCACATGGACTCTGACAGAATAGTTGAATCATTCTGGGGCGTCTCTCAGCGGTTTATTGCTCAGCCTGGGCTGTGGACACTGTTCTGGGCTCTCAGTTGTTCCTGTGATCTACCTGCTGAACTAGGATTCGGACTATGTTAAGTCCGCCCAGTGACTTCTTCTAGGGTAGTTTGCTCCTGTGTACGGGGACAGGATGGGGGAGGGTGGGCGCTGCTGTTTCCATTCTTTGTTTCATTTTCCTTTTGTTGGATGACTGGAGTCGAGGTTTATTCTCTCATACAGCTGCTTGCATTGTGTTTAATTCCCCCGCAGTCAGCACAGTTATTTAATCATTTCCCAGCTCTGTGGCTCTCATGTCTAGTTCACTGAAACTTACTCCTTGTAATGTCCAGGGACTGGGCCGCGTAATTAAAAGGAAGAAACAAGAAAAGTCTGCTTTAGCATCACTTCAGGAAACTAGGCTCTCTGATGCAGAACATTTTTGTTTGAGTTTAATTGTGAATTTTAATCTATTTAAGTTTATGATCCCTGGAGTATTATTTGGAAGAAGTATTTGTATGATTCATATAGATGGAAAATGTGTGTGAGATGCTGAATGGAATCAATTACAAAGTTAATTACAAAAACTGAAAAAGCAATAAAAAGAGCATTAAAAGCTGATCACAGGCTTATAAAGCTGCTGTTCCCTGTAAGCTGCCTTTCAGTCCACATTCAGCATTAGAGGTGATTAATTCTGATGGCAGCTGTTCTTTTTCTCTGTAATTGTCTCTTCAGGCTGAGTGTCTGTAACCTCTCAGATGAAGGATGTGCAGCTCTGTTCTCAGCTTTCAGCTCCCCGTCCTCCAGGCTGACAGAACTGGACCTGAGTAACAACAACCTGCAGGATTCAGGAGTGAAGCAGGTGTCTGCTGGACTGAAGAATCCAAACTGCAGACTGGAAGCACTCAGGTCAGGATTGATTCCCGTCTTTCGTCAGGTTTCCAACCGGCTGTAAGATGACGGAAAACCTGTCAAGAGGATCTTTTTGTTGTCTTTTGTCAAATCATACTCATGACCTGTTGGAGCTGAAAGCCAACAGACACATTCAGAGCAGCCAGTTGAAGGGGTTCTCTGTGGGTTTTATGGATTAGGGAGCTCCCTCGTGGGATTTTTCTTTGGTTTCATTTGCACCACAGCTAGGATGCTGTAATAATCTAACAGCCAGCCAAAGACTTGACTCTCGCTCCATTCCTCAGTGTCATTGTTTCAGTCTTTAGAGGCTGATCTGCAGAACTGTCACTTATAATGGCAACATATACCCATGCTGAGCATGGACTGCATAGTGTGTACCATCTGCCATGAGTGTTGTTCTGTGTGCCTGCAGCCTGTCAGGATGTCTGATCACAGAGGAAGGCTGTGCTTCTCTGGCTGAAGCTGTGACCTCCAACCCCTCCCATCTGAGAGAGCTGGACCTGAGCTACAACCATCCAGGAGCCTCAGGAGTGAAGCTGCTGAGGGCCGCACTGAAGGATCCACACAAACTCAGGTAAAACTCCCTAAAATCTGCCTTACTGTGGGTGCTTCTCTCATTAAGTAGAATCTGCCGCTTCTTGGTGACCTTGAAGATGTTGCATGTTCCCATCAGCAGCCACAAAGCCCGGATGTTTGTATCTATTAAGCCTCTTCTGGACAAACTAACTGGGGAGTCTGTTATTCTCAGTGTCCTGATTTAGCCCGAGACTCCCCGACACAGCTGCTAGTTCTCAGACTTCTTATCACTTCCCAAAACAACGTTGCACAGGTGGTAAATATCAGACACCTCAAAACCAATCAAATCACTTCTAGCGCCATCAGTTCCACCCACTTCCTGTCCCGGGTTAGGGTGGCTGTGGCTGTGACTGTGGCTGCGGCGTGGCTGTAGCGTACAAGAGTCTCTGAACCGGTCAGAGGCCGTATTCACAAAGGATCTTCAGCCTAAAAGTTGCTCCTAACTGTAGGAGAGCTTAAAGTCCTCCAGAGGACTCCTAACTCAGTAAGACCTGTTCACAAAGAGTCGGAAAATGGCTGCAGCGACACCAAATGTTCTGGAGACGATGGCTTTGGTGCAGATCCTCCTCTTTTCTATAAAGCCGGCATCAATTCAAAGATGTGCCGTTGCCTCAGTGAGTCGTTTAAACTCTCCACAGTGCTCCTGTAGTCCAGCCTACTGCTCCATCCAGCCTTCCTCTGTTTCACCAGGACAGTTCTGGGGCTAACAAATGTGCTCCATCTGATAGAGGTCCCAAACCTTCTGGATCCATCTGTTATATGAAGGGGGGCTGGTTTCAACCATCTAACAGTTGCACACTTCAGTGCTGCTGTAAGTAATATATTTAAAAGATGTTTCTCTGCCCCCCCATTCAGTCCTTTAGGCATCACTCCTAATAGAGCCACAGCAGGATTCCGAGGTATATCCTGCTGGAAAAGCTCTTTAAGAGCATCAAAGACCTCTCCCCAGAGTGTCTTTAGTTTGGGACAGAACCAGAATAAATGGCTCTGATTGGCAGGATGTGCTCCACAACTCCTCCAGCATAAGCTGGAATGTGACTGGCTCATTCTAGATACTAGTTGTGGAGTCCTGAAAAATCTAGCAGTTCTTTTCCTCCTTTCAGGGTGGAGCCTGCTGGAGAACGATGGCTGACACCAGGTCTGAGGAAGTGTAAGTGTTCTTCATCTGATTCATGACATCCAGCCATCTTCACTGTCACATCCCTCACTGATCAAAGTGAACAGATGATAGATCAATAACTGCAGCTGGATTGTGTTTGTTCTCTCCATCAGATTCCTGTCGACTCACCATCGACACAAACACAGTGAGCAGGAAACTGAAACTGTCTGACAACAACAGGAAGGTGACACAGGTGGAGGAGGTTCAGTCATATCCTGATCATCCAGACAGATTTGATTTCTGGCTTCAGCTGCTGTGTAGAAATGTTCTGACTGGTCGCTGTTTCTGGGAGGTCGAGTGGAGAGGAACAGTTTCTATATCAGTGAGTTACAGAAGAATCGGCAGGAGAGGAGGAGGCAGTGACTGTGTGTTTGGAAGGAACGATCAGTCCTGGAGTCTGATCTGCTGTGATGGACGTTACTCTGTCTGGCACAATAACAGAGGAACAGACATCATCTCCTCCTCCTCCTCCTCCTCCTCCTCTGTCTCTCACAGAGCAGCAGTGTATGTGGACCGTCCTGCTGGCACTCTGTCCTTCTACAGAGTCTCCTCTGACACACTGATCCACCTCCACACCTTCAACACCACATTCACTGAAGAAGAACCTCTGCTTCCTGGGTTTGGGTTCAGGTCCTCTGGTTCCTCAGTGTCTCTGTGTTGAGCATAAAGAGTTTCCTCCTGTCAGAGAATCACTGTTGAACAGATAGTTCAGTCTCTACATGTCTGTCTCTTTCACTCAGAAACACCTTTTCAGATTCATGGATTCAGTCACTTTCTGGTTGAAACTCTTCTGAATGATTCCTTGGAAACTTCTTCCTCTTCCAGTCCTTTAAAGATGGAAGCTGCCATTCTTCCAGGATGTTGTTTTTCTGTGTTTCCAGTCAAAGCTTCACACTGAATATCAGTATGTTGTGTTTCTCTGCAGCTCACTGCAGCTGAGACCATTCAGCTGCAGTTAGTTTGCTGCACATGTGACAAACTGTGACATCAGAGAGGAATCACTGAGCCGCAGTCAGCCCAGATGAATTTCCAACCTGCTGACAGATCTTCTCTGGTTCTGCTCCAATGAGCAGAAGTTTGCTGAGCAGCCAGGGTTCATCCTGATGTTTCTCCACATTCACTTCCTGTTAGATGATGAAAGGACAGCTGGACTGGAACTAGCTTCTGATGCAGAATGTTGCTGAATGTTGCTGTTGAACGCTCACAAAGAGGCCTGAAATGATCCTTTACAAACAACATTTGGACTTTAACAACATCTGCTTTGGACTGAAAGGTCCTGAACGTCTCGGCCGGTTTTCCTGGCTGCTGCTGTTTGGATCCAGATGTTGCAGAGACTCTTCTTCCTTCTCTCAGTCCATGCATGTGTTTGTGAAGGCTGGTGTGAAAATGAGCTTTTTCTGCAGTAGAAGCTGAATGTGGTGATGTCCTGCAGACAGATGGACAACATCTGACATAAAGGCTTTAAAGTGAGAAGCTGGCTCAGTTTTCCATCTTATTTTCTCCTGTGATTGTTTCATGTTCAGAGGGAAGAGTTGGAAAACATTTACTGTTGTGTGAAATATAGAGTTTGCTGTGATCACATGATTTAAAGTGAACTGATGTGGACATCACAGGGTTTTCATGCATTTACATGCTTAATTTGTCTGTTTGTGTGCATGTGCAGACGGTAATAATACAGAAAGCAAATGTAACGCAGAACTAAATGAGCACGAATGTTTCTTGATTTCTATTGATGGTCATTTGTGAATAAAATGTGTGTTTAACTGTGTTGCTGGATATCCCAGCAGCTGTAATGTTGGAGTAAAGAAAGATCCAACAAGGACCAGAATGTGAACTAAAGAGGCAGATAAATCTGAGTGTGACACAGTCGACATGTTGCTGCGATCTGCATGTTTCCGACCCACAGAGGAGTCGCAGTCCAGCCGGCTGCTGGAAACACTGAAATCCTCTCTGCAGCTGCCATCAGGAGGGAAAGTCACCGCTTCGGGCTGCTTTGTAACGGGAGCTTTTAAAGCCTCCGGGTCGGCGTTCAGGCGTCACCGTGTTGGTCTTTGTAGAGCTAGAAGTGACTGTAACGGGACCAGCTGCTGACACCACCATGAGTGAGGGGAAAGGTTTGGAGGTAGAATTTAATCAGAGGAGTCTGTTTCTGAAGGGAAGTGTTTAAGAAATCCAGCATCCAAAGAAATGTTTCCAAAGCTGAGCTTTCAGTGAACTCCCAGGAATACTGTGTGTGAGCTGTTAGCTCCAGGTGTTAGACTGCTTCTGAGCTGCTTGGAGGCTTTGGGCTCCATCCCCAGGCAGTAAAACCCTATTTACAGCTCAGTAGCACACAGGTGGGGAAGAAATGAAGTGAAATGGATGTTTATCGCTGTGGTGAGATGGCTCAGAGGGACAGAGAGAATTTCAGTTCTCACAAGTTGCTTTCACTTTAGAGGATTTGATGAAACACATTTTAGTGTAAAACCCAAAGAGAAGAATCAGATGTGCTGACAGTTTGCAGCAGAATAAGCAGTAAAAAAAGAACTGGGCCAATATGAAACGCTTCAATATGTGTTTGGCACCTCGTGTCTTTGTCTGCGGTTTGTTTCTGAAATACATCTGAGTTCATCAAATATTAACACGATTTAGCTCAAATTTAAACTCTGAACAGGTTTAAGTATGTGACAAGTCATTAAAAAGTCTTGTTTTATATTTCCACATTTCCTTCATCTCTGACAGATCTGTCCTTTCTGTGGCAGCTCAGTAAAAATATGGAGTTTAAACTGACATCATGCAGTTTATCTTTACACCACAAGAGGGCGACACATCACCATCAATGAAGAGTCCCCTTCCTTCACAGTTCCAGCAGGTATTAGTTACATTAGAGCTGAACTGAACATGGATCAATAACATTTATTAGGTCCTGATCACTGGAGTCGGCCTAATTACAACAAGGGTAGTGAGACAATCTGGCAAAGACTGGTTGCTCCTGCAGCTCCTATAAAGGTGACCTGATGAGGGCAGATGAGAAGCAGGTGTGACAGCAGCAGCGATCCAGACTCCGCCCCCAGGAAACCTGCTCAGCCCCACCTGAGACTCAGAAACCAAAGCAGCAACACAGCCAAGCATGATCGGGACAATTAAGGGTCTCTGGTTAAAATGTTCAGACGGGTTCAGAGAACAGTTAGCGGCTCAAATCCCTTTAACCCAACAAACTCCAGAGCAGCGAAAAAGGTTCAAAGTACCAACTCCGAACTCCTCAGTTCTCTTTGAAGGTAAGAAATAAGAAGAAGTTCCTGACAGAAGTGGACCAAGTTGGAGCCTGGCTCCTGGATGTGGGGAGAAGCATTGGAAAGGAACTAGAGCTCCAGCGGGTGCCAACGGGAGTGTGTAGTAGGAAAGTGAAGCAAGTAAATATGGCACACTTTTCACCAGTTAAAAGTGTCCCAAACTGAAGTCTGTAAGAATGGGCCATTTTTGAACAGTTTAAGGGTCCGAAAATGCAGAGTGTAAACGAAGGGTTCACTTTGGCACACTTCCGCTATTGGAAAAGAGTCCCAAATTGGACTAATTTTGGCGGATGGTCCAATTATAGACAGGATGGGAACTAGAGCTCCAGCGGGTGCCAACAGGACTGTATGCCCGAGGAGGAGTGCTTAAGTGTGGCTTAGTGTTCCAGGCCAGGGACCTTAGCCCCCAAAGTGAGGCAAGTAAGACTGGGGAATTTGTAGGATTTAAAAGTTCCCCAAATGTGAAGCAAGTAAATATGGCACACTTTTCACCAGTTAAAAGTGTCCCAAACTGAAGTCGGTAAGAATGGGCCACTTTTGAACAGTTTAAGGGTCCGAAAATGCAGAGTGTAAACGAAGGGTTCACTTTGGCACACTTCCGCTATTAGAAAAGTGTCCCAAATTGAACTCATTTTGGCGGATGGTCCAATTATAGACAGGATGGGAACTCGAGCGCCAGCGGGTGCTGACCAGAGTGTGTGCTCGAGGTAAGGTGACCAAATGACACCGATTTCTGGAGACATTACTCATTTTATACGGTCTGAAAACGGTCCAAAGCTGGTTTATTTAAACAATATATAAACGAGAAGCATCCAGTTCAGCTTCTGACACCAGCAATCTTGAGTTTTGAAATGTTCCTTCCGTGATAAAAACAGTTTCCCAACTAATTGTTTGGAGTGATGCTCAAACGACAAAGACATTATTACCAAGTTTGAATCTTTATAATCAGGGATTGCTTCCCTGAATTTGTCGGTGAGAATGAACCAGGAGGGAAGTAAGTAGTGAAGAACAGCTGGTGGGCGGAGCTTTGACTGGTTCCAGGCAGAGTCGGCTTCTCTCAACACTGTTTAGATAAAGTGTAAGTTTGTGCTTTTCTCTAAAGAGTAATTAAGAGTAAGTGAATTCAAATGGGATTAAATGGTATTCCCGTTGTGTTTTTCCATGTAAGCCCTGGTTTTCAGCATCCTAAACAGTTATTTCAATGGTGAATAATTTAACACTTTAACACATTTGTTCTTTCCATTCTGATATATTATATTATATATATATACATATTGCTCGCTCCCACCCGCTCCCTCCCGTTCCCGCCCGCTCCTGCTGTGAATGGTTTACCTGCTTGAACATCTTCTGAAAAAAAGAAAAAGAAAGAAATTAAATAATAAAATTAAATTAAAATTATTAAAACAAGCAACAGTCTGGATAAGTTAAAGATATCGTGCAGATTTCATGCACAAACAAATGAGAAAAGAAATGTTTTTAACCTGGATTTAAAAATGTCTAAATTTGGTGACAGTTTAACTCCCGCTCGCTCCCGCCCGCTCCCGCTCGCTCCCTCCCGTTCCCGCCCGCTCCCGCTGTAAATGGTTTACCTGCCTGAACATCTTCTGATCTCTGTTAATGTTGGTTTCACCAACCTAACACTTGTTGAGCCACATTGTCTCACATTCACACCTCTATTCTCTGACCTAACCCTATAAGACCCACGGATGCAAATTTACAACTTTTAACAATTCTCAGGACCACATTTACATACAATGAACAAAAATATGAACGCAAGTTTTCTTTTTGCTCCCATTTTCCATGAGCTAAACTTAAAGTCAAATGTATTTGTGTAGCACATTTCATGTACAATTGCTGGTTGTGGTATAATTACAAAACATGTCCTACGTCCTAACCCTAACCCCTAACCCGTCTTATGCAATTTTGAAGACAATCATCAGGGGTTATTCATTTATTTTATGAATTTTACGCCTTTTATTTATTTAAAACTGTAAAAGAAAGAAATTAAATGAAAATTATTAAAACAAGCAACAGTCTGGATAAGTTAAAGATATCGTGCAGATTTCATGCACAAACACATGAGAAAAGAATTTTTTTTAACCTGGATTTAAAAATGTCTACATTTGTTGACAGTTTAACTCCCGCTCGCTCCCGCCCGCTCCCTCCCACTTCTGCCCGCGGCAAAGGTCATATTGCTCGCTCCCGCCCACTCCCGCCCGCTCCTTCCTGCTCCCGCTCACTCTCGCCCGCTCTCTCCCACTTCTGCCCGCGGCAAAGTTCATATTGCTCACTCCCACCCGCTCCCTCCCGCTCCCACCCGCTCTCGATCACTCCCTCCTGCTCCCGCTCGCTCCCGCCCGCTCCCTCCCACTTCTGCCCGCGGCAAAGGTCATATTGCTCGCTCCCGCCCACTCCCGCCCGCTCCTTCCTGCTCCCGCTCACTCTCGCCCGCTCTCTCCCACTTCTGCCCGCGGCAAAGTTCATATTGCTCACTCCCACCCGCTCCCTCCCGCTCCCACCCGCTCTCGATCACTCCCTCCTGCTCCCGCTCGCTCTCGCCCGCTCTCTCCCACTTCTGCCCGCGGCAAAGTTCATATTGCTCTCTCCCACCCGCTCCCGCCCGCGGTAATGTTCGGTCTCTGGTCCACGGTAATGTTCGGTTTCACGGTAATGTTCGGTCTCTGGTCCACGATAATGTTCGGTTTGACGATAATGTTCGGTTTGACGGTAATGTTCTGGTCCACGGTAATGTTCTGGTCCACGGTAATGTTCCGTCTCTGGTCCACAGTAATGTTCCGTATCTGGTCCATGGTAATGTTCGGTTTCACGGTAATGTTCCATTTCTGGTCCACGGTAATGTTCTGTCTCTGGTCCACGATAATGTTCGATTTCTGGTCGACGATAATGTTCGGTTTCACGGTAATGTTCCGTCTCTGGTCCACGATAATGTTCGGTTTCACGGTAATGTTCCATTTCTGGTCCACGGTAATGTTCCGTCTCTGGTCCACGATAATGTTCAGTTTCACGGTAATGTTCCATTTCTGGTCCACGGTAATGTTCTGTCTCTGGTCCACGATAATGTTCGATCTCTGGTCCACGATAATGTTCGGTTTCACGGTAATGTTCCGTCTCTGGTCCACGATAATGTTGTGTTTCTGTTTCACGGTAATGTTCCGTTTCATGTCCACGATAATGTTCTGTTTCGGTTTCACGGTAATGTTCTGTCTCTGGTCCACGGTAATGTTCGGTTTAACGGGAATGTTCCGTCTCTGGTCCACGATAATGTTGTGTTTCTGTTTCACGGTAATGTTCCATTTCTGGTCCACGGTAATGTTCGGTTTCACGGTAATGTTCGGTCTCTGGTCCACGATAATGTTCGGTTTGACGATAATGTTCGGTTTCACGGTAATGTTCTGGTCCACGGTAATGTTCTGGTCCACGGTAATGTTCCGTCTCTGGTCCACAGTAATGTTCCGTCTCTGGTCCACGATAATGTTGTGTTTCTGTTTCACGGTAATGTTCCGTTTCTGGTCCATTATAATGTTCGGTTTCACGATAATGTTCCGTTTCTGGTCAACGATAATGTTCTGTTTAGGTTTCACGGTAATGTTCTGTCTCTGGTCCACGATAATGTTCCATCTGTGGTCCACGATAATGTTCTGTCTCTGGTCCACGATAATGTTCCGTTTCTGGTCCACGATAATGTTCTGTTTCGGTTTCACGGTAATGTTCTGTCTCTGGTCCACGATAATGTTCCGTTTCTGATCCACGATAATGTTCTGTTTTGGTTTCAAGGTAATGTTCTGTCTCTGGTCCACGATAATGTTCCGTTTCTGATCCACGATAATGTTCTGTTTTGGTTTCAAGGTAATGTTCTGTCTCTGGTCCACGGTAATGTTCTGTTTCTGGTCCACGATAATGTTCTGTTTCGGTTTCACGGTAATGTTCCGTTTCTGGTCCACGATAATGTTCTGTTTCTGTTTCACGGTAATGTTCCGTTTCTGGTCCATGATAATGTTCTCTTTCACGGTAATGTTCTGTCTCTGGTCCACGGTAATGTTCTGTCTCTGGTCCACAGTAATGTTCTGTCTCTGGTCCACGGTAATGTTCGGTTTCAAGGTAAAGTTCGGTCTCTGGTCCACAGTAATGTTCGGTCTCTGGTCCACGGTAATGTTCTGTCTCTGGTCCACGGTAATGTTCTGTCTCTGGTCCACGGTAATGTTCTGTCTCTGGTCCACGGTAATGTTCGATCTCTGGTCCACGATAATGTTCGGTTTCACGGTAATGTTCCGTCTCTGGTCCACGATAATGTTCTGTTTCGGTTTCACGGTAATGTTTCGTTTCTGTTCCACGGTAATGTTCGGTTTCAAGGTAAAGTTCGGTCTCTGGTCCACGATAATGTTCTGTTTCGGTTTCACGGTAATGTTTCGTTTCTGTTCCACGGTAATGTTCGGTTTCAAGGTAAAGTTCGGTCTCTGGTCCACAGTAATGTTCTGTCTCTGGTCCCAAATTGAACTCATTTTGGCGGATGGTCCAATTATAGACAGGATCCATCCCGCTCCCGCCCGCTCCCTCCCGCTTCTGCCAGTTCCCGCTCTCTCCCGCCCGCTCCCTCCCGCTTCTGCCCGCGGCAAAGTTCATATTGCTCTCTCCCACCCGCTCCCTCCCGCGGTAATGTTCCGTCTCTGGTCCACGATAATGTTGTGTTTCTGTTTCACGGTAATGTTCCGTTTCATGTCCACGATAATGTTCTGTTTCGGTTTCACGGTAATGTTCTGTCTCTGGTCCACGGTAATGTTCGGTTTAACGGGAATGTTCCGTCTCTGGTCCACGATAATGTTGTGTTTCTGTTTCACGGTAATGTTCCATTTCTGGTCCACGGTAATGTTCGGTTTCACGGTAATGTTCGGTCTCTGGTCCACAATAATGTTCGGTTTGACGATAATGTTCGGTTTCACGGTAATGTTCTGGTCCACGGTAATGTTCTGGTCCACGGTAATGTTCCGTCTCTGGTCCACAGTAATGTTCCGTCTCTGGTCCACGATAATGTTGTGTTTCTGTTTCACGGTAATGTTCCGTTTCTGGTCCATTATAATGTTCGGTTTCACGATAATGTTCCGTTTCTGGTCAACGATAATGTTCTGTTTAGGTTTCACGGTAATGTTCTGTCTCTGGTCCACGATAATGTTCCATCTGTGGTCCACGATAATGTTCTGTCTCTGGTCCACGATAATGTTCCGTTTCTGGTCCACGATAATGTTCTGTTTCGGTTTCACGGTAATGTTCCGTCTCTGGTCCACGATAATGTTCCGTTTCTGATCCACGATAATGTTCTGTTTTGGTTTCAAGGTAATGTTCTGTCTCTGGTCCACGATAATGTTCCGTTTCTGATCCACGATAATGTTCTGTTTTGGTTTCAAGGTAATGTTCTGTCTCTGGTCCACGGTAATGTTCTGTTTCTGGTCCACGATAATGTTCTGTTTCGGTTTCACGGTAATGTTCCGTTTCTGGTCCACGATAATGTTCTGTTTCTGTTTCACGGTAATGTTCCGTTTCTGGTCCATGATAATGTTCTCTTTCACGGTAATGTTCTGTCTCTGGTCCACGGTAATGTTCTGTCTCTGGTCCACAGTAATGTTCTGTCTCTGGTCCACGGTAATGTTCGGTTTCAAGGTAAAGTTCGGTCTCTGGTCCACAGTAATGTTCTGTCTCTGGTCCACGGTAATGTTCTGTCTCTGGTCCACGGTAATGTTCTGTCTCTGGTCCACGGTAATGTTCGATCTCTGGTCCACGATAATGTTCGGTTTCACGGTAATGTTCCGTCTCTGGTCCACGATAATGTTCTGTTTCGGTTTCACGGTAATGTTTCGTTTCTGTTCCACGGTAATGTTCGGTTTCAAGGTAAAGTTCGGTCTCTGGTCCACAGTAATGTTCTGTCTCTGGTCCCAAATTGAACTCATTTTGGCGGATGGTCCAATTATAGACAGGATCCATCCCGCTCCCGCCCGCTCCCTCCCGCTTCTGCCAGTTCCCGCTCTCTCCCGCCCGCTCCCTCCCGCTTCTGCCCGCGGCAAAGTTCATATTGCTCTCTCCCACCCGCTCCCTCCCGCGGTAATGTTCGGTCTCTGGTCCACGGTAATGTTCGGTTTCACGGTAATGTTCGGTCTCTGGTCCACGATAATGTTCGGTTTGACGATAATGTTCGGTTTGACGGTAATGTTCTGGTCCACGGTAATGTTCTGGTCCACGGTAATGTTCTGGTCCACGGTAATGTTCCGTCTCTGGTCCACAGTAATGTTCCGTATCTGGTCCATGGTAATGTTCGGTTTCACGGTAATGTTCCATTTCTGGTCCACGGTAATGTTCTGTCTCTGGTCCACGATAATGTTCCGTTTCTGATCCACGATAATGTTCTGTTTTGGTTTCAAGGTAATGTTCTGTCTCTGGTCCATGGTAATGTTCTGTTTCTGGTCCACGATAATGTTCTGTTTCGGTTTCACGGTAATGTTCCGTTTCTGGTCCACGATAATGTTCTGTTTCTGTTTCACGGTAATGTTCCGTTTCTGGTCCATGATAATGTTCTCTTTCACGGTAATGTTCTGTCTATGGTCCACGGTAATGTTCTGTCTCTGGTCCACAGTAATGTTCTGTCTCTGGTCCACGGTAATGTTCGATTTCTGGTCGACGATAATGTTCGGTTTCACGGTAATGTTCCGTCTCTGGTCCACGATAATGTTCGGTTTCACGGTAATGTTCCATTTCTGGTCCACGGTAATGTTCGATCTCTGGTCCACGATAATGTTCGGTTTCACGGTAATGTTCCGTCTCTGGTCCACGATAATGTTCGGTTTCACGGTAATGTTCCGTCTCTGGTCCACGATAATGTTGTGTTTCTGTTTCACGGTAATGTTCCGTTTCATGTCCACGATAATGTTCTGTTTCGGTTTCACGGTAATGTTCTGTCTCTGGTCCACGGTAATGTTCGGTTTCACGATAATGTTCCGTCTCTGGTCCACGATAATGTTGTGTTTCTGTTTCATGGTAATGTTCCGTTTCTGGTCAACGATAATGTTCTGTTTAGGTTTCACGGTAATGTTCTGTCTCTGGTCCACGATAATGTTCCGTCTGTGGTCCACGATAATGTTCTGTCTCTAGTCCACGATAATGTTCCGTTTCTGGTCCACGATAATGTTCTGTTTCGGTTTCACGGTAATGTTCTGTCTCTGGTCCACGATAATGTTCCGTTTCTGGTCCACGATAATGTTCTGTTTTGGTTTCACGATAATGTTCCGTCTCTGGTCCACGATAATGTTGTGTTTCTGTTTCACGGTAATGTTCCGTTTCTGGTCAACGATAATGTTCTGTTTAGGTTTCACGGTAATGTTCTGTCTCTGGTCCACGATAATGTTCCGTCTGTGGTCCACGATAATGTTCTGTCTCTAGTCCACGATAATGTTCCGTTTCTGGTCCACGATAATGTTCTGTTTCGGTTTCACGGTAATGTTCTGTCTCTGGTCCATGGTAATGTTCTCTTTCTGGTCCACGATAATGTTCTGTTTCGGTTTCACGGTAATGTTCCGTTTCTGGTCCACGATAATGTTCTTTTTCTGTTTCACGGTAATGTTCCGTTTCTGGTCCATGATAATATTCTCTTTCACGGTAATGTTCTGTCTCTAGTCCATGGTAATGTTCTGTCTCTGGTCCACGGTAATGTTCGGTTTCAAGGTAAAGTTCGGTCTCTGGTCCACAGTAATGTTCTGTCTCTGGTCCACGGTAATGTTCTGTCTCTGGTCCACGGTAATGTTCTGTCTCTGGTCCACGGTAATGTTCTGTCTCTGGTCCACGGTAATGTTCGATCTCTGGTCCACGATAATGTTCGGTTTCACGGTAATGTTCCGTCTCTGGTCCACGATAATGTTCTGTTTCGGTTTCACGGTAATGTTTCGTTTCTGTTCCACGGTAATGTTCGGTTTCAAGGTAAAGTTCGGTCTCTGGTCCACAGTAATGTTCTGTCTCTGGTCCATGGTAATGTTCGATTTCTGGTCGACGATAATGTTCGGTTTCACGGTAATGTTCCGTCTCTGGTCCACGATAATGTTCGGTTTCACGGTAATGTTCCATTTCTGGTCCACGGTAATGTTCTGTCTCTGGTCCACGATAATGTTCGATCTCTGGTCCACGATAATGTTCGGTTTCACGGTAATGTTCCGTCTCTGGTCCACGGTAATGTTCTGTCTCTGGTCCACGGTAATGTTCTGTCTCTGGTCCACGGTAATGTTCGATCTCTGGTCCACGATAATGTTCGGTTTCACAGTAATGTTCCGTCTCTGGTCCACGATAATGTTCTGTTTCGGTTTCACGGTAATGTTCCGTTTCTGGTCCACGATAATGTTCTGTTTCACGATAATGTTCCGTTTATGGTCAACGATAATGTTCTGTTTAGGTTTCACGGGAATGTTTTGTCTCTGGTCCACGATAATGTTCTGTCTCTGGTCCACGATAATGTTCCGTTTCTGGTCCACGATAATGTTCTGTTTCGGTTTCACGGTAATGTTCTGTCTCTGGTCCACGATAATGTTCCGTTTCTGGTCCACGATAATGTTCTGTTTTGGTTTCAAGGTAATGTTCTGTCTCTGGTCCACGGTAATGTTCCGTTTCTGGTCCACGATAATGTTCTGTTTCGGTTTCACGGTAATGTTCAGTTTCTGGTCCACGATAATGTTCTGTTTTTGTTTCACGGTAATGTTCCGTTTCTGGTCCATGATAATGTTCTGTTTCACGGTAATGTTCTGTCTCTGGTCCATGGTAATGTTCTGTCTCTGGTCCACGGTAATGTTCGGTTTCAAGGTAAAGTTCGGTCTCTGGTCCACAGTAATGTTCTGTCTCTGGTCCACGGTAATGTTCTGTCTCTGGTCCACGGTAATGTTCTGTTTCGGTTTCATGGTAATGTTTCGTTTCTGTTCCACGGTAATGTTCGGTTTCAAGGTAAAGTTCGGTCTCTGGTCCACAGTAATGTTCTGTCTCTGGTCCACGGTAATGTTTTGTCTCTGGTCCACGGTAATGTTCTGTCTCTGGTCCACGGTAATGTTCGATCTCTGGTCCACGATAATGTTCGGTTTCACGGTAATGTTCCGTCTCTGGTCCACGATAATGTTCGATTTCGGTTTCACGGTAATGTTCTGTCTCTGGTCCACGGTAATGTTCGATCTCTGGTCCACGATAATGTTCGGTTTCACGGTAATGTTCCGTCTCTGGTCCACGATAATGTTCTATTTCGGTTTCACGGTAATGTTTTGTCTCTGGTCCACGGTAATGTTCTGTCTCTGGTCCACGGTAATGTTCGATCTCTGGTCCACGATAATGTTCGGTTTCACGGTAATGTTCCGTCTCTGGTCCACGATAATGTTCGATTTCGGTTTCACGGTAATGTTCTGTCTCTGGTCCACGGTAATGTTCGATCTCTGGTCCACGATAATGTTCGGTTTCACGGTAATGTTCCGTCTCTAGTCCACGATAATGTTCTATTTCGGTTTCACGGTAATGTTCTGTCTCTGGTCCACGGTAATGTTCTGTCTCTGGTCCACGGTAATGTTCTGTCTCTGGTCCACGATAATGTTCGGTTTCACGGTAATGTTCCGTCTCTGGTCCACGATAATGTTCTGTTTCGGTTTCACGGTAATGTTCTGTCTCTGGTCCACGGTAATTTTCTGTTTTGGTTTCACGGTAATGTTGGGTTTCACGGTAATGTTCGGTCTCTGGTCCACGGTAATGTTCGGTTTCACGGTAATGTTCGGTCTCTGGTCCACGATAATGTTCGGTTTGACGATAATGTTCGGTTTGACGGTAATGTTCTGGTCCACAGTAATGTTCTGGTCCACGGTAATGTTCCGTCTCTGGTCCACAGTAATGTTCCGTATCTGGTCCATGGTAATGTTCGGTTTCACGGTAATGTTCCATTTCTGGTCCACGGTAATGTTCTGTCTCTAGTCCACGATAATGTTCGATTTCTGGTCGACGATAATGTTCGGTTTCACGGTAATGTTCCGTCTCTGGTCCACGATAATGTTCGGTTTCACAGTAATGTTCAATTTCTGGTCCACGGTAATGTTCTGTCTTTGGTCCACGATAATGTTCGATCTCTGGTCCACGATAATGTTGGGTTTCGCGGTAATGTTCCGTCTCTGGTCCACGATAATGTTGTGTTTCTGTTTCACGGTAATGTTCTGTCTCTGGTCCACGGTAATGTTCTGTCTCTGGTCCACGGTAATGTTCGGTTTCACGGTAATGTTCCGTCTCTGGTCCACGATAATGTTGTGTTTCTGTTTCACGGTAATGTTCCGTTTCTGGTCAGCGATAATGTTGTGTTTCTGGTCCACGATAATGTTCGGTTTCACGATAATGTTCCGTTTCTGGTCAACGATAATGTTCTGTTTAGGGTTCACGGTAATGTTCTGTCTCTGGTACATGATAATGTTCCGTCTCTGGTACATGATAATGTTCCGTCTCTGGTCCACGATAATGTTCTGTTTCTGTTTCACGGTAATGTTCCGTTTCAGGTCCATGATAATGTTCTGTTTCACGGTAATGTTCTGTCTCTGGTCCATGGTAATGTTCTGTCTCTTGTCCACGGTAATGTTCGGTTTCAAGATAAAGTTCGGTCTCTGGTCCACAGTAATGTTCTGTCTCTGGTCCACGGTAATGTTCTATCTCTGGTCCACGGTAATGTTCTGTCTCTGGTCCACGGTAATGTTCTGTCTCTGGTCCACGGTAATGTTCGGTTTCACGTTAATGTTCCGTCTCTGGTCCACGATAATGTTGTGTTTTGGTTTCAAGGTAATGTTCTGTCTCTGGTCCACGGTAATGTTCTGTTTCGGTTTCACGGTAATGTTCCGTTTCTGGTCCACGATAACGTTCTGTTTCTGTTTCACGGTAATGTTCCGTTTCTGGTCCATGATAATGTTCTATTCCGGTTTCACGGTAATGTTCCGTCTCTGGTCCACGATAATGTTCTGTTTCGGTTTCACGGTAATGTTTCGTTTCTGTTCCACGGTAATGTTCGGTTTCAAGGTAAAGTTCGGTCTCTGGTCCACAGTAATGTTCTGTCTCTGGTCCCAAATTGAACTCATTTTGGCGGATGGTCCAATTATAGACAGGATCCATCCCGCTCCCGCCCGCTCCCTCCCGCTTCTGCCAGTTCCCGCTCTCTCCCGCCCGCTCCCTCCCGCGGCAAAGTTCATATTGCTCTGTCCCACCCGCTCCCGCCCGCGGTAATGTTCGGTCTCTGGTCCACGGTAATGTTCGGTTTCACGGTAATGTTCGGTCTCTGGTCCACGATAACGTTCTGTTTCTGTTTCACGGTAATGTTCCGTTTCTGGTCCATGATAATGTTCTATTCCGGTTTCACGGTAATGTTCCGTCTCTGGTCCACGATAATGTTCTGTTTCGGTTTCACGGTAATGTTTCGTTTCTGTTCCACGGTAATGTTCGGTTTCAAGGTAAAGTTCGGTCTCTGGTCCACAGTAATGTTCTGTCTCTGGTCCCAAATTGAACTCATTTTGGCGGATGTTCCAATTATAGACAGGATCCATCCCGCTCCCGCCCGCTCCCTCCCGCTTCTGCCAGTTCCCGCTCTCTCCCGCCCGCTCCCTCCCGCGGCAAAGTTCATATTGCTCTCTCCCACCCGCTCCCGCCCGCGGTAATGTTCGGTCTCTGGTCCACGGTAATGTTCGGTTTCACGGTAATGTTCGGTCTCTGGTCCACGATAATGTTCGGTTTCACGGTAATGTTCTGGTCCACGGTAATGTTCCGTCTCTGGTCCACAGTAATGTTCCGTATCTGGTCCATGGTAATGTTCGGTTTCACGGTAATGTTCTGGTCCACGGTAATGTTCTGGTCCACGGTAATGTTCCATTTCTGGTCCACGGTAATGTTCTGTCTCTGGTCCACGATAATGTTCGATTTCTGGTCGACGATAATGTTCGGTTTCACGGTAATGTTCCATCTCTGGTCCACGATAATGTTCGGTTTCATGGTAATGTTCCATTTCTGGTCCACGGTAATGTTCGGTCTCTGGTCCACGATAATGTTCGATCTCTGGTCCACGATAATGTTCGGTTTCACGGTAATGTTCCGTCTCTGGTCCACGATAATGTTGTGTTTCTGTTTCACGGTAATGTTCCGTTTCATGTCCACGATAATGTTCTGTTTCGGTTTCACGGTAATGTTCTGTCTCTGGTCTACGGTAATGTTCGGTTTCACTGTAATGTTCCGTCTCTGGTCCACGATAATGTTGTGTTTCTGTTTCACGGTAATGTTCCGTTTCTGGTCCACGATAATGTTCGGTTTCACGATAATGTTCCGTCTGTGGTCCACGATAATGTTCTGTCTCTGGTCCACGATAATGTTCCGTCTGTGGTCCACGATAATGTTCTGTCTCTGGTCCACGATAATGTTCCGTTTCTGGTCCACGATAATGTTCTGTCTCTGGTCCACGATAATGTTCCGTTTCTGGTCCACGATAATGTTCTGTTTCTGGTCCACGATAATGTTCTGTTTTGGTTTCAAGGTAATGTTCCGTTTCTGGTCCATGATAATGTTCTCTTTCACGGTAATGTTCTGTCTCTGGTCCATGGTAATGTTCTGTCTCTGGTCCACCGTAATGTTCGGTTTCAAGGTAAAGTTCGGTCTCTGGTCCACAGTAATGTTCTGTCTCTGGTCCACGGTAATGTTCCGTCTCTGGTCCACAGTAATGTTCCGTCTCTGGTCCACGATAATGTTGTGTTTCTGTTTCACGGTAATGTTCCGTTTCTGGTCCATTATAATGTTCGGTTTCACGATAATGTTCCGTTTCTGGTCAACGATAATGTTCTGTTTAGGTTTCACGGTAATGTTCTGTCTCTGGTCCACGATAATGTTCCATCTGTGGTCCACGATAATGTTCTGTCTCTGGTCCACGATAATGTTCCGTTTCTGGTCCACGATAATGTTCTGTTTCGGTTTCACGGTAATGTTCTGTCTCTGGTCCACGATAATGTTCCGTTTCTGATCCACGATAATGTTCTGTTTTGGTTTCAAGGTAATGTTCTGTCTCTGGTCCACGATAATGTTCCGTTTCTGATCCACGATAATGTTCTGTTTTGGTTTCAAGGTAATGTTCTGTCTCTGGTCCACGGTAATGTTCTGTTTCTGGTCCACGATAATGTTCTGTTTCGGTTTCACGGTAATGTTCCGTTTCTGGTCCACGATAATGTTCTGTTTCTGTTTCACGGTAATGTTCCGTTTCTGGTCCATGATAATGTTCTCTTTCACGGTAATGTTCTGTCTCTGGTCCACGGTAATGTTCTGTCTCTGGTCCACAGTAATGTTCTGTCTCTGGTCCACGGTAATGTTCGGTTTCAAGGTAAAGTTCGGTCTCTGGTCCACAGTAATGTTCTGTCTCTGGTCCACGGTAATGTTCTGTCTCTGGTCCACGGTAATGTTCTGTCTCTGGTCCACGGTAATGTTCTGTCTCTGGTCCACGGTAATGTTCGATCTCTGGTCCACGATAATGTTCGGTTTCACGGTAATGTTCCGTCTCTGGTCCACGATAATGTTCTGTTTCGGTTTCACGGTAATGTTTCGTTTCTGTTCCACGGTAATGTTCGGTTTCAAGGTAAAGTTCGGTCTCTGGTCCACAGTAATGTTCTGTCTCTGGTCCCAAATTGAACTCATTTTGGCGGATGGTCCAATTATAGACAGGATCCATCCCGCTCCCGCCCGCTCCCTCCCGCTTCTGCCAGTTCCCGCTCTCTCCCGCCCGCTCCCTCCCGCTTCTGCCCGCGGCAAAGTTCATATTGCTCTCTCCCACCCGCTCCCTCCCGCGGTAATGTTCGGTCTCTGGTCCACGGTAATGTTCGGTTTCACGGTAATGTTCGGTCTCTGGTCCACGATAATGTTCGGTTTGACGATAATGTTCGGTTTGACGGTAATGTTCTGGTCCACGGTAATGTTCTGGTCCACGGTAATGTTCCGTCTCTGGTCCACAGTAATGTTCCGTATCTGGTCCATGGTAATGTTCGGTTTCACGGTAATGTTCCATTTCTGGTCCACGGTAATGTTCTGTCTCTGGTCCACGATAATGTTCCGTTTCTGATCCACGATAATGTTCTGTTTTGGTTTCAAGGTAATGTTCTGTCTCTGGTCCATGGTAATGTTCTGTTTCTGGTCCACGATAATGTTCTGTTTCGGTTTCACGGTAATGTTCCGTTTCTGGTCCACGATAATGTTCTGTTTCTGTTTCACGGTAATGTTCCGTTTCTGGTCCATGATAATGTTCTCTTTCACGGTAATGTTCTGTCTATGGTCCACGGTAATGTTCTGTCTCTGGTCCACAGTAATGTTCTGTCTCTGGTCCACGGTAATGTTCGATTTCTGGTCGACGATAATGTTCGGTTTCACGGTAATGTTCCGTCTCTGGTCCACGATAATGTTCGGTTTCACGGTAATGTTCCATTTCTGGTCCACGGTAATGTTCGATCTCTGGTCCACGATAATGTTCGGTTTCACGGTAATGTTCCGTCTCTGGTCCACGATAATGTTCGGTTTCACGGTAATGTTCCGTCTCTGGTCCACGATAATGTTGTGTTTCTGTTTCACGGTAATGTTCCGTTTCATGTCCACGATAATGTTCTGTTTCGGTTTCACGGTAATGTTCTGTCTCTGGTCCACGGTAATGTTCGGTTTCACGATAATGTTCCGTCTCTGGTCCACGATAATGTTGTGTTTCTGTTTCACGGTAATGTTCCGTTTCTGGTCAACGATAATGTTCTGTTTAGGTTTCACGGTAATGTTCTGTCTCTGGTCCACGATAATGTTCCGTCTGTGGTCCACGATAATGTTCTGTCTCTAGTCCACGATAATGTTCCGTTTCTGGTCCACGATAATGTTCTGTTTCGGTTTCACGGTAATGTTCTGTCTCTGGTCCACGATAATGTTCCGTTTCTGGTCCACGATAATGTTCTGTTTTGGTTTCACGATAATGTTCCGTCTCTGGTCCACGATAATGTTGTGTTTCTGTTTCACGGTAATGTTCCGTTTCTGGTCAACGATAATGTTCTGTTTAGGTTTCACGGTAATGTTCTGTCTCTGGTCCACGATAATGTTCCGTCTGTGGTCCACGATAATGTTCTGTCTCTAGTCCACGATAATGTTCCGTTTCTGGTCCACGATAATGTTCTGTTTCGGTTTCACGGTAATGTTTCGTTTCTGTTCCACGGTAATGTTCGGTTTCAAGGTAAAGTTCGGTCTCTGGTCCACAGTAATGTTCTGTCTCTGGTCCACGGTAATGTTCTGTCTCTGGTCCACGGTAATGTTCTGTCTCTGGTCCACGGTAATGTTCTGTCTCTGGTCCACGGTAATGTTCGATCTCTGGTCCACGATAATGTTCGGTTTCACGGTAATGTTCCGTCTCTGGTCCACGATAATGTTCTGTTTCGGTTTCACGGTAATGTTTCGTTTCTGTTCCACGGTAATGTTCGGTTTCAAGGTAAAGTTCGGTCTCTGGTCCACAGTAATGTTCTGTCTCTGGTCCCAAATTGAACTCATTTTGGCGGATGGTCCAATTATAGACAGGATCCATCCCGCTCCCGCCCGCTCCCTCCCGCTTCTGCCAGTTCCCGCTCTCTCCCGCCCGCTCCCTCCCGCTTCTGCCCGCGGCAAAGTTCATATTGCTCTCTCCCACCCGCTCCCTCCCGCGGTAATGTTCCGTCTCTGGTCCACGATAATGTTGTGTTTCTGTTTCACGGTAATGTTCCGTTTCATGTCCACGATAATGTTCTGTTTCGGTTTCACGGTAATGTTCTGTCTCTGGTCCACGGTAATGTTTGGTTTAACGGGAATGTTCCGTCTCTGGTCCACGATAATGTTGTGTTTCTGTTTCACGGTAATGTTCCATTTCTGGTCCACGGTAATGTTCGGTTTCACGGTAATGTTCGGTCTCTGGTCCACAATAATGTTCGGTTTGACGATAATGTTCGGTTTCACGGTAATGTTCTGGTCCACGGTAATGTTCTGGTCCACGGTAATGTTCCGTCTCTGGTCCACAGTAATGTTCCGTCTCTGGTCCACGATAATGTTGTGTTTCTGTTTCACGGTAATGTTCCGTTTCTGGTCCATTATAATGTTCGGTTTCACGATAATGTTCCGTTTCTGGTCAACGATAATGTTCTGTTTAGGTTTCACGGTAATGTTCTGTCTCTGGTCCACGATAATGTTCCATCTGTGGTCCACGATAATGTTCTGTCTCTGGTCCACGATAATGTTCCGTTTCTGGTCCACGATAATGTTCTGTTTCGGTTTCACGGTAATGTTCCGTCTCTGGTCCACGATAATGTTCCGTTTCTGATCCACGATAATGTTCTGTTTTGGTTTCAAGGTAATGTTCTGTCTCTGGTCCACGATAATGTTCCGTTTCTGATCCACGATAATGTTCTGTTTTGGTTTCAAGGTAATGTTCTGTCTCTGGTCCACGGTAATGTTCTGTTTCTGGTCCACGATAATGTTCTGTTTCGGTTTCACGGTAATGTTCCGTTTCTGGTCCACGATAATGTTCTGTTTCTGTTTCACGGTAATGTTCCGTTTCTGGTCCATGATAATGTTCTCTTTCACGGTAATGTTCTGTCTCTGGTCCACGGTAATGTTCTGTCTCTGGTCCACAGTAATGTTCTGTCTCTGGTCCACGGTAATGTTCGGTTTCAAGGTAAAGTTCGGTCTCTGGTCCACAGTAATGTTCTGTCTCTGGTCCACGGTAATGTTCTGTCTCTGGTCCACGGTAATGTTCTGTCTCTGGTCCACGGTAATGTTCTGTCTCTGGTCCACGGTAATGTTCGATCTCTGGTCCACGATAATGTTCGGTTTCACGGTAATGTTCCGTCTCTGGTCCACGATAATGTTCTGTTTCGGTTTCACGGTAATGTTTCGTTTCTGTTCCACGGTAATGTTCGGTTTCAAGGTAAAGTTCGGTCTCTGGTCCACAGTAATGTTCTGTCTCTGGTCCCAAATTGAACTCATTTTGGCGGATGGTCCAATTATAGACAGGATCCATCCCGCTCCCGCCCGCTCCCTCCCGCTTCTGCCAGTTCCCGCTCTCTCCCGCCCGCTCCCTCCCGCTTCTGCCCGCGGCAAAGTTCATATTGCTCTCTCCCACCCGCTCCCTCCCGCGGTAATGTTCGGTCTCTGGTCCACGGTAATGTTCGGTTTCACGGTAATGTTCGGTCTCTGGTCCACGATAATGTTCGGTTTGACGATAATGTTCGGTTTGACGGTAATGTTCTGGTCCACGGTAATGTTCTGGTCCACGGTAATGTTCCGTCTCTGGTCCACAGTAATGTTCCGTATCTGGTCCATGGTAATGTTCGGTTTCACGGTAATGTTCCATTTCTGGTCCACGGTAATGTTCTGTCTCTGGTCCACGATAATGTTCCGTTTCTGATCCACGATAATGTTCTGTTTTGGTTTCAAGGTAATGTTCTGTCTCTGGTCCATGGTAATGTTCTGTTTCTGGTCCACGATAATGTTCTGTTTCGGTTTCACGGTAATGTTCCGTTTCTGGTCCACGATAATGTTCTGTTTCTGTTTCACGGTAATGTTCCGTTTCTGGTCCATGATAATGTTCTCTTTCACGGTAATGTTCTGTCTATGGTCCACGGTAATGTTCTGTCTCTGGTCCACAGTAATGTTCTGTCTCTGGTCCACGGTAATGTTCGATTTCTGGTCGACGATAATGTTCGGTTTCACGGTAATGTTCCGTCTCTGGTCCACGATAATGTTCGGTTTCACGGTAATGTTCCATTTCTGGTCCACGGTAATGTTCGATCTCTGGTCCACGATAATGTTCGGTTTCACGGTAATGTTCCGTCTCTGGTCCACGATAATGTTCGGTTTCACGGTAATGTTCCGTCTCTGGTCCACGATAATGTTGTGTTTCTGTTTCACGGTAATGTTCCGTTTCATGTCCACGATAATGTTCTGTTTCGGTTTCACGGTAATGTTCTGTCTCTGGTCCACGGTAATGTTCGGTTTCACGATAATGTTCCGTCTCTGGTCCACGATAATGTTGTGTTTCTGTTTCATGGTAATGTTCCGTTTCTGGTCAACGATAATGTTCTGTTTAGGTTTCACGGTAATGTTCTGTCTCTGGTCCACGATAATGTTCCGTCTGTGGTCCACGATAATGTTCTGTCTCTAGTCCACGATAATGTTCCGTTTCTGGTCCACGATAATGTTCTGTTTCGGTTTCACGGTAATGTTCTGTCTCTGGTCCACGATAATGTTCCGTTTCTGGTCCACGATAATGTTCTGTTTTGGTTTCACGATAATGTTCCGTCTCTGGTCCACGATAATGTTGTGTTTCTGTTTCACGGTAATGTTCCGTTTCTGGTCAACGATAATGTTCTGTTTAGGTTTCACGGTAATGTTCTGTCTCTGGTCCACGATAATGTTCCGTCTGTGGTCCACGATAATGTTCTGTCTCTAGTCCACGATAATGTTCCGTTTCTGGTCCACGATAATGTTCTGTTTCGGTTTCACGGTAATGTTCTGTCTCTGGTCCATGGTAATGTTCTCTTTCTGGTCCACGATAATGTTCTGTTTCGGTTTCACGGTAATGTTCCGTTTCTGGTCCACGATAATGTTCTTTTTCTGTTTCACGGTAATGTTCCGTTTCTGGTCCATGATAATATTCTCTTTCACGGTAATGTTCTGTCTCTAGTCCATGGTAATGTTCTGTCTCTGGTCCACGGTAATGTTCGGTTTCAAGGTAAAGTTCGGTCTCTGGTCCACAGTAATGTTCTGTCTCTGGTCCACGGTAATGTTCTGTCTCTGGTCCACGGTAATGTTCTGTCTCTGGTCCACGGTAATGTTCTGTCTCTGGTCCACGGTAATGTTCGATCTCTGGTCCACGATAATGTCCGGTTTCACGGTAATGTTCCGTCTCTGGTCCACGATAATGTTCTGTTTCGGTTTCACGGTAATGTTTCGTTTCTGTTCCACGGTAATGTTCGGTTTCAAGGTAAAGTTCGGTCTCTGGTCCACAGTAATGTTCTGTCTCTGGTCCATGGTAATGTTCGATTTCTGGTCGACGATAATGTTCGGTTTCACGGTAATGTTCCGTCTCTGGTCCACGATAATGTTCGGTTTCACGGTAATGTTCCATTTCTGGTCCACGGTAATGTTCTGTCTCTGGTCCACGATAATGTTCGATCTCTGGTCCACGATAATGTTCGGTTTCACGGTAATGTTCCGTCTCTGGTCCACGGTAATGTTCTGTCTCTGGTCCACGGTAATGTTCTGTCTCTGGTCCACGGTAATGTTCGATCTCTGGTCCACGATAATGTTCGGTTTCACAGTAATGTTCCGTCTCTGGTCCACGATAATGTTCTGTTTCGGTTTCACGGTAATGTTCCGTTTCTGGTCCACGATAATGTTCTGTTTCACGATAATGTTCCGTTTATGGTCAACGATAATGTTCTGTTTAGGTTTCACGGGAATGTTTTGTCTCTGGTCCACGATAATGTTCTGTCTCTGGTCCACGATAATGTTCCGTTTCTGGTCCACGATAATGTTCTGTTTCGGTTTCACGGTAATGTTCTGTCTCTGGTCCACGATAATGTTCCGTTTCTGGTCCACGATAATGTTCTGTTTTGGTTTCAAGGTAATGTTCTGTCTCTGGTCCACGGTAATGTTCCGTTTCTGGTCCACGATAATGTTCTGTTTCGGTTTCACGGTAATGTTCAGTTTCTGGTCCACGATAATGTTCTGTTTTTGTTTCACGGTAATGTTCCGTTTCTGGTCCATGATAATGTTCTGTTTCACGGTAATGTTCTGTCTCTGGTCCATGGTAATGTTCTGTCTCTGGTCCACGGTAATGTTCGGTTTCAAGGTAAAGTTCGGTCTCTGGTCCACAGTAATGTTCTGTCTCTGGTCCACGGTAATGTTCTGTCTCTGGTCCACGGTAATGTTCTGTTTCGGTTTCATGGTAATGTTTCGTTTCTGTTCCACGGTAATGTTCGGTTTCAAGGTAAAGTTCGGTCTCTGGTCCACAGTAATGTTCTGTCTCTGGTCCACGGTAATGTTTTGTCTCTGGTCCACGGTAATGTTCTGTCTCTGGTCCACGGTAATGTTCGATCTCTGGTCCACGATAATGTTCGGTTTCACGGTAATGTTCCGTCTCTGGTCCACGATAATGTTCGATTTCGGTTTCACGGTAATGTTCTGTCTCTGGTCCACGGTAATGTTCGATCTCTGGTCCACGATAATGTTCGGTTTCACGGTAATGTTCCGTCTCTGGTCCACGATAATGTTCTATTTCGGTTTCACGGTAATGTTTTGTCTCTGGTCCACGGTAATGTTCTGTCTCTGGTCCACGGTAATGTTCGATCTCTGGTCCACGATAATGTTCGGTTTCACGGTAATGTTCCGTCTCTGGTCCACGATAATGTTCGATTTCGGTTTCACGGTAATGTTCTGTCTCTGGTCCACGGTAATGTTCGATCTCTGGTCCACGATAATGTTCGGTTTCACGGTAATGTTCCGTCTCTAGTCCACGATAATGTTCTATTTCGGTTTCACGGTAATGTTCTGTCTCTGGTCCACGGTAATGTTCTGTCTCTGGTCCACGGTAATGTTCTGTCTCTGGTCCACGATAATGTTCGGTTTCACGGTAATGTTCCGTCTCTGGTCCACGATAATGTTCTGTTTCGGTTTCACGGTAATGTTCTGTCTCTGGTCCACGGTAATTTTCTGTTTTGGTTTCACGGTAATGTTGGGTTTCACGGTAATGTTCGGTCTCTGGTCCACGGTAATGTTCGGTTTCACGGTAATGTTCGGTCTCTGGTCCACGATAATGTTCGGTTTGACGATAATGTTCGGTTTGACGGTAATGTTCTGGTCCACAGTAATGTTCTGGTCCACGGTAATGTTCCGTCTCTGGTCCACAGTAATGTTCCGTATCTGGTCCATGGTAATGTTCGGTTTCACGGTAATGTTCCATTTCTGGTCCACGGTAATGTTCTGTCTCTAGTCCACGATAATGTTCGATTTCTGGTCGACGATAATGTTCGGTTTCACGGTAATGTTCCGTCTCTGGTCCACGATAATGTTCGGTTTCACAGTAATGTTCAATTTCTGGTCCACGGTAATGTTCTGTCTTTGGTCCACGATAATGTTCGATCTCTGGTCCACGATAATGTTGGGTTTCGCGGTAATGTTCCGTCTCTGGTCCACGATAATGTTGTGTTTCTGTTTCACGGTAATGTTCTGTCTCTGGTCCACGGTAATGTTCTGTCTCTGGTCCACGGTAATGTTCGGTTTCACGGTAATGTTCCGTCTCTGGTCCACGATAATGTTGTGTTTCTGTTTCACGGTAATGTTCCGTTTCTGGTCAGCGATAATGTTGTGTTTCTGGTCCACGATAATGTTCGGTTTCACGATAATGTTCCGTTTCTGGTCAACGATAATGTTCTGTTTAGGGTTCACGGTAATGTTCTGTCTCTGGTACATGATAATGTTCCGTCTCTGGTACATGATAATGTTCCGTCTCTGGTCCACGATAATGTTCCGTCTCTGATTCACGATAATGTTCTGTTTCTGTTTCACGGTAATGTTCCGTTTCAGGTCCATGATAATGTTCTGTTTCACGGTAATGTTCTGTCTCTGGTCCATGGTAATGTTCTGTCTCTTGTCCACGGTAATGTTCGGTTTCAAGATAAAGTTCGGTCTCTGGTCCACAGTAATGTTCTGTCTCTGGTCCACGGTAATGTTCTATCTCTGGTCCACGGTAATGTTCTGTCTCTGGTCCACGGTAATGTTCTGTCTCTGGTCCACGGTAATGTTCGGTTTCACGTTAATGTTCCATCTCTGGTCCACGATAATGTTGTGTTTTGGTTTCAAGGTAATGTTCTGTCTCTGGTCCACGGTAATGTTCTGTTTCGGTTTCACGGTAATGTTCCGTTTCTGGTCCACGATAACGTTCTGTTTCTGTTTCACGGTAATGTTCCGTTTCTGGTCCATGATAATGTTCTATTCCGGTTTCACGGTAATGTTCCGTCTCTGGTCCACGATAATGTTCTGTTTCGGTTTCACGGTAATGTTTCGTTTCTGTTCCACGGTAATGTTCGGTTTCAAGGTAAAGTTCGGTCTCTGGTCCACAGTAATGTTCTGTCTCTGGTCCCAAATTGAACTCATTTTGGCGGATGGTCCAATTATAGACAGGATCCATCCCGCTCCCGCCCGCTCCCTCCCGCTTCTGCCAGTTCCCGCTCTCTCCCGCCCGCTCCCTCCCGCGGCAAAGTTCATATTGCTCTCTCCCACCCGCTCCCGCCCGCGGTAATGTTCGGTCTCTGGTCCACGGTAATGTTCGGTTTCACGGTAATGTTCGGTCTCTGGTCCACGATAACGTTCTGTTTCTGTTTCACGGTAATGTTCCGTTTCTGGTCCATGATAATGTTCTATTCCGGTTTCACGGTAATGTTCCGTCTCTGGTCCACGATAATGTTCTGTTTCGGTTTCACGGTAATGTTTCGTTTCTGTTCCACGGTAATGTTCGGTTTCAAGGTAAAGTTCGGTCTCTGGTCCACAGTAATGTTCTGTCTCTGGTCCCAAATTGAACTCATTTTGGCGGATGTTCCAATTATAGACAGGATCCATCCCGCTCCCGCCCGCTCCCTCCCGCTTCTGCCAGTTCCCGCTCTCTCCCGCCCGCTCCCTCCCGCGGCAAAGTTCATATTGCTCTCTCCCACCCGCTCCCGCCCGCGGTAATGTTCGGTCTCTGGTCCACGGTAATGTTCGGTTTCACGGTAATGTTCGGTCTCTGGTCCACGATAATGTTCGGTTTCACGGTAATGTTCTGGTCCACGGTAATGTTCCGTCTCTGGTCCACAGTAATGTTCCGTATCTGGTCCATGGTAATGTTCGGTTTCACGGTAATGTTCTGGTCCACGGTAATGTTCTGGTCCACGGTAATGTTCCATTTCTGGTCCACGGTAATGTTCTGTCTCTGGTCCACGATAATGTTCGATTTCTGGTCGACGATAATGTTCGGTTTCACGGTAATGTTCCATCTCTGGTCCACGATAATGTTCGGTTTCATGGTAATGTTCCATTTCTGGTCCACGGTAATGTTCGGTCTCTGGTCCACGATAATGTTCGATCTCTGGTCCACGATAATGTTCGGTTTCACGGTAATGTTCCGTCTCTGGTCCACGATAATGTTGTGTTTCTGTTTCACGGTAATGTTCCGTTTCATGTCCACGATAATGTTCTGTTTCGGTTTCACGGTAATGTTCTGTCTCTGGTCTACGGTAATGTTCGGTTTCACTGTAATGTTCCGTCTCTGGTCCACGATAATGTTGTGTTTCTGTTTCACGGTAATGTTCCGTTTCTGGTCCACGATAATGTTCGGTTTCACGATAATGTTCCGTCTGTGGTCCACGATAATGTTCTGTCTCTGGTCCACGATAATGTTCCGTCTGTGGTCCACGATAATGTTCTGTCTCTGGTCCACGATAATGTTCCGTTTCTGGTCCACGATAATGTTCTGTCTCTGGTCCACGATAATGTTCCGTTTCTGGTCCACGATAATGTTCTGTTTCTGGTCCACGATAATGTTCTGTTTTGGTTTCAAGGTAATGTTCCGTTTCTGGTCCATGATAATGTTCTCTTTCACGGTAATGTTCTGTCTCTGGTCCATGGTAATGTTCTGTCTCTGGTCCACCGTAATGTTCGGTTTCAAGGTAAAGTTCGGTCTCTGGTCCACAGTAATGTTCTGTCTCTGGTCCACGGTAATGTTCCGTCTCTGGTCCACAGTAATGTTCCGTCTCTGGTCCACGATAATGTTGTGTTTCTGTTTCACGGTAATGTTCCGTTTCTGGTCCATTATAATGTTCGGTTTCACGATAATGTTCCGTTTCTGGTCAACGATAATGTTCTGTTTAGGTTTCACGGTAATGTTCTGTCTCTGGTCCACGATAATGTTCCATCTGTGGTCCACGATAATGTTCTGTCTCTGGTCCACGATAATGTTCCGTTTCTGGTCCACGATAATGTTCTGTTTCGGTTTCACGGTAATGTTCTGTCTCTGGTCCACGATAATGTTCCGTTTCTGATCCACGATAATGTTCTGTTTTGGTTTCAAGGTAATGTTCTGTCTCTGGTCCACGATAATGTTCCGTTTCTGATCCACGATAATGTTCTGTTTTGGTTTCAAGGTAATGTTCTGTCTCTGGTCCACGGTAATGTTCTGTTTCTGGTCCACGATAATGTTCTGTTTCGGTTTCACGGTAATGTTCCGTTTCTGGTCCACGATAATGTTCTGTTTCTGTTTCACGGTAATGTTCCGTTTCTGGTCCATGATAATGTTCTCTTTCACGGTAATGTTCTGTCTCTGGTCCACGGTAATGTTCTGTCTCTGGTCCACAGTAATGTTCTGTCTCTGGTCCACGGTAATGTTCGGTTTCAAGGTAAAGTTCGGTCTCTGGTCCACAGTAATGTTCTGTCTCTGGTCCACGGTAATGTTCTGTCTCTGGTCCACGGTAATGTTCTGTCTCTGGTCCACGGTAATGTTCTGTCTCTGGTCCACGGTAATGTTCGATCTCTGGTCCACGATAATGTTCGGTTTCACGGTAATGTTCCGTCTCTGGTCCACGATAATGTTCTGTTTCGGTTTCACGGTAATGTTTCGTTTCTGTTCCACGGTAATGTTCGGTTTCAAGGTAAAGTTCGGTCTCTGGTCCACAGTAATGTTCTGTCTCTGGTCCCAAATTGAACTCATTTTGGCGGATGGTCCAATTATAGACAGGATCCATCCCGCTCCCGCCCGCTCCCTCCCGCTTCTGCCAGTTCCCGCTCTCTCCCGCCCGCTCCCTCCCGCTTCTGCCCGCGGCAAAGTTCATATTGCTCTCTCCCACCCGCTCCCTCCCGCGGTAATGTTCGGTCTCTGGTCCACGGTAATGTTCGGTTTCACGGTAATGTTCGGTCTCTGGTCCACGATAATGTTCGGTTTGACGATAATGTTCGGTTTGACGGTAATGTTCTGGTCCACGGTAATGTTCTGGTCCACGGTAATGTTCCGTCTCTGGTCCACAGTAATGTTCCGTATCTGGTCCATGGTAATGTTCGGTTTCACGGTAATGTTCCATTTCTGGTCCACGGTAATGTTCTGTCTCTGGTCCACGATAATGTTCCGTTTCTGATCCACGATAATGTTCTGTTTTGGTTTCAAGGTAATGTTCTGTCTCTGGTCCATGGTAATGTTCTGTTTCTGGTCCACGATAATGTTCTGTTTCGGTTTCACGGTAATGTTCCGTTTCTGGTCCACGATAATGTTCTGTTTCTGTTTCACGGTAATGTTCCGTTTCTGGTCCATGATAATGTTCTCTTTCACGGTAATGTTCTGTCTATGGTCCACGGTAATGTTCTGTCTCTGGTCCACAGTAATGTTCTGTCTCTGGTCCACGGTAATGTTCGATTTCTGGTCGACGATAATGTTCGGTTTCACGGTAATGTTCCGTCTCTGGTCCACGATAATGTTCGGTTTCACGGTAATGTTCCATTTCTGGTCCACGGTAATGTTCGATCTCTGGTCCACGATAATGTTCGGTTTCACGGTAATGTTCCGTCTCTGGTCCACGATAATGTTCGGTTTCACGGTAATGTTCCGTCTCTGGTCCACGATAATGTTGTGTTTCTGTTTCACGGTAATGTTCCGTTTCATGTCCACGATAATGTTCTGTTTCGGTTTCACGGTAATGTTCTGTCTCTGGTCCACGGTAATGTTCGGTTTCACGATAATGTTCCGTCTCTGGTCCACGATAATGTTGTGTTTCTGTTTCACGGTAATGTTCCGTTTCTGGTCAACGATAATGTTCTGTTTAGGTTTCACGGTAATGTTCTGTCTCTGGTCCACGATAATGTTCCGTCTGTGGTCCACGATAATGTTCTGTCTCTAGTCCACGATAATGTTCCGTTTCTGGTCCACGATAATGTTCTGTTTCGGTTTCACGGTAATGTTCTGTCTCTGGTCCACGATAATGTTCCGTTTCTGGTCCACGATAATGTTCTGTTTTGGTTTCACGATAATGTTCCGTCTCTGGTCCACGATAATGTTGTGTTTCTGTTTCACGGTAATGTTCCGTTTCTGGTCAACGATAATGTTCTGTTTAGGTTTCACGGTAATGTTCTGTCTCTGGTCCACGATAATGTTCCGTCTGTGGTCCACGATAATGTTCAATTCAATTCAATTCAATTTTATTTATATAGCGCCAGATTACAACAATTGTCATCTCAAGGCACTTAAGTAATATAGTCCAATTCAAGCCAATTGGAATTCAATTCATTGTAATCATAATCCAATTAATTCATATAGAGCTAATTCAAAAAATTAATATCCTAGCTAAGGAAACCAACAGATTGCACCGAAATGTGTCTTCAGTCCAATCTCCCGTCCTGAGCGTGCCTGTGGCAACTGTGGAAAGGAACGACTCCCTTTTAACAGGAAGAAACCTCTGGCAGAACCAGACTCAGGAAGGGTGGCCATCCGCCTCGACCAGCTGGGGTTTGAGAAGACAGAAAAGAGGGAAAAGAGGGGGGAAAAACACCATAACGCCATTCAAAGGATATCTGTTGGAACAGGGAAACATAGGTTAATAACCACAATAATGTCACATGTACATAAAATCAATTTTGAAATTAAACAGGGGGAAAAAGAGAGCAAAGTGAGGAAAGGTGTGACAGATGAGGTCCCCCAGCAGTCTAAGCCTATAGCAGCTTAACTATGGGATGTTTCAGGATTACCTGAGCCATCCCTAACTGTAAGCTTTATCGAAAAGAAAAGTTTTAAGCCTAATCTTAAAAGTGGAAAGGGTGTCTGCTTCCCGGACATTTACTGGCAGCTTATTCCACAAGAGAGGGGCCTGATAACTGAAGGCTCTACCTCCCATTCTACTTTTAGAAACTCTGGGAACAACAAGTAAACCTGCAGTTTGGGAGCGAAGTGCTCTGTTAGGAAAATATCTTACAATTAAATCTTTAAGATATGATGGAGCTCGGTCATTAAGAACTTTATATGTCAGAAGAAGAATCTTAAATTCTATTCTGAATTTAACAGGGAGCCAATGAAGAGAAGCTAAAACTGGAGAAACATGATCTCTCCTGTTAGTTCTCATCAGAACTCTGGCTGCAGCATTTTGGATCAGCTGGAGGCTTTTCAGAGAATATGTGGGACAGCCCAATAATAAGGAATTACAGTAGTCCAATCTTGAAGTAACAAATGCATGAACTAGTTTCTCTGCATCACCCTGAGACAGGATGTTCCTGATTTTAGCAATATTACGAAGGTGAAAGAAGGCAGTCCTAGAAACCAGTTTTATATGTGCGTCAAATGATAAATTCTGGTCAAAAATAACTCCAAGGTTCCTCACTGTAGAACTAGAAGCCAAGGAAATACCATCTAGAGTAACTATATAACTAGACAATTTCTCCCTGAAGCGCTCAGGTCCAAAGAGAACAACTTCAGTTTTGTCTGAATTTAAAAGCAGACAGTTCTGAGTCATCCAGGTCTTTATGTCTTTAAGACAGGCTTGTAGCCTGACCAACCTGTAGGTTTCATCTGGTTTCATAGATAAGTACAGCTGAGTATCATCAGCATAACAATGGAAATTTATGCCATGCTGTCTGATAATGTTACCTAATGGAAGCATGTATAAAGTAAAAAGAATCGGTCCAAGCACAGAACCCTGAGGAACTCCATGACTTACTCCAACGTGTGAGGAAGATTCTTCATTTACAAGAACAAACTGGAATCTATCAGATAAATATGACTTAAACCAGCCTAATGCAGTTCCTTTAATCCCAATAACATGTTCAAGTCTCTGTAACAGAATGCTGTGATCGATCGTATCAAATGCAGCACTGAGATCCAACAGGACAAGCACAGAAACAAGTCCGCTATCAGAGGCTAACAGGAGATCATTGGTAACTTTCACCAGTGCTGTTTCTGTGCTATGATGCACTCTGAATCCTGACTGAAACTCTTCAAACAGATTATTTCTATGTAAATGATCACAAAGTTGAACTGCAACTATTTTTTCAAGAACTTTGGACAAAAAAGGGAGATTGGATATAGGTCGATAATTAGCCAACACTTCTGAATCAAGAGTAGGTTTTTTAAGTAAAGGTTTAATTACAGCAACCTTAAAAGTCTGAGGTACATATCCTGTCAACAAAGACCGATTGATCAAATCCAATATGGAAGTGTCAATTAAGGGGAAAACCTCCTTGAACAGTCTGGTTGGGATTGGGTCTAACATACAAGTTGATGGTTTAGAAGAGACTATTGCTGTTGTTAGCTCAGAAAGATCAACTGGACAGAAGCTGTCTAAATACAATTCAGGTTCGAAAGATACTTCTAAAGCTGCTCTACTTGATGATACATCAGTGATAATAATGGGAAGGATTCCATTAATCTTCTCTCTGATAGAAACAATTTTATTGATGAAGAATCTCATGAAATCATCACTGCTGAGAGTTAAAGGAATACATGGCTCAACAGAGCTCGGACTCTTTGTCAGCCTGGCAACAGTGCTGAAAAGAAACCTGGGATTATTCTTATTCTCTTCTATCAATAATGAATAATACGCAGTTCTAGCTTTACGAAGTGCTTTCTTATACGTTATTAAACTATCTTTCCAGACTAATTGAGACTCTTCTAAATTAGAGGAACGCCACTGTCTCTCCAGCTTTCTTGCAGTCTGCTTTAACGCACGCAGCTGTGAATTATACCAAGGAGCCAACCTCTTCTGACTGATTACCTTCCTTTTCAGAGGGGCAACATTGTCCAGTGTTGTACGCATTGAAGCTGTAGTGCTGTCAACAAGAGAGTCAAGTTCTACTGGAGTAAAATTTAGGTAGCCATCCTGTGTCATATCAGCACATGGCAGTGAAGAAAAGGATGATGAAATCAACTCTTTAAATCTGGTTACAGCATTCTCTGACAGACACCTTCTATATGTAGAATTCTTCTCAGAAACCGTGTAGTCAAGTAATGTAAATTCAAAAGTTATTAAAAAATGGTCAGACAAGACAGGGTTATGAGGGAACACTGTTAACTGTTCACTCTCAATGCCATAAGTCAGCACAAGGTCAAGGGTATGATTAAGGCAGTGAGTAGGTCTGTGAACACTTTGAGAAAATCCAATAGAGTCTAATATAGAATTAAAGTTAATATTTAGGCTGTCATTTTCAACATCTACATGAATATTAAAGTCACCCACTACAATGACTTTATCTGTACTCACCACTAACTGGGATAAAAACTCTGAGAATTCAGACAGAAACTCAGAATAAGGGCCAGGCGGACGATACACAACAACAAACACAAGAGGTTTTTGTGATTTCCACTTTGGGTGGGAAAAACTGAGAATCAGAGATTCAAAAGAGCTAAAACTAATCTTGGGTCTAGGACTGACTAGTAACCCTGATCTGAAGATAGCTGCCACTCCTCCTCCTCTGCCTGTGGTTCTAGGAACATGAACATTTAAATAGTCAGAGGGAGTTGATTCATTAATACTAACATGATCCTCCTGCTGCAGCCAGGTTTCTGTAAGACAAAATATATCAATATGATGATCACAAATCAAATCATTCACTAACAGAGACTTCAAAGGGAGAGATCTAATGTTCTGTCTCTAGTCCACGATAATGTTCCGTTTCTGGTCCACGATAATGTTCTGTTTCGGTTTCACGGTAATGTTCTGTCTCTGGTCCATGGTAATGTTCTCTTTCTGGTCCACGATAATGTTCTGTTTCGGTTTCACGGTAATGTTCCGTTTCTGGTCCACGATAATGTTCTTTTTCTGTTTCACGGTAATGTTCCGTTTCTGGTCCATGATAATATTCTCTTTCACGGTAATGTTCTGTCTCTAGTCCATGGTAATGTTCTGTCTCTGGTCCACGGTAATGTTCGGTTTCAAGGTAAAGTTCGGTCTCTGGTCCACAGTAATGTTCTGTCTCTGGTCCACGGTAATGTTCTGTCTCTGGTCCACGGTAATGTTCTGTCTCTGGTCCACGGTAATGTTCTGTCTCTGGTCCACGGTAATGTTCGATCTCTGGTCCACGATAATGTTCGGTTTCACGGTAATGTTCCGTCTCTGGTCCACGATAATGTTCTGTTTCGGTTTCACGGTAATGTTTCGTTTCTGTTCCACGGTAATGTTCGGTTTCAAGGTAAAGTTCGGTCTCTGGTCCACAGTAATGTTCTGTCTCTGGTCCATGGTAATGTTCGATTTCTGGTCGACGATAATGTTCGGTTTCACGGTAATGTTCCGTCTCTGGTCCACGATAATGTTCGGTTTCACGGTAATGTTCCATTTCTGGTCCACGGTAATGTTCTGTCTCTGGTCCACGATAATGTTCGATCTCTGGTCCACGATAATGTTCGGTTTCACGGTAATGTTCCGTCTCTGGTCCACGGTAATGTTCTGTCTCTGGTCCACGGTAATGTTCTGTCTCTGGTCCACGGTAATGTTCGATCTCTGGTCCACGATAATGTTCGGTTTCACAGTAATGTTCCGTCTCTGGTCCACGATAATGTTCTGTTTCGGTTTCACGGTAATGTTCCGTTTCTGGTCCACGATAATGTTCTGTTTCACGATAATGTTCCGTTTATGGTCAACGATAATGTTCTGTTTAGGTTTCACGGGAATGTTTTGTCTCTGGTCCACGATAATGTTCTGTCTCTGGTCCACGATAATGTTCCGTTTCTGGTCCACGATAATGTTCTGTTTCGGTTTCACGGTAATGTTCTGTCTCTGGTCCACGATAATGTTCCGTTTCTGGTCCACGATAATGTTCTGTTTTGGTTTCAAGGTAATGTTCTGTCTCTGGTCCACGGTAATGTTCCGTTTCTGGTCCACGATAATGTTCTGTTTCGGTTTCACGGTAATGTTCAGTTTCTGGTCCACGATAATGTTCTGTTTTTGTTTCACGGTAATGTTCCGTTTCTGGTCCATGATAATGTTCTGTTTCACGGTAATGTTCTGTCTCTGGTCCATGGTAATGTTCTGTCTCTGGTCCACAGTAATGTTCTGTCTCTGGTCCACGGTAATGTTCTGTCTCTGGTCCACGGTAATGTTCTGTTTCGGTTTCATGGTAATGTTTCGTTTCTGTTCCACGGTAATGTTCGGTTTCAAGGTAAAGTTCGGTCTCTGGTCCACAGTAATGTTCTGTCTCTGGTCCACGGTAATGTTTTGTCTCTGGTCCACGGTAATGTTCTGTCTCTGGTCCACGGTAATGTTCGATCTCTGGTCCACGATAATGTTCGGTTTCACGGTAATGTTCCGTCTCTGGTCCACGATAATGTTCGATTTCGGTTTCACGGTAATGTTCTGTCTCTGGTCCACGGTAATGTTCGATCTCTGGTCCACGATAATGTTCGGTTTCACGGTAATGTTCCGTCTCTGGTCCACGATAATGTTCTATTTCGGTTTCACGGTAATGTTTTGTCTCTGGTCCACGGTAATGTTCTGTCTCTGGTCCACGGTAATGTTCGATCTCTGGTCCACGATAATGTTCGGTTTCACGGTAATGTTCCGTCTCTGGTCCACGATAATGTTCGATTTCGGTTTCACGGTAATGTTCTGTCTCTGGTCCACGGTAATGTTCGATCTCTGGTCCACGATAATGTTCGGTTTCACGGTAATGTTCCGTCTCTAGTCCACGATAATGTTCTATTTCGGTTTCACGGTAATGTTCTGTCTCTGGTCCACGGTAATGTTCTGTCTCTGGTCCACGGTAATGTTCTGTCTCTGGTCCACGATAATGTTCGGTTTCACGGTAATGTTCCGTCTCTGGTCCACGATAATGTTCTGTTTCGGTTTCACGGTAATGTTCTGTCTCTGGTCCACGGTAATTTTCTGTTTTGGTTTCACGGTAATGTTGGGTTTCACGGTAATGTTCGGTCTCTGGTCCACGGTAATGTTCGGTTTCACGGTAATGTTCGGTCTCTGGTCCACGATAATGTTCGGTTTGACGATAATGTTCGGTTTGACGGTAATGTTCTGGTCCACAGTAATGTTCTGGTCCACGGTAATGTTCCGTCTCTGGTCCACAGTAATGTTCCGTATCTGGTCCATGGTAATGTTCGGTTTCACGGTAATGTTCCATTTCTGGTCCACGGTAATGTTCTGTCTCTAGTCCACGATAATGTTCGATTTCTGGTCGACGATAATGTTCGGTTTCACGGTAATGTTCCGTCTCTGGTCCACGATAATGTTCGGTTTCACAGTAATGTTCAATTTCTGGTCCACGGTAATGTTCTGTCTTTGGTCCACGATAATGTTCGATCTCTGGTCCACGATAATGTTGGGTTTCGCGGTAATGTTCCGTCTCTGGTCCACGATAATGTTGTGTTTCTGTTTCACGGTAATGTTCTGTCTCTGGTCCACGGTAATGTTCTGTCTCTGGTCCACGGTAATGTTCGGTTTCACGGTAATGTTCCGTCTCTGGTCCACGATAATGTTGTGTTTCTGTTTCACGGTAATGTTCCGTTTCTGGTCAGCGATAATGTTGTGTTTCTGGTCCACGATAATGTTCGGTTTCACGATAATGTTCCGTTTCTGGTCAACGATAATGTTCTGTTTAGGGTTCACGGTAATGTTCTGTCTCTGGTACATGATAATGTTCCGTCTCTGGTACATGATAATGTTCCGTCTCTGGTCCACGATAATGTTCCGTCTCTGATTCACGATAATGTTCTGTTTCTGTTTCACGGTAATGTTCCGTTTCTGGTCCATGATAATGTTCTGTTTCACGGTAATGTTCTGTCTCTGGTCCATGGTAATGTTCTGTCTCTTGTCCACGGTAATGTTCGGTTTCAAGATAAAGTTCGGTCTCTGGTCCACAGTAATGTTCTGTCTCTGGTCCACGGTAATGTTCTATCTCTGGTCCACGGTAATGTTCTGTCTCTGGTCCACGGTAATGTTCTGTCTCTGGTCCACGGTAATGTTCGGTTTCACGTTAATGTTCCGTCTCTGGTCCACGATAATGTTGTGTTTTGGTTTCAAGGTAATGTTCTGTCTCTGGTCCACGGTAATGTTCTGTTTCGGTTTCACGGTAATGTTCCGTTTCTGGTCCACGATAACGTTCTGTTTCTGTTTCACGGTAATGTTCCGTTTCTGGTCCATGATAATGTTCTATTCCGGTTTCACGGTAATGTTCCGTCTCTGGTCCACGATAATGTTGTGTTTCTGTTTCACGGTAATGTTCCGTTTCTGGTCAGCGATAATGTTGTGTTTCTGGTCCACGATAATGTTCGGTTTCACGATAATGTTCCGTTTCTGGTCAACGATAATGTTCTGTTTAGGGTTCACGGTAATGTTCTGTCTCTGGTACATGATAATGTTCCGTCTCTGGTACATGATAATGTTCCGTCTCTGGTCCACGATAATGTTCCGTCTCTGATTCACGATAATGTTCTGTTTCTGTTTCACGGTAATGTTCCGTTTCAGGTCCATGATAATGTTCTGTTTCACGGTAATGTTCTGTCTCTGGTCCATGGTAATGTTCTGTCTCTTGTCCACGGTAATGTTCGGTTTCAAGATAAAGTTCGGTCTCTGGTCCACAGTAATGTTCTGTCTCTGGTCCACGGTAATGTTCTATCTCTGGTCCACGGTAATGTTCTGTCTCTGGTCCACGGTAATGTTCTGTCTCTGGTCCACGGTAATGTTCGGTTTCACGTTAATGTTCCGTCTCTGGTCCACGATAATGTTGTGTTTTGGTTTCAAGGTAATGTTCGGTCTCTGGTCCACGGTAATGTTCGGTTTCACGGTAATGTTCGGTCTCTGGTCCACGATAACGTTCTGTTTCTGTTTCACGGTAATGTTCCGTTTCTGGTCCATGATAATGTTCTATTCCGGTTTCACGGTAATGTTCCGTCTCTGGTCCACGATAATGTTCTGTTTCGGTTTCACGGTAATGTTTCGTTTCTGTTCCACGGTAATGTTCGGTTTCAAGGTAAAGTTCGGTCTCTGGTCCACAGTAATGTTCTGTCTCTGGTCCCAAATTGAACTCATTTTGGCGGATGTTCCAATTATAGACAGGATCCATCCCGCTCCCGCCCGCTCCCTCCCGCTTCTGCCAGTTCCCGCTCTCTCCCGCCCGCTCCCTCCCGCGGCAAAGTTCATATTGCTCTCTCCCACCCGCTCCCGCCCGCGGTAATGTTCGGTCTCTGGTCCACGGTAATGTTCGGTTTCACGGTAATGTTCGGTCTCTGGTCCACGATAATGTTCGGTTTCACGGTAATGTTCTGGTCCACGGTAATGTTCCGTCTCTGGTCCACAGTAATGTTCCGTATCTGGTCCATGGTAATGTTCGGTTTCACGGTAATGTTCTGGTCCACGGTAATGTTCTGGTCCACGGTAATGTTCCATTTCTGGTCCACGGTAATGTTCTGTCTCTGGTCCACGATAATGTTCGATTTCTGGTCGACGATAATGTTCGGTTTCACGGTAATGTTCCATCTCTGGTCCACGATAATGTTCGGTTTCATGGTAATGTTCCATTTCTGGTCCACGGTAATGTTCGGTCTCTGGTCCACGATAATGTTCGATCTCTGGTCCACGATAATGTTCGGTTTCACGGTAATGTTCCGTCTCTGGTCCACGATAATGTTGTGTTTCTGTTTCACGGTAATGTTCCGTTTCATGTCCACGATAATGTTCTGTTTCGGTTTCACGGTAATGTTCTGTCTCTGGTCTACGGTAATGTTCGGTTTCACTGTAATGTTCCGTCTCTGGTCCACGATAATGTTGTGTTTCTGTTTCACGGTAATGTTCCGTTTCTGGTCCACGATAATGTTCGGTTTCACGATAATGTTCCGTCTGTGGTCCACGATAATGTTCTGTCTCTGGTCCACGATAATGTTCCGTCTGTGGTCCACGATAATGTTCTGTCTCTGGTCCACGATAATGTTCCGTTTCTGGTCCACGATAATGTTCTGTCTCTGGTCCACGATAATGTTCCGTTTCTGGTCCACGATAATGTTCTGTTTCTGGTCCACGATAATGTTCTGTTTTGGTTTCAAGGTAATGTTCCGTTTCTGGTCCATGATAATGTTCTCTTTCACGGTAATGTTCTGTCTCTGGTCCATGGTAATGTTCTGTCTCTGGTCCACCGTAATGTTCGGTTTCAAGGTAAAGTTCGGTCTCTGGTCCACAGTAATGTTCTGTCTCTGGTCCACGGTGATGTTCTGTCTCTGGTCCACGGTGATGTTCTGTCTCTGGTCCACGGTAATGTTCAATCTCTGGTCCACGATAATGTTCGGTTTCACGGTAATGTTCCGTCTCTGGTCCACGATAATGTTCTGTTTCGGTTTCACGGTAATGTTCCGTTTCTGGTCCACGATAATGTTCTGTTTCTGTTTCACGGTAATGTTCCGTTTCTGGTCCATGATAATGTTCTGTTTCACGGTAATGTTCTGTCTCTGGTCCATGGTAATGTTCTGTCTCTGGTCCACTGTAATGTTCTATCTCTGGTCCACGGTAATGTTCTGTCTCTGGTCCACGGTAATGTTCTGTCTCTGGTCCACGGTAATGTTCGGTTTCACGGTAATGTTCCGTCTCTGGTCCACGATAATGTTGTGTTTTGGTTTCAAGGTAATGTTCTGTCTCTGGTCCACGGTAATGTTCTGTTTCGGTTTCACGGTAATGTTCCGTTTCTGGTCCACGATAACGTTCTGTTTCTGTTTCACGGTAATGTTCCGTTTCTGGTCCATGATAATGTTCTATTCCGGTTTCACGGTAATGTTCCGTCTCTGGTCCACGATAATGTTCTGTTTCGGTTTCACGGTAATGTTTCGTTTCTGTTCCACGGTAATGTTCGGTTTCAAGGTAAAGTTCGGTCTCTGGTCCACAGTAATGTTCTGTCTCTGGTCCCAAATTGAACTCATTTTGGCGGATGTTCCAATTATAGACAGGATCCATCCCGCTCCCGCCCGCTCCCTCCCGCTTCTGCCAGTTCCCGCTCTCTCCCGCCCGCTCCCTCCCGCGGCAAAGTTCATATTGCTCTCTCCCACCCGCTCCCGCCCGCGGTAATGTTCGGTCTCTGGTCCACGGTAATGTTCGGTTTCACGGTAATGTTCGGTCTCTGGTCCACGATAATGTTCGGTTTCACGGTAATGTTCTGGTCCACGGTAATGTTCCGTCTCTGGTCCACAGTAATGTTCCGTATCTGGTCCATGGTAATGTTCGGTTTCACGGTAATGTTCTGGTCCACGGTAATGTTCTGGTCCACGGTAATGTTCCATTTCTGGTCCACGGTAATGTTCTGTCTCTGGTCCACGATAATGTTCGATTTCTGGTCGACGATAATGTTCGGTTTCACGGTAATGTTCCATCTCTGGTCCACGATAATGTTCGGTTTCATGGTAATGTTCCATTTCTGGTCCACGGTAATGTTCGGTCTCTGGTCCACGATAATGTTCGATCTCTGGTCCACGATAATGTTCGGTTTCACGGTAATGTTCCGTCTCTGGTCCACGATAATGTTGTGTTTCTGTTTCACGGTAATGTACCGTTTCATGTCCACGATAATGTTCTGTTTCGGTTTCACGGTAATGTTCTGTCTCTGGTCCACGGTAATGTTCGGTTTCACTGTAATGTTCCGTCTCTGGTCCACGATAATGTTGTGTTTCTGTTTCACGGTAATGTTCCGTTTCTGGTCCACGATAATGTTCGGTTTCACGATAATGTTCCGTCTGTGGTCCACGATAATGTTCTGTCTCTGGTCCACGATAATGTTCCGTCTGTGGTCCACGATAATGTTCTGTCTCTGGTCCACGATAATGTTCCGTTTCTGGTCCACGATAATGTTCTGTCTCTGGTCCACGATAATGTTCCGTTTCTGGTCCACAATAATGTTCTGTTTCTGGTCCACGATAATGTTCTGTTTTGGTTTCAAGGTAATGTTCCGTTTCTGGTCCATGATAATGTTCTCTTTCACGGTAATGTTCTGTCTCTGGTCCATGGTAATGTTCTGTCTCTGGTCCACCGTAATGTTCGGTTTCAAGGTAAAGTTCGGTCTCTGGTCCACAGTAATGTTCTGTCTCTGGTCCACGGTAATGTTCTGTCTCTGGTCCACGGTAATGTTCTGTCTCTGGTCCACGGTAATGTTCAATCTCTGGTCCACGATAATGTTCGGTTTCACGGTAATGTTCCGTCTCTGGTCCACGATAATGTTCTGTTTCGGTTTCACGGTAATGTTTCGTTTCTTTTCCACGGTAATGTTCGGTTTCAAGGTAAAGTTCGGTCTCTGGTCCACAGTAATGTTCTGTCTCTGGTCCCAAATTGAACTCATTTTGGCGGATGGTCCAATTATAGACAGGATCCATCCCGCTCCCGCCCGCTCCCTCCCGCTTCTGACAGTTCCTGCTCGCTCCCGCCCGCTCCCTCCCGCTCCCTCCCGCTTCTGCCCGCGGCAAAGTTCATATTGCTCTCTCCCACCCGCTCCCGCCCGCGGTAATGTTCGGTCTCTGGTCCACGATAATGTTCGGTTTGACTATAATGTTCGGTTTGACGGTAATGTTCTGGTCCACGGTAATGTTCTGGTCCACGATAATGTTCCGTCTCTGGTCCATGGTAATGTTCGATTTCTGGTCGACGATAATGTTCGGTTTCACGGTAATGTTTCGTCTCTGGTCCACGGTAATGTTCTGTTTCACGATAATGTTCCGTTTCTGGTCAACGATAATGTTCTGTTTAGGTTTCACGGGAATGTTTTGTCTCTGGTCCACGATAATGTTCTGTCTCTGATCCACGATAATGTTCTGTCTCTGGTCCACGATAATGTTCCGTTTCTGGTCCACGATAATGTTCTGTTTCGGTTTCACGGTAATGTTCTGTCTCTGGTCCACGATAATGTTCCGTTTCTGGTCCACGATAATGTTCTGTTTCGGTTTCACGGTAATGTTCTGTCTCTGGTCCACGATAATGTTCCGTTTCTGGTCCACGATAATGTTCTGTTTCGGTTTCACGGTAATGTTCCGTTTCTGGTCCACGATAATGTTCTGTTTTTGTTTCACGGTAATGTTCCGTTTCTGGTCCATGATAATGTTCTGTTTCACGGTAATGTTCCGTCTCTGGTCCACGGTAATGTTCGGTTTCAAGGTAAAGTTCGGTCTCTGGTCCACAGTAATGTTCTGTCTCTGGTCCACGGTAATGTTCTGTCTCTGGTCCACGGTAATGTTCTGTTTCGGTTTCATGGTAATATTTCGTTTCTGTTCCACGGTAATGTTCGGTTTCAAGGTAAAGTTCGGTCTCTGGTCCACAGTAATGTTCTGTCTCTGGTCCACGGTAATGTTCTGTCTCTGGTCCACGGTAATGTTCGATCTCTGGTCCACGATAATGTTCAGTTTCACGGTAATGTTCCGTCTCTGGTCCACGATAATGTTCGATTTCGGTTTCACGGTAATGTTCTGTCTCTGGTCCACGGTAATGTTCGATCTCTGGTCCACGATAATGTTCGGTTTCACGGTAATGTTCCGTCTCTGGTCCACGATAATGTTCTATTTCGGTTTCACGGTAATGTTCTGTCTCTGGTCCACGGTAATGTTCTGTCTCTGGTCCACGGTAATGTTCTGTCTCTGGTCCACGATAATGTTCGGTTTCACGGTAATGTTCCGTCTCTGGTCCACGATAATGTTCTGTTTCGGTTTCACGGTAATGTTCTGTCTCTGGTCCACGGTAATTTTCTGTTTTGGTTTCACGGTAATGTTGGGTTTCACGGTAATGTTCGGTGTCTGGTCCACGGTAATGTTCGGTTTCACGGTAATGTTCGGTCTCTGGTCCACGATAATGTTCGGTTTGACGATAATGTTCGGTTTGACGGTAATGTTCTGGTCCACGGTAATGTTCTGGTCCACGGTAATGTTCCGTCTCTTGTCCACAGTAATGTTCCGTATCTGGTCCATGGTAATGTTCGGTTTCACGGTAATGTTCCATTTCTGGTCCACGGTAATGTTCTGTCTCTAGTCCACGATAATGTTCGATTTCTGGTCGACGATAATGTTCGGTTTCACGGTAATGTTCCGTCTCTGGTCCACGATAATGTTCGGTTTCACAGTAATGTTCAATTTCTGGTCCACGGTAATGTTCTGTCTTTGGTCCACGATAATGTTCGATCTCTGGTCCACGATAATGTTGGGTTTCGCGGTAATGTTCCGTCTCTGGTCCACGATAATGTTGTGTTTCTGTTTCACGGTAATGTTCTGTCTCTGGTCCACGGTAATGTTCTGTCTCTGGTCCACGGTAATGTTCGGTTTCACGGTAATGTTCCGTCTCTGGTCCACGATAATGTTGTGTTTCTGTTTCACGGTAATGTTCCGTTTCTGGTCAGCGATAATGTTGTGTTTCTGGTCCACGATAATGTTCGGTTTCACGATAATGTTCCGTTTCTGGTCAACGATAATGTTCTGTTTAGGTTTCACGGTAATGTTCTGTCTCTGGTACATGATAATGTTCCGTCTCTGGTCCACGATAATGTTCCGTCTCTGATTCACGATAATGTTCTGTTTCTGTTTCACGGTAATGTTCCGTTTCTGGTCCATGATAATGTTCTGTTTCACGGTAATGTTCTGTCTCTGGTCCACGATAATGTTCCGTTTCTGGTCCACGATAATGTTCTGTTTCGGTTTCACGGTAATGTTCCGTTTCTGGTCCACGATAATGTTCTGTTTTTGTTTCACGGTAATGTTCCGTTTCTGGTCCATGATAATGTTCTGTTTCACGGTAATGTTCCGTCTCTGGTCCACGGTAATGTTCGGTTTCAAGGTAAAGTTCGGTCTCTGGTCCACAGTAATGTTCTGTCTCTGGTCCACGGTAATGTTCTGTCTCTGGTCCACGGTAATGTTCTGTCTCTGGTCCACGGTAATGTTCTGTTTCGGTTTCATGGTAATATTTCGTTTCTGTTCCACGGTAATGTTCGGTTTCAAGGTAAAGTTCGGTCTCTGGTCCACAGTAATGTTCTGTCTCTGGTCCACGGTAATGTTCTGTCTCTGGTCCACGGTAATGTTCGATCTCTGGTCCACGATAATGTTCGGTTTCACGGTAATGTTCCGTCTCTGGTCCACGATAATGTTCGATTTCGGTTTCACGGTAATGTTCTGTCTCTGGTCCACGGTAATGTTCGATCTCTGGTCCACGATAATGTTCGGTTTCACGGTAATGTTCCGTCTCTGGTCCACGATAATGTTCTATTTCGGTTTCACGGTAATGTTCTGTCTCTGGTCCACGGTAATGTTCTGTCTCTGGTCCACGGTAATGTTCTGTCTCTGGTCCACGATAATGTTCGGTTTCACGGTAATGTTCCGTCTCTGGTCCACGATAATGTTCTGTTTCGGTTTCACGGTAATGTTCTGTCTCTGGTCCACGGTAATTTTCTGTTTTGGTTTCACGGTAATGTTGGGTTTCACGGTAATGTTCGGTGTCTGGTCCACGGTAATGTTCGGTTTCACGGTAATGTTCGGTCTCTGGTCCACGATAATGTTCGGTTTGACGATAATGTTCGGTTTGACGGTAATGTTCTGGTCCACGGTAATGTTCTGGTCCACGGTAATGTTCCGTCTCTTGTCCACAGTAATGTTCCGTATCTGGTCCATGGTAATGTTCGGTTTCACGGTAATGTTCCATTTCTGGTCCACGGTAATGTTCTGTCTCTAGTCCACGATAATGTTCGATTTCTGGTCGACGATAATGTTCGGTTTCACGGTAATGTTCCGTCTCTGGTCCACGATAATGTTCGGTTTCACAGTAATGTTCAATTTCTGGTCCACGGTAATGTTCTGTCTTTGGTCCACGATAATGTTCGATCTCTGGTCCACGATAATGTTGGGTTTCGCGGTAATGTTCCGTCTCTGGTCCACGATAATGTTGTGTTTCTGTTTCACGGTAATGTTCTGTCTCTGGTCCACGGTAATGTTCTGTCTCTGGTCCACGGTAATGTTCGGTTTCACGGTAATGTTCCGTCTCTGGTCCACGATAATGTTGTGTTTCTGTTTCACGGTAATGTTCCGTTTCTGGTCAGCGATAATGTTGTGTTTCTGGTCCACGATAATGTTCGGTTTCACGATAATGTTCCGTTTCTGGTCAACGATAATGTTCTGTTTAGGTTTCACGGTAATGTTCTGTCTCTGGTACATGATAATGTTCCGTCTCTGGTCCACGATAATGTTCCGTCTCTGATTCACGATAATGTTCTGTTTCTGTTTCACGGTAATGTTCCGTTTCTGGTCCATGATAATGTTCTGTTTCACGGTAATGTTCTGTCTCTGGTCCATGGTAATGTTCTGTCTCTGGTCCACTGTAATGTTCTATCTCTGGTCCACGGTAATGTTCTGTCTCTGGTCCACGGTAATGTTCTGTCTCTGGTCCACGGTAATGTTCGGTTTCACGGTAATGTTCCGTCTCTGGTCCACGATAATGTTGTGTTTTGGTTTCAAGGTAATGTTCTGTCTCTGGTCCACGGTAATGTTCTGTTTCGGTTTCACGGTAATGTTCCGTTTCTGGTCCACGATAACGTTCTGTTTCTGTTTCACGGTAATGTTCCGTTTCTGGTCCATGATAATGTTCTATTCCGGTTTCACGGTAATGTTCCGTCTCTGGTCCACGATAATGTTCTGTTTCGGTTTCACGGTAATGTTTCGTTTCTGTTCCACGGTAATGTTCGGTTTCAAGGTAAAGTTCGGTCTCTGGTCCACAGTAATGTTCTGTCTCTGGTCCCAAATTGAACTCATTTTGGCGGATGGTCCAATTATAGACAGGATCCATCCCGCTCCCGCCCGCTCCCTCCCGCTTCTGCCAGTTCCCGCTCTCTCCCGCCCGCTCCCTCCCGCGGCAAAGTTCATATTGCTCTCTCCCACCCGCTCCCGCCCGCGGTAATGTTCGGTCTCTGGTCCACGGTAATGTTCGGTTTCACGGTAATGTTCGGTCTCTGGTCCACGATAATGTTCGGTTTCACGGTAATGTTCTGGTCCACGGTAATGTTCCGTCTCTGGTCCACAGTAATGTTCCGTATCTGGTCCATGGTAATGTTCGGTTTCACGGTAATGTTCTGGTCCACGGTAATGTTCTGGTCCACGGTAATGTTCCATTTCTGGTCCACGGTAATGTTCTGTCTCTGGTCCACGATAATGTTCGATTTCTGGTCGACGATAATGTTCGGTTTCACGGTAATGTTCCGTCTCTGGTCCACGATAATGTTCGGTTTCATGGTAATGTTCCATTTCTGGTCCACGGTAATGTTCGGTCTCTGGTCCACGATAATGTTCGGTTTCACGGTAATGTTCCGTCTCTGGTCCACGATAATGTTGTGTTTCTGTTTCACGGTAATGTTCCGTTTCATGTCCACGATAATGTTCTGTTTCGGTTTCACGGTAATGTTCTGTCTCTGGTCCACGGTAATGTTCGGTTTCACGGTAATGTTCCGTCTCTGGTCCACGATAATGTTGTGTTTCTATTTCACGGTAATGTTCCGTTTCTGGTCCACGATAATGTTCGGTTTCACGATAATGTTCCGTCTGTGGTCCACGATAATGTTCTGTCTCTGGTCCACTATAATGTTCCGTCTGTGGTCCACGATAATGTTCTGTCTCTGGTCCACGATAATGTTCCGTTTCTGGTCCACGATAATGTTCTGTCTCTGGTCCACGATAATGTTCCGTTTCTGGTCCACGATAATGTTCTGTTTCTGGTCCACGATAATGTTCTGTTTTGGTTTCAAGGTAATGTTCCGTTTCTGGTCCATGATAATGTTCTCTTTCACGGTAATGTTCTGTCTCTGGTCCATGGTAATGTTCTGTCTCTGGTCCACCGTAATGTTCGGTTTCAAGGTAAAGTTCGGTCTCTGGTCCACAGTAATGTTCTGTCTCTGGTCCACGGTAATGTTCTGTCTCTGGTCCACGGTAATGTTCTGTCTCTGGTCCACGGTAATGTTCGATCTCTGGTCCACGATAATGTTCGGTTTCACGGTAATGTTCCGTCTCTGGTCCACGATAATGTTCTGTTTCGGTTTCACGGTAATGTTTCGTTTCTTTTCCACGGTAATGTTCGGTTTCAAGGTAAAGTTCGGTCTCTGGTCCACAGTAATGTTCTGTCTCTGGTCCCAAATTGAACTCATTTTGGCGGATGGTCCAATTATAGACAGGATCCATCCCGCTCCCGCCCGCTCCCTCCCGTTTCTGACAGTTCCCGCTCGCTCCCGCCCGCTCCCTCCCGCTCCCTCCCGCTTCTGCCCGCGGCAAAGTTCATATTGCTCTCTCCCACCCGCTCCCGCCCGCGGTAATGTTCGGTCTCTGGTCCACGATAAGGTTCGGTTTGACGATAATGTTCGGTTTGACGGTAATGTTCTGGTCCACGGTAATGTTCCGTCTCTGGTCCATGGTAATTTTCGATTTCTGGTCGACGATAATGTTCGGTTTCACGGGAATGTTTTGTCTCTGGTCCACGATAATGTTCTGTCTCTGATCCACAATAATGTTCTGTCTCTGGTCCACGATAATGTTCCGTTTCTGGTGCACGATAATGTTCTGTTTCGGTTTCACGGTAATGTTCTGTCTCTGGTCCACGATAATGTTCCGTTTCTGGTCCACGATAATGTTCTGTTTCGGTTTCATGGTAATGTTCTGTCTCTGGTCCACGATAATGTTCCGTTTCTGGTCCACGATAATGTTCTGTTTCGGTTTCACGGTAATGTTCCGTTTCTGGTCCACGATAATGTTCTGTTTTTGTTTCACGGTAATTTTCCGTTTCTGGTCCATGATAATGTTCTGTTTCACGGTAATGTTCTGTCTCTGGTCCACGGTAATGTTCGGTTTCAAGGTAAAGTTCGGTCTCTGGTCCACAGTAATGTTCTGTCTCTGGTCCACGGTAATGTTCTGTCTCCGGTCCACGGTAATGTTCTGTTTCGGTTTCATGGTAATGTTTCGTTTCTGTTCCATGGTAATGTTGGGTTTCAAGGTAAAGTTCGGTCTCTGGTCCACAGTAATGTTCTGCCTCTGGTCCACGGTAATGTTCTGTCTCTGGTCCACGGTAATGTTCTGTCTCTGGTCCACGGTAATGTTCTGTCTCTGGTCCACGGTAATGTTCGATCTCTGGTCCACGATAATGTTCGGTTTCACGGTAATGTTCCGTCTCTGGTCCACGATAATGTTCTATTTCGGTTTCACGGTAATGTTCTGTCTCATGTCCACGGTAATGTTCGATCTCTGGTCCACGATAATGTTCGGTTTCACGGTAATGTTCCGTCTCTGGTCCACGATAATGTTCTATTTCGGTTTCACGGTAATGTTCTGTCTCTGGTCCACGGTAATGTTCTGTCTCTGGTCCACGGTAATGTTCTGTCTCTGGTCCACGGTAATGTTCTGTCTTTGGTCCACGATAATGTTCGGTTTCACGGTAATGTTCCGTCTCTGGTCCACGATAATGTTCTGTTTCGGTTTCACGGTAATGTTCTGTCTCTGGTCCACGGTAATTTTCTGTTTTGGTTTCACGGTAATGTTGGGTTTCACGGTAATGTTCGGTCTCTGGTCCACGGTAATGTTCGGTTTCACGGTAATGTTCGGTCTCTGGTCCACGATAATGTTCGGTTTGACGATAATGTTCTGGTCCACGGTAATGTTCTGGTCCACGGTAATGTTCTGGTCCACGGTAATGTTCCGTCTCTGGTCCACGGTAATGTTCCGTCTCTGGTCCACAGTAATGTTCCGTATCTGGTCCATGGTAATGTTCGGTTTCACGGTAATGTTCCATTTCTGGTCCACGGTAATGTTCTGTCTCTAGTCCACGATAATGTTCGATTTCTGGTCGACGATAATGTTCGGTTTCACGGTAATGTTCCGTCTCTGGTCCACGATAATGTTCGGTTTCACAGTAATGTTCAATTTCTGGTCCACGGTAATGTTCTGTCTTTGGTCCACGATAATGTTCGATCTCTGGTCCACGATAATGTTCGGTTTCGCGGTAATGTTCCGTCTCTGGTCCACGATAATGTTGTGTTTCTGTTTCACGGTAATGTTCTGTCTCTGGTCCACGGTAATGTTCTGTCTCTGGTCCACGGTAATGTTCGGTTTCACGGTAATGTTCCGTCTCTGGTCCACGATAATGTTGTGTTTCTGCTCCACGATAATGTTCGGTTTGATGATAATGTTCCGTTTCTGGTCAACGATAATGTTCTGTTTAGGTTTCACGGTAATGTTCTGTCTCTGGTACATGATAATGTTCGGTCTCTGATCCACGATAATGTTCTGTTTCTGTTTCACGGTAATGTTCCGTTTCTGGTCCATGATAATGTTCTGTTTCACGGTAATGTTCTGTCTCTGGTCCATGGTAATGTTCTGTCTCTTGTCCACGGTAATGTTCGGTTTCAAGATAAAGTTCGGTCTCTGGTCCACAGTAATGTTCTGTCTCTGGTCCACGGTAATGATCTGTCTCTGGTCCACGGTAATGTTCTATCTCTGGTCCACGGTAATGTTCTGTCTCTGGTCCACGGTAATGTTCTGTCTCTGGTCCACGGTAATGTTCTGTCTCTGGTCCACGGTAATGTTCGGTTTCACGGTAATGTTCCGTCTCTGGTCCACGATAATGTTGTGTTTTGGTTTCAAGGTAATGTTCTGTCTCTGGTCCACGGTAATGTTCTGTTTCTGGTCCACGATAATGTTCTGTTTCGGTTTCACGGTAATGTTCCGTTTCTGGTCCACGATAATGTTCTGTTTCTGTTTCACGGTAATGTTCCGTTTCTGGTCCATGATAATGTTCTCTTTCACGGTAATGTTCTGTCTCTGGTCCATGGTAATGTTCTGTCTCTGGTCCACAGTAATGTTCTGTCTCTGGTCCACGGTAATGTTCTGTCTCTGGTCCACGGTAATGTTCTGTCTCTGGTCCACGGTAATGTTCTGTCTCTGGTCCACGGTAATGTTCTGTCTCTGGTCCACGGTAATGTTCCGTCTCTGGTCCACGATAATGTTCTGTTTCGGTTTCATGGTAATGTTTCGTTTCTGTTCCACGGTAATGTTCGGTTTCAAGGTAAAGTTCGGTCTCTGGTCCACAGTAATGTTCTGTCTCTGGTCCCAAATTGAACTCATTTTGGCGGATGGTCCAATTATAGACAGGATCCATCCCGCTCCCGCCCGCTCCCTCCCGCTTCTGCCAGTTCCCGCTCTCTCCTGCCCGCTCCCTCCCGCGGCAAAGTTCATATTGCTCTCTCCCACCTGCTCCCGCCCGCGGTAATGTTCGGTCTCTGGTCCACGGTAATGTTCGGTTTCACGGTAATGTTCGGTCTCTGGTCCACGATAATGTTCGGTTTGACGATAATGTTCGGTTTCACGGTAATGTTCTGGTCCACGGTAATGTTCCGTCTCTCGTCCATGGTAATGTTCGGTTTCACGGTAATGTTCCATTTCTGGTCCATGGTAATGTACTGTCTCTGGTCCACGATAATGTTCGATTTCTGGTCGACGATAATGTTCGGTTTCACGGTAATGTTCCGTCTCTGGTCCACGATAATGTTCGGTTTCACGGTAATGTTCCATTTCTGGTCCACGGTAATGTTCGGTCTCTGGTCCACGATAATGTTCGATCTCTGGTCCACGATAATGTTCGGTTTCACGGTAATGTTCCGTCTCTGGTCCACGATAATGTTGTGTTTCTGTTTCACGGTAATGTTCCGTTTCATGTCCACGATAATGTTCTGTTTCGGTTTCACGGTAATGTTCTGTCTCTGGTCCACGGTAATGTTCGGTTTCACGGTAATGTTCCGTCTCTGGTCCACGATAATGTTGTGTTTCTGTTTCACGGTAATGTTCCGTTTCTGGTCAACGATAATGTTCGGTTTCACGATAATCTTCCGTTTCTGGTCAACGATAATGTTCTGTTTAGGTTTCACGGTAATGTTCTGTCTCTGGTCCACGATAATGTTCCGTCTGTGGTCCACGATAATGTTCGGTCTCTGGTCCACGATAATGTTCCGTTTCTGGTCCACGATAATGTTCTGTTTCGGTTTCACGGTAATGTTCTGTCTCTGGTCCACGATAATGTTCCGTTTCTGGTCCACGATAATGTTCTGTTTTGGTTTCAAGGTAATGTTCTGTCTCTGGTCCACGGTAATGTTCTGTTTCTGGTCCACGATAATGTTCTGTTTCGGTTTCACGGTAATGTTCCGTTTCTGGTCCACGATAATGTTCTGTTTCTGTTTCACGGTAATGTTCCGTTTCTGGTCCATGATAATGTTCTCTTTCACGGTAATGTTCTGTCTCTGGTCCACGGTAATGTTCGGTTTCAAGGTAAAGTTCGGTCTCTGGTCCACAGTAATGTTCTGTCTCTGGTCCACGGTAATGTTCTGTCTCTGGTCCACGGTAATGTTCTGTCTCTGGTCCACGGTAATGTTCGATCTCTGGTCCACGATAATGTTCGGTTTCACGGTAATGTTCTGTCTCTGGTCCACGATAATGTTCTGTTTCGGTTTCACGGTAATGTTTCGTTTCTGTTCCACGGTAATGTTCTTTTTCAAGGTAAAGTTCGGTCTCTGGTCCACAGTAATGTTCTGTCTCTGGTCCCAAATTGAACTCATTTTGGCGGAGGGTCCAATTATAGACAGGATCCATCCCGCTCCCGCCCGCTCCCTCCCGCTCCCTCCCGCTTCTGCCCGCGGCAAAGTTCATATTGCTCTCTCCCACCCGCTCCCGCCCGCGGTAATGTTCGGTCTCTGGTCCACGATAATGTTCGGTTTGACGATAATGTTCGGTTTGACGGTAATGTTCTGGTCCACGGTAATGTTCTGGTCCACGGTAATGTTCTGGTCCACGGTAATGTTCCGTCTCTGGTCCATGGTAATGTTCGATTTCTGGTCGACGATAATGTTCGGTTTCACGGTAATGTTCCGTCTCTGGTCCACGATAATGTTCGGTTTCACGGTAATGTTCCATTTCTGGTCCACGGTAATGTTCTGTCTCTGGTCCACGATAATGTTCGATCTCTGGTCCACGATAATGTTCGGTTTCACGGTAATGTTCCGTCTCTGGTCCACGGTAATGTTCTGTCTCTGGTCCATGGTAATGTTCTGTCTCTGGTCCACGGTAATGTTCTGTCTCTGGTCCACGGTAATGTTCTGTCTCTGGTCCACGGTAATGTTCTGTCTCTGGTCCATGGTAATGTTCTGTTTCTGGTCCACGGTAATGTTTGATCTCTGGTCCACGATAATGTTCTGTTTCACGATAATGTTCCGTTTCTGGTCAACGATAATGTTCTGTTTAGGTTTCACGGGAATGTTTTGTCTCTGGTCCACGATAATGTTCTGTTCCTGATCCACGATAATGTTCTGTCTCTGGTCCACGATAATGTTCCGTTTCTGGTCCACGATAATGTTCTGTTTCGGTTTCACGGTAATGTTCTGTCTCTGGTCCACGATAATGTTCCGTTTCTGGTCCACGATAATGTTCTGTTTCGGTTTCACGGTAATGTTCTGTCTCTGGTCCACGATAATGTTCCGTTTCTGGTCCACGATAATGTTCTGTTTCGGTTTCACGGTAATGTTCCGTTTCTGGTCCACGATAATGTTCTGTTTTTCTTTCACGGTTATGTTCCGTTTCTGTTTCACGGTAATGTTCCGTTTCTGGTCCATGATAATGTTCTGTTTCACGATAATGTTCTGTCTCTGGTCCACGGTAATGTTCGGTTTCAAGGTAAAGTTCGGTCTCTGGTCCACAGTAATGTTCTGTCTCTGGTCCACGGTAATGTTCTGTCTCCGGTCCACGGTAATGTTCCGTTTCGGTTTCATGGTAATGTTTCGTTTCTGTTCCACGGTAATGTTCGGTTTCAAGGTAAAGTTCGGTCTCTGGTCCACAGTAATGTTCTGTCTCTGGTCCACGGTAATGTTCTGTCTCTGGTCCACGGTAATGTTCTGTCTCTGGTCCACGGTAATGTTCTGTCTCTGGTCCACGGTAATGTTCGATCTCTGGTCCACGATAATGTTCGGTTTCACGGTAATGTTCCGTCTCTGGTCCACGATAATGTTCTATTTCGGTTTCACGGTAATGTTCTGTCTCATGTCCACGGTAATGTTCGATCTCTGGTCCACGATAATGTTCGGTTTCACGGTAATGTTCCGTCTCTGGTCCACGATAATGTTCTATTTCGGTTTCACGGTAATGTTCTGTCTCTGGTCCACGGTAATGTTCTGTCTCTGGTCCACGGTAATGTTCTGTCTCTGGTCCACGGTAATGTTCTGTCTTTGGTCCACGATAATGTTCGGTTTCACGGTAATGTTCCGTCTCTGGTCCACGATAATGTTCTGTTTCGGTTTCACGGTAATGTTCTGTGTCTGGTCCACGGTAATTTTCTGTTTTGGTTTCACGGTAATGTTGGGTTTCACGGTAATGTTCGGTCTCTGGTCCACGGTAATGTTCGGTTTCACGGTAATGTTCGGTCTCTGGTCCACGATAATGTTCGGTTTGACGATAATGTTCGGTTTGACGGTAATGTTCTGGTCCACGGTAATGTTGTGGTCCACGGTAATGTTCCGTCTCTGGTCCACAGTAATGTTCCGTATCTGGTCCATGGTAATGTTCGGTTTCACGGTAATGTTCCATTTCTGGTCCACGGTAATGTTCTGTCTCTAGTCCACGATAATGTTCGATTTCTGGTCGACGATAATATTCGGTTTCACGGTAATGTTCCGTCTCTGGTCCACGATAATGTTCGGTTTCTCAGTAATGTTCAATTTCTGGTCCACGGTAATGTTCTGTCTTTGGTCCACGATAATGTTCGATCTCTGGTCCACGATAATGTTCGGTTTCGCGGTAATGTTCCGTCTCTGGTCCACGATAATGTTCCGTCTCTGGTCCACGGTAATGTTCTGTCTCTGGTCCACGGTAATGTTCTGTCTCTGGTCCACGGTAATGTTCGGTTTCACGGTAATGTTCCGTCTCTGGTCCACGATAATGTTGTGTTTCTGTTTCACGGTAATGTTCCGTTTCTGGTCAGCGATATTGTTGTGTTTCTGGTCCACGATAATGTTCGGTTTCATGATAATGTTCCGTTTCTGGTCAACGATAATGTTCTGTTTAGGTTTCACGGTAATGTTCTGTCTCTGGTACATGATAATTTTCCGTCTCTGGTCCACGATAATGTTCGGTCTCTGATCCACGATAATGTTCTGTTTCTGTTTCACGGTAATGTTCCGTTTCTGGTCCATGATAATGTTCTGTTTCACGGTAATGTTCTGTCTCTGGTCCATGGTAATGTTCTGTCTCTTGTCCACGGTAATGTTTGGTTTCAAGATAAAGTTCGGTCTCTGGTCCACGGTAATGATCTGTCTCTGGTCCACGGTAATGATCTGTCTCTGGTCCAGGGTAATGTTCTATCTCTGGTCCATGGTAATGTTCTGTCTCTGGTCCACGGTAATGTTCTGTCTCTGGTCCACGGTAATGTTCGGTTTCACGGTAATGTTCTGTCTCTGGTCCACGATAATGTTCCGTTTCTGGTCCACGATAATGTTCTGTTTCGGTTTCACGGTAATGTTCCGTTTCTGGTCCACGATAATGTTCTGTTTTTCTTTCACGGTTATGTTCCGTTTCTGTTTCACGGTAATGTTCCGTTTCTGGTCCATGATAATGTTCTGTTTCACGATAATGTTCTGTCTCTGGTCCACGGTAATGTTCGGTTTCAAGGTAAAGTTCGGTCTCTGGTCCACAGTAATGTTCTGTCTCTGGTCCACGGTAATGTTCTGTCTCCGGTCCACGGTAATGTTCCGTTTCGGTTTCATGGTAATGTTTCGTTTCTGTTCCACGGTAATGTTCGGTTTCAAGGTAAAGTTCGGTCTCTGGTCCACAGTAATGTTCTGTCTCTGGTCCACGGTAATGGTCTGTCTCTGGTCCACGGTAATGTTCTGTCTCTGGTCCACGGTAATGTTCTGTCTCTGGTCCACGGTAATGTTCGATCTCTGGTCCACGATAATGTTCGGTTTCACGGTAATGTTCCGTCTCTGGTCCACGATAATGTTCTATTTCGGTTTCACGGTAATGTTCTGTCTCATGTCCACGGTAATGTTCGATCTCTGGTCCACGATAATGTTCGGTTTCACGGTAATGTTCCGTCTCTGGTCCACGATAATGTTCTATTTCGGTTTCACGGTAATGTTCTGTCTCTTGTCCACGGTAATGTTCTGTCTCTGGTCCACGGTAATGTTCTGTCTCTGGTCCACGGTAATGTTCTGTCTCTGGTCCACGGTAATGTTTTGTCTTTGGTCCACGATAATGTTCGGTTTCACGGTAATGTTCCGTCTCTGGTCCACGATAATGTTCTGTTTCGGTTTCACGGTAATGTTCTGTGTCTGGTCCACGGTAATTTTCTGTTTTGGTTTCACGGTAATGTTGGGTTTCACGGTAATGTTCGGTCTCTGGTCCACGGTAATGTTCGGTTTCACGGTAATGTTCGGTCTCTGGTCCACGATAATGTTCGGTTTGACGATAAAGTTCGGTTTGACGGTAATGTTCTGGTCCACGGTAATGTTCTGGTCCACGGTAATGTTCCGTCTCTGGTCCACAGTAATGTTCCGTATCTGGTCCATGGTAATGTTCGGTTTCACGGTAATGTTCCATTTCTGGTCCACGGTAATGTTCCGTCTCTGGTCCACAGTAATGTTCCGTATCTGGTCCATGGTAATGTTCGGTTTCACGGTAATGTTCCATTTCTGGTCCACGGTAATGTTCTGTCTCTAGTCCACGATAATGTTCGATTTCTGGTCGACGATAATGTTCGGTTTCACGGTAATGTTCCGTCTCTGGTCCACGATAATGTTCGGTTTCACAGTAATGTTCAATTTCTGGTCCACGGTAATGTTCTGTCTTTGGTCCACGATAATGTTCGATCTCTGGTCCACGATAATGTTCGGTTTCGCGGTAATGTTCCGTCTCTGGTCCACGATAATGTTGTGTTTCTGTTTCACGGTAATGTTCTGTCTCTGGTCCACGGTAATGTTCTGTCTCTGGTCCACGGTAATGTTCGGTTTCACGGTAATGTTCCGTCTCTGGTCCACGATAATGTTGTGTTTCTGTTTCACGGTAATGTTCCGTTTCTGGTCAGCGATATTGTTGTGTTTCTGGTCCACGATAATGTTCGGTTTCATGATAATGTTCCGTTTCTGGTCAACGATAATGTTCTGTTTAGGTTTCACGGTAATGTTCTGTCTCTGGTACATGATAATGTTCCGTCTCTGGTCCACGATAATGTTCGGTCTCTGATCCACGATAATGTTCTGTTTCTGTTTCACGGTAATGTTCCGTTTCTGGTCCATGATAATGTTCTGTTTCACGGTAATGTTCTGTCTCTGGTCCATGGTAATGTTCTGTCTCTTGTCCACGGTAATGTTCGGTTTCAAGATAAAGTTCGGTCTCTGGTCCACAGTAATGATCTGTCTCCGGTCCACGGTAATGATCTGTCTCTGGTCCAGGGTAATGTTCTATCTCTGGTCCATGGTAATGTTCTGTCTCTGGTCCACGGTAATGTTCTGTCTCTGGTCCACGGTAATGTTCTGTCTCTGGTCCACGGTAATGTTCGGTTTCACGGTAATGTTCCGTCTCTGGTCCACAATAATGTTGTGTTTTGGTTTCAAGGTAATGTTCTGTCTCTGGTCCACGGTAATGTTCTGTTTCTGGTCCACGATAATGTTCTGTTTCGGTTTCACGGTAATGTTCCGTTTCTGGTCCACGATAATGTTCTGTTTCTGTTTCACGGTAATGTTCCGTTTCTGGTCCATGATAATGTTCTCTTTCACGGTAATGTTCTGTCTCTGGTCCATGGTAATGTTCTGTCTCTGGTCCACGGTAATGTTCGGTTTCACGGTAATGTTCTGTCTCTGGTCCACGGTAATGTTCTGTCTCTGGTCCACGGTAATGTTCGATCTCTGGTCCACGATAATGTTCGGTTTCACGGTAATGTTCCGTCTCTGGTCCACGATAATGTTCTGTTTCGGTTTCACGGTAATGTTTCGTTTCTGTTCCACGGTAATGTTCGGTTTCAAGGTAAAGTTCGGTCTCTGGTCCACAGTAATGTTCTGTCTCTGGTCCCAAATTGAACTCATTTTGGCGGATGGTCCAATTATAGACAGGATCCATCCCGCTCCCGCCCGCTCCCTCCCGCTTCTGCCAGTTCCCGCTCTCTCCCGCCCGCTCCCTCCCGCGGCAAAGTTCATATTGCTCTCTCCCACCCGCTCCCTCCCGCGGTAATGTTCGGTCTCTGGTCCACGGTAATGTTCGGTTTCACGGTAATGTTCGGTCTCTGGTCCACGATAATGTTCGGTTTGATGATAATGTTCGGTTTGACGGTAATGTTCTGGTCAACGGTAATGTTCTGGTCCACGGTAATGTTCCGTCTCTGGTCCACAGTAATGTTCCGTATCTGGTCCATGGTAATGTTCGGTTTCACGGTAATGTTCCATTTCTGGTCCACGGTAATGTTCTGTCTCTGGTCCACGATAATGTTCGATTTCTGGTCGACGATAATGTTCGGTTCCACGGTAATGTTCCGTCTCTGGTCCACGATAATGTTCGGTTTCACGGTAATGTTCCATTTCTGGTCCACGGTAATGTTCGGTCTCTGGTCCACGATATTGTTCGATCTCTGGTCCACGATAATGTTCGGTTTCACGGTAATGTTCCGTCTCTGGTCCACGATAATGTTGTGTTTCTGTTTCACGGTAATGTTCCGTTTCATGTCCACGATAATGTTCTGTTTCGGTTTCACGGTAATGTTCTGTCTCTGGTCCACGGTAATGTTCGGTTTCACGATAATGTTCCGTCTCTGGTCCACGATAATGTTGTGTTTCTGTTTCACGGTAATGTTCCATTTCTGGTCAACGATAATGTTCTGTTTAGGTTTCACGGTAATGTTCTGTCTATGGTCCACGATAATGTTCCGTCTGTGGTCCACGATAATGTTCTGTCTCTAGTCCACGATAATGTTCCGTTTCTGGTCCACGATAATGTTCTCTTTCGGTTTCACGGTAATGTTCTGTCTCTGGTCCACGATAATGTTCCATTTCTGGTCCACGATAATGTTCTGTTTTGGTTTCAAGGTAATGTTCGGTCTCTGGTCCACGATAATGTTCTGTTTCGGTTTCACGGTAATGTTCCGTTTCTGGTCCACGATAATGTTCTTTTTCTGTTTCACGGTAATGTTCCGTTTCTGGTCCATGATAATGTTCTCTTTCACGGTAATGTTCTGTCTCTGGTCCATGGTAATGTTCTGTCTCTGGTCCACGGTAATGTTCGGTTTCAAGGTAAAGTTCGGTCTCTGGTCCACAGTAATGTTATGTCTCTGGTCCACGGTAATGTTCTGTCTCTGGTCCACGGTAATGTTCTGTCTCTGGTCCACGGTAATGTTCTGTCTCTGGTCCACGGTAATTTTCGATCTCTGGTCCACGATAATGTTCGGTTTCACGGTAATGTTCCGTCTCTGGTCCACGATAATGTTCTGTTTCGGTTTCACGGTAATGTTTCGTTTTTGTTCCACGGTAATGTTCGGTTTCAAGGTAAAGTTCGGTCTCTGGTCCACAGTAATGTTCTGTCTCTGGTCCATGGTAATGTTCGATTTCTGGTCGACGATAATGTTCGGTTTCACGGTAATGTTCCGTCTCTGGTCCACGATAATGTTCGGTTTCACGGTAATGTTCCATTTCTGGTCCACGGTAATGTTCTGTCTCTGGTCCACGATAATGTTCGATCTCTGGTCCACGATAATGTTCGGTTTCACGGTAATGTTCCGTCTCTGGTCCACGGTAATGTTCTGTCTCTGGTCCACGGTAATGTTCTGTCTCTGGTCCACGGTAATGTTCTGTCTCTGGTCCACGGTAATGTTCTGTCTCTGGTCCACGGTAATGTTCGATCTCTGGTCCACGATAATGTTCGGTTTCACAGTAATGTTCCGTCTCTGGTCCACGATAATGTTCTGTTTCGGTTTCACGGTAATGTTCCGTTTCTGGTCCACGATAATGTTCTGTTTCACGATAATGTTCCGTTTCTGGTCAACGATAATGTTCTGTTTAGGTTTCACGGGAATGTTTTGTCTCTGGTCCACGATAATGTTCTGTCTCTGGTCCACGATAATGTTCCGTTTCTGGTCCACGATAATGTTCTGTTTCGGTTTCACGGTAATGTTCTTTCTCTGGTCCACAGTAATGATCTGTCTCTGGTCCACGGTAATGATCTGTCTCTGGTCCAGGGTAATGTTCTATCTCTGGTCCATGGTAATGTTCTGTCTCTGGTCCACGGTAATGTTCTGTCTCTGGTCCACGGTAATGTTCTGTCTCTGGTCCACGGTAATGTTCGGTTTCACGGTAATGTTCCGTCTCTGGTCCACAATAATGTTGTGTTTTGGTTTCAAGGTAATGTTCTGTCTCTGGTCCACGGTAATGTTCTGTTTCTGGTCCACTATAATGTTCTGTTTCGGTTTCACGGTAATGTTCCGTTTCTGGTCCACGATAATGTTCTGTTTCTGTTTCACGGTAATGTTCCGTTTCTGGTCCATGATAATGTTCTCTTTCACGGTAATGTTCTGTCTCTGGTCCATGGTAATGTTCTGTCTCTGGTCCACGGTAATGTTCGGTTTCACGGTAATGTTCTGTCTCTGGTCCACGGTAATGTTCTGTCTCTGGTCCACGGTAATGTTCTGTCTCTGGTCCACGGTAATGTTCGATCTCTGGTCCACGATAATGTTCGGTTTCACGGTAATGTTCCGTCTCTGGTCCACGATAATGTTCTGTTTCGGTTTCACGGTAATGTTTTGTTTCTGTTCCACGGTAATGTTCGGTTTCAAGGTAAAGTTCGGTCTCTGGTCCACAGTAATGTTCTGTCTCTGGTCCCAAATTGAACTCATTTTGGCGGATGGTCCAATTATAGACAGGATCCATCCCGCTCCCGCCCGCTCCCTCCCGCTTCTGCCAGTTCCCGCTCTCTCCCGCCCGCTCCCTCCCGCGGCAAAGTTCATATTGCTCTCTCCCACCCGCTCCCTCCCGCGGTAATGTTCGGTCTCTGGTCCACGGTAATGTTCGGTTTCACGGTAATGTTCGGTCTCTGGTCCACGATAATGTTCGGTTTGACGATAATGTTCGGTTTGACGGTAATGTTCTGGTCAACGGTAATGTTCTGGTCCACGGTAATGTTCCGTCTCTGGTCCACAGTAATGTTCCGTATCTGGTCCATGGTAATGTTCGGTTTCACGGTAATGTTCCATTTCTGGTCCACGGTAATGTTCTGTCTCTGGTCCACGATAATGTTCGATTTCTGGTCGACGATAATGTTCGGTTCCACGGTAATGTTCCGTCTCTGGTCCACGATAATGTTCGGTTTCACGGTAATGTTCCATTTCTGGTCCACGGTAATGTTCGGTCTCTGGTCCACGATATTGTTCGATCTCTGGTCCACGATAATGTTCGGTTTCACGGTAATGTTCCGTCTCTGGTCCACGATAATGTTGTGTTTCTGTTTCACGGTAATGTTCCGTTTCATGTCCACGATAATGTTCTGTTTCGGTTTCACGGTAATGTTCTGTCTCTGGTCCACGGTAATGTTCGGTTTCACGATAATGTTCCGTCTCTGGTCCACGATAATGTTGTGTTTCTGTTTCACGGTAATGTTCCATTTCTGGTCAACGATAATGTTCTGTTTAGGTTTCACGGTAATGTTCTGTCTCTAGTCCACGATAATGTTCCGTTTCTGGTCCACGATAATGTTCTCTTTCGGTTTCACGGTAATGTTCTGTCTCTGGTCCACGATAATGTTCCATTTCTGGTCCACGATAATGTTCTGTTTTGGTTTCAAGGTAATGTTCTGTCTCTGGTCCACGATAATGTTCTGTTTCGGTTTCACGGTAATGTTCCGTTTCTGGTCCACGATAATGTTCTTTTTCTGTTTCACGGTAATGTTCCGTTTCTGGTCCATGATAATGTTCTCTTTCACGGTAATGTTCTGTCTCTGGTCCATGGTAATGTTCTGTCTCTGGTCCACGGTAATGTTCGGTTTCAAGGTAAAGTTCGGTCTCTGGTCCACAGTAATGTTATGTCTCTGGTCCACGGTAATGTTCTGTCTCTGGTCCACGGTAATGTTCTGTCTCTGGTCCACGGTAATGTTCTGTCTCTGGTCCACGGTAATGTTCGATCTCTGGTCCACGATAATGTTCGGTTTCACGGTAATGTTCCGTCTCTGGTCCACGATAATGTTCTGTTTCGGTTTCACGGTAATGTTTCGTTTTTGTTCCACGGTAATGTTCGGTTTCACGGTAATGTTCGGTCTCTGGTCCACGATAATGTTCGGTTTGACGATAATGTTCGGTTTGACGGTAATGTTCTGGTCAACGGTAATGTTCTGGTCCACGGTAATGTTCCGTCTCTGGTCCACAGTAATGTTCCGTATCTGGTCCATGGTAATGTTCGGTTTCACGGTAATGTTCCATTTCTGGTCCACGGTAATGTTCTGTCTCTGGTCCACGATAATGTTCGATTTCTGGTCGACGATAATGTTCGGTTCCACGGTAATGTTCCGTCTCTGGTCCACGATAATGTTCGGTTTCACGGTAATGTTCCATTTCTGGTCCACGGTAATGTTCGGTCTCTGGTCCACGATATTGTTCGATCTCTGGTCCACGATAATGTTCGGTTTCACGGTAATGTTCCGTCTCTGGTCCACGATAATGTTGTGTTTCTGTTTCACGGTAATGTTCCGTTTCATGTCCACGATAATGTTCTGTTTCGGTTTCACGGTAATGTTCTGTCTCTGGTCCACGGTAATGTTCGGTTTCACGATAATGTTCCGTCTCTGGTCCACGATAATGTTGTGTTTCTGTTTCACGGTAATGTTCCATTTCTGGTCAACGATAATGTTCTGTTTAGGTTTCACGGTAATGTTCTGTCTCTAGTCCACGATAATGTTCCGTTTCTGGTCCACGATAATGTTCTCTTTCGGTTTCACGGTAATGTTCTGTCTCTGGTCCACGATAATGTTCCATTTCTGGTCCACGATAATGTTCTGTTTTGGTTTCAAGGTAATGTTCTGTCTCTGGTCCACGATAATGTTCTGTTTCGGTTTCACGGTAATGTTCCGTTTCTGGTCCACGATAATGTTCTTTTTCTGTTTCACGGTAATGTTCCGTTTCTGGTCCATGATAATGTTCTCTTTCACGGTAATGTTCTGTCTCTGGTCCATGGTAATGTTCTGTCTCTGGTCCACGGTAATGTTCGGTTTCAAGGTAAAGTTCGGTCTCTGGTCCACAGTAATGTTATGTCTCTGGTCCACGGTAATGTTCTGTCTCTGGTCCACGGTAATGTTCTGTCTCTGGTCCACGGTAATGTTCTGTCTCTGGTCCACGGTAATGTTCGATCTCTGGTCCACGATAATGTTCGGTTTCACGGTAATGTTCCGTCTCTGGTCCACGATAATGTTCTGTTTCGGTTTCACGGTAATGTTTCGTTTTTGTTCCACGGTAATGTTCGGTTTCAAGGTAAAGTTCGGTCTCTGGTCCACAGTAATGTTCTGTCTCTGGTCCATGGTAATGTTCGATTTCTGGTCGACGATAATGTTCGGTTTCACGGTAATGTTCCGTCTCTGGTCCACGATAATGTTCGGTTTCACGGTAATGTTCCATTTCTGGTCCACGGTAATGTTCTGTCTCTGGTCCACGATAATGTTCGATCTCTGGTCCACGATAATGTTCGGTTTCACGGTAATGTTCCGTCTCTGGTCCACGGTAATGTTCTGTCTCTGGTCCACGGTAATGTTCTGTCTCTGGTCCACGGTAATGTTCTGTCTCTGGTCCACGGTAATGTTCGATCTCTGGTCCACGATAATGTTCGGTTTCACAGTAATGTTCCGTCTCTGGTCCACGATAATGTTCTGTTTCGGTTTCACGGTAATGTTCCGTTTCTGGTCCACGATAATGTTCTGTTTCACGATAATGTTCCGTTTCTGGTCAACGATAATGTTCTGTTTAGGTTTCACGGGAATGTTTTGTCTCTGGTCCACGATAATGTTCTGTCTCTGGTCCACGATAATGTTCCGTTTTTGGTCCACGATAATGTTCTGTTTCGGTTTCACGGTAATGTTCTTTCTCTGGTCCACGATAATGTTCCGTTTATGGTCCACGATAATGTTCTGTTTTGGTTTCAAGGTAATGTTCTGTCTCTGGTCCACGGTAATGTTCCGTTTCTGGTCCACGATAATGTTCTGTTTCGGTTTCACGGTAATGTTCAGTTTCTGGTCCACGATAATGTTCTGTTTCACGGTAATGTTCTGTCTCTGGTCCATGGTAATGTTCTGTCTCTGGTCCACGGTAATGTTCGGTTTCAAGGTAAAGTTCGGTCTCTGGTCCACAGTAATGTTCTGTCTCTGGTCCACGGTAATGTTATGTCTCTTGTCCACGGTAATGTTCTGTTTCGGTTTCATGGTAACGTTTCGTTTCTGTTCCACGGTAATGTTCGGTTTCAAGGTAAAGTTCGGTCTCTGGTCCACAGTAATGTTCTGTGTCTGGTCCACGGTAATGTTCTGTCTCTGGTCCACGGTAATGTTCTGTCTCTGGTCCACGGTAATGTTCGATCTCTGGTCCACGATAATGTTCGGTTTCACGGTAATGTTCCGTCTCTGGTCCACGATAATGTTCGATTTCGGTTTCACGGTAATGTTCTGTCTCTGGTCCACGGTAATGTTCGATCTCTGGTCCACGATAATGTTCGGTTTCACGGTAATGTTCCGTCTCTGGTCCACAATAATGTTCTATTTCGGTTTCACGGTAATGTTCTGTCTCTGGTCCACGGTAATGTTCTGTCTCTGGTCCACGATAATGTTCGGTTTCACGGTAATGTTCCGTCTCTGGTCCACGATAATGTTCTGTTTCGGTTTCACGGTAATGTTCTGTCTCTGGTCCACGGTAATTTTCTGTTTTGGTTTCACGGTAATGTTCGGTCTCTGGTCCACGGTAATGTTCGGTTTCACGGTAATGTTCGGTCTCTGGTCCACGATAATGTTCGGTTTGACGATAATGTTCGGTTTGACGGTAATGTTCTGGTCCACGGTAATGTTCTGGTCCACGGTAATGTTCCGTCTCTGGTCCACAGTAATGTTCTGTCTCTAGTCCACGATAATGTTTGATTTCTGGTCGACGATAATGTTCGGTTTCACGGTAATGTTCCATTTCTGGTCCACGGTAATGTTCTGTCTCTAGTCCACGATAATGTTTGATTTCTGGTCGACGATAATGTTCGGTTTCACGGTAATGTTCCGTCTCTGGTCCACGATAATGTTCGGTTTCACAGTAATGTTCAATTTCTGGTCCACGGTAATGTTCTGTCTTTGGTCCACGATAATGTTCGATCTCTGGTCCACGATAATGTTGGGTTTCGCGGTAATGTTCCGTCTCTGGTCCACGATAATGTTTTGTTTCTGTTTCACGGTAATGTTCTGTCTCTGGTCCACGGTAATGTTCTGTCTCTCGTCCACGGTAATGTTCGGTTTCACGGTAATGTTCCGTCTCTGGTCCACGATAATGTTGTGTTTCTGTTTCACGGTAATGTTCCGTTTCTGGTCAGCGATAATGTTGTGTTTCTGGTCCACGATAATGTTCGGTTTCACGATAATGTTCCGTCTCTGGTCAACGATAATGTTCTGTTTCTGGTCCACGGTAATGTTCTGTCTCTGGTCCACGGTAATGTTCGATCTCTGGTCCACGATAATGTTCGGTTTCACGGTAATGTTCCGTCTCTGGTCCACGATAATGTTCTGTTTCGGTTTCACGGTAATGTTTCGTTTCTGTTCCACGGTAATGTTTCGTTTCTGTTCCACGGTAATGTTCGGTTTCAAGGTAAAGTTCGGTCTCTGGTCCACAGTAATGTTCTGTCTCTGGTCCCAAATTGAACTCATTTTGGCGGATGGTCCAATTATAGACAGGATCCATCCCGCTCCCGCCCGCTCCCTCCCGCTTCTGCCAGTTCCCGCTCTCTCCCGCCCGCTCCCTCCCGCGGCAAAGTTCATATTGCTCTCTCCCACCCGCTCCCTCCCGCGGTAATGTTCGGTCTCTGGTCCACGGTAATGTTCGGTTTCACGGTAATGTTCGGTCTCTGGTCCACGATAATGTTCGGTTTGACGATAATGTTCGGTTTGACGGTAATGTTCTGGTCAACGGTAATGTTCTGGTCCACGGTAATGTTCCGTCTCTGGTCCACAGTAATGTTCCGTATCTGGTCCATGGTAATGTTCGGTTTCACGGTAATGTTCGATTTCTGGTCCACGGTAATGTTCTGTCTCTGGTCCACGATAATGTTCGATTTCTGGTCGACGATAATGTTCGGTTCCACGGTAATGTTCTGTCTCTGGTCCACGATAATGTTCGGTTTCACGGTAATGTTCCATTTCTGGTCCACGGTAATGTTCGGTCTCTGGTCCACGATATTGTTCGATCTCTGGTCCACGATAATGTTCGGTTTCACGGTAATGTTCCGTCTCTGGTCCACGATAATGTTGTGTTTCTGTTTCACGGTAATGTTCCGTTTCATGTCCACGATAATGTTCTGTTTCGGTTTCACGGTAATGTTCTGTCTCTGGTCCACGGTAATGTTCGGTTTCACGATAATGTTCCGTCTCTGGTCCACGATAATGTTGTGTTTCTGTTTCACGGTAATGTTCCGTTTCTGGTCAACGATAATGTTCTGTTTAGGTTTCACGGTAATGTTCTGTCTATGGTCCACGATAATGTTCCGTCTGTGGTCCACGATAATGTTCTGTCTCTAGTCCACGATAATGTTCCGTTTCTGGTCCACGATAATGTTCTCTTTCGGTTTCACGGTAATGTTCTGTCTCTGGTCCACGATAATGTTCCATTTCTGGTCCACGATAATGTTCTGTTTTGGTTTCAAGGTAATGTTCTGTCTCTGGTCCACGGTAATGTTCTGTTTCTGGTCCACGATAATGTTCTGTTTCGGTTTCACGGTAATGTTCCGTTTCTGGTCCACGATAATGTTCTTTTTCTGTTTCACGGTAATGTTCCGTTTCTGGTCCATGATAATGTTCTCTTTCACGGTAATGTTCTGTCTCTGGTCCATGGTAATGTTCTGTCTCTGGTCCACGGTAATGTTCGGTTTCAAGGTAAAGTTCGGTCTCTGGTCCACAGTAATGTTATGTCTCTGGTCCACGGTAATGTTCTGTCTCTGGTCCACGGTAATGTTCTGTCTCTGGTCCACGGTAATGTTCTGTCTCTGGTCCACGGTAATGTTCGATCTCTGGTCCACGATAATGTTCGGTTTCACGGTAATGTTCCGTCTCTGGTCCACGATAATGTTCTGTTTCGGTTTCACGGTAATGTTTCGTTTTTGTTCCACGGTAATGTTCGGTTTCAAGGTCAAGTTCGGTCTCTGGTCCACAGTAATGTTCTGTCTCTGGTCCATGGTAATGTTCGATTTCTGGTCGACGATAATGTTCGGTTTCACGGTAATGTTCCGTCTCTGGTCCACGATAATGTTCGGTTTCACGGTAATGTTCCATTTCTGGTCCACGGTAATGTTCTGTCTCTGGTCCACGATAATGTTCGATCTCTGGTCCACGATAATGTTCGGTTTCACGGTAATGTTCCGTCTCTGGTCCACGGTAATGTTCTGTCTCTGGTCCACGGTAATGTTCTGTCTCTGGTCCACGGTAATGTTCTGTCTCTGGTCCACGGTAATGTTCGATCTCTGGTCCACGATAATGTTCGGTTTCACAGTAATGTTCCGTCTCTGGTCCACGATAATGTTCTGTTTCGGTTTCACGGTAATGTTCCGTTTCTGGTCCACGATAATGTTCTGTTTCACGATAATGTTCCGTTTCTGGTCAACGATAATGTTCTGTTTAGGTTTCACGGGAATGTTTTGTCTCTGGTCCACGATAATGTTCTGTCTCTGGTCCACGATAATGTTCCGTTTCTGGTCCACGATAATGTTCTGTTTCGGTTTCACGGTAATGTTCTTTCTCTGGTCCACGATAATGTTCCGTTTATGGTCCACGATAATGTTCTGTTTTGGTTTCAAGGTAATGTTCTGTCTCTGGTCCACGGTAATGTTCCGTTTCTGGTCCACGATAATGTTCTGTTTCGGTTTCACGGTAATGTTCAGTTTCTGGTCCACGATAATGTTCTGTTTCACGGTAATGTTCTGTCTCTGGTCCATGGTAATGTTCTGTCTCTGGTCCACGGTAATGTTCGGTTTCAAGGTAAAGTTCGGTCTCTGGTCCACAGTAATGTTCTGTCTCTGGTCCACGGTAATGTTATGTCTCTTGTCCACGGTAATGTTCTGTTTCGGTTTCATGGTAACGTTTCGTTTCTGTTCCACGGTAATGTTCGGTTTCAAGGTAAAGTTCGGTCTCTGGTCCACAGTAATGTTCTGTGTCTGGTCCACGGTAATGTTCTGTCTCTGGTCCACGGTAATGTTCTGTCTCTGGTCCACGGTAATGTTCGATCTCTGGTCCACGATAATGTTCGGTTTCACGGTAATGTTCCGTCTCTGGTCCACGATAATGTTCGATTTCGGTTTCACGGTAATGTTCTGTCTCTGGTCCACGGTAATGTTCGATCTCTGGTCCACGATAATGTTCGGTTTCACGGTAATGTTCCGTCTCTGGTCCACAATAATGTTCTATTTCGGTTTCACGGTAATGTTCTGTCTCTGGTCCACGGTAATGTTCTGTCTCTGGTCCACGGTAATGTTCTGTCTCTGGTCCACGATAATGTTCGGTTTCACGGTAATGTTCCGTCTCTGGTCCACGATAATGTTCTGTTTCGGTTTCACGGTAATGTTCTGTCTCTGGTCCACGGTAATTTTCTGTTTTGGTTTCACGGTAATGTTCGGTCTCTGGTCCACGGTAATGTTCGGTTTCACGGTAATGTTCGGTCTCTGGTCCACGATAATGTTCGGTTTGACGATAATGTTCGGTTTGACGGTAATGTTCTGGTCCACGGTAATGTTCTGGTCCACGGTAAAGTTCCGTCTCTGGTCCACAGTAATGTTCCGTATCTGGTCCATGGTAATGTTCGGTTTCACGGTAATGTTCCATTTCTGGTCCACGGTAATGTTCTGTCTCTAGTCCACGATAATGTTTGATTTCTGGTCGACGATAATGTTCGGTTTCACGGTAATGTTCCGTCTCTGGTCCACGATAATGTTCGGTTTCACAGTAATGTTCAATTTCTGGTCCACGGTAATGTTCTGTCTTTGGTCCACGATAATGTTCGATCTCTGGTCCACGATAATGTTGGGTTTCGCGGTAATGTTCCGTCTCTGGTCCACGATAATGTTGTGTTTCTGTTTCACGGTAATGTTCTGTCTCTGGTCCACGGTAATGTTCTGTCTCTCGTCCACGGTAATGTTCGGTTTCACGGTAATGTTCCGTCTCTGGTCCACGATAATGTTGTGTTTCTGTTTCACGGTAATGTACCGTTTCTGGTCAGCGATAATGTTGTGTTTCTGTTTCACGGTAATGTTCTGTCTCTGGTACATGATAATGTTCCGTCTCTGGTCCACGATAATGTTCCGTCTCTGATTCACGATAATGTTCTGTTTCTGTTTCACGGTAATGTTCCGTTTCTGGTCCATGATAATGTTCTGTTTCACGGTAATGTTCTGTCTCTGGTCCATGGTAATGTTCTGTCTCTTGTCCACGGTAATGTTCGGTCTCTGGTCCACAGTAATGTTCTGTCTCTGGTCCACGGTAATGTTCTGTCTCTGGTCCATGGTAATGTTCTGTCTCTGGTCCACGGTAATGTTCTGTTTCTGGTCCACGATAATGTTCTGTTTCGGTTTCACGGTAATGTTCCGTTTCTGGTCCACGATAATGTTCTGTTTCTGTTTCACGGTAATGTTCCGTTTCTGGTCCATGATAATGTTCTCTTTCACGGTAATGTTCTGTCTCTGGTCCATGGTAATGTTCTGTCTCTGGTCCACGGTAATGTTCGGTTTCAAGGTAAAGTTCGGTCTCTGGTCCACAGTAATGTTCTGTCTCTGGTCCACGGTAATGTTCTGTCTCTGGTCCACGGTAATGTTCTGTCTCTGGTCCACGGTAATGTTCTGTCTCTGGTCCACGGTAATGTTCGATCTCTGGTCCACGATAATGTTCGGTTTCACGGTAATGTTCCGTCTCTGGTCCACGATAATGTTCTGTTTCGGTTTCACGGTAATGTTTCGTTTCTGTTCCACGGTAATGTTCGGTTTCAAGGTAAAGTTCGGTCTCTGGTCCACAGTAATGTTCTGTCTCTGGTCCCAAATTGAACTCATTTTGGCGGATGGTCCAATTATAGACAGGATCCATCCCGCTCCCGCCCGCTCCCTCCCGCTTCTGCCAGTTCCCGCTCTCTCCCGCCCGCTCCCTCCCGCGGCAAAGTTCATATTGCTCTCTCCCACCCGCTCCCGCCCGCGGTAATGTTCGGTCTCTGGTCCACGGTAATGTTCGGTTTCACGGTAATGTTCGGTCTCTGGTCCACGATAATGTTCGGTTTGACGATAATGTTCGGTTTCACGGTAATGTTCTGGTCCACGGTAATGTTCTGGTCCACGGTAATGTTCCGTCTCTGGTCCACAGTAATGTTCCGTATCTGGTCCATGGTAATGTTCGGTTTCACGGTAATGTTCCATTTCTGGTCCACGGTAATGTTCTGTCTCTGGTCCACGATAATGTTCGATTTCTGGTCGACGATAATGTTCGGTTTCACGGTAATGTTCCGTCTCTGGTCCACGAAAATGTTCGGTTTCATGGTAATGTTCCATTTCTGGTCCACGGTAATGTTCGGTCTCTGGTCCACGATAATGTTCGATCTCTGGTACACGATAATGTTCGGTTTCACGGTAATGTTCCGTCTCTGGTCCACGATAATGTTGTGTTTCTGTTTCACGGTAATGTTCCGTTTCATGTCCACGATAATGTTCTGTTTCGGTTTCACGGTAATGTTCTGTCTCTGGTCCACGGTAATGTTCGGTTTCACGGTAATGTTCCGTCTCTGGTCCACGATAATGTTGTGTTTCTGTTTCACGGTAATGTTCCGTTTCTGGTCCACGATAATGTTCGGTTTCACGATAATGTTCCGTTTCTGGTCAACGATAATGTTCTGTTTAGGTTTCACGGTAATGTTCTGTCTCTGGTCCACGATAATAATCCGTCTGTGGTCCACGATAATGTTCTGTCTCTGGTCCACGATAATGTTCCGTTTCTGGTCCACGATAATGTTCTGTTTCGGTTTCACGGTAATGTTCTGTCTCTGGTCCACGATAATGTTCCGTTTCTGGTCCACGATAATGTTCTGTTTTGGTTTCAAGGTAATGTTCTGTCTCTGGTCCACGGTAATGTTCTGTTTCTGGTCCACGATAATGTTCTGTTTCGGTTTCACGGTAATGTTCCGTTTCTGGTCCATGATAATGTTCTCTTTCACGGTAATTTTCTGTCTCTGGTCCACGGTAATGTTGGGTTTCAAGGTAAAGTTCGGTCTCTGGTCCACAGTAATGTTCTGTCTCTGGTCCACGGTAATGTTCTGTCTCCGGTCCACGGTAATGTTCTGTTTCGGTTTCATGGTAATGTTTCGTTTCTGTTCCACGGTAATGTTCGGTTTCAAGGTAAAGTTCGGTCTCTGGTCCACAGTAATGTTCTGTCTCTGGTCCACGGTAATGTTCTGTCTCTGGTCCACGGTAATGTTCTGTCTCTGGTCCACGGTAATGTTCTGTCTCTGGTCCACGGTAATGTTCTGTCTCTGGTCCACGGTAATGTTCGATCTCTGGTCCACGATAATGTTCGGTTTCACGGTAATGTTCCGTCTCTGGTCCACGATAATGTTCTATTTCGGTTTCACGGTAATGTTCTGTCTCATGTCCACGGTAATGTTCGATCTCTGATCCACGATAATGTTTGGTTTCACGGTAATGTTCCGTCTCTGGTCCACGATAATGTTCTATTTCGGTATCACGGTAATGTTCTGTCTCTGGTCCACGGTAATGTTCTGTCTCTGGTCCACGGTAATGTTCTGTCTCTGGTCCACGGTAATGTTCTGTCTTTGGTCCACGATAATGTTCGGTTTCACGGTAATGTTCCGTCTCTGGTCCACGATAATGTTCTGTTTCGGTTTCACGGTAATGTTCTGTCTCTGGTCCACGGTAATTTTCTGTTTTGGTTTAACGGTAATGTTGGGTTTCACGGTAATGTTCGGTCTCTGGTCCACGGTAATGTTCTGTCTCTGGTCCATGGTAATGTTCGATTTCTGGTCGACGATAATGTTCGGTTTCACGGTAATGTTCCGTCTCTGGTCCACGATAATGTTCGGTTTCACGGTAATGTTCCATTTCTGGTCCACGGTAATGTTCTGTCTCTGGTCCACGATAATGTTCGATCTCTGGTCCACGATAATGTTCGGTTTCACGGTAATGTTCCGTCTCTGGTCCACGGTAATGTTCTGTCTCTGGTCCACGGTAATGTTCTGTCTCTGGTCCACGGTAATGTTCTGTCTCTGGTCCACGGTAATGTTCGATCTCTGGTCCACGATAATGTTCGGTTTCACAGTAATGTTCCGTCTCTGGTCCACGATAATGTTCTGTTTCGGTTTCACGGTAATGTTCCGTTTCTGGTCCACGATAATGTTCTGTTTCACGATAATGTTCCGTTTCTGGTCAACGATAATGTTCTGTTTAGGTTTCACGGGAATGTTTTGTCTCTGGTCCACGATAATGTTCTGTCTCTGGTCCACGATAATGTTCCGTTTTTGGTCCACGATAATGTTCTGTTTCGGTTTCACGGTAATGTTCTTTCTCTGGTCCACGATAATGTTCCGTTTATGGTCCACGATAATGTTCTGTTTTGGTTTCAAGGTAATGTTCTGTCTCTGGTCCACGGTAATGTTCCGTTTCTGGTCCACGATAATGTTCTGTTTCGGTTTCACGGTAATGTTCAGTTTCTGGTCCACGATAATGTTCTGTTTCACGGTAATGTTCTGTCTCTGGTCCATGGTAATGTTCTGTCTCTGGTCCACGGTAATGTTCGGTTTCAAGGTAAAGTTCGGTCTCTGGTCCACAGTAATGTTCTGTCTCTGGTCCACGGTAATGTTATGTCTCTTGTCCACGGTAATGTTCTGTTTCGGTTTCATGGTAACGTTTCGTTTCTGTTCCACGGTAATGTTCGGTTTCAAGGTAAAGTTCGGTCTCTGGTCCACAGTAATGTTCTGTGTCTGGTCCACGGTAATGTTCTGTCTCTGGTCCACGGTAATGTTCTGTCTCTGGTCCACGGTAATGTTCGATCTCTGGTCCACGATAATGTTCGGTTTCACGGTAATGTTCCGTCTCTGGTCCACGATAATGTTCGATTTCGGTTTCACGGTAATGTTCTGTCTCTGGTCCACGGTAATGTTCGATCTCTGGTCCACGATAATGTTCGGTTTCACGGTAATGTTCCGTCTCTGGTCCACAATAATGTTCTATTTCGGTTTCACGGTAATGTTCTGTCTCTGGTCCACGGTAATGTTCTGTCTCTGGTCCACGATAATGTTCGGTTTCACGGTAATGTTCCGTCTCTGGTCCACGATAATGTTCTGTTTCGGTTTCACGGTAATGTTCTGTCTCTGGTCCACGGTAATTTTCTGTTTTGGTTTCACGGTAATGTTCGGTCTCTGGTCCACGGTAATGTTCGGTTTCACGGTAATGTTCGGTCTCTGGTCCACGATAATGTTCGGTTTGACGATAATGTTCGGTTTGACGGTAATGTTCTGGTCCACGGTAATGTTCTGGTCCACGGTAATGTTCCGTCTCTGGTCCACAGTAATGTTCTGTCTCTAGTCCACGATAATGTTTGATTTCTGGTCGACGATAATGTTCGGTTTCACGGTAATGTTCCATTTCTGGTCCACGGTAATGTTCTGTCTCTAGTCCACGATAATGTTTGATTTCTGGTCGACGATAATGTTCGGTTTCACGGTAATGTTCCGTCTCTGGTCCACGATAATGTTCGGTTTCACAGTAATGTTCAATTTCTGGTCCACGGTAATGTTCTGTCTTTGGTCCACGATAATGTTCGATCTCTGGTCCACGATAATGTTGGGTTTCGCGGTAATGTTCCGTCTCTGGTCCACGATAATGTTTTGTTTCTGTTTCACGGTAATGTTCTGTCTCTGGTCCACGGTAATGTTCTGTCTCTCGTCCACGGTAATGTTCGGTTTCACGGTAATGTTCCGTCTCTGGTCCACGATAATGTTGTGTTTCTGTTTCACGGTAATGTTCCGTTTCTGGTCAGCGATAATGTTGTGTTTCTGGTCCACGATAATGTTCGGTTTCACGATAATGTTCCGTCTCTGGTCAACGATAATGTTCTGTTTCTGGTCCACGGTAATGTTCTGTCTCTGGTCCACGGTAATGTTCGATCTCTGGTCCACGATAATGTTCGGTTTCACGGTAATGTTCCGTCTCTGGTCCACGATAATGTTCTGTTTCGGTTTCACGGTAATGTTTCGTTTCTGTTCCACGGTAATGTTTCGTTTCTGTTCCACGGTAATGTTCGGTTTCAAGGTAAAGTTCGGTCTCTGGTCCACAGTAATGTTCTGTCTCTGGTCCCAAATTGAACTCATTTTGGCGGATGGTCCAATTATAGACAGGATCCATCCCGCTCCCGCCCGCTCCCTCCCGCTTCTGCCAGTTCCCGCTCTCTCCCGCCCGCTCCCTCCCGCGGCAAAGTTCATATTGCTCTCTCCCACCCGCTCCCTCCCGCGGTAATGTTCGGTCTCTGGTCCACGGTAATGTTCGGTTTCACGGTAATGTTCGGTCTCTGGTCCACGATAATGTTCGGTTTGACGATAATGTTCGGTTTGACGGTAATGTTCTGGTCAACGGTAATGTTCTGGTCCACGGTAATGTTCCGTCTCTGGTCCACAGTAATGTTCCGTATCTGGTCCATGGTAATGTTCGGTTTCACGGTAATGTTCGATTTCTGGTCCACGGTAATGTTCTGTCTCTGGTCCACGATAATGTTCGATTTCTGGTCGACGATAATGTTCGGTTCCACGGTAATGTTCTGTCTCTGGTCCACGATAATGTTCGGTTTCACGGTAATGTTCCATTTCTGGTCCACGGTAATGTTCGGTCTCTGGTCCACGATATTGTTCGATCTCTGGTCCACGATAATGTTCGGTTTCACGGTAATGTTCCGTCTCTGGTCCACGATAATGTTGTGTTTCTGTTTCACGGTAATGTTCCGTTTCATGTCCACGATAATGTTCTGTTTCGGTTTCACGGTAATGTTCTGTCTCTGGTCCACGGTAATGTTCGGTTTCACGATAATGTTCCGTCTCTGGTCCACGATAATGTTGTGTTTCTGTTTCACGGTAATGTTCCGTTTCTGGTCAACGATAATGTTCTGTTTAGGTTTCACGGTAATGTTCTGTCTATGGTCCACGATAATGTTCCGTCTGTGGTCCACGATAATGTTCTGTCTCTAGTCCACGATAATGTTCCGTTTCTGGTCCACGATAATGTTCTCTTTCGGTTTCACGGTAATGTTCTGTCTCTGGTCCACGATAATGTTCCATTTCTGGTCCACGATAATGTTCTGTTTTGGTTTCAAGGTAATGTTCTGTCTCTGGTCCACGGTAATGTTCTGTTTCTGGTCCACGATAATGTTCTGTTTCGGTTTCACGGTAATGTTCCGTTTCTGGTCCACGATAATGTTCTTTTTCTGTTTCACGGTAATGTTCCGTTTCTGGTCCATGATAATGTTCTCTTTCACGGTAATGTTCTGTCTCTGGTCCATGGTAATGTTCTGTCTCTGGTCCACGGTAATGTTCGGTTTCAAGGTAAAGTTCGGTCTCTGGTCCACAGTAATGTTATGTCTCTGGTCCACGGTAATGTTCTGTCTCTGGTCCACGGTAATGTTCTGTCTCTGGTCCACGGTAATGTTCTGTCTCTGGTCCACGGTAATGTTCGATCTCTGGTCCACGATAATGTTCGGTTTCACGGTAATGTTCCGTCTCTGGTCCACGATAATGTTCTGTTTCGGTTTCACGGTAATGTTTCGTTTTTGTTCCACGGTAATGTTCGGTTTCAAGGTCAAGTTCGGTCTCTGGTCCACAGTAATGTTCTGTCTCTGGTCCATGGTAATGTTCGATTTCTGGTCGACGATAATGTTCGGTTTCACGGTAATGTTCCGTCTCTGGTCCACGATAATGTTCGGTTTCACGGTAATGTTCCATTTCTGGTCCACGGTAATGTTCTGTCTCTGGTCCACGATAATGTTCGATCTCTGGTCCACGATAATGTTCGGTTTCACGGTAATGTTCCGTCTCTGGTCCACGGTAATGTTCTGTCTCTGGTCCACGGTAATGTTCTGTCTCTGGTCCACGGTAATGTTCTGTCTCTGGTCCACGGTAATGTTCGATCTCTGGTCCACGATAATGTTCGGTTTCACAGTAATGTTCCGTCTCTGGTCCACGATAATGTTCTGTTTCGGTTTCACGGTAATGTTCCGTTTCTGGTCCACGATAATGTTCTGTTTCACGATAATGTTCCGTTTCTGGTCAACGATAATGTTCTGTTTAGGTTTCACGGGAATGTTTTGTCTCTGGTCCACGATAATGTTCTGTCTCTGGTCCACGATAATGTTCCGTTTCTGGTCCACGATAATGTTCTGTTTCGGTTTCACGGTAATGTTCTTTCTCTGGTCCACGATAATGTTCCGTTTATGGTCCACGATAATGTTCTGTTTTGGTTTCAAGGTAATGTTCTGTCTCTGGTCCACGGTAATGTTCCGTTTCTGGTCCACGATAATGTTCTGTTTCGGTTTCACGGTAATGTTCAGTTTCTGGTCCACGATAATGTTCTGTTTCACGGTAATGTTCTGTCTCTGGTCCATGGTAATGTTCTGTCTCTGGTCCACGGTAATGTTCGGTTTCAAGGTAAAGTTCGGTCTCTGGTCCACAGTAATGTTCTGTCTCTGGTCCACGGTAATGTTATGTCTCTTGTCCACGGTAATGTTCTGTTTCGGTTTCATGGTAACGTTTCGTTTCTGTTCCACGGTAATGTTCGGTTTCAAGGTAAAGTTCGGTCTCTGGTCCACAGTAATGTTCTGTGTCTGGTCCACGGTAATGTTCTGTCTCTGGTCCACGGTAATGTTCTGTCTCTGGTCCACGGTAATGTTCGATCTCTGGTCCACGATAATGTTCGGTTTCACGGTAATGTTCCGTCTCTGGTCCACGATAATGTTCGATTTCGGTTTCACGGTAATGTTCTGTCTCTGGTCCACGGTAATGTTCGATCTCTGGTCCACGATAATGTTCGGTTTCACGGTAATGTTCCGTCTCTGGTCCACAATAATGTTCTATTTCGGTTTCACGGTAATGTTCTGTCTCTGGTCCACGGTAATGTTCTGTCTCTGGTCCACGGTAATGTTCTGTCTCTGGTCCACGATAATGTTCGGTTTCACGGTAATGTTCCGTCTCTGGTCCACGATAATGTTCTGTTTCGGTTTCACGGTAATGTTCTGTCTCTGGTCCACGGTAATTTTCTGTTTTGGTTTCACGGTAATGTTCGGTCTCTGGTCCACGGTAATGTTCGGTTTCACGGTAATGTTCGGTCTCTGGTCCACGATAATGTTCGGTTTGACGATAATGTTCGGTTTGACGGTAATGTTCTGGTCCACGGTAATGTTCTGGTCCACGGTAAAGTTCCGTCTCTGGTCCACAGTAATGTTCCGTATCTGGTCCATGGTAATGTTCGGTTTCACGGTAATGTTCCATTTCTGGTCCACGGTAATGTTCTGTCTCTAGTCCACGATAATGTTTGATTTCTGGTCGACGATAATGTTCGGTTTCACGGTAATGTTCCGTCTCTGGTCCACGATAATGTTCGGTTTCACAGTAATGTTCAATTTCTGGTCCACGGTAATGTTCTGTCTTTGGTCCACGATAATGTTCGATCTCTGGTCCACGATAATGTTGGGTTTCGCGGTAATGTTCCGTCTCTGGTCCACGATAATGTTGTGTTTCTGTTTCACGGTAATGTTCCGTTTCTGGTCCACGGTAATGTTCTGTCTCTCGTCCACGGTAATGTTCGGTTTCACGGTAATGTTCCGTCTCTGGTCCACGATAATGTTGTGTTTCTGTTTCACGGTAATGTACCGTTTCTGGTCAGCGATAATGTTGTGTTTCTGTTTCACGGTAATGTTCTGTCTCTGGTACATGATAATGTTCCGTCTCTGGTCCACGATAATGTTCCGTCTCTGATTCACGATAATGTTCTGTTTCTGTTTCACGGTAATGTTCCGTTTCTGGTCCATGATAATGTTCTGTTTCACGGTAATGTTCTGTCTCTGGTCCATGGTAATGTTCTGTCTCTTGTCCACGGTAATGTTCGGTCTCTGGTCCACAGTAATGTTCTGTCTCTGGTCCACGGTAATGTTCTGTCTCTGGTCCATGGTAATGTTCTGTCTCTGGTCCACGGTAATGTTCTGTTTCTGGTCCACGATAATGTTCTGTTTCGGTTTCACGGTAATGTTCCGTTTCTGGTCCACGATAATGTTCTGTTTCTGTTTCACGGTAATGTTCCGTTTCTGGTCCATGATAATGTTCTCTTTCACGGTAATGTTCTGTCTCTGGTCCATGGTAATGTTCTGTCTCTGGTCCACGGTAATGTTCGGTTTCAAGGTAAAGTTCGGTCTCTGGTCCACAGTAATGTTCTGTCTCTGGTCCACGGTAATGTTCTGTCTCTGGTCCACGGTAATGTTCTGTCTCTGGTCCACGGTAATGTTCTGTCTCTGGTCCACGGTAATGTTCGATCTCTGGTCCACGATAATGTTCGGTTTCACGGTAATGTTCCGTCTCTGGTCCACGATAATGTTCTGTTTCGGTTTCACGGTAATGTTTCGTTTCTGTTCCACGGTAATGTTCGGTTTCAAGGTAAAGTTCGGTCTCTGGTCCACAGTAATGTTCTGTCTCTGGTCCCAAATTGAACTCATTTTGGCGGATGGTCCAATTATAGACAGGATCCATCCCGCTCCCGCCCGCTCCCTCCCGCTTCTGCCAGTTCCCGCTCTCTCCCGCCCGCTCCCTCCCGCGGCAAAGTTCATATTGCTCTCTCCCACCCGCTCCCGCCCGCGGTAATGTTCGGTCTCTGGTCCACGGTAATGTTCGGTTTCACGGTAATGTTCGGTCTCTGGTCCACGATAATGTTCGGTTTGACGATAATGTTCGGTTTCACGGTAATGTTCTGGTCCACGGTAATGTTCTGGTCCACGGTAATGTTCCGTCTCTGGTCCACAGTAATGTTCCGTATCTGGTCCATGGTAATGTTCGGTTTCACGGTAATGTTCCATTTCTGGTCCACGGTAATGTTCTGTCTCTGGTCCACGATAATGTTCGATTTCTGGTCGACGATAATGTTCGGTTTCACGGTAATGTTCCGTCTCTGGTCCACGAAAATGTTCGGTTTCATGGTAATGTTCCATTTCTGGTCCACGGTAATGTTCGGTCTCTGGTCCACGATAATGTTCGATCTCTGGTACACGATAATGTTCGGTTTCACGGTAATGTTCCGTCTCTGGTCCACGATAATGTTGTGTTTCTGTTTCACGGTAATGTTCCGTTTCATGTCCACGATAATGTTCTGTTTCGGTTTCACGGTAATGTTCTGTCTCTGGTCCACGGTAATGTTCGGTTTCACGGTAATGTTCCGTCTCTGGTCCACGATAATGTTGTGTTTCTGTTTCACGGTAATGTTCCGTTTCTGGTCCACGATAATGTTCGGTTTCACGATAATGTTCCGTTTCTGGTCAACGATAATGTTCTGTTTAGGTTTCACGGTAATGTTCTGTCTCTGGTCCACGATAATAATCCGTCTGTGGTCCACGATAATGTTCTGTCTCTGGTCCACGATAATGTTCCGTTTCTGGTCCACGATAATGTTCTGTTTCGGTTTCACGGTAATGTTCTGTCTCTGGTCCACGATAATGTTCCGTTTCTGGTCCACGATAATGTTCTGTTTTGGTTTCAAGGTAATGTTCTGTCTCTGGTCCACGGTAATGTTCTGTTTCTGGTCCACGATAATGTTCTGTTTCGGTTTCACGGTAATGTTCCGTTTCTGGTCCATGATAATGTTCTCTTTCACGGTAATTTTCTGTCTCTGGTCCACGGTAATGTTGGGTTTCAAGGTAAAGTTCGGTCTCTGGTCCACAGTAATGTTCTGTCTCTGGTCCACGGTAATGTTCTGTCTCCGGTCCACGGTAATGTTCTGTTTCGGTTTCATGGTAATGTTTCGTTTCTGTTCCACGGTAATGTTCGGTTTCAAGGTAAAGTTCGGTCTCTGGTCCACAGTAATGTTCTGTCTCTGGTCCACGGTAATGTTCTGTCTCTGGTCCACGGTAATGTTCTGTCTCTGGTCCACGGTAATGTTCTGTCTCTGGTCCACGGTAATGTTCTGTCTCTGGTCCACGGTAATGTTCGATCTCTGGTCCACGATAATGTTCGGTTTCACGGTAATGTTCCGTCTCTGGTCCACGATAATGTTCTATTTCGGTTTCACGGTAATGTTCTGTCTCATGTCCACGGTAATGTTCGATCTCTGATCCACGATAATGTTTGGTTTCACGGTAATGTTCCGTCTCTGGTCCACGATAATGTTCTATTTCGGTATCACGGTAATGTTCTGTCTCTGGTCCACGGTAATGTTCTGTCTCTGGTCCACGGTAATGTTCTGTCTCTGGTCCACGGTAATGTTCTGTCTTTGGTCCACGATAATGTTCGGTTTCACGGTAATGTTCCGTCTCTGGTCCACGATAATGTTCTGTTTCGGTTTCACGGTAATGTTCTGTCTCTGGTCCACGGTAATTTTCTGTTTTGGTTTAACGGTAATGTTGGGTTTCACGGTAATGTTCGGTCTCTGGTCCACGGTAATGTTCTGTCTCTGGTCCATGGTAATGTTCGATTTCTGGTCGACGATAATGTTCGGTTTCACGGTAATGTTCCGTCTCTGGTCCACGATAATGTTCGGTTTCACGGTAATGTTCCATTTCTGGTCCACGGTAATGTTCTGTCTCTGGTCCACGATAATGTTCGATCTCTGGTCCACGATAATGTTCGGTTTCACGGTAATGTTCCGTCTCTGGTCCACGGTAATGTTCTGTCTCTGGTCCACGGTAATGTTCTGTCTCTGGTCCACGGTAATGTTCTGTCTCTGGTCCACGGTAATGTTCGATCTCTGGTCCACGATAATGTTCGGTTTCACAGTAATGTTCCGTCTCTGGTCCACGATAATGTTCTGTTTCGGTTTCACGGTAATGTTCCGTTTCTGGTCCACGATAATGTTCTGTTTCACGATAATGTTCCGTTTCTGGTCAACGATAATGTTCTGTTTAGGTTTCACGGGAATGTTTTGTCTCTGGTCCACGATAATGTTCTGTCTCTGGTCCACGATAATGTTCCGTTTTTGGTCCACGATAATGTTCTGTTTCGGTTTCACGGTAATGTTCTTTCTCTGGTCCACGATAATGTTCCGTTTATGGTCCACGATAATGTTCTGTTTTGGTTTCAAGGTAATGTTCTGTCTCTGGTCCACGGTAATGTTCCGTTTCTGGTCCACGATAATGTTCTGTTTCGGTTTCACGGTAATGTTCAGTTTCTGGTCCACGATAATGTTCTGTTTCACGGTAATGTTCTGTCTCTGGTCCATGGTAATGTTCTGTCTCTGGTCCACGGTAATGTTCGGTTTCAAGGTAAAGTTCGGTCTCTGGTCCACAGTAATGTTCTGTCTCTGGTCCACGGTAATGTTATGTCTCTTGTCCACGGTAATGTTCTGTTTCGGTTTCATGGTAACGTTTCGTTTCTGTTCCACGGTAATGTTCGGTTTCAAGGTAAAGTTCGGTCTCTGGTCCACAGTAATGTTCTGTGTCTGGTCCACGGTAATGTTCTGTCTCTGGTCCACGGTAATGTTCTGTCTCTGGTCCACGGTAATGTTCGATCTCTGGTCCACGATAATGTTCGGTTTCACGGTAATGTTCCGTCTCTGGTCCACAATAATGTTCTATTTCGGTTTCACGGTAATGTTCTGTCTCTGGTCCACGGTAATGTTCTGTCTCTGGTCCACGATAATGTTCGGTTTCACGGTAATGTTCCGTCTCTGGTCCACGATAATGTTCTGTTTCGGTTTCACGGTAATGTTCTGTCTCTGGTCCACGGTAATTTTCTGTTTTGGTTTCACGGTAATGTTCGGTCTCTGGTCCACGGTAATGTTCGGTTTCACGGTAATGTTCGGTCTCTGGTCCACGATAATGTTCGGTTTGACGATAATGTTCGGTTTGACGGTAATGTTCTGGTCCACGGTAATGTTCTGGTCCACGGTAATGTTCCGTCTCTGGTCCACAGTAATGTTCTGTCTCTAGTCCACGATAATGTTTGATTTCTGGTCGACGATAATGTTCGGTTTCACGGTAATGTTCCATTTCTGGTCCACGGTAATGTTCTGTCTCTAGTCCACGATAATGTTTGATTTCTGGTCGACGATAATGTTCGGTTTCACGGTAATGTTCCGTCTCTGGTCCACGATAATGTTCGGTTTCACAGTAATGTTCAATTTCTGGTCCACGGTAATGTTCTGTCTTTGGTCCACGATAATGTTCGATCTCTGGTCCACGATAATGTTGGGTTTCGCGGTAATGTTCCGTCTCTGGTCCACGATAATGTTTTGTTTCTGTTTCACGGTAATGTTCTGTCTCTGGTCCACGGTAATGTTCTGTCTCTCGTCCACGGTAATGTTCGGTTTCACGGTAATGTTCCGTCTCTGGTCCACGATAATGTTGTGTTTCTGTTTCACGGTAATGTTCCGTTTCTGGTCAGCGATAATGTTGTGTTTCTGGTCCACGATAATGTTCGGTTTCACGATAATGTTCCGTCTCTGGTCAACGATAATGTTCTGTTTCTGGTCCACGGTAATGTTCTGTCTCTGGTCCACGGTAATGTTCGATCTCTGGTCCACGATAATGTTCGGTTTCACGGTAATGTTCCGTCTCTGGTCCACGATAATGTTCTGTTTCGGTTTCACGGTAATGTTTCGTTTCTGTTCCACGGTAATGTTTCGTTTCTGTTCCACGGTAATGTTCGGTTTCAAGGTAAAGTTCGGTCTCTGGTCCACAGTAATGTTCTGTCTCTGGTCCCAAATTGAACTCATTTTGGCGGATGGTCCAATTATAGACAGGATCCATCCCGCTCCCGCCCGCTCCCTCCCGCTTCTGCCAGTTCCCGCTCTCTCCCGCCCGCTCCCTCCCGCGGCAAAGTTCATATTGCTCTCTCCCACCCGCTCCCTCCCGCGGTAATGTTCGGTCTCTGGTCCACGGTAATGTTCGGTTTCACGGTAATGTTCGGTCTCTGGTCCACGATAATGTTCGGTTTGACGATAATGTTCGGTTTGACGGTAATGTTCTGGTCAACGGTAATGTTCTGGTCCACGGTAATGTTCCGTCTCTGGTCCACAGTAATGTTCCGTATCTGGTCCATGGTAATGTTCGGTTTCACGGTAATGTTCGATTTCTGGTCCACGGTAATGTTCTGTCTCTGGTCCACGATAATGTTCGATTTCTGGTCGACGATAATGTTCGGTTCCACGGTAATGTTCTGTCTCTGGTCCACGATAATGTTCGGTTTCACGGTAATGTTCCATTTCTGGTCCACGGTAATGTTCGGTCTCTGGTCCACGATATTGTTCGATCTCTGGTCCACGATAATGTTCGGTTTCACGGTAATGTTCCGTCTCTGGTCCACGATAATGTTGTGTTTCTGTTTCACGGTAATGTTCCGTTTCATGTCCACGATAATGTTCTGTTTCGGTTTCACGGTAATGTTCTGTCTCTGGTCCACGGTAATGTTCGGTTTCACGATAATGTTCCGTCTCTGGTCCACGATAATGTTGTGTTTCTGTTTCACGGTAATGTTCCGTTTCTGGTCAACGATAATGTTCTGTTTAGGTTTCACGGTAATGTTCTGTCTATGGTCCACGATAATGTTCCGTCTGTGGTCCACGATAATGTTCTGTCTCTAGTCCACGATAATGTTCCGTTTCTGGTCCACGATAATGTTCTCTTTCGGTTTCACGGTAATGTTCTGTCTCTGGTCCACGATAATGTTCCATTTCTGGTCCACGATAATGTTCTGTTTTGGTTTCAAGGTAATGTTCTGTCTCTGGTCCACGGTAATGTTCTGTTTCTGGTCCACGATAATGTTCTGTTTCGGTTTCACGGTAATGTTCCGTTTCTGGTCCACGATAATGTTCTTTTTCTGTTTCACGGTAATGTTCCGTTTCTGGTCCATGATAATGTTCTCTTTCACGGTAATGTTCTGTCTCTGGTCCATGGTAATGTTCTGTCTCTGGTCCACGGTAATGTTCGGTTTCAAGGTAAAGTTCGGTCTCTGGTCCACAGTAATGTTATGTCTCTGGTCCACGGTAATGTTCTGTCTCTGGTCCACGGTAATGTTCTGTCTCTGGTCCACGGTAATGTTCTGTCTCTGGTCCACGGTAATGTTCGATCTCTGGTCCACGATAATGTTCGGTTTCACGGTAATGTTCCGTCTCTGGTCCACGATAATGTTCTGTTTCGGTTTCACGGTAATGTTTCGTTTTTGTTCCACGGTAATGTTCGGTTTCAAGGTCAAGTTCGGTCTCTGGTCCACAGTAATGTTCTGTCTCTGGTCCATGGTAATGTTCGATTTCTGGTCGACGATAATGTTCGGTTTCACGGTAATGTTCCGTCTCTGGTCCACGATAATGTTCGGTTTCACGGTAATGTTCCATTTCTGGTCCACGGTAATGTTCTGTCTCTGGTCCACGATAATGTTCGATCTCTGGTCCACGATAATGTTCGGTTTCACGGTAATGTTCCGTCTCTGGTCCACGGTAATGTTCTGTCTCTGGTCCACGGTAATGTTCTGTCTCTGGTCCACGGTAATGTTCTGTCTCTGGTCCACGGTAATGTTCGATCTCTGGTCCACGATAATGTTCGGTTTCACAGTAATGTTCCGTCTCTGGTCCACGATAATGTTCTGTTTCGGTTTCACGGTAATGTTCCGTTTCTGGTCCACGATAATGTTCTGTTTCACGATAATGTTCCGTTTCTGGTCAACGATAATGTTCTGTTTAGGTTTCACGGGAATGTTTTGTCTCTGGTCCACGATAATGTTCTGTCTCTGGTCCACGATAATGTTCCGTTTCTGGTCCACGATAATGTTCTGTTTCGGTTTCACGGTAATGTTCTTTCTCTGGTCCACGATAATGTTCCGTTTATGGTCCACGATAATGTTCTGTTTTGGTTTCAAGGTAATGTTCTGTCTCTGGTCCACGGTAATGTTCCGTTTCTGGTCCACGATAATGTTCTGTTTCGGTTTCACGGTAATGTTCAGTTTCTGGTCCACGATAATGTTCTGTTTCACGGTAATGTTCTGTCTCTGGTCCATGGTAATGTTCTGTCTCTGGTCCACGGTAATGTTCGGTTTCAAGGTAAAGTTCGGTCTCTGGTCCACAGTAATGTTCTGTCTCTGGTCCACGGTAATGTTATGTCTCTTGTCCACGGTAATGTTCTGTTTCGGTTTCATGGTAACGTTTCGTTTCTGTTCCACGGTAATGTTCGGTTTCAAGGTAAAGTTCGGTCTCTGGTCCACAGTAATGTTCTGTGTCTGGTCCACGGTAATGTTCTGTCTCTGGTCCACGGTAATGTTCTGTCTCTGGTCCACGGTAATGTTCGATCTCTGGTCCACGATAATGTTCGGTTTCACGGTAATGTTCCGTCTCTGGTCCACGATAATGTTCGATTTCGGTTTCACGGTAATGTTCTGTCTCTGGTCCACGGTAATGTTCGATCTCTGGTCCACGATAATGTTCGGTTTCACGGTAATGTTCCGTCTCTGGTCCACAATAATGTTCTATTTCGGTTTCACGGTAATGTTCTGTCTCTGGTCCACGGTAATGTTCTGTCTCTGGTCCACGGTAATGTTCTGTCTCTGGTCCACGATAATGTTCGGTTTCACGGTAATGTTCCGTCTCTGGTCCACGATAATGTTCTGTTTCGGTTTCACGGTAATGTTCTGTCTCTGGTCCACGGTAATTTTCTGTTTTGGTTTCACGGTAATGTTCGGTCTCTGGTCCACGGTAATGTTCGGTTTCACGGTAATGTTCGGTCTCTGGTCCACGATAATGTTCGGTTTGACGATAATGTTCGGTTTGACGGTAATGTTCTGGTCCACGGTAATGTTCTGGTCCACGGTAAAGTTCCGTCTCTGGTCCACAGTAATGTTCCGTATCTGGTCCATGGTAATGTTCGGTTTCACGGTAATGTTCCATTTCTGGTCCACGGTAATGTTCTGTCTCTAGTCCACGATAATGTTTGATTTCTGGTCGACGATAATGTTCGGTTTCACGGTAATGTTCCGTCTCTGGTCCACGATAATGTTCGGTTTCACAGTAATGTTCAATTTCTGGTCCACGGTAATGTTCTGTCTTTGGTCCACGATAATGTTCGATCTCTGGTCCACGATAATGTTGGGTTTCGCGGTAATGTTCCGTCTCTGGTCCACGATAATGTTGTGTTTCTGTTTCACGGTAATGTTCTGTCTCTGGTCCACGGTAATGTTCTGTCTCTCGTCCACGGTAATGTTCGGTTTCACGGTAATGTTCCGTCTCTGGTCCACGATAATGTTGTGTTTCTGTTTCACGGTAATGTACCGTTTCTGGTCAGCGATAATGTTGTGTTTCACGGTAATGTTCTGTCTCTGGTCCATGGTAATGTTCTGTCTCTGGTCCACGGTAATGTTCGGTTTCAAGGTAAAGTTCGGTCTCTGGTCCACAGTAATGTTATGTCTCTGGTCCACGGTAATGTTCTGTCTCTGGTCCACGGTAATGTTCTGTCTCTGGTCCACGGTAATGTTCTGTCTCTGGTCCACGGTAATGTTCGATCTCTGGTCCACGATAATGTTCGGTTTCACGGTAATGTTCCGTCTCTGGTCCACGATAATGTTCTGTTTCGGTTTCACGGTAATGTTTCGTTTTTGTTCCACGGTAATGTTCGGTTTCAAGGTCAAGTTCGGTCTCTGGTCCACAGTAATGTTCTGTCTCTGGTCCATGGTAATGTTCGATTTCTGGTCGACGATAATGTTCGGTTTCACGGTAATGTTCCGTCTCTGGTCCACGATAATGTTCGGTTTCACGGTAATGTTCCATTTCTGGTCCACGGTAATGTTCTGTCTCTGGTCCACGATAATGTTCGATCTCTGGTCCACGATAATGTTCGGTTTCACGGTAATGTTCCGTCTCTGGTCCACGGTAATGTTCTGTCTCTGGTCCACGGTAATGTTCTGTCTCTGGTCCACGGTAATGTTCTGTCTCTGGTCCACGGTAATGTTCGATCTCTGGTCCACGATAATGTTCGGTTTCACAGTAATGTTCCGTCTCTGGTCCACGATAATGTTCTGTTTCGGTTTCACGGTAATGTTCCGTTTCTGGTCCACGATAATGTTCTGTTTCACGATAATGTTCCGTTTCTGGTCAACGATAATGTTCTGTTTAGGTTTCACGGGAATGTTTTGTCTCTGGTCCACGATAATGTTCTGTCTCTGGTCCACGATAATGTTCCGTTTCTGGTCCACGATAATGTTCTGTTTCGGTTTCACGGTAATGTTCTTTCTCTGGTCCACGATAATGTTCCGTTTATGGTCCACGATAATGTTCTGTTTTGGTTTCAAGGTAATGTTCTGTCTCTGGTCCACGGTAATGTTCCGTTTCTGGTCCACGATAATGTTCTGTTTCGGTTTCACGGTAATGTTCAGTTTCTGGTCCACGATAATGTTCTGTTTCACGGTAATGTTCTGTCTCTGGTCCATGGTAATGTTCTGTCTCTGGTCCACGGTAATGTTCGGTTTCAAGGTAAAGTTCGGTCTCTGGTCCACAGTAATGTTCTGTCTCTGGTCCACGGTAATGTTATGTCTCTTGTCCACGGTAATGTTCTGTTTCGGTTTCATGGTAACGTTTCGTTTCTGTTCCACGGTAATGTTCGGTTTCAAGGTAAAGTTCGGTCTCTGGTCCACAGTAATGTTCTGTGTCTGGTCCACGGTAATGTTCTGTCTCTGGTCCACGGTAATGTTCTGTCTCTGGTCCACGGTAATGTTCGATCTCTGGTCCACGATAATGTTCGGTTTCACGGTAATGTTCCGTCTCTGGTCCACGATAATGTTCGATTTCGGTTTCACGGTAATGTTCTGTCTCTGGTCCACGGTAATGTTCGATCTCTGGTCCACGATAATGTTCGGTTTCACGGTAATGTTCCGTCTCTGGTCCACAATAATGTTCTATTTCGGTTTCACGGTAATGTTCTGTCTCTGGTCCACGGTAATGTTCTGTCTCTGGTCCACGGTAATGTTCTGTCTCTGGTCCACGATAATGTTCGGTTTCACGGTAATGTTCCGTCTCTGGTCCACGATAATGTTCTGTTTCGGTTTCACGGTAATGTTCTGTCTCTGGTCCACGGTAATTTTCTGTTTTGGTTTCACGGTAATGTTCGGTCTCTGGTCCACGGTAATGTTCGGTTTCACGGTAATGTTCGGTCTCTGGTCCACGATAATGTTCGGTTTGACGATAATGTTCGGTTTGACGGTAATGTTCTGGTCCACGGTAATGTTCTGGTCCACGGTAAAGTTCCGTCTCTGGTCCACAGTAATGTTCCGTATCTGGTCCATGGTAATGTTCGGTTTCACGGTAATGTTCCATTTCTGGTCCACGGTAATGTTCTGTCTCTAGTCCACGATAATGTTTGATTTCTGGTCGACGATAATGTTCGGTTTCACGGTAATGTTCCGTCTCTGGTCCACGATAATGTTCGGTTTCACAGTAATGTTCAATTTCTGGTCCACGGTAATGTTCTGTCTTTGGTCCACGATAATGTTCGATCTCTGGTCCACGATAATGTTGGGTTTCGCGGTAATGTTCCGTCTCTGGTCCACGATAATGTTGTGTTTCTGTTTCACGGTAATGTTCTGTCTCTGGTCCACGGTAATGTTCTGTCTCTCGTCCACGGTAATGTTCGGTTTCACGGTAATGTTCCGTCTCTGGTCCACGATAATGTTGTGTTTCTGTTTCACGGTAATGTACCGTTTCTGGTCAGCGATAATGTTGTGTTTCTGTTTCACGGTAATGTTCTGTCTCTGGTACATGATAATGTTCCGTCTCTGGTCCACGATAATGTTCCGTCTCTGATTCACGATAATGTTCTGTTTCTGTTTCACGGTAATGTTCCGTTTCTGGTCCATGATAATGTTCTGTTTCACGGTAATGTTCTGTCTCTGGTCCATGGTAATGTTCTGTCTCTTGTCCACGGTAATGTTCGGTCTCTGGTCCACAGTAATGTTCTGTCTCTGGTCCACGGTAATGATCTGTCTCTGGTCCACGGTAATGTTCTATCTCTGGTCCACGGTAATGTTCTGTCTCTGGTCCACGGTAATGTTCTGTCTCTGGTCCACGGTAATGTTCTGTTTCTGGTCCACGATAATGTTCTGTTTCGGTTTCACGGTAATGTTCCGTTTCTGGTCCACGATAATGTTCTGTTTCTGTTTCACGGTAATGTTCCGTTTCTGGTCCATGATAATGTTCTCTTTCACGGTAATGTTCTGTCTCTGGTCCATGGTAATGTTCTGTCTCTGGTCCACGGTAATGTTCGGTTTCAAGGTAAAGTTCGGTCTCTGGTCCACAGTAATGTTCTGTCTCTGGTCCACGGTAATGTTCTGTCTCTGGTCCACGGTAATGTTCTGTCTCTGGTCCACGGTAATGTTCTGTCTCTGGTCCACGGTAATGTTCGATCTCTGGTCCACGATAATGTTCGGTTTCACGGTAATGTTCCGTCTCTGGTCCACGATAATGTTCTGTTTCGGTTTCACGGTAATGTTTCGTTTCTGTTCCACGGTAATGTTCGGTTTCAAGGTAAAGTTCGGTCTCTGGTCCACAGTAATGTTCTGTCTCTGGTCCCAAATTGAACTCATTTTGGCGGATGGTCCAATTATAGACAGGATCCATCCCGCTCCCGCCCGCTCCCTCCCGCTTCTGCCAGTTCCCGCTCTCTCCCGCCCGCTCCCTCCCGCGGCAAAGTTCATATTGCTCTCTCCCACCCGCTCCCGCCCGCGGTAATGTTCGGTCTCTGGTCCACGGTAATGTTCGGTTTCACGGTAATGTTCGGTCTCTGGTCCACGATAATGTTCGGTTTGACGATAATGTTCGGTTTCACGGTAATGTTCTGGTCCACGGTAATGTTCTGGTCCACGGTAATGTTCCGTCTCTGGTCCATGGTAATGTTCGGTTTCACGGTAATGTTCCATTTCTGGTCCACGGTAATGTTCTGTCTCTGGTCCACGATAATGTTCGATTTCTGGTCGACGATAATGTTCGGTTTCACGGTAATGTTCCGTCTCTGGTCCACGAAAATGTTCGGTTTCATGGTAATGTTCCATTTCTGGTCCACGGTAATGTTCGGTCTCTGGTCCACGATAATGTTCGATCTCTGGTACACGATAATGTTCGGTTTCACGGTAATGTTCCGTCTCTGGTCCACGATAATGTTGTGTTTCTGTTTCACGGTAATGTTCCGTTTCATGTCCACGATAATGTTCTGTTTCGGTTTCACGGTAATGTTCTGTCTCTGGTCCACGGTAATGTTCGGTTTCACGGTAATGTTCCGTCTCTGGTCCACGATAATGTTGTGTTTCTGTTTCACGGTAATGTTCCGTTTCTGGTCCACGATAATGTTCGGTTTCACGATAATGTTCCGTTTCTGGTCAACGATAATGTTCTGTTTAGGTTTCACGGTAATGTTCTGTCTCTGGTCCACGATAATAATCCGTCTGTGGTCCACGATAATGTTCTGTCTCTGGTCCACGATAATGTTCCGTTTCTGGTCCACGATAATGTTCTGTTTCGGTTTCACGGTAATGTTCTGTCTCTGGTCCACGATAATGTTCCGTTTCTGGTCCACGATAATGTTCTGTTTTGGTTTCAAGGTAATGTTCTGTCTCTGGTCCACGGTAATGTTCTGTTTCTGGTCCACGATAATGTTCTGTTTCGGTTTCACGGTAATGTTCCGTTTCTGGTCCATGATAATGTTCTCTTTCACGGTAATTTTCTGTCTCTGGTCCACGGTAATGTTGGGTTTCAAGGTAAAGTTCGGTCTCTGGTCCACAGTAATGTTCTGTCTCTGGTCCACGGTAATGTTCTGTCTCCGGTCCACGGTAATGTTCTGTTTCGGTTTCATGGTAATGTTTCGTTTCTGTTCCACGGTAATGTTCGGTTTCAAGGTAAAGTTCGGTCTCTGGTCCACAGTAATGTTCTGTCTCTGGTCCACGGTAATGTTCTGTCTCTGGTCCACGGTAATGTTCTGTCTCTGGTCCACGGTAATGTTCTGTCTCTGGTCCACGGTAATGTTCTGTCTCTGGTCCACGGTAATGTTCGATCTCTGGTCCACGATAATGTTCGGTTTCACGGTAATGTTCCGTCTCTGGTCCACGATAATGTTCTATTTCGGTTTCACGGTAATGTTCTGTCTCATGTCCACGGTAATGTTCGATCTCTGATCCACGATAATGTTTGGTTTCACGGTAATGTTCCGTCTCTGGTCCACGATAATGTTCTATTTCGGTATCACGGTAATGTTCTGTCTCTGGTCCACGGTAATGTTCTGTCTCTGGTCCACGGTAATGTTCTGTCTCTGGTCCACGGTAATGTTCTGTCTTTGGTCCACGATAATGTTCGGTTTCACGGTAATGTTCCGTCTCTGGTCCACGATAATGTTCTGTTTCGGTTTCACGGTAATGTTCTGTCTCTGGTCCACGGTAATTTTCTGTTTTGGTTTAACGGTAATGTTGGGTTTCACGGTAATGTTCGGTCTCTGGTCCACGGTAATGTTCGGTTTCACGGTAATGTTCGGTCTCTGGTCCACGATAATGTTCGGTTTGACGATAATGTTCGGTTTCACGGTAATGTTCTGGTCCACGGTAATGTTCTGGTCCACGGTAATGTTCCGTCTCTGGTCCACAGTAATGTTCCGTATCTGGTCCATGGTAATGTTCGGTTTCACGGTAATGTTCCATTTCTGGTCCACGGTAATGTTCTGTCTCTGGTCCACGATAATGTTCGATTTCTGGTCGACGATAATGTTCGGTTTCACGGTAATGTTCCGTCTCTGGTCCACGATAATGTTCGGTTTCACGGTAATGTTCCATTTCTGGTCCACGGTAATGTTCGGTCTCTGGTCCACGATAATGTTCGATCTCTGGTCCACGATAATGTTCAGTTTCACGGTAATGTTCCGTCTCTGGTCCACGATAATGTCGTGTTTCTGTTTCACGGTAATGTTCCGTTTCATGTCCACGATAATGTTCTGTTTCGGTTTCACGGTAATGTTCTGTCTCTGGTCCATGGTAATGTTCGGTTTCACGGTAATGTTCCGTCTCTGGTCCACGATAATGTTGTGTTTCTGTTTCACGGTAATGTTCCGTTTCTGGTCCACGATAATGTTCGGTTTCACGATAATGTTCCGTTTCTGGTCAACGATAATGTTCTGTTTAGGTTTCACGGTAATGTTCCGTCTGTGGTCCACGATAATGTTCTGTCTCTGGTCCACGATAATGTTCCGTTTCTGGTCCACGATAATCTTCTGTTTCGGTTTCACGGTAATGTTCTGTCTCTGGTCCACGATAATGTTCCGTTTCTGGTCCACGATAATGTTCTGTTTTGGTTTCAAGGTAATGTTCTGTCTCTGGTCCACGGTAATGTTCTGTTTCTGGTCCACGATAATGTTCGGTTTCACGGTAATGTTCCGTTTCTGGTCCACGATAATGTTCTGTTTCTGTTTCACGGTAATGTTCCGTTTCTGGTCCATGATAATGTTCTCTTTCACGGTAATGTTCTGTCTCTGGTCCACGGTAATGTTCTGTCTCTGGTCCACGATAATGTTCTGTCTCTGGTCCACGGTAATGTTCGATCTCTGGTCCACGATAATGTTCGGTTTCACGGTAATGTTCCGTCTCTGGTCCACGATAATGTTCTGTTTCGGTTTCACGGCAATGTTTCGTTTCTGTTCCACGGTAATGTTCGGTTTCAAGGTAAAGTTCGGTCTCTGGTCCACAGTAATGTTCTGTCTCTGGTCCCAAATTGAACTCATTTTGGCGGATGGTCCAATTATAGACAGGATCCATCCCGCTCCCGCCCGCTCCCTCCCGCTTCTGCCAGTTCCCGCTCGCTCCCGCCCGCTCCCGCCCGCTCCCTCCCGCTCCCTCCCGCTTCTGCCCGCGGCAAAGTTCATATTGCTCTCTCCCACCCGCTCCCGCCCGCGGTAATGTTCGGTCTCTGCTCCACGGTAATGTTCGGTTTCACGGTAATGTTCGGTCTCTGGTCCACAAAAATGTTCGGTTTGACGATAATGTTCGGTTTGACGGTAATGTTCTGGTCCACGGTAATGTTCTGGTCCACGGTAATGTTCCGTCTCTGGTCCATGGTAATGTTCGATTTCTGGTCGACGATAATGTTCGGTTTCACGGTAATGTTCCGTCTCTGGTCCACGATAATGTTCGGTTTCACAGTAATGTTCAATTTCTGGTCCACGGTAATGTTCTGTCTTTGGTCCACGATAATGTTCGATCTCTGGTCCACGATAATGTTGGGTTTCGCAGTAATGTTCCGTCTCTGGTCCACGATAATGTTGTGTTTCTGTTTCACGGTAATGTTCTGTCTCTGGTCCACGGTAATGTTCTGTCTCTCGTCCACGGTAATGTTCGGTTTCACGGTAATGTTCCGTCTCTGGTCCACGATAATGTTGTGTTTCTGTTTCACGGTAATGTTCCGTTTCTGGTCAGCGATAATGTTGTGTTTCTGGTCCACGATAATGTTCGGTTTCACGATAATGTTCCGTCTCTGGTCAACGATAATGTTCTGTTTAGGTTTCACGGTAATGTTCTGTCTCTGGTACATGATAATGTTCCGTCTCTGGTCCACGATAATGTTCCGTCTCTGATTCACGATAATGTTCTGTTTCTGTTTCACGGTAATGTTCCGTTTCTGGTCCATGATAATGTTCTGTTTCACGGTAATGTTCTGTCTCTGGTCCATGGTAATGTTCTGTCTCTTGTCCACGGTAATGTTCGGTTTCAAGATAAAGTTCGGTCTCTGGTCCACAGTAATGTTCTGTCTCTGGTCCACGGTAATGATCTGTCTCTGGTCCACGGTAATGTTCTATCTCTGGTCCACGATAATGTTCTGTCTCTGGTCCACGGTAATGTTCTGTCTCTGGTCCACGGTAATGTTCTGTTTCTGGTCCACGATAATGTTCTGTTTCGGTTTCACGGTAATGTTCCGTTTCTGGTCCACGATAATGTTCTGTTTCTGTTTCACGGTAATGTTCCGTTTCTGGTCCATGATAATGTTCTCTTTCACGGTAATGTTCTGTCTCTGGTCCATGGTAATGTTCTGTCTCTGGTCCACGGTAATGTTCGGTTTCAAGGTAAAGTTCGGTCTCTGGTCCACAGTAATGTTCTGTCTCTGGTCCACGGTAATGTTCTGTCTCTGGTCCACGGTAATGTTCTGTCTCTGGTCCACGGTAATGTTCTGTCTCTGGTCCACGGTAATGTTCGATCTCTGGTCCACGATAATGTTCGGTTTCACGGTAATGTTCCGTCTCTGGTCCACGATAATGTTCTGTTTCGGTTTCACGGTAATGTTTCGTTTCTGTTCCACAGTAATGTTCGGTTTCAAGGTAAAGTTCGGTCTCTGGTCCACAGTAATGTTCTGTCTCTGGTCCCAAATTGAACTCATTTTGGCGGATGGTCCAATTATAGACAGGATCCATCCCGCTCCCGCCCGCTCCCTCCCGCTTCTGCCAGTTCCCGCTCTCTCCCGCCCGCTCCCTCCCGCGGCAAAGTTCATATTGCTCTCTCCCACCCGCTCCCGCCCGCGGTAATGTTCGGTCTCTGGTCCACGGTAATGTTCGGTTTCACGGTAATGTTCGGTCTCTGGTCCACGATAATGTTCGGTTTGACGATAATGTTCGGTTTCACGGTAATGTTCTGGTCCACGGTAATGTTCTGGTCCACGGTAATGTTCCGTCTCTGGTCCACAGTAATGTTCCGTATCTGGTCCATGGTAATGTTCGGTTTCATGGTAATGTTCCATTTCTGGTCCACGGTAATGTTCTGTCTCTGGTCCACGATAATGTTCGATTTCTGGTCGACGATAATGTTCGGTTTCACGGTAATGTTCCGTCTCTGGTCCACGAAAATTTTCGGTTTCATGGTAATGTTCCATTTCTGGTCCACGGTAATGTTCGGTCTCTGGTCCACGATAATGTTCGATCTCTGGTACACGATAATGTTCGGTTTCACGGTAATGTTCCGTCTCTGGTCCACGATAATGTTGTGTTTCTGTTTCACGGTAATGTTCCGTTTCATGTCCACGATAATGTTCTGTTTCGGTTTCACGGTAATGTTCTGTCTCTGGTCCACGGTAATGTTCGGTTTCACGGTAATGTTCCGTCTCTGGTCCACGATAATGTTGTGTTTCTGTTTCACGGTAATGTTCCGTTTCTGGTCCATGATAATGTTCGGTTTCACGATAATGTTCCGTTTCTGGTCAACGATAATGTTCTGTTTAGGTTTCACGGTAATGTTCTGTCTCTGGTCTACGATAATGTTCCGTCTGTGGTCCACGATAATGTTCTGTCTCTGGTCCACGATAATGTTCCGTTTCTGGTCCACGATAATGTTCTGTTTCGGTTTCACGGTAATGTTCTGTCTCTGGTCCACGATAATGTTCCGTTTCTGGTCCACGATAATGTTCTGTTTTGGTTTCAAGGTAATGTTCTGTCTCTGGTCCACGGTAATGTTCTGTTTCTGGTCCACGATAATGTTCTGTTTCGGTTTCACGGTAATGTTCCGTTTCTGGTCCATGATAATGTTCTCTTTCACGGTAATGTTCTGTCTCTGGTCCACGGTAATGTTGGGTTTCAAGGTAAAGTTCGGTCTCTGGTCCACAGTAATGTTCTGTCTCTGGTCCACGGTAATGTTCTGTCTCCGGTCCACGGTAATGTTCTGTTTCGGTTTCATGGTAATGTTTCGTTTCTGTTCCACGGTAATGTTCGGTTTCAAGGTAAAGTTCGGTCTCTGGTCCACAGTAATGTTCTGTCTCTGGTCCACGGTAATGTTCTGTCTCTGGTCCACGGTAATGTTCTGTCTCTGGTCCACGGTAATGTTCTGTCTCTGGTCCACGGTAATGTTCTGTCTCTGGTCCACGGTAATGTTCGATCTCTGGTCCACGATAATGTTCGGTTTCACGGTAATGTTCCGTCTCTGGTCCACGATAATGTTCTATTTCGGTTTCACGGTAATGTTCTGTCTCATGTCCACGGTAATGTTCGATCTCTGATCCACGATAATGTTTGGTTTCACGGTAATGTTCCGTCTCTGGTCCACGATAATGTTCTATTTCGGTTTCACGGTAATGTTCTGTCTCTGGTCCACGGTAATGTTCTGTCTCTGGTCCACGGTAATGTTCTGTCTCTGGTCCACGATAATGTTCTGTTTCGGTTTCACGGTAATGTTCTGTCTCTGGTCCACGGTAATTTTCTGTTTTGGTTTCACGGTAATGTTGGGTTTCACGGTAATGTTCGGTCTCTGGTCCACGGTAATGTTCGGTTTCACGGTAATGTTCGGTCTCTGGTCCACGATAATGTTCGGTTTGACGATAATGTTCCGTTTCACGGTAATGTTCTGGTCCACGGTAATGTTCTGGTCCACGGTAATGTTCCGTCTCTGGTCCACAGTAATGTTCCGTATCTGGTCCATGGTAATGTTCGGTTTCACGGTAATGTTCCATTTCTGGTCCACGGTAATGTTCTGTCTCTGGTCCACGATAATGTTCGATTTTTGGTCGACGATAATGTTCGGTTTCACGGTAATGTTCCGTCTCTGGTCCACGATAATGTTCGGTTTCACGGTAATGTTCCATTTCTGGTCCACGGTAATGTTCGGTCTCTGGTCCACGATAATGTTCGATCTCTGGTCCACGATAATGTTCAGTTTCACGGTAATGTTCCGTCTCTGGTCCACAATAATGTCGTGTTTCTGTTTCACGGTAATGTTCCGTTTCATGTCCACGATAATGTTCTGTTTCGGTTTCACGGTAATGTTCTGTCTCTGGTCCATGGTAATGTTCGGTTTCACGGTAATGTTCCGTCTCTGGTCCACGATAATGTTGTGTTTCTGTTTCACGGTAATGTTCCGTTTCTGGTCCACGATAATGTTCGGTTTCACGATAATGTTCCGTTTCTGGTCAACGATAATGTTCTGTTTAGGTTTCACGGTAATGTTCTGTCTCTGGTCCACGATAATGTTCCGTCTGTGGTCCACGATAATGTTCTGTCTCTGGTCCACGATAATGTTCCGTTTCTGGTCCACGATAATCTTCTGTTTCGGTTTCACGGTAATGTTCTGTCTCTGGTCCACGATAATTTTCCGTTTCTGGTCCACGATAATGTTCTGTTTTGGTTTCAAGGTAATGTTCTGTCTCTGGTCCACGGTAATGTTCTGTTTCTGGTCCACGATAATGTTCGGTTTCACGGTAATGTTCCGTTTCTGGTCCACGATAATGTTCTGTTTCTGTTTCACGGTAATGTTCCGTTTCTGGTCCATGATAATGTTCTCTTTCACGGTAATGTTCTGTCTCTGGTCCACGGTAATGTTCTGTCTCTGGTCCACAGTAATGTTTTGTCTCTGGTCCACGGTAATGTTCTGTCTCTGGTCCACGATAATGTTCTGTCTCTGGTCCACGGTAATGTTTGATCTCTGGTCCACGATAATGTTCAGTTTCACGGTAATGTTCCGTCTCTGGTCCACGATAATGTTCTGTTTCGGTTTCACGGTAATGTTTCGTTTCTGTTCCACGGTAATGTTCGGTTTCAAGGTAAAGTTCGGTCTCTGGTCCACAGTAATGTTCTGTCTCTGGTCCCAAATTGAACTCATTTTGGCGGATGGTCCAATTATAGACAGGATCCATCCCGCTCCCGCCCGCTCCCTCCCGCTTCTGCCAGTTCCCGCTCGCTCCCGCCCGCTCCCGCCCGCTCCCTCCCGCTTCTGCCCGCGGCAAAGTTCATATTGCTCTCTCCCACCCGCTCCCGCCCGCGGTAATGTTCGGTCTCTGCTCCACGGTAATGTTCGGTTTCACGGTAATGTTCGGTCTCTGGTCCACAATAATGTTCGGTTTGACGATAATGTTCGGTTTGACGGTAATGTTCTGGTCCACGGTAATGTTCTGGTCCACGGTAATGTTCTGGTCCACGGTAATGTTCTGTCTCTGGTCCACGATAATGTTCGGTTTCACGGTAATGTTCCGTCTCTGGTCCACGATAATGTTCGGTTTCACGGTAATGTTCCATTTCTGGTCCACGGTAACTTTCTGTCTCTGGTCCACGATAATGTTCGATCTCTGGTCCACGATAATGTTCGGTTTCACGGTAATGTTCCGTCTCTGGTCCACGGTAATGTTCTGTCTCTGGTCCACGTTAATGTTCTGTCTCTGGTCCACCGTAATGTTCTGTCTCTGGTCCATGGTAATGTTCTGTCTCTGGTCCACGGTAATGTTCGATCTCTGGTCCACGGTAATGTTCGATCTCTGGTCCACGATAATGTTCGGTTTCACGGTAATGTTCCGTCTCTGGTCCACGATAATGTTCTGTTTCGGTTTCACGGTAATGTTCCGTTTCTGGTCCACGATAATGTTCTGTTTCACGATAATGTTCCGTTTCTGGTCAACGATAATGTTCTGTTTCACGGTAATGTTCCATTTCTGGTCCACGGTAATGTTCTGTCTCTGGTCCACGGTAATGTTCTGTCTCTGGTCCACGGTAATGTTCTGTCTCTGGTCCACGGTAATGTTCGATCTCTGGTCCACGATAATGTTCGGTTTCACGGTAATGTTCCGTTTCTGGTCCACGATAATGTTCTGTTTCACGATAATGTTCCGTTTCTGGTCAACGATAATGTTCTGCTTAGGTTTCACGGGAATGTTTTGTCTCTGGTCCACGATAATGTTCTGTCTCTGATACACGATAATGTTCTGTCTCTGGTCCACGATAATGTTCCGTTTCTGGTCCACGATAATGTTCTGTTTCGGTTTCACGGTAATGTTCTGTCTCTGGTCCACGATAATGTTCCGTTTCTGGTCCACGATAATGTTCTGTTTTGGTTTCAAGGTAATGTTCTGTCTCTGGTCCACGGTAATGTTCCGTTTCTGGTCCACGATAATGTTCTGTTTCGGTTTCACGGTAATGTTCCGTTTCTGGTCCACGATAATGTTCTGTTTTTGTTTCACGGTAATGTTCCGTTTCTGGTCCATGATAATGTTATGTTTCACGGTAATGTTCTGTCTCTGGTCCATGGTAATGTTCTGTCTCTGGTCCACGGTAATGTTCGGTTTCAAGGTAAAGTTCGGTCTCTGGTCCACAGTAATGTTATGTCTCTGGTCCACGGTAATGTTCTGTCTCTGGTCCACGATAATGTTCGATCTCTGGTCCACGATAATGTTGGGTTTCGCAGTAATGTTCCGTCTCTGGTCCACGATAATGTTGTGTTTCTGTTTCACGGTAATGTTCTGTCTCTGGTCCACGGTAATGTTCTGTCTCTCGTCCACGGTAATGTTCGGTTTCACGGTAATGTTCCGTCTCTGGTCCACGATAATGTTGTGTTTCTGTTTCACGGTAATGTTCCGTTTCTGGTCAGCGATAATGTTGTGTTTCTGGTCCACGATAATGTTCGGTTTCACGATAATGTTCCGTCTCTGGTCAACGATAATGTTCTGTTTAGGTTTCACGGTAATGTTCTGTCTCTGGTACATGATAATGTTCCGTCTCTGGTCCACGATAATGTTCCGTCTCTGATTCACGATAATGTTCTGTTTCTGTTTCACGGTAATGTTCCGTTTCTGGTCCATGATAATGTTCTGTTTCACGGTAATGTTCTGTCTCTGGTCCATGGTAATGTTCTGTCTCTTGTCCACGGTAATGTTCGGTTTCAAGATAAAGTTCGGTCTCTGGTCCACAGTAATGTTCTGTCTCTGGTCCACGGTAATGATCTGTCTCTGGTCCACGGTAATGTTCTATCTCTGGTCCACGATAATGTTCTGTCTCTGGTCCACGGTAATGTTCTGTCTCTGGTCCACGGTAATGTTCTGTTTCTGGTCCACGATAATGTTCTGTTTCGGTTTCACGGTAATGTTCCGTTTCTGGTCCACGATAATGTTCTGTTTCTGTTTCACGGTAATGTTCCGTTTCTGGTCCATGATAATGTTCTCTTTCACGGTAATGTTCTGTCTCTGGTCCATGGTAATGTTCTGTCTCTGGTCCACGGTAATGTTCGGTTTCAAGGTAAAGTTCGGTCTCTGGTCCACAGTAATGTTCTGTCTCTGGTCCACGGTAATGTTCTGTCTCTGGTCCACGGTAATGTTCTGTCTCTGGTCCACGGTAATGTTCTGTCTCTGGTCCACGGTAATGTTCGATCTCTGGTCCACGATAATGTTCGGTTTCACGGTAATGTTCCGTCTCTGGTCCACGATAATGTTCTGTTTCGGTTTCACGGTAATGTTTCGTTTCTGTTCCACAGTAATGTTCGGTTTCAAGGTAAAGTTCGGTCTCTGGTCCACAGTAATGTTCTGTCTCTGGTCCCAAATTGAACTCATTTTGGCGGATGGTCCAATTATAGACAGGATCCATCCCGCTCCCGCCCGCTCCCTCCCGCTTCTGCCAGTTCCCGCTCTCTCCCGCCCGCTCCCTCCCGCGGCAAAGTTCATATTGCTCTCTCCCACCCGCTCCCGCCCGCGGTAATGTTCGGTCTCTGGTCCACGGTAATGTTCGGTTTCACGGTAATGTTCGGTCTCTGGTCCACGATAATGTTCGGTTTGACGATAATGTTCGGTTTCACGGTAATGTTCTGGTCCACGGTAATGTTCTGGTCCACGGTAATGTTCCGTCTCTGGTCCACAGTAATGTTCCGTATCTGGTCCATGGTAATGTTCGGTTTCATGGTAATGTTCCATTTCTGGTCCACGGTAATGTTCTGTCTCTGGTCCACGATAATGTTCGATTTCTGGTCGACGATAATGTTCGGTTTCACGGTAATGTTCCGTCTCTGGTCCACGAAAATTTTCGGTTTCATGGTAATGTTCCATTTCTGGTCCACGGTAATGTTCGGTCTCTGGTCCACGATAATGTTCGATCTCTGGTACACGATAATGTTCGGTTTCACGGTAATGTTCCGTCTCTGGTCCACGATAATGTTGTGTTTCTGTTTCACGGTAATGTTCCGTTTCATGTCCACGATAATGTTCTGTTTCGGTTTCACGGTAATGTTCTGTCTCTGGTCCACGGTAATGTTCGGTTTCACGGTAATGTTCCGTCTCTGGTCCACGATAATGTTGTGTTTCTGTTTCACGGTAATGTTCCGTTTCTGGTCCATGATAATGTTCGGTTTCACGATAATGTTCCGTTTCTGGTCAACGATAATGTTCTGTTTAGGTTTCACGGTAATGTTCTGTCTCTGGTCTACGATAATGTTCCGTCTGTGGTCCACGATAATGTTCTGTCTCTGGTCCACGATAATGTTCCGTTTCTGGTCCACGATAATGTTCTGTTTCGGTTTCACGGTAATGTTCTGTCTCTGGTCCACGATAATGTTCCGTTTCTGGTCCACGATAATGTTCTGTTTTGGTTTCAAGGTAATGTTCTGTCTCTGGTCCACGGTAATGTTCTGTTTCTGGTCCACGATAATGTTCTGTTTCGGTTTCACGGTAATGTTCCGTTTCTGGTCCATGATAATGTTCTCTTTCACGGTAATGTTCTGTCTCTGGTCCACGGTAATGTTGGGTTTCAAGGTAAAGTTCGGTCTCTGGTCCACAGTAATGTTCTGTCTCTGGTCCACGGTAATGTTCTGTCTCCGGTCCACGGTAATGTTCTGTTTCGGTTTCATGGTAATGTTTCGTTTCTGTTCCACGGTAATGTTCGGTTTCAAGGTAAAGTTCGGTCTCTGGTCCACAGTAATGTTCTGTCTCTGGTCCACGGTAATGTTCTGTCTCTGGTCCACGGTAATGTTCTGTCTCTGGTCCACGGTAATGTTCTGTCTCTGGTCCACGGTAATGTTCTGTCTCTGGTCCACGGTAATGTTCGATCTCTGGTCCACGATAATGTTCGGTTTCACGGTAATGTTCCGTCTCTGGTCCACGATAATGTTCTATTTCGGTTTCACGGTAATGTTCTGTCTCATGTCCACGGTAATGTTCGATCTCTGATCCACGATAATGTTTGGTTTCACGGTAATGTTCCGTCTCTGGTCCACGATAATGTTCTATTTCGGTTTCACGGTAATGTTCTGTCTCTGGTCCACGGTAATGTTCTGTCTCTGGTCCACGGTAATGTTCTGTCTCTGGTCCACGATAATGTTCTGTTTCGGTTTCACGGTAATGTTCTGTCTCTGGTCCACGGTAATTTTCTGTTTTGGTTTCACGGTAATGTTGGGTTTCACGGTAATGTTCGGTCTCTGGTCCACGGTAATGTTCGGTTTCACGGTAATGTTCGGTCTCTGGTCCACGATAATGTTCGGTTTGACGATAATGTTCCGTTTCACGGTAATGTTCTGGTCCACGGTAATGTTCTGGTCCACGGTAATGTTCCGTCTCTGGTCCACAGTAATGTTCCGTATCTGGTCCATGGTAATGTTCGGTTTCACGGTAATGTTCCATTTCTGGTCCACGGTAATGTTCTGTCTCTGGTCCACGATAATGTTCGATTTTTGGTCGACGATAATGTTCGGTTTCACGGTAATGTTCCGTCTCTGGTCCACGATAATGTTCGGTTTCACGGTAATGTTCCATTTCTGGTCCACGGTAATGTTCGGTCTCTGGTCCACGATAATGTTCGATCTCTGGTCCACGATAATGTTCAGTTTCACGGTAATGTTCCGTCTCTGGTCCACAATAATGTCGTGTTTCTGTTTCACGGTAATGTTCCGTTTCATGTCCACGATAATGTTCTGTTTCGGTTTCACGGTAATGTTCTGTCTCTGGTCCATGGTAATGTTCGGTTTCACGGTAATGTTCCGTCTCTGGTCCACGATAATGTTGTGTTTCTGTTTCACGGTAATGTTCCGTTTCTGGTCCACGATAATGTTCGGTTTCACGATAATGTTCCGTTTCTGGTCAACGATAATGTTCTGTTTAGGTTTCACGGTAATGTTCTGTCTCTGGTCCACGATAATGTTCCGTCTGTGGTCCACGATAATGTTCTGTCTCTGGTCCACGATAATGTTCCGTTTCTGGTCCACGATAATCTTCTGTTTCGGTTTCACGGTAATGTTCTGTCTCTGGTCCACGATAATTTTCCGTTTCTGGTCCACGATAATGTTCTGTTTTGGTTTCAAGGTAATGTTCTGTCTCTGGTCCACGGTAATGTTCTGTTTCTGGTCCACGATAATGTTCGGTTTCACGGTAATGTTCCGTTTCTGGTCCACGATAATGTTCTGTTTCTGTTTCACGGTAATGTTCCGTTTCTGGTCCATGATAATGTTCTCTTTCACGGTAATGTTCTGTCTCTGGTCCACGGTAATGTTCTGTCTCTGGTCCACAGTAATGTTTTGTCTCTGGTCCACGGTAATGTTCTGTCTCTGGTCCACGATAATGTTCTGTCTCTGGTCCACGGTAATGTTTGATCTCTGGTCCACGATAATGTTCAGTTTCACGGTAATGTTCCGTCTCTGGTCCACGATAATGTTCTGTTTCGGTTTCACGGTAATGTTTCGTTTCTGTTCCACGGTAATGTTCGGTTTCAAGGTAAAGTTCGGTCTCTGGTCCACAGTAATGTTCTGTCTCTGGTCCCAAATTGAACTCATTTTGGCGGATGGTCCAATTATAGACAGGATCCATCCCGCTCCCGCCCGCTCCCTCCCGCTTCTGCCAGTTCCCGCTCGCTCCCGCCCGCTCCCGCCCGCTCCCTCCCGCTTCTGCCCGCGGCAAAGTTCATATTGCTCTCTCCCACCCGCTCCCGCCCGCGGTAATGTTCGGTCTCTGCTCCACGGTAATGTTCGGTTTCACGGTAATGTTCGGTCTCTGGTCCACAATAATGTTCGGTTTGACGATAATGTTCGGTTTGACGGTAATGTTCTGGTCCACGGTAATGTTCTGGTCCACGGTAATGTTCTGGTCCACGGTAATGTTCTGTCTCTGGTCCACGATAATGTTCGGTTTCACGGTAATGTTCCGTCTCTGGTCCACGATAATGTTCGGTTTCACGGTAATGTTCCATTTCTGGTCCACGGTAACTTTCTGTCTCTGGTCCACGATAATGTTCGATCTCTGGTCCACGATAATGTTCGGTTTCACGGTAATGTTCCGTCTCTGGTCCACGGTAATGTTCTGTCTCTGGTCCACGTTAATGTTCTGTCTCTGGTCCACCGTAATGTTCTGTCTCTGGTCCATGGTAATGTTCTGTCTCTGGTCCACGGTAATGTTCGATCTCTGGTCCACGGTAATGTTCGATCTCTGGTCCACGATAATGTTCGGTTTCACGGTAATGTTCCGTCTCTGGTCCACGATAATGTTCTGTTTCGGTTTCACGGTAATGTTCCGTTTCTGGTCCACGATAATGTTCTGTTTCACGATAATGTTCCGTTTCTGGTCAACGATAATGTTCTGTTTCACGGTAATGTTCCATTTCTGGTCCACGGTAATGTTCTGTCTCTGGTCCACGGTAATGTTCTGTCTCTGGTCCACGGTAATGTTCTGTCTCTGGTCCACGGTAATGTTCGATCTCTGGTCCACGATAATGTTCGGTTTCACGGTAATGTTCCGTTTCTGGTCCACGATAATGTTCTGTTTCACGATAATGTTCCGTTTCTGGTCAACGATAATGTTCTGCTTAGGTTTCACGGGAATGTTTTGTCTCTGGTCCACGATAATGTTCTGTCTCTGATACACGATAATGTTCTGTCTCTGGTCCACGATAATGTTCCGTTTCTGGTCCACGATAATGTTCTGTTTCGGTTTCACGGTAATGTTCTGTCTCTGGTCCACGATAATGTTCCGTTTCTGGTCCACGATAATGTTCTGTTTTGGTTTCAAGGTAATGTTCTGTCTCTGGTCCACGGTAATGTTCCGTTTCTGGTCCACGATAATGTTCTGTTTCGGTTTCACGGTAATGTTCCGTTTCTGGTCCACGATAATGTTCTGTTTTTGTTTCACGGTAATGTTCCGTTTCTGGTCCATGATAATGTTATGTTTCACGGTAATGTTCTGTCTTTGGTCCATGGTAATGTTCTGTCTCTGGTCCACGGTAATGTTCGGTTTCAAGGTAAAGTTCGGTCTCTGGTCCACAGTAATGTTCTGTCTCTGGTCCACGATAATGTTCGGTTTCACGGTAATGTTCCGTCTCTGGTCCACGATAATGTTCTATTTCGGTTTCACGGTAATGTTCTGTCTCTGGTCCACGGTAATGTTCGATCTCTGGTACACGATAATGTTCGGTTTCACGGTAATGTTCCGTCTCTGGTCCACGATAATGTTCTATTTCGGTTTCACGGTAATGTTCTGTCTCTGGTCCACGGTAATGTTCTGTCTCTGGTCCACGGTAATGTTCTGTCTCTGGTCCACGATAATGTTCGGTTTCACGGTAATGTTCCGTCTCTGGGCCACGATAATGTTCTGTTTCGGTTTCACGGTAATGTTCTGTCTCTGGTCCACGGTAATTTTCTGTTTCGGTTTCACGGTAATGTTGGGTTTCACGGTAATGTTCGGTCTCTGGTCCACGGTAATGTTCGGTTTCACGGTAATGTTCGGTTTCTGGTCCACGATAATGTTCGGTTTGACGATAATGTTCGGTTTGACGGTAATGTTCTGGTCCACGGTAATGTTCTGGTCCACGGTAATGTTCCGTCTCTGGTCCACAGTAATGTTGCGTCTCTGGTCCATGGTAATGTTCGGTTTCACGGTAATGTTCCATTTCTGGTCCACGGTAATGTTCTGTCTCTAGTCCACGATAATGTTCGATTTCTGGTCGACGATAATGTTAGGTTTCACGGTAATGTTCCGTCTCTGCTCCACGATAATGTTCGGTTTCACAGTAATGTTCAATTTCTGGTCCACGGTAATGTTCTGTCTTTGGTCCACGATAATGTTCGATCTCTGGTCCACGATAATGTTCGGTTTCGCGGTAATGTTCCGTCTCTGGTCCACGATAATGTTGATTTTCTGTTTCACGGTAATGTTCTGTCTCTGGTCCACGGTAATGTTCTGTCTCTGGTCCACGGTAATGTTCGGTTTCACGGTAATGTTCCGTCTCTGGTCCACGATAATGTTGTGTTTCTGGTCCACGATAATGTTCGGTTTCACGATAATGTTCCGTTTCTGGTCAACGATAATGTTCTGTTTAGGTTTCACGGTAATGTTCTGTCTCTGGTACGAAATTGAACTCATTTTGGCGGATGGTCCAATTATAGACAGGATCCATCCCGCTCCCGCCCGCTCCCTCCCGCTTCTGCCAGTTCCCGCTCTCTCCCGCCCGCTCCCTCCCGCGGCAAAGTTCATATTGCTCTCTCCCACCCGCTCCCTCCCGCGGTAATGTTCGGTCTCTGGTCCACGGTAATGTTCGGTTTCACGGTAATGTTCGGTCTCTGGTCCACGATAATGTTCGGTTTGACGATAATGTTCGGTTTGACGGTAATGTTCTGGTCCACGGTAATGTTCTGGTCCACGGTAATGTTCCGTCGTTGGTCCACAGTAATGTTCCGTATCTGGTCCATGGTAATGTTCGGTTTCACGGTAATGTTCCATTTCTGGTCCACGTTAATGTTCTGTCTCTGGTCCACGATAATGTTCGATTTCTGGTCGACGATAATGTTCGGTTTCACGGTAATGTTCCGTCTCTGGTCCACGATAATGTTCGGTTTCACGGTAATGTTCCATTTCTGGTCCACGGTAATGTTCGGTCTCTGGTCCACGATAATGTTCGATCTCTGGTCCACGATAATGTTCGGTTTCACGGTAATGTTCCGTCTCTGGTCCACGATAATGTTGTGTTTCTGTTTCACGGTAATGTTCCGTTTCATGTCCACGATAATGTTCTGTTTCGGTTTCACGGTAATGTTCTGTCTCTGGTCCACGATAATGTTCGGTTTCACGGTAATGTTCCGTCTCTGGTCCACGATAATGTTCTATTTCGGTTTCACGGTAATGTTCTGTCTCTGGTCCACGGTAATGTTCTGTCTCTGGTCCACGGTAATGTTCTGTCTCTGGTCCACGATAATGTTCGGTTTCACGGTAATGTTCCGTCTCTGGGCCACGATAATGTTCTGTTTCGGTTTCACGGTAATGTTCTGTCTCTGGTCCACGGTAATTTTCTGTTTTGGTTTCACGGTAATGTTGGGTTTCACGGTAATGTTCGGTCTCTGGTCCACGGTAATGTTCGGTTTCACGGTAATGTTCAGTTTCTGGTCCACGATAATGTTCGGTTTGACGATAATGTTCGGTTTGACGGTAATGTTCTGGTCCACGGTAATGTTCTGGTCCACGGTAATGTTCCGTCTCTGGTCCACAGTAATGTTGCGTATCTGGTCCATGGTAATGTTCGGTTTCACGGTAATGTTCCATTTCTGGTCCACGGTAATGTTCTGTCTCTAGTCCACGATAATGTTCGATTTCTGGTCGACGATAATGTTAGGTTTCACGGTAATGTTCCGTCTCTGCTCCACGATAATGTTCGGTTTCACAGTAATGTTCAATTTCTGGTCCACGGTAATGTTCTGTCTTTGGTCCACGATAATGTTCGATCTCTGGTCCACGATAATGTTCGGTTTCGCGGTAATGTTCCGTCTCTGGTCCACGATAATGTTGTGTTTCTGTTTCACGGTAATGTTCTGTCTCTGGTCCACGGTAATGTTCTGTCTCTGGTCCACGGTAATGTTCGGTTTCACGGTAATGTTCCGTCTCTGGTCCACGATAATGTTGTGTTTCTGGTCCACGATAATGTTCGGTTTCACGATAATGTTCCGTTTCTGGTCAACGATAATGTTCTGTTTAGGTTTCACGGTAATGTTCTGTCTCTGGTCCCAAATTGAACTCATTTTGGCGGATGGTCCAATTATAGACAGGATCCATCCCGCTCCCGCCCGCTCCCTCCCGCTTCTGCCAGTTCCCGCTCTCTCCCGCCCGCTCCCTCCCGCGGCAAAGTTCATATTGCTCTCTCCCACCCGCTCCCTCCCGCGGTAATGTTCGGTCTCTGGTCCACGGTAATGTTCGGTTTCACGGTAATGTTCGGTCTCTGGTCCACGATAATGTTCGGTTTGACGGTAATGTTCTGGTCCACGGTAATGTTCTGGTCCACGGTAATGTTCCGTCTCTGGTCCACAGTAATGTTCCGTATCTGGTCCATGGTAATGTTCGGTTTCACGGTAATGTTCCATTTCTGGTCCACGGTAATGTTCTGTCTCTGGTCCACGATAATGTTCGATTTCTGGTCGACGATAATGTTCGGTTTCACGGTAATGTTCCGTTTGTGGTCCACGATAATGTTCGGTTTCACGGTAATGTTCCATTTCTGGTCCACGGTAATGTTCGGTCTCTGGTCCACGATAATGTTCGATCTCTGGTCCACGATAATGTTCGGTTTCACGGTAATGTTCCGTCTCTGGTCCACGATAATGTTGTGTTTCTGTTTCACGGTAATGTTCCGTTTCATGTCCACGATAATGTTCTGTTTCGGTTTCACGGTAATGTTCTGTCTCTGGTCCACGGTAATGTTCGGTTTCACGATAATGTTCCGTCTCTGGTCCACGATAATGTTGTGTTTCTGTTTCACGGTAATGTTCCGTTTCTGGTCAACGATAATGTTCTGTTTAGGTTTCACGGTAATGTTCTGTCTCTGGTCCACGATAATGTTCCGTCTGTGGTCCACGATAATGTTCTGTCTCTAGTCCACGATAATGTTCCGTTTCTGGTCCACGATAATGTTCTCTTTCGGTTTCACGGTAATGTTCTGTCTCTGGTCCACGATAATGTTCCGTTTCTGGTCCACGATAATGTTCTGTTTTGGTTTCAAGGTAATGTTCTGTCTCTGGTCCACAGTAATGTTCTGTTTCTGGTCCACGATAATGTTCTGTTTCGGTTTCACGGTAATGTTCCGTTTCTGGTCCACGATAATGTTCTTTTTCTGTTTCACGGTAATGTTCCGTTTCTGGTCCATGATAATGTTCTCTTTCACGGTAATGTTCTGTCTCTGGTCCATGGTAATGTTCTGTCTCTGGTCCACGGTAATGTTCGGTTTCAAGGTAAAGTTCGGTCTCTGGTCCACAGTAATGTTATGTCTCTGGTCCACGGTAATGTTCTGTCTCTGGTCCACGGTAATGTTCTGTCTCTGGTCCACGGTAATGTTCGATCTCTGGTCCACGATAATGTTCGGTTTCACTGTAATGTTCCGTCTCTGGTCCACGATAATGTTCTGTTTCGGTTTCACGGTAATGTTTCGTTTTTGTTCCACGGTAATGTTCGGTTTCAAGGTAAAGTTCGGTCTCTGGTCCACAGTAATGTTCTGTCTCTGGTCCATGGTAATGTTCGATTTCTGGTCGACGATAATGTTCGGTTTCACGGTAATGTTCAGTCTCTGGTCCACGATAATGTTCGGTTTCACGGTAATGTTCCATTTCTGGTCCACGGTAATGTTCTGTCTCTGGTCCACGATAATGTTCGATCTCTGGTCCACGGTAATGTTCGGTTTCACGGTAATGTTCCGTCTCTGGTCCACGGTAATGTTCTGTCTCTGGTCCACGGTAATGTTCTGTCTCTGGTCCACGGTAATGTTCTGTCTCTGGTCCACGATAATGTTCGGTTTCACAGTAATGTTCCGTCTCTGGTCCACGATAATGTTCTGTTTCGGTTTCACGGTAATGTTCCGTTTCTGGTCCACGATAATGTTCTGTTTCACGATAATGTTCCGTTTCTGGTCAACGATAATGTTCTGTTTAGGTTTCACGGGAATGTTTTGTCTCTGGTCCACAATAATGTTCTGTCTCTGGTCCACGATAATGTTCCGTTTCTGGTCCACGATAATGTTCTGTTTCGGTTTCACGGTAATGTTCTTTCTCTGGTCCACGATAATGTTCCGTTTATGGTCCACGATAATGTTCTGTTTTGGTTTCAAGGTAATGTTCTGTCTCTGGTCCACGGTAATGTTCCGTTTCTGGTCCACGATAATGTTCTGTTTCGGTTTCACGGTAATGTTCAGTTTCTGGTCCACGATAATGTTCTGTTTCACGGTAATGTTCTGTCTCTGGTCCATGGTAATGTTCTGTCTCTGGTCCACGGTAATGTTCGGTTTCAAGGTAAAGTTCGGTCTCTGGTCCACAGTAATGTTCTGTCTCTGGTCCACGGTAATGTTATGTCTCTTGTCCACGGTAATGTTCTGTTTCGGTTTCATGGTAACGTTTCGTTTCTGTTCCACGGTAATGTTCGGTTTCAAGGTAAAGTTCGGTCTCTGGTCCACAGTAATGTTCTGTGTCTGGTCCACGGTAATGTTCTGTCTCTGGTCCACGGTAATGTTCTGTCTCTGGTCCACGGTAATGTTCGATCTCTGGTCCACGATAATGTTCGGTTTCACGGTAATGTTCCGTCTCTGGTCCACGATAATGTTCTGTCTCTGGTCCACGGTAATGTTCGGTTTCACGGTAATGTTCCGTCTCTGGTCCACGATAATGTTGTGTTTCTGGTCCACGATAATGTTCGGTTTCACGATAATGTTCCGTTTCTGGTCAACGATAATGTTCTGTTTAGGTTTCACGGTAATGTTCTGTCTCTGGTCCCAAATTGAACTCATTTTGGCGGATGGTCCAATTATAGACAGGATCCATCCCGCTCCCGCCCGCTCCCTCCCGCTTCTGCCAGTTCCCGCTCTCTCCCGCCCGCTCCCTCCCGCGGCAAAGTTCATATTGCTCTCTCCCACCCGCTCCCTCCCGCGGTAATGTTCGGTCTCTGGTCCACGGTAATGTTCGGTTTCGCGGTAATGTTCCGTCTCTGGTCCACGATAATGTTGTGTTTCTGTTTCACGGTAATGTTCTGTCTCTGGTCCACGGTAATGTTCTGTCTCTGGTCCACGGTAATGTTCGGTTTCACGGTAATGTTCCGTCTCTGGTCCACGATAATGTTGTGTTTCTGGTCCACGATAATGTTCGGTTTCACGGTAATGTTCGATCTCTGGTCCACGATAATGTTCGGTTTCACGGTAATGTTCCGTCTCTGGTCCACGATAATGTTCTATTTCGGTTTCACGGTAATGTTCTGTCTCTGGTCCACGGTAATGTTCTGTCTCTGGTCCACGGTAATGTTCTGTCTCTGGTCCACGATAATGTTCGGTTTCACGGTAATGTTCCGTCTCTGGTCCACGATAATGTTCTGTTTCGGTTTCACGGTAATGTTCTGTCTCTGGTCCACGGTAATTTTCTGTTTTGGTTTCACGGTAATGTTTGGTTTCACGGTAATGTTCGGTCTCTGGTCCACGGTAATGTTCGGTTTCACGGTAATGTTCGGTCTCTGGTCCACGATAATGTTCGGTTTGACGATAATGTTCGGTTTGACGGTAATGTTCTGGTCCACGGTAATGTTCTGGTCCACGGTAATGTTCCGTCTCTGGTCCACAGTAATGTTCCGTATCTGGTCCATGGTAATGTTCGGTTTCACGGTAATGTTCCATTTCTGGTCCACGGTAATGTTCTGTCTCTAGTCCACGATAATGTTTGATTTCTGGTCGACGATAATGTTCGGTTTCACGGTAATGTTCCGTCTCTGGTCCACGATAATGTTCGGTTTCACAGTAATGTTCATTTTCTGGTCCACGGTAATGTTCTGTCTTTGGTCCACGATAATGTTCGATCTCTGGTCCACGATAATGTTGGGTTTCGCGGTAATGTTCCGTCTCTGGTCCACGATAATGTTGTGTTTCTGTTTCACGGTAATGTTCCGTTTCTGGTCAGCGATAATGTTGTGTTTCTGGTCCACGATAATGTTCGGTTTCACGATAATGTTCCGTCTCTGGTCAACGATAATGTTCTGTTTAGGTTTCACGGTAATGTTCTGTCTCTGGTACATGATAATGTTCCGTCTCTGGTCCACGATAATGTTCCGTCTCTGATTCACGATAATGTTCTGTTTCTGTTTCACGGTAATGTTCCGTTTCTCTTCCATGATAATGTTCTGTTTCACGGTAATGTTCTGTCTCTGGTCCATGGTAATGTTCTGTCTCTTGTCCACGGTAATGTTCGGTTTCAAGATAAAGTTCGGTCTTTGGTCCACAGTAATGTTCTGTCTCTGGTCCACGGTAATGATCTGTCTCTGGTCCACGGTAATGTTCTATCTCTGGTCCACGGTAATGTTCTGTCTCTGGTCCACGGTAATGTTCTGTCTCTGGTCCACGGTAATGTTCTGTTTCTCGTCCACGATAATGTTCTGTTTCGGTTTCACGGTAATGTTCCGTTTCTGGTCCACGATAATGTTCTGTTTCTGTTTCACGGTAATGTTCCGTTTCTGGTCCATGATAATGTTCTCTTTCACGGTAATGTTCTGTCTCTGGTCCATGGTAATGTTCTGTCTCTGGTCCACGGTAATGTTCGGTTTCAAGGTAAAGTTCGGTCTCTGGTCCACAGTAATGTTCTGTCTCTGGTCCACGGTAATGTTCTGTCTCTGGTCCACGGTAATGTTCTGTCTCTGGTCCACGGTAATGTTCTGTCTCTGGTCCACGGTAATGTTCGATCTCTGGTCCACGATAATGTTCGGTTTCACGGTAATGTTCCGTCTCTGGTCCACGATAATGTTCTGTTTCGGTTTCACGGTAATGTTTCGTTTCTGTTCCACGGTAATGTTCGGTTTCAAGGTAAAGTTCGGTCTCTGGTCCACAGTAATGTTCTGTCTCTGGTCCCAAATTGAACTCATTTTGGCGGATGGTCCAATTATAGACAGGATCCATCCCGCTCCCGCCCGCTCCCTCCCGCTTCTGCCAGTTCCCGCTCTCTCCCGCCCGCTCCCTCCCGCGGTAATGTTCGGTCTCTGGTCCACGGTAATGTTCGGTTTCACGGTAATGTTCGGTCTCTGGTCCACGATAATGTTCGGTTTGACGATAATGTTCGGTTTCACGGTAATGTCCTGGTCCACGGTAATGTTCTGGTCCACGGTAATGTTCCGTCTCTGGTCCACAGTAATGTTCCGTATCTGGTCCATGGTAATGTTCGGTTTCACGGTAATGTTCCATTTCTGGTCCACGGTAATGTTCTGTCTCTGGTCCACGATAATGTTCGATTTCTGGTCGACGATAATGTTCGGTTTCACGGTAATGTTCCGTCTCTGGTCCACGATAATGTTCGGTTTCATGGTAATGTTCCATTTCTGGTCCACGGTAATGTTCGGTCTCTGGTCCACGATAATGTTCGATCTCTGGTACACGATAATGTTCGGTTTCACGGTAATGTTCCGTCTCTGGTCCACGATAATGTTGTGTTTCTGTTTCACGGTAATGTTCCGTTTCATGTCCACGATAATGTTCTGTTTAGGTTTCACGGTAATGTTCTGTCTCTGGTCCACGGTAATGTTCGGTTTCACGGTAATGTTCCGTCTCTGGTCCACGATAATGTTGTGTTTCTGTTTCACGGTAATGTTCCGTTTCTGGTCCACGATAATGTTCGGTTTCACGATAATGTTCCGTTTCTGGTCAACGATAATGTTCTGTTTAGGTTTCACGGTAATGTTCTGTCTCTGGTCCACGATAATGTTCCGTCTGTGGTCCACGATAATGTTCTGTCTCTGGTCCACGATAATGTTCCGTTTCTGGTCCACGATAATGTTCTGTTTCGGTTTCACGGTAATGTTCTGTCTCTGGTCCACGATAATGTTCCGTTTCTGGTCCACGATAATGTTCTGTTTTGGTTTCAAGGTAATGTTCTGTCTCTGGTCCACGGTAATGTTCTGTTTCTGGTCCACGTTAATGTTCTGTTTCGGTTTCACGGTAATGTTCCGTTTCTGGTCCATGATAATGTTCTCTTTCACGGTAATGTTCTGTCTCTGGTCCACGGTAATGTTGGGTTTCAAGGTAAAGTTCGGTCTCTGGTCCACAGTAATGATCTGTCTCTGGTCCACGGTAATGTTCTGTCTCCGGTCCACGGTAATGTTCTGTTTCGGTTTCATGGTAATGTTTCGTTTCTGTTCCACGGTAATGTTCGGTTTCAAGGTAAAGTTCGGTCTCTGGTCCACAGTAATGTTCTGTCTCTGGTCCACGGTAATGTTCTGTCTCTGGTCCACGGTAATGTTCTGTCTCTGGTCCACGGTAATGTTCTGTCTCTGGTCCACGGTAATGTTCTGTCTCTGGTCCACGGTAATGTTCGATCTCTGGTCCACGATAATGTTCGGTTTCACGGTAATGTTCCGTCTCTGGTCCACGATAATGTTCTATTTCGGTTTCACGGTAATGTTCTGTCTCATGTCCACGGTAATGTTCGATCTCTGATCCACGATAATGTTTGGTTTCACGGTAATGTTCCGTCTCTGGTCCACGATAATGTTCTATTTCGGTTTCACGGTAATGTTCTGTCTCTGGTCCACGGTAATGTTCTGTCTCTGGTCCACGGTAATGTTCTGTCTCTGGTCCAAGGTAATGTTCTGTCTTTGGTCCACGATAATGTTCGGTTTCACGGTAATGTTCCGTCTCTGGTCCACGATAATGTTCTGTTTCGGTTTCACGGTAATGTTCTGTCTCTGGTCCACGGTAATTTTCTGTTTTGGTTTCACGGTAATGTTGGGTTTCACGGTAATGTTCGGTCTCTGGTCCACGGTAATGTTCGGTTTCACGGTAATGTTCGGTCTCTGGTCCACGATAATGTTCGGTTTGACGATAATGTTCGGTTTGACGGTAATGTTCTGGTCCACGGTAATGTTCTGGTCCACGGTAATGTTCCGTCTCTGGTCCACAGTAATGTTCCGTATCTGGTCCATGGTAATGTTCGGTTTCACGGTAATGTTCCATTTCTGGTCCACGGTAATGTTCTGTCTCTGGTACACGATAATGTTCGATTTCTGGTCGACGATAATGTTCGGTTTCACGGTAATGTTCCGTCTCTGGTCCACGATAATGTTCGGTTTCACGGTAATGTTCCATTTCTGGTCCACGGTAATGTTCGGTCTCTGGTCCACGATAATGTTCGATCTCTGGTCCACGATAATGTTCAGTTTCACGGTAATGTTCCGTCTCTGGTCCACGATAATGTCGTGTTTCTGTTTCACGGTAATGTTCCGTTTCATGTCCACGATAATGTTCTGTTTCACGATAATGTTCCGTTTCTGGTCAACGATAATGTTCTGCTTAGGTTTCACGGGAATGTTTTGTCTCTGGTCCACGATAATGTTCTGTCTCTGATACACGATAATGTTCTGTCTCTGGTCCACGATAATATTCCGTTTCTGGTCCACGATAATGTTCTGTTTCGGTTTCACGGTAATGTTCTGTCTCTGGTCCACGATAATGTTCCGTTTCTGGTCCACGATAATGTTCTGTTTTGGTTTCAAGGTAATGTTCTGTCTCTGGTCCACGGTAATGTTCCGTTTCTGGTCCACGATAATGTTCTGTTTCGGTTTAACGGTAATGTTCCGTTTCTGGTCCACGATAATGTTCTGTTTTTGTTTCACGGTAATGTTCCGTTTCTGGTCCATGATAATGTTCTGTTTCACGGTAATGTTCTGTCTTTGGTCCATGGTAATGTTCTGTCTCTGGTCCACGGTAATGTTCGGTTTCAAGGTAAAGTTCGGTCTCTGGTCCACAGTAATGTTCTGTCTCTGGTCCACGATAATGTTCGGTTTCACGGTAATGTTCCGTCTCTGGTCCACGATAATGTTCTATTTCGGTTTCACGGTAATGTTCTGTCTCTGGTCCACGGTAATGTTCGATCTCTGGTACACGATAATGTTCGGTTTCACGGTAATGTTCCGTCTCTGGTCCACGATAATGTTCTATTTCGGTTTCACGGTAATGTTCTGTCTCTGGTCCACGGTAATGTTCTGTCTCTGGTCCACGGTAATGTTCTGTCTCTGGTCCACGATAATGTTCGGTTTCACGGTAATGTTCCGTCTCTGGGCCACGATAATGTTCTGTTTCGGTTTCACGGTAATGTTCTGTCTCTGGTCCACGGTAATTTTCTGTTTTGGTTTCACGGTAATGTTGGGTTTCACGGTAATGTTCGGTCTCTGGTCCACGGTAATGTTCGGTTTCACGGTAATGTTCGGTTTCTGGTCCACGATAATGTTCGGTTTGACGATAATGTTCGGTTTGACGGTAATGTTCTGGTCCACGGTAATGTTCTGGTCCACGGTAATGTTCCGTCTCTGGTCCACAGTAATGTTGCGTATCTGGTCCATGGTAATGTTCGGTTTCACGGTAATGTTCCATTTCTGGTCCACGGTAATGTTCTGTCTCTAGTCCACGATAATGTTCGATTTCTGGTCGACGATAATGTTAGGTTTCACGGTAATGTTCCGTCTCTGCTCCACGATAATGTTCGGTTTCACAGTAATGTTCAATTTCTGGTCCACGGTAATGTTCTGTCTTTGGTCCACGATAATGTTCGATCTCTGGTCCACGATAATGTTCGGTTTCGCGGTAATGTTCCGTCTCTGGTCCACGATAATGTTGTGTTTCTGTTTCACGGTAATGTTCTGTCTCTGGTCCACGGTAATGTTCTGTCTCTGGTCCACGGTAATGTTCGGTTTCACGGTAATGTTCCGTCTCTGGTCCACGATAATGTTGTGTTTCTGGTCCACGATAATGTTCGGTTTCACGATAATGTTCCGTTTCTGGTCAACGATAATGTTCTGTTTAGGTTTCACGGTAATGTTCTGTCTCTGGTCCCAAATTGAACTCATTTTGGCGGATGGTCCAATTATAGACAGGATCCATCCCGCTCCCGCCCGCTCCCTCCCGCTTCTGCCAGTTCCCGCTCTCTCCCGCCCGCTCCCTCCCGCGGCAAAGTTCATATTGCTCTCTCCCACCCGCTCCCTCCCGCGGTAATGTTCGGTCTCTGGTCCACGGTAATGTTCGGTTTCACGGTAATGTTCGGTCTCTGGTCCACGATAATGTTCGGTTTGACGATAATGTTCGGTTTGACGGTAATGTTCTGGTCCACGGTAATGTTCTGGTCCACGGTAATGTTCCGTCTCTGGTCCACAGTAATGTTCCGTATCTGGTCCATGGTAATGTTCGGTTTCACGGTAATGTTCCATTTCTGGTCCACGGTAATGTTCTGTCTCTGGTCCACGATAATGTTCGATTTCTGGTCGACGATAATGTTCGGTTTCACGGTAATGTTCCGTCTCTGGTCCACGATAATGTTCGGTTTCACGGTAATGTTCCATGTCTGGTCCACGGTAATGTTCGGTCTCTGGTCCACGATAATGTTCGATCTCTGGTCCACGATAATGTTCGGTTTCACGGTAATGTTCCGTCTCTGGTCCACGATAATGTTGTGTTTCTGTTTCACGGTAATGTTCCGTTTCATGTCCACGATAATGTTCTGTTTCGGTTTCACGGTAATGTTCTGTCTCTGGTCCACGGTAATGTTCGGTTTCACGATAATGTTCCGTCTCTGGTCCACGATAATGTTGTGTTTCTGTTTCACGGTAATGTTCCGTTTCTGGTCAACGATAATGTTCTGTTTAGGTTTCACGGTAATGTTCTGTCTCTGGTCCACGATAATGTTCCGTCTGTGGTCCACGATAATGTTCTGTCTCTAGTCCACGATAATGTTCCGTTTCTGGTCCACGATAATGTTCTCTTTCGGTTTCACGGTAATGTTCTGTCTCTGGTCCACGATAATGTTCCGTTTCTGGTCCACGATAATGTTCTGTTTTGGTTTCAAGGTAATGTTCTGTCTCTGGTCCACGGTAATGTTCTGTTTCTGGTCCACGATAATGTTCTGTTTCGGTTTCACGGTAATGTTCCGTTTCTGGTCCACGATAATGTTCTTTTTCTGTTTCACGGTAATGTTCCGTTTCTGGTCCATGATAATGTTCTCTTTCACGGTAATGTTCTGTCTCTGGTCCATGGTAATGTTCTGTCTCTGGTCCACGGTAATGTTCGGTTTCAAGGTAAAGTTCGGTCTCTGGTCCACAGTAATGTTATGTCTCTGGTCCACGGTAATGTTCTGTCTCTGGTCCACGGTAATGTTCTGTCTCTGGTCCACGGTAATGTTCTGTCTCTGGTCCACGGTAATGTTCGATCTCTGGTCCACGATAATGTTCGGTTTCACGGTAATGTTCCGTCTCTGGTCCACGATAATGTTCTGTTTCGGTTTCACGGTAATGTTTCGTTTTTGTTCCACGGTAATGTTCGGTTTCAAGGTAAAGTTCGGTCTCTGGTCCACAGTAATGTTCTGTCTCTGGTCCATGGTAATGTTCGATTTCTGGTCGACGATAATGTTCGGTTTCACGGTAATGTTCCGTCTCTGGTCCACGATAATGTTCGGTTTCACGGTAATGTTCCATTTCTGGTCCACGGTAATGTTCTGTCTCTGGTCCACGATAATGTTCGATCTCTGGTCCACGATAATGTTCGGTTTCACGGTAATGTTCCGTCTCTGGTCCACGGTAATGTTCTGTCTCTGGTCCACGGTAATGTTCTGTCTCTGGTCCACGGTAATGTTCTGTCTCTGGTCCACGGTAATGTTCGATCTCTGGTCCACGATAATGTTCGGTTTCACAGTAATGTTCCGTCTCTGGTCCACGATAATGTTCTGTTTCGGTTTCACGGTAATGTTCCGTTTCTGGTCCACGATAATGTTCTGTTTCACGATAATGTTCCGTTTCTGGTCAACGATAATGTTCTGTTTAGGTTTCACGGGAATGTTTTGTCTCTGGTCCACGATAATGTTCTGTCTCTGGTCCACGATAATGTTCCGTTTCTGGTCCACGATAATGTTCTGTTTCGGTTTCACGGTAATGTTCTTTCTCTGGTCCACGATAATGTTCCGTTTATGGTCCACGATAATGTTCTGTTTTGGTTTCAAGGTAATGTTCTGTCTCTGGTCCACGGTAATGTTCCGTTTCTGGTCCACGATAATGTTCTGTTTCGGTTTCACGGTAATGTTCAGTTTCTGGTCCACGATAATGTTCTGTTTCACGGTAATGTTCTGTCTCTGGTCCATGGTAATGTTCTGTCTCTGGTCCACGGTAATGTTCGGTTTCAAGGTAAAGTTCGGTCTCTGGTCCACAGTAATGTTCTGTCTCTGGTCCACGGTAATGTTATGTCTCTTGTCCACGGTAATGTTCTGTTTCGGTTTCATGGTAACGTTTCGTTTCTGTTCCACGGTAATGTTCGGTTTCAAGGTAAAGTTCGGTCTCTGGTCCACAGTAATGTTCTGTGTCTGGTCCACGGTAATGTTCTGTCTCTGGTCCACGGTAATGTTCTGTCTCTGGTCCACGGTAATGTTCGATCTCTGGTCCACGATAATGTTCGGTTTCACGGTAATGTTCCGTCTCTGGTCCACGATAATGTTCGATTTCGGTTTCACGGTAATGTTCTGTCTCTGGTCCACGGTAATGTTCGATCTCTGGTCCACGATAATGTTCGGTTTCACGGTAATGTTCCGTCTCTGGTCCACGATAATGTTCTATTTCGGTTTCACGGTAATGTTCTGTCTCTGGTCCACGGTAATGTTCTCTCTCTGGTCCACGGTAATGTTCTGTCTCTGGTCCACGATAATGTTCGGTTTCACGGTAATGTTCCGTCTCTGGTCCACGATAATGTTCTGTTTCGGTTTCACGGTAATGTTCTGTCTCTGGTCCACGGTAATTTTCTGTTTTGGTTTCACGGTAATGTTTGGTTTCACGGTAATGTTCGGTCTCTGGTCCACGGTAATGTTCGGTTTCACGGTAATGTTCGGTCTCTGGTCCACGATAATGTTCGGTTTGACGATAATGTTCGGTTTGACAGTAATGTTCTGGTCCACGGTAATGTTCTGGTCCACGGTAATGTTCCGTCTCTGGTCCACAGTAATGTTCCGTATCTGGTCCATGGTAATGTTCGGTTTCACGGTAATGTTCCATTTCTGGTCCACGGTAATGTTCTGTCTCTAGTCCACGATAATGTTTGATTTCTGGTCGACGATAATGTTCGGTTTCACGGTAATGTTCCGTCTCTGGTCCACGATAATGTTCGGTTTCACAGTAATGTTCAATTTCTGGTCCACGGTAATGTTCTGTCTTTGGTCCACGATAATGTTCGATCTCTGGTCCACGATAATGTTGGGTTTCGCGGTAATGTTCCGTCTCTGGTCCACGATAATGTTGTGTTTCTGTTTCACGGTAATGTTCCGTTTCTGGTCAGCGATAATGTTGTGTTTCTGGTCCACGATAATGTTCGGTTTCACGATAATGTTCCGTCTCTGGTCAACGATAATGTTCTGTTTAGGTTTCACGGTAATGTTCTGTCTCTGGTACATGATAATGTTCCGTCTCTGGTCCACGATAATGTTCCGTCTCTGATTCACGATAATGTTCTGTTTCTGTTTCACGGTAATGTTCCGTTTCTCTTCCATGATAATGTTCTGTTTCACGGTAATGTTCTGTCTCTGGTCCATGGTAATGTTCTGTCTCTTGTCCACGGTAATGTTCGGTTTCAAGATAAAGTTCGGTCTCTGGTCCACAGTAATGTTCTGTCTCTGGTCCACGGTAATGATCTGTCTCTGGTCCACGGTAATGTTCTGTCTCTGGTCCACGGTAATGTTCTGTCTCTGGTCCACGGTAATGTTCTGTCTCTGGTCCACGGTAATGTTCTGTTTCTCGTCCACGATAATGTTCTGTTTCGGTTTCACGGTAATGTTCCGTTTCTGGTCCACGATAATGTTCTGTTTCTGTTTCACGGTAATGTTCCGTTTCTGGTCCATGATAATGTTCTCTTTCACGGTAATGTTCTGTCTCTGGTCCATGGTAATGTTGTGTCTCTGGTCCACGGTAATGTTCTGTCTCTGGTCCACGGTAATGTTCTGTCTCTGGTCCACGGTAATGTTCTGTCTCTGGTCCACGGTAATGTTCGATCTCTGGTCCACGATAATGTTCGGTTTCACGGTAATGTTCCGTCTCTGGTCCACGATAATGTTCTGTTTCGGTTTCACGGTAATGTTTCGTTTCTGTTCCACGGTAATGTTCGGTTTCAAGGTAAAGTTCGGTCTCTGGTCCACAGTAATGTTCTGTCTCTGGTCCCAAATTGAACTCATTTTGGCGGATGGTCCAATTATAGACAGGATCCATCCCGCTCCCGCCCGCTGCCTCCCGCTTCTGCCAGTTCCCGCTCTCTCCCGCCCGCTCCCTCCCGCGGCAAAGTTCATATTGCTCTCTCCCACCCGCTCCCGCCCGCGGTAATGTTCGGTCTCTGGTCCACGGTAATGTTCGGTTTCACGGTAATGTTCGGTCTCTGGTCCACGATAATGTTCGGTTTGACGATAATGTTCGGTTTCACGGTAATGTTCTGGTCCACGGTAATGTTCTGGTCCACGGTAATGTTCCGTCTCTGGTCCACAGTAATGTTCCGTATCTGGTCCATGGTAATGTTCGGTTTCACGGTAATGTTCCATTTCTGGTCCACGGTAATGTTCTGTCTCTGGTCCACGATAATGTTCGATTTCTGGTCGACGATAATGTTCGGTTTCACGGTAATGTTCCGTCTCTGGTCCACGATAATGTTCGGTTTCATGGTAATGTTCCATTTCTGGTCCACGGTAATGTTCGGTCTCTGGTCCACGATAATGTTCGATCTCTGGTACACGATAATGTTCGGTTTCACGGTAATGTTCCGTCTCTGGTCCACGATAATGTTGTGTTTCTGTTTCACGGTAATGTTCCGTTTCATGTCCACGATAATGTTCTGTTTCGGTTTCACGGTAATGTTCTGTCTCTGGTCCACGGTAATCTTCGGTTTCACGGTAATGTTCCGTCTCTGGTCCACGATAATGTTGTGTTTCTGTTTCACGGTAATGTTCCGTTTCTGGTCCACGATAATGTTCGGTTTCACGATAATGTTCCGTTTCTGGTCAACGATAATGTTCTGTTTAGGTTTCACGGTAATGTTCTGTCTCTGGTCCACGATAATGTTCCGTCTGTGGTCCACGATAATGTTCTGTCTCTGGTCCACGATAATGTTCCGTTTCTGGTCCACGATAATGTTCTGTTTCGGTTTCACGGTAATGTTCTGTCTCTGGTCCACGATAATGTTCCGTTTCTGGTCCACGATAATGTTCTGTTTTGGTTTCAAGGTAATGTTCTGTCTCTGGTCCACGGTAATGTTCTGTTTCTGGTCCACGATAATGTTCTGTTTCGGTTTCACGGTAATGTTCCGTTTCTGGTCCATGATAATGTTCTCTTTCACGGTAGTGTTCTGTCTCTGGTCCACGGTAATGTTGGGTTTCAAGGTAAAGTTCGGTCTCTGGTCCACAGTAATGTTCTGTCTCTGGTCCACGGTAATGTTCTGTCTCCGGTCCACGGTAATGTTCTGTTTCGGTTTCATGGTAATGTTTCGTTTCTGTTCCACGGTAATGTTCGGTTTCAAGGTAAAGTTCGGTCTCTGGTCCACAGTAATGTTCTGTCTCTGGTCCACGGTAATGTTTTGTCTCTGGTCCACGGTAATGTTCTGTCTCTGGTCCACGGTAATGTTCTGTCTCTGGTCCACGGTAATGTTCTGTCTCTGGTCCACGGTAATGTTCGATCTCTGGTCCACGATAATGTTCGGTTTCACGGTAATGTTCCGTCTCTGGTCCACGATAATGTTCTATTTCGGTTTCACGGTAATGTTCTGTCTCATGTCCACGGTAATGTTCGATCTCTGATCCACGATAATGTTTGGTTTCACGGTAATGTTCCGTCTCTGGTCCACGATAATGTTCTATTTCGGTTTCACGGTAATGTTCTGTCTCTGGTCCACGGTAATGTTCTGTCTCTGGTCCACGGTAATGTTCTGTCTCTGGTCCAAGGTAATGTTCTGTCTTTGGTCCACGATAATGTTCGGTTTCACGGTAATGTTCCGTCTCTGGTCCACGATAATGTTCTGTTTCGGTTTCACGGTAATGTTCTGTCTCTGGTCCACGGTAATTTTCTGTTTTGGTTTCACGGTAATGTTGGGTTTCACGGTAATGTTCGGTCTCTGGTCCACGGTAATGTTCGGTTTCACGGTAATGTTCGGTCTCTGGTCCACGATAATGTTCGGTTTGACGATAATGTTCGGTTTCACGGTAATGTTCTGGTCCACGGTAATGTTCTGGTCCACGGTAATGTTCCGTCTCTGGTCCACAGTAATGTTCCGTATCTGGTCCATGGTAATGTTCGGTTTCACGGTAATGTTCCGTCTCTGGTCCACGATAATGTCGTGTTTCTGTTTCACGGTAATGTTCCGTTTCATGTCCACGATAATGTTGTGTTTCGGTTTCACGGTAATGTTCTGTCTCTGGTCCATGGTAATGTTCGGTTTCACGGTAATGTTCCATTTCTGGTCCACGGTAATGTTCTGTCTCTGGTCCACGATAATGTTCGATTTCTGGTCGACGATAATGTTCGGTTTCACGGTAATGTTCCGTCTCTGGTCCACGATAATGTTCGGTTTCACGGTAATGTTCCATTTCTGGTCCACGGTAATGTTCGGTCTCTGGTCCACGATAATGTTCGATCTCTGGTCCACGATAATGTTCAGTTTCACGGTAATGTTCCGTCTCTGGTCCACGATAATGTCGTGTTTCTGTTTCACGGTAATGTTCCGTTTCATGTCCACGATAATGTTCTGTCTCTGGTCCACGGTAATGTTCTGTCTCTGGTCCACGGTAATGTTCTGTCTCTGGTCCACGGTAATGTTCTGTCTCTGGTCCACGGTAATGTTCGATCTCTGGTCCACGATAATGTTCGGTTTCACGGTAATGTTCCGTCTCTGGTCCACGATAATGTTCTATTTCGGTTTCACGGTAATGTTCTGTCTCATGTCCACGGTAATGTTCGATCTCTGATCCACGATAATGTTTGGTTTCACGGTAATGTTCCGTCTCTGGTCCACGATAATGTTCTATTTCGGTTTCACGGTAATGTTCTGTCTCTGGTCCACGGTAATGTTCTGTCTCTGGTCCACGGTAATGTTCTGTCTCTGGTCCAAGGTAATGTTCTGTCTTTGGTCCACGATAATGTTCGGTTTCACGGTAATGTTCCGTCTCTGGTCCACGATAATGTTCTGTTTCGGTTTCACGGTAATGTTCTGTCTCTGGTCCACAGTAATTTTCTGTTTTGGTTTCACGGTAATGTTGGGTTTCACGGTAATGTTCGGTCTCTGGTCCACGGTAATGTTCGGTTTCACGGTAATGTTCGGTCTCTGGTCCACGATAATGTTCGGTTTGACGATAATGTTCGGTTTCACGGTAATGTTCTGGTCCACGGTAATGTTCTGGTCCACGGTAATGTTCCGTCTCTGGTCCACAGTAATGTTCCGTATCTGGTCCATGGTAATGTTCGGTTTCACGGTAATGTTCCGTCTCTGGTCCACGATAATGTCGTGTTTCTGTTTCACGGTAATGTTCCGTTTCATGTCCACGATAATGTTCTGTCTCTGGTCCACGGTAATGTTCTGTCTCTGGTCCACGGTAATGTTCGATCTCTGGTCCACGATAATGTTCGGTTTCACGGTAATGTTCCGTCTCTGGTCCACGATAATGTTCTATTTCGGTTTCACGGTAATGTTCTGTCTCATGTCCACGGTAATGTTCGATCTCTGATCCACGATAATGTTTGGTTTCACGGTAATGTTCCGTCTCTGGTCCACGATAATGTTCTATTTCGGTTTCACGGTAATGTTCTGTCTCTGGTCCACGGTAATGTTCTGTCTCTGGTCCACGGTAATGTTCTGTCTCTGGTCCAAGGTAATGTTCTGTCTTTGGTCCACGATAATGTTCGGTTTCACGGTAATGTTCCGTCTCTGGTCCACGATAATGTTCTGTTTCGGTTTCACGGTAATGTTCTGTCTCTGGTCCACGGTAATTTTCTGTTTTGGTTTCACGGTAATGTTGGGTTTCACGGTAATGTTCGGTCTCTGGTCCACGGTAATGTTCGGTTTCACGGTAATGTTCGGTCTCTGGTCCACGATAATGTTCGGTTTGACGATAATGTTCGGTTTCACGGTAATGTTCTGGTCCACGGTAATGTTCTGGTCCACGGTAATGTTCCGTCTCTGGTCCACAGTAATGTTCCGTATCTGGTCCATGGTAATGTTCGGTTTCACGGTAATGTTCCGTCTCTGGTCCACGATAATGTCGTGTTTCTGTTTCACGGTAATGTTCCGTTTCATGTCCACGATAATGTTGTGTTTCGGTTTCACGGTAATGTTCTGTCTCTGGTCCATGGTAATGTTCGGTTTCACGGTAATGTTCCATTTCTGGTCCACGGTAATGTTCTGTCTCTGGTCCACGATAATGTTCGATTTCTGGTCGACGATAATGTTCGGTTTCACGGTAATGTTCCGTCTCTGGTCCACGATAATGTTCGGTTTCACGGTAATGTTCCATTTCTGGTCCACGGTAATGTTCGGTCTCTGGTCCACGATAATGTTCGATCTCTGGTCCACGATAATGTTCAGTTTCACGGTAATGTTCCGTCTCTGGTCCACGATAATGTCGTGTTTCTGTTTCACGGTAATGTTCCGTTTCATGTCCACGATAATGTTCTGTCTCTGGTCCACGGTAATGTTCTGTCTCTGGTCCACGGTAATGTTCTGTCTCTGGTCCACGGTAATGTTCGATCTCTGGTCCACGATAATGTTCGGTTTCACGGTAATGTTCCGTCTCTGGTCCACGATAATGTTCTATTTCGGTTTCACGGTAATGTTCTGTCTCATGTCCACGGTAATGTTCGATCTCTGATCCACGATAATGTTTGGTTTCACGGTAATGTTCCGTCTCTGGTCCACGATAATGTTCTATTTCGGTTTCACGGTAATGTTCTATCTCTGGTCCACGGTAATGTTCTGTCTCTGGTCCACGGTAATGTTCTGTCTCTGGTCCAAGGTAATGTTCTGTCTTTGGTCCACGATAATGTTCGGTTTCACGGTAATGTTCCGTCTCTGGTCCACGATAATGTTCTGTTTCGGTTTCACGGTAATGTTCTGTCTCTGGTCCACAGTAATTTTCTGTTTTGGTTTCACGGTAATGTTGGGTTTCACGGTAATGTTCGGTCTCTGGTCCACGGTAATGTTCGGTTTCACGGTAATGTTCGGTCTCTGGTCCACGATAATGTTCGGTTTGACGATAATGTTCGGTTTCACGGTAATGTTCTGGTCCACGGTAATGTTCTGGTCCACGGTAATGTTCCGTCTCTGGTCCACAGTAATGTTCCGTATCTGGTCCATGGTAATGTTCGGTTTCACGGTAATGTTCCGTCTCTGGTCCACGATAATGTCGTGTTTCTGTTTCACGGTAATGTTCCGTTTCATGTCCACGATAATGTTCTGTTTCGGTTTCACGGTAATGTTCTGTCTCTGGTCCATGGTAATGTTCGGTTTCACGGTAATGTTCCGTCTCTGGTCCACGATAATGTTGTGTTTCGGTTTCACGGTAATGTTCTGTCTCTGGTCCATGGTAATGTTCGGTTTCACGGTAATGTTCCATTTCTGGTCCACGGTAATGTTCTGTCTCTGGTCCACGATAATGTTCGATTTCTGGTCGACGATAATGTTCGGTTTCACGGTAATGTTCCGTCTCTGGTCCACGATAATGTTCGGTTTCACGGTAATGTTCCATTTCTGGTCCACGGAAATGTTCGGTCTCTGGTCCACGATAATGTTCGATCTCTGGTCCACGATAATGTTCAGTTTCACGGTAATGTTCCGTCTCTGGTCCACGATAATGTCGTGTTTCTGTTTCACGGTAATGTTCCGTTTCATGTCCACGATAATGTTCTGTTTCGGTTTCACGGTAATGTTCTGTCTCTGGTCCATGGTAATGTTCGGTTTCACGGTAATGTTCCGTCTCTGGTCCACGATAATGTTGTGTTTCTGTTTCACGGTAATGTTCCGTTTCTGGTCCACGATAATGTTCGGTTTCACGATAATGTTCCGTTTCTGGTCAACGATAATGTTCTGTTTAGGTTTCACGGTAATGTTCTGTCTCTGGTCCACGATAATGTTCCGTCTGTGGTCCACGATAATGTTCTGTCTCTGGTCCACGATAATGTTCCGTTTCTGGTCCACGATAATCTTCTGTTTCGGTTTCACGGTAATGTTCTGTCTCTGGTCCACGATAATGTTCCGTTTCTGGTCCACGATAATGTTCTGTTTTGGTTTCAAGGTAATGTTCTGTCTCTGGTCCACGGTAATGTTCTGTTTCTGGTCCACGATAATGTTCGGTTTCACGGTAATGTTCCGTTTCTGGTCCACGATAATGTTCTGTTTCTGTTTCACGGTAATGTTCCGTTTCTGGTCCATGATAATGTTCTCTTTCACGGTAATGTTCTGTCTCTGGTCCACGGTAATGTTTTGTCTCTGGTCCACAGTAATGTTTTGTCTCTGGTCCACGGTAATGTTCTGTCTCTGGTCCACGATAATGTTCTGTCTCTAGTCCACGGTAATGTTCAATCTCTGGTCCACGATAATGTTCGGTTTCACGGTAATGTTCCGTCTCTGGTCCACGATAATGTTCTGTTTCGGTTTCACGGTAATGTTTCGTTTCTGTTCCACGGTAATGTTCGGTTTCAAGGTAAAGTTCGGTCTCTGGTCCACAGTAATGTTCTGTCTCTGGTCCCAAATTGAACTCATTTTGGCGGATGGTCCAATTATAGACAGGATCCATCCCGCTCCCGCCCGCTCCCTCCCGCTTCTGCCAGTTCCCGCTCGCTCCCGCCCGCTCCCTCCCGCTCCCTCCCACTTCTGCCCGCGGCAAAGTTCATATTGCTCTCTCCCACCCGCTCCCGCCCGCGGTAATGTTCGGTCTCTGCTCCAAGGTAATGTTCGGTTTCACGGTAATGTTCGGTCTCTGGTCCACGATAATGTTCGGTTTGACGATAATGTTCGGTTTGACGGTAATGTTCTGGTCCACGGTAATGTTCTGGTCCACGGTAATGTTCCGTCTCTGGTCCATGGTAATGTTCGATTTCTGGTCGACGATAATGTTCGGTTTCACGGTAATGTTCCGTCTCTGGTCCACGATAATGTTCGGTTTCACGGTAATGTTCCGTCTCTGGTCCACGGTAACTTTCTGTCTCTGGTCCACGGTAATGTTCTGTCTCTGGTCCACGGTAATGTTCTGTCTCTGGTCCATGGTAATGTTCTGTCTCTGGTCCATGGTAATGTTCTGTCTCTGGTCCACGGTAATGTTCGATCTCTGGTCCACGATAATGTTCGGTTTCACGGTAATGTTCCGTCTCTGGTCCACGATAATGTTCTGTTTCGGTTTCACGGTAATGTTCCGTTTCTGGTCCACGATAATGTTCTGTTTCACGATAATGTTCCGTTTCTGGTCAACGATAATGTTCTGTTTCACGGTAATGTTCCGTCTCTGGTCCAAGATAATGTTCGGTTTCACGGTAATGTTCCATTTCTGGTCCACGGTAATGTTCTGTCTCTGGTCCACAGTAATGTTCTGTCTCTGGTCCACGGTAATGTTCTGTCTCTGGTCCACGGTAATGTTCTGTCTCTGGTCCACGGTAATGTTCGATCTCTGGTCCACGATAATGTTCGGTTTCACGGTAATGTTCCGTTTCTGGTCCACGATAATGTTCTGTTTCACGATAATGTTCCGTTTCTGGTCAACGATAATGTTCTGTTTAGGTTTCACGGGAATGTTTTGTCTCTGGTCCACGATAATGTTCTGTCTCTGATACACGATAATGTTCTGTCTCTGGTCCACGATAATGTTCCGTTTCTGGTCCACGATAATGTTCTGTTTCGGTTTCACGGTAATGTTCTGTCTCTGGTCCACGATAATGTTCCGTTTCTGGTCCACGATAATGTTCTGTTTTGGTTTCAAGGTAATGTTCTGTCTCTGGTCCACGGTAATGTTCCGTTTCTGGTCCACGATAATGTTCGGTTTCACGGTAATGTTCCGTCTCTGGTCCACGATAATGTTCTATTTCGGTTTCACGGTAATGTTCTGTCTCTGGTCCACGGTAATGTTCGATCTCTGGTACACGATAATGTTCGGTTTCACGGTAATGTTCCGTCTCTGGTCCACGATAATGTTCTATTTCGGTTTCACGGTAATGTTTTGTCTCTGGTCCACGGTAATGTTCTGTCTCTGGTCCACGGTAATGTTCTGTCTCTGGTCCACGATAATGTTCGGTTTCACGGTAATGTTCCGTCTCTGGGCCACGATAATGTTCTGTTTCGGATTCACGGTAATGTTCTCTCTGGTCCACGGTAATTTTCTGTTTTGGTTTCACGGTAATGTTGGGTTTCACGGTAATGTTCGGTCTCTGGTCCACGGTAATGTTCGGTTTCACGGTAATGTTCGGTTTCTGGTCCACGATAATGTTCGGTTTGACGATAATGTTCGGTTTGACGGTAATGTTCTGGTCCACGGTAATGTTCTGGTCCACGGTAATGTTCCGTCTCTGGTCCACAGTAATGTTGCGTATCTGCTCCATGGTAATGTTCGGTTTCACAGTAATGTTCCATTTCTGGTCCACGGTAATGTTCTGTCTCTAGTCCACGATAATGTTCGATTTCTGGTCGACGATAATGTTCGGTTTCACGGTAATGTTCCGTCTCTGCTCCACGATAATGTTCGGTTTCACAGTAATGTTCAATTTCTGGTCCACGGTAATGTTCTGTTTAGGTTTCACGGTAATGTTCTGTCTCTGGTCCACGATAATGTTCCGTCTGTGGTCCACGATAATGTTCTGTCTCTGGTCCACGATAATGTTCCGTTTCTGGTCCACGATAATCTTCTGTTTCGGTTTCACGGTAATGTTCTGTCTCTGGTCCACGATAATGTTCCGTTTCTGGTCCACGATAATGTTCTGTTTTGGTTTCAAGGTAATGTTCTGTCTCTGGTCCACGGTAATGTTCTGTTTCTGGTCCACGATAATGTTCGGTTTCACGGTAATGTTCCGTTTCTGGTCCACGATAATGTTCTGTTTCTGTTTCACGGTAATGTTCCGTTTCTGGTCCATGATAATGTTCTCTTTCACGGTAATGTTCTGTCTCTGGTCCACGGTAATGTTTTGTCTCTGGTCCACAGTAATGTTTTGTCTCTGGTCCACGGTAATGTTCTGTCTCTGGTCCACGATAATGTTCTGTCTCTAGTCCACGGTAATGTTCAATCTCTGGTCCACGATAATGTTCGGTTTCACGGTAATGTTCCGTCTCTGGTCCACGATAATGTTCTGTTTCGGTTTCACGGTAATGTTTCGTTTCTGTTCCACGGTAATGTTCGGTTTCAAGGTAAAGTTCGGTCTCTGGTCCACAGTAATGTTCTGTCTCTGGTCCCAAATTGAACTCATTTTGGCGGATGGTCCAATTATAGACAGGATCCATCCCGCTCCCGCCCGCTCCCTCCCGCTTCTGCCAGTTCCCGCTCGCTCCCGCCCGCTCCCTCCCGCTCCCTCCCGCTCCCTCCCGCTTCTGCCCGCGGCAAAGTTCATATTGCTCTCTCCCACCCGCTCCCGCCCGCGGTAATGTTCGGTCTCTGCTCCAAGGTAATGTTCGGTTTCACGGTAATGTTCGGTCTCTGGTCCACGATAATGTTCGGTTTGACGATAATGTTCGGTTTGACGGTAATGTTCTGGTCCACGGTAATGTTCTGGTCCACGGTAATGTTCGATCTCTGGTCCACGATAATGTTCGGTTTCACGGTAATGTTCCGTTTCTGGTCCACGATAATGTTCTGTTTCACGATAATGTTCCGTTTCTGGTCAACGATAATGTTCTGTTTAGGTTTCACGGGAATGTTTTGTCTCTGGTCCACGATAATGTTCTGTCTCTGATACACGATAATGTTCTGTCTCTGGTCCACGATAATGTTCCGTTTCTGGTCCACGATAATGTTCTGTTTCGGTTTCACGGTAATGTTCTGTCTCTGGTCCACGATAATGTTCCGTTTCTGGTCCACGATAATGTTCTGTTTTGGTTTCAAGGTAATGTTCTGTCTCTGGTCCACGGTAATGTTCCGTTTCTGGTCCACGATAATGTTCGGTTTCACGGTAATGTTCCGTCTCTGGTCCACGATAATGTTCTATTTCGGTTTCACGGTAATGTTCTGTCTCTGGTCCACGGTAATGTTCGATCTCTGGTACACGATAATGTTCGGTTTCACGGTAATGTTCCGTCTCTGGTCCACGATAATGTTCTATTTCGGTTTCACGGTAATGTTTTGTCTCTGGTCCACGGTAATGTTCTGTCTCTGGTCCACGGTAATGTTCTGTCTCTGGTCCACGATAATGTTCGGTTTCACGGTAATGTTCCGTCTCTGGGCCACGATAATGTTCTGTTTCGGATTCACGGTAATGTTCTCTCTGGTCCACGGTAATTTTCTGTTTTGGTTTCACGGTAATGTTGGGTTTCACGGTAATGTTCGGTCTCTGGTCCACGGTAATGTTCGGTTTCACGGTAATGTTCGGTTTCTGGTCCACGATAATGTTCGGTTTGACGATAATGTTCGGTTTGACGGTAATGTTCTGGTCCACGGTAATGTTCTGGTCCACGGTAATGTTCCGTCTCTGGTCCACAGTAATGTTGCGTATCTGGTCCATGGTAATGTTCGGTTTCACAGTAATGTTCCATTTCTGGTCCACGGTAATGTTCTGTCTCTAGTCCACGATAATGTTCGATTTCTGGTCGACGATAATGTTCGGTTTCACGGTAATGTTCCGTCTCTGCTCCACGATAATGTTCGGTTTCACAGTAATGTTCAATTTCTGGTCCACGGTAATGTTCTGTTTAGGTTTCACGGTAATGTTCTGTCTCTGGTCCACGATAATGTTCCGTCTGTGGTCCACGATAATGTTCTGTCTCTGGTCCACGATAATGTTCCGTTTCTGGTCCACGATAATCTTCTGTTTGGGTTTCACGGTAATGTTCTGTCTCTGGTCCACGATAATGTTCCGTTTCTGGTCCACGATAATGTTCTGTTTTGGTTTCAAGGTAATGTTCTGTCTCTGGTCCACGGTAATGTTCTGTTTCTGGTCCACGATAATGTTCGGTTTCACGGTAATGTTCCGTTTCTGGTCCACGATAATGTTCTGTTTCTGTTTCACGGTAATGTTCCGTTTCTGGTCCATGATAATGTTCTCTTTCACGGTAATGTTCTGTCTCTGGTCCACGGTAATGTTTTGTCTCTGGTCCACAGTAATGTTTTGTCTCTGGTCCACGGTAATGTTCTGTCTCTGGTCCACGATAATGTTCTGTCTCTAGTCCACGGTAATGTTCAATCTCTGGTCCACGATAATGTTCGGTTTCACGGTAATGTTCCGTCTCTGGTCCACGATAATGTTCTGTTTCGGTTTCACGGTAATGTTTCGTTTCTGTTCCACGGTAATGTTCGGTTTCAAGGTAAAGTTCGGTCTCTGGTCCACAGTAATGTTCTGTCTCTGGTCCCAAATTGAACTCATTTTGGCGGATGGTCCAATTATAGACAGGATCCATCCCGCTCCCGCCCGCTCCCTCCCGCTTCTGCCAGTTCCCGCTCGCTCCCGCCCGCTCCCTCCCGCTCCCTCCCGCTTCTGCCCGCGGCAAAGTTCATATTGCTCTCTCCCACCCGCTCCCGCCCGCGGTAATGTTCGGTCTCTGCTCCAAGGTAATGTTCGGTTTCACGGTAATGTTCGGTCTCTGGTCCACGATAATGTTCGGTTTGACGATAATGTTCGGTTTGACGGTAATGTTCTGGTCCACGGTAATGTTCTGGTCCACGGTAATGTTCTGGTCCACGGTAATGTTCCGTCTCTGGTCCATGGTAATGTTCGATTTCTGGTCGACGATAATGTTCGGTTTCACGGTAATGTTCCGTCTCTGGTCCACGATAATGTTCGGTTTCACGGTAATGTTCCATTTCTGGTCCACGGTAACTTTCTGTCTCTGGTCCACGGTAATGTTCTGTCTCTGGTCCACGGTAATGTTCTGTCTCTGGTCCATGGTAATGTTCTGTCTCTGGTCCATGGTAATGTTCTGTCTCTGGTCCACGGTAATGTTCGATCTCTGGTCCACGATAATGTTCGGTTTCACGGTAATGTTCCGTCTCTGGTCCACGATAATGTTCTGTTTCGGTTTCACGGTAATGTTCCGTTTCTGGTCCACGATAATGTTCTGTTTCACGATAATGTTCCGTTTCTGGTCAACGATAATGTTCTGTTTCACGGTAATGTTCCGTCTCTGGTCCAAGATAATGTTCGGTTTCACGGTAATGTTCCATTTCTGGTCCACGGTAATGTTCTGTCTCTGGTCCACAGTAATGTTCTGTCTCTGGTCCACGGTAATGTTCTGTCTCTGGTCCACGGTAATGTTCTGTCTCTGGTCCACGGTAATGTTCGATCTCTGGTCCACGATAATGTTCGGTTTCACGGTAATGTTCCGTTTCTGGTCCACGATAATGTTCTGTTTCACGATAATGTTCCGTTTCTGGTCAACAATAATGTTCTGTTTAGGTTTCACGGGAATGTTTTGTCTCTGGTCCACGATAATGTTCTGTCTCTGATACACGATAATGTTCTGTCTCTGGTCCACGATAATGTTCCGTTTCTGGTCCACGATAATGTTCTGTTTCGGTTTCACGGTAATGTTCTGTCTCTGGTCCACGATAATGTTCCGTTTCTGGTCCACGATAATGTTCTGTTTTGGTTTCAAGGTAATGTTCTGTCTCTGGTCCACGGTAATGTTCCGTTTCTGGTCCACGATAATGTTCGGTTTCACGGTAATGTTCCGTCTCTGGTCCACGATAATGTTCTATTTCGGTTTCACGGTAATGTTCTGTCTCTGGTCCACGGTAATGTTCGATCTCTGGTACACGATAATGTTCGGTTTCACGGTAATGTTCCGTCTCTGGTCCACGATAATGTTCTATTTCGGTTTCACGGTAATGTTTTGTCTCTGGTCCACGGTAATGTTCTGTCTCTGGTCCACGGTAATGTTCTGTCTCTGGTCCACGATAATGTTCGGTTTCACGGTAATGTTCCGTCTCTGGGCCACGATAATGTTCTGTTTCGGATTCACGGTAATGTTCTCTCTGGTCCACGGTAATTTTCTGTTTTGGTTTCACGGTAATGTTGGGTTTCACGGTAATGTTCGGTCTCTGGTCCACGGTAATGTTCGGTTTCACGGTAATGTTCGGTTTCTGGTCCACGATAATGTTCGGTTTGACGATAATGTTCGGTTTGACGGTAATGTTCTGGTCCACGGTAATGTTCTGGTTCACGGTAATGTTCCGTCTCTGGTCCACAGTAATGTTGCGTATCTGGTCCATGGTAATGTTCGGTTTCACAGTAATGTTCCATTTCTGGTCCACGGTAATGTTCTGTCTCTAGTCCACGATAATGTTCGATTTCTGGTCGACGATAATGTTCGGTTTCACGGTAATGTTCCGTCTCTGCTCCACGATAATGTTCGGTTTCACAGTAATGTTCAATTTCTGGTCCACGGTAATGTTGTGTCTTTGGTCCACGATAATGTTCGATCTCTGGTCCACGATAATGTTCGGTTTCGCTGTAATGTTCCGTCTCTGGTCCACGATAATGTTGTGTTTCTGTTTCACGGTAATGTTCTGTCTCTGGTCCACGGTAATGTTCTGTCTCTGGTCCACGGTAATGTTCGGTTTCACGGTAATGTTCCGTCTCTGGTCCACGATAATGTTGTGTTTCTGGTCCACGATAATGTTCGGTTTCACGATAATGTTCCGTTTCTGGTCAACGATAATGTTCTGTTTCGGTTTCACGGTAATGTTCTGTCTCTGGTACATGATAATGTTCCATCTCTGGTCCACGATAATGTTCTGTCTCTGATCCACGATAATGTTCTGTTTCTGTTTCACGGTAATGTTCCGTTTCTGGTCCATGATAATGTTCTGTTTCACGGTAATGTTCTGTCTCCGTTCCATGGTAATGTTCTGTCTCTTGTCCACGGTAATGTTCGGTTTCAAGATAAAGTTCGGTCTTTGGTCCACAGTAATGTTCTGTCTCTGGTCCACGGTAATGATCTGTCTCTGGTCCACGGTAATGTTCTATCTCTGGTCCACGGTAATGTTTTGTCTCTGGTCCACGGTAATGTTCTGTCTCTGGTCCACGGTAATGTTCTGTCTCTGGTCCACGGTAATGTTCGATCTCTGGTCCACGATAATGTTCGGTTTCACGGTAATGTTCCGTCTCTGGTCCACGATAATGTTCTGTTTCGGTTTCACGGTAATGTTCCGTTTCTGGTCCACGATAATGTTCTGTTTCACGATAATGTTCCGTTTCTGGTCAACGATAATGTTCTGTTTAGGTTTCACGGGAATGTTTTGTCTCTGGTCCACGATAATGTTCTGTCTCTGATCCACGATAATGTTCTGTCTCTGGTCCACGATAATGTTCCGTTTCTGGTCCACGATAATGTTCTGTTTCGGTTTCACGGTAATGTTCTGTCTCTGGTCCACGATAATGTTCCGTTTCTGGTCCACGATAATGTTCCCTTTCTGGTCCACGATAATGTTCTGTTTTGGTTTCAAGGTAATGTTCTGTCTCTGGTCCACGGTAATGTTCCGTTTTTGGTCCACGATAATGTTCTGTTTCGGTTTCACGGTAATGTTCCGTTTTTGGTCCACGATAATGTTCTGTTTCTGTTTCACGGTAATGTTCCGTTTCTGGTCCATGATAATGTTCTGTTTCACGGTAATGTTCTGTCTCTGGTCCATGGTAATGTTCTGTCTCTGGTCCACGGTAATGTTCCGTTTCTGGTCAACGATAATGTTCTGTTTAGGTTTCACGGTAATGTTCTGTCTCTGGTCCACGGTAATGTTTTGTTTCTGTTTCACGGTAATGTTCCGTCTGTGGTCCACGATAATGTTCGGTTTCACGATAATGTTCCGTTTCTGGTCCACGATAATGTTCGGTTTCACGGTAATGTTCCGTCTCTGGTCCACGATAATGTTCCGTCTCTGGTCCACGATAATGTTCCGTCTTTGGTCCACGATAATGTTCTGTCTCTGGTCCATGATAATGTTCCGTTTCTGGTCCATGATAATGTTCTGTTTCACGGTAATGTTCTGTCTCTGGTCCATGGTAATGTTCTGTCTCTGGTCCACGGTAATGTTCGGTTTCAAGGTAAAGTTCGGTCTCTGGTCCACAGTAATGTTCTGTCTCTGGTCCACGGTAATGTTCTGTCTCTGGTCCACGGTAATGTTCTGTTTCGGTTTCATGGTAATGTTTCGTTTCTGTTCCACGGTAATGTTCGGTTTCAAGGTAAAGTTCGGTCTCTGGTCCACAGTAATGTTCTGTCTCTGGTCCACGGTAATGTTCGATCTCTGGTCCACGGTAATGTTCGATCTCTGGTCCACGATAATGTTCGGTTTCACGGTAATGTTCCGTCTCTGGTCCACGATAATGTTCTATTTCAGTTTCACGGTAATGTTCTGTCTCTGGTCCACGGTAATGTTCGGTCTCTGGTCCACGATAATGTTCGGTTTCACGGTAATGTTCCGTCTCTGGTCCACGATAATGTTCTATTTCGGTTTCACGGTAATGTTCCGTCTCTGGTCCACGATAATGTTCTATTTCGGTTTCACGGTAATGTTCTGTCTCTGGTCCACGGTAATGTTCTGTCTCTGGTCCGCGGTAATGTTCTGTCTCTGGTCCACGGTAATGTTCTGTCTCTGGTCCACGATAATGTTCGGTTTCACGGTAATGTTCCGTCTCTGGTCCACGATAATGTTCTGTTTCGGTTTCACGGTAATGTTCTGTCTCTGGTCCACGGTAATTTTCTGTTTCGGTTTCACGGTAATGTTGGGTTTCACGGTAATGTTCGGTCTCTGGTCCACGGTAATGTTCGGTTTCACGGTAATGTTGGGTCTCTGGTCCACGATAATGTTCGGTTTGACGATAATGTTCGGTTTGACGGTAATGTTCTGGTCCAGGGTAATGTTCTGGTCCACGGTAATGTTCCGTCTCTGGTCCACAGTAATGTTCCGTATCTGGTCCATGGTAATGTTCGGTTTGACGGTAATGTTCCATTTCTGGTCAACGGTAATGTTCTGTCTCTAGTCCACGATAATGTTTGATTTCTGGTCGACGATAATGTTCGGTTTCACGGTAATGTTCCGTCTCTGGTCCACGATAATGTTCGGTTTCACAGTAATGTTCAATTTCTGGTCCATGGTAATGTTCTGTCTTTGGTCCACGATAATGTTCGATCTCTGGTCCACGATAATGTTCGGTTTCGCGGTAATGTTCCGTCTCTGGTCCACGATAATGTTGTGTTTCTGTTTCACGGTAATGTTCTGTCTCTGGTCCACGGTAATGTTCTGTCTCTGGTCCACGATAATGTTGTGTTTCTGTTTCACGGTAATGTTCCGTTTCTGGTCAGCGATAATGTTGTGTTTCTGGTCCACGATAATGTTCGGTTTCACGATAATGTTCCGTTTCTGGACAACGATAATGTTCTGTTTAGGTTTCACGGTAATGTTCTGTCTCTGGTACATGATAATGTTCCGTCTCTGGTCCACGATAATGTTCTGTCTCTGATCCACGATAATGTTCTGTTTCTGTTTCACGGTAATGTTCCGTTTCTGGTCCATGATAATGTTCTGTTTCACGGTAATGTTCTGTCTCTGGTCCATGGTAATGTTGTTTCTCTTGTCCACGGTAATTTTCGGTTTCAAGATAAAGTTCGGTCTCTGGTCCACAGTAATGTTCTGTCTCTGGTCCACGGTAATGATCTGTCTCTTGTCCACGGTAATGTTCTATCTCTGGTCCACGGTAATGTTCTGTCTCTGGTCCACGGTAATGTTCTGTCTCTGGTCCACGGTAATGTTCTGTCTCTGGTCCACGGTAATGTTCGATCTCTGGTCCAAGATAATGTTCGGTTTCACGGTAATGTTCCGTCTCTGGTCCACGATAATGTTCTGTTTCGGTTTCACGGTAATTTTACGTCTCTGGTCCACGGTAATGTTCCGTCTCTGGTCCACGATAATTTTGTGTTTCTGTTTCACGGTAATGTTCCGTTTCTGGTCCATGATAATGTTCTGTTTCATGGTAATGTTCTGTCTCTGGTCCATGGTAATGTTCCGTTTCTGGTCCATGATAATGTTCTGTTTCACGGTAATGTTCTGTCTCTGGTCCATGGTAATGTTCTGTCTCTGGTCCACGGTAATGTTCGGTTTCAAGGTAAAGTTCGGTCTCTGGTCCACAGTAATGTTCTGTCTCTGGTCCACGGTAATGTTCTGTCTCTGGTCCACGGTAATGTTCTGTTTCGGTTTCATGGTAATGTTTCGTTTCTTATCCACGGTAATGTTCGGTTTCAAGGTAAAGTTCGGTCTCTGGTCCACAGTAATGTTCTGTCTCTGGTCCACGATAAAGTTCGATCTCCGGTCCACGATAATGTTCGGTTTCACGGTAATGTTCCGTCTCTGGTCCACGATAAGGTTTTGTTTCTGTTTCACGGTAATGTTCCGTTTCTGGTCCACGATAATGTTGTGTTTCTGGTCCACGATAATGTTCGGTTTCACGATAATGTTCCATTTTTGGTCCACGATAATGTTCTGTTTAGGTTTCACGGTAATGTTCCGTTTTTGGTCCACGATAATGTTCTGTCTCTGGTCCACGATAATGTTCCGGTTCTGGTCCACGATAATGTTCTGTTTCGGTTTCACGGTAATGTTCTGTCTCTGGTCCACGATAATGTTCCGTTTCTGGTCCACGATAATGTTCCCTTTCTGGTCCACGATAATGTTCTGTTTTGGTTTCAAGGTAATGTTCTGTCTCTGGTCCACGGTAATGTTCCGTTTTTTGGTCCACGATAATGTTCTGTTTCGGTTTCACGGTAATGTTCCGTTTTTGGACCACGATAATGTTCTGTTTCTGTTTCACGGTAATGTTCCGTTTCTGGTCCATGATAATGTTCTGTTTCACGGTAATGTTCTGTCTCTGGTCCATGGTAATGTTCTGTCTCTGGTCCACGGTAATGTTCCGTTTCTGGTCCATGATAATGTTCTGTTTCGGTTTCACGGTAATGTTCCGTTTCTGGTCCACGATAATGTTCAGTTTCTGTTTCACGGTAATGTTCCGTTTCTGGTCCATGATAATGTTCTGTTTCACGGTAATGTTCTGTCTCTGGTCCACGGTAATGTTCCATCTCTGGTCCACGGTAATGTTCGGTTTCAAGGTAAAGTTCGGTCTCTGGTCCACGGTAATGTTCTGTCTCTGGTCCACGGTAATGTTCTGTCTCTGGTCCACGGTAATGTTCTGTCTCTGGTCCACGGTAATGTTCGATCTCTGGTCCACGATAATGTTCGGTTTCACGGTAATGTTCCGTCTCTGGTCCACGATAATGTTCTGTTTCGGTTTCACGGTAATGTTCAGTTTCTGTATCACGGTAATGTTCCGTTTCTGGTCCACGATAATTTTGTTTTTCTGTTTCACGGTAATGTTCCGTTTCTGGTCCACGATAATGTTCGGTTTCACGGTAATGTTCTGTCTCTGGTCCACGGAAATGTTCTGTGTCTGGTCCACGATAACGTTCGGTTTCACGGTAATGTTCCGTCTCTGGTCCACAATAATTTTCCGTCTTTGGTCCACGATAATTTTGTGTTTCTGTTTCACGGTAATGTTCCGTTTCTGGTCCACGATAATGTTCTGTCTCTGGTCCACGATAATGTTCTGTTTCGGTTTCACGGTAATGTTCTGTCTCTGGTCCACGATAATGTTCTGTTTCTGGTCCACGATAATGTTCTGTTTCGGTTTCACGGTAATGTTCTGTCTCTGGTCCATGATAATGTTCCGTTTCTGGTCCACGATAATGTTCTGTTTCAGTTTCACGGTAATGTTCTGTTTCCGTTTCACGGTAATGTTCTGTCTCTGGTCCATGGTAATGTTTTGTTTCTGTTTCACGGTAATGTTCCGTCTCTGGTCCACGATAATGTTCGGTTTCACGATAATGTTCCGTTTCTGGTCCACGATAATGTTCGGTTTCACGGTAATGTTCCGTCTCTGGTCCACGATAATGTTCCCGTCTTTGTTCCACGATAATGTTCTTTCTCTGGTCCATGATAATGTTCCATTTCTGGTCCACGATAATGTTTTGTTTCGGTTTCACGGTAATGTTCTTTTTCCGTTTCAAGATAATGTTCTGTCTCTAGTCCACGGTAATGTTGTGTTTCTGTTTCACGGTAATGTTCTGTCTCTGGTTCACGGTAATGTTCTGTCTGTGGTCCACGCTAATTTTCTGTTTCTGTTTCACGGTAATGTTCTTTTTCCGTTTCACGGCAATGTTCTGTCTCTGGTCCACGGTAATGTTGTGTTTCTGTTTCACGGTAATGTTCTGTCTCTGGTTCACGGTAATGTTCTGTCTCTGGTCCACGCTAATTTTCTGTTTCTGTTTCACGGTAATGTTCCGTTTCTGGTCCACGATAATGTTCTGTTTCGGTTTCACGGTAATGTTCTGTCTCTGGTCCACGTTAGTTTTCTGTTTTGGTTTCACGGTAATGTTGGGTTTCACGGTAATGTTCGGTCTATGGTCCACGGTAATGTTGGGTTTCACGGTAATGTTCCGTCTCTGGTCCACGATAATGTTGTGTTTCTGTTTCACGGTAATGTTCCGTTTCTGGTCCACGATAAAGTTGTGTTTCTGGTCCACGATAATGTTAACTTTCACGATAATGTTCCGTTTCTGGTCAACGATAATGTTCTGTTTAAGTTTCACGGTAATGTTCTGTCTCTGGTCCACGGTAATGTTTTGTTTCAGTTTCACGGTAATGTTCCGTCTCTGGTCCACGATAATGTTCGGTTTCACGATAATGTTCCGTTTCTGGTCCACGATAATGTTCGGTTTCACGGTAATGTTCCGTCTCTGGTCCACGATAATGTTCCGTCTTTGGTCCACGATAATGTTCTGTCTCTGGTCCATGATAATGTTCCGTTTCTGGTCCACGATAATGTTTTGTTTCGGTTTCACGGTAATGTTCTTTTTCCGTTTCACGGTAATGTTCTGTCTCTGGTCCACGGTAATGTTGTGTTTCTGTTTCACGGTAATGTTCTGTCTCTGGTTCACGGTAATGTTCTGTCTCTGGTCCACGCTAATGTTCTGTTTCTGTTTCACGGTAATGTTCCTTTTCTGGTCCACGATAATGTTGTGTTTCTGTTTCACGGTAATGTTCCGTCTCTGGTCCACGATAATGTTCGGTTTCACGGTAATGTTCCATTTCTGGTCCACGGTAATGTTCTGTCTCTGGTCCACGATAATGTTCGATCTCTGGTCCACGATAATGTTGTGTTTCTGTTTCACGGTAATGTTCCGTTTCATGTCCACGATAATGTTCTGTTTCGGTTTCACGGTAATGTTCTGTCTCTGGTCCACGGTAATGTTCTGTCTCTGGTCCACGGTAATGTTCGGTTTCACGGTAATGTTCCGTCTCTGGTCCACGATAATGTTGTCTTTCTGTTTCACGGTAATGTTCCGTTTCTGGTCCACGATAATGTTGTGTTTCTGGTCCACGATAATGTTAGGTTTCACGATAATGTTCCGTTTCTGGTCAACGATAATGTTCTGTTTAGGTTTCACGGTAATGTTCTGTCTCTGGTCCACGATAATGTTCCGTCTCTGGTCCACGATAATGTTCTGTCTCTGGTCCACGATAATGTTCCGTTTCTGGTCCACGATAATGTACCGTTTCTGGTCCACGATAATGTTCCGTTTCTGGTCCACGATAATGTTCTGTTTCGGTTTCACGGTAATGTTCTGTCTCTGGTCCACGATAATGTTCCGTTTCTGGTCTATGATAATGTTCTGTTTTGGTTTCAAGGTAATGTTCTGTCTCTGGTCCACGATAATGTTCTGTCTCTGGTCCACGATAATGTTCCGTTTCTTGTCCACGATAATGTTCTGTTTCTGTTTCACGGTAATGTTCCGTTTCTGGTCCATGATAATGTTCTGTTTCACGGTAATGTTCTGTCTCTGGTCCATGGTAAAGTTCGGTCTCTGGTCCACAGTAATGTTCTGTCTCTGGTCCACGGTAATGTTCTGTCTCTGGTCCACGGTAATGTTCTGTCTCTGGTCCACGGTAATGTTCTGTCTCTGGTCCACGGTAATGTTCGATCTCTGGTCCACGATAATGTTCGGTTTCTGCTTCACGGTAATGTTCCGTTTCTGCTCCACGATAATGTTCTGTTTCGGTTTCACGGTAATGTTCCGTCTCTGGTCCACGATAATGTTGTGTTTCTGTTTCACGGTAATGTTCCGTTTCTGGTCCATGATAATGTTCTGTTTCACGGTAATGTTCTGTCTCTGGTCCATAGTAATTTTCGGTTTCAAGGTAAAGTTCGGTCTCTGGTCCACGGTAATGTTCTGTCTCTGGTCCACGGTAATGTTCTGTCTCTGGTCCACGGTAATGTTGTGTCTCTGGTCCACGGTAATGTTCGATCTCTGGTCCACGATAATGTTCGGTTTCACGGTAATGTTCTGTCTCTGGTCCACGGTAATGTTCGGTTTCACGGTAATGTTCCGTCTCTGGTCCACGATAATGTTGTGTTTCTGTTTCACGGTAATGTTCCGTTTCTGGTCCACGATAATGTTGTGTTTCTGGTCCACGATAATGTTAGGTTTCACGATAATGTTCCGTTTCTGGTCAACGATATTGTTCTGTTTAGGTTTCACGGTAATGTTCTGTCTCTGGTCCACGGTAATGTTTTGTTTCTGTTTCACGGTAATGTTCCGTCTCTGGTCCACGATAATGTTCGTTTTCACGGTAATGTTCCGTCTCTGGTCCACGATAATGTTCCGTCTTTGGTCCAAGATAATGTTCTGTCTCTGGTCCAAGATAATGTTCCGTTTCTGGTCCACAATAATGTTTTGTTTCGGTTTCACGGTAATGTTCTTTTTCCGTTTCACGGTAATGTTCTGTCTCTGGTCCACGGTAATGTTGTGTTTCTGTTTCACGGTAATGTTCTGTCTCTGGTTCACGGTAATGTTCTGTCTCTGGTCCACGCTAATGTTCTGTTTCTGTTTCACGGTAATGTTCCGTTTCTGGTCCACGATAATGTTGTGTTTCTGTTTCACGGTAATGTTCCGTTTCTGGTCCACGATAATGTTCTGTTTCGGTTTCACGGTAATGTTCTGTCTCTGGTCCATGATAATGTTCTGTTTCACGGTAATGTTCTGTCTCTGGTTCACGGTAATGTTCTGTCTCTGGTCCACGCTAATGTTCTGTTTCTGTTTCACGGTAATGTTCCGTTTCTGGTCCACGATAATGTTGTGTTTCTGTTTCACGGTAATGTTCCGTTTCTGGTCCACGATAATGTTCTGTTTCGGTTTCACGGTAATGTTCTGTCTCTGGTCCACGGTAATGTTCTGTCTCTGGTCAACGGTAATGTTCTGTCTCTGGTCCACGGTAATGTTCTGTCTCTGGTCCACGGTAATGTTGTGTCTCTGGTCCACGGTAATGTTCGATCTCTGGTCCACGATAATGTTCGGTTTCACGGTAATGTTCTGTCTCTGGTCCACGGTAATGTTCGGTTTCATGGTAATGTTCCGTCTCTGGTCCACGATAATGTTGTGTTTCTGTTTCACGGTAATGTTCCGTTTCTGGTCCACGATAATGTTGTGTTTCTGGTCCACGATAATGTTAGGTTTCACGATAATGTTCCGTTTCTGGTCAACGATATTGTTCTGTTTAGGTTTCACGGTAATGTTCTGTCTCTGGTCCACGGTAATGTTTTGTTTCTGTTTCACGGTAATGTTCCGTCTCTGGTCCACGATAATGTTCGTTTTCACGGTAATGTTCCGTCTCTGGTCCACGATAATGTTCCGTCTTTGGTCCAAGATAATGTTCTGTCTCTGGTCCATGATAATGTTCCGTTTCTGGTCCACAATAATGTTTTGTTTCGGTTTCACGGTAATGTTCTTTTTCCGTTTCACGGTAATGTTCTGTCTCTGGTCCACGGTAATGTTGTGTTTCTGTTTCACGGTAATGTTCTGTCTCTGGTTCACGGTAATGTTCTGTCTCTGGTCCACGCTAATGTTCTGTTTCTGTTTCACGGTAATGTTCCGTTTCTGGTCCACGATAATGTTGTGTTTCTGCTTCACGGTAATGTTCCGTTTCTGGTCCACGATAATGTTCTGTTTCGGTTTCACGGTAATGTTCTGTCTCTGGTCCACGTTAGTTTTCTGTTTTGGTTTCACGGTAATGTTCTGTCTCTGGTCCACGATAATGTTCCGTTTCTGGTCCATGATAATGTTCTGTTTTGGTTTCAAGGTAATGTTCTGTCTCTGGTCCACGGTAATGTTCCGTTTCTGGTCCACGATAATGTTCTGTTTCGGTTTCACGGTAATGTTCCGTTTCTTGTCCACGATAATGTTCTGTTTCTGTTTCACGGTAATGTTCCGTTTCTGGTCCATGATAATGTTCTGTTTCACGGTAATGTTCTGTCTCTGGTCCATGGTAATGTTCTGTCTCTGGTCCACGGTAATGTTCGATTTCAAGATAAAGTTCGGTCTCTGGTCCACAGTAATGTTCTGTCTCTGGTCCACGGTAATGTTCTGTCTCTGGTCCACGGTAATGTTCTGTCTCTGGTCCACGGTAATGTTCTGTCTCTGGTCCACGGTAATGTTCTGTCTCTGGTCCACGGTAATGTTCTGTCTCTGGTCCACGGTAATGTTCGATCTCTGGTCCACGATAATGTTCGGTTTCGGTTTCACGGTAATGTTCCGTTTCTGCTCCACGATAATGTTCTGTTTTGGTTTCACGGTAATGTTCCGTCTCTGGTCCACGATAATGTTGTGTTTCTGTTTCACGGTAATGTTCCGTTTCTGGTCCATGATAATGTTCTGTTTCACGGTAATGTTCTGTCTCTGGTCCATGGTAATGTTCTGTCTCTGGTCCACGGTAATGTTCGGTTTCAAGGTAAAGTTCGTTCTCTGGTCCACGGTAATGTTCTGTCTCTGGTCCACGGTAATGTTCTGTCTCTGGTCCACGGTAATGTTCGATCTCTGGTCCACGATAATGTTCGGTTTCACGGTAATGTTCTGTGTCTGGTCCACGATAATGTTCGGTTTCACGGTAATGTTCTGTCTCTGGTCCACGGTAATGTTCGGTTTCACGGTAATGTTCCGTCTCTGGTCCACGATAATGTTGTGTTTCTGTTTCACGGTAATGTTCCGTTTCTGGTCCACGATAATGTTGTGTTTCTGGTCCACGATAATGTTAGGTTTCACGATAATGTTCCGTTTCTGGTCAACGATATTGTTCTGTTTAGGTTTCACGGTAATGTTCTGTCTCTGGTCCACGGTAATGTTTTGTTTCTGTTTCACGGTAATGTTCCGTCTCTGGTCCACGATAATGTTCGGTGTCACGGTAATGTTCCGTCTCTGGTCCACGATAATGTTCCATCTTTGGTCCAAGATAATGTTCTGTCTCTGGTCCATGATAATGTTCCGTTTCTGGTCCACGATAATGTTTTGTTTCGGTTTCACGGTAATGTTCTTTTTCCGTTTCACGGTAATGTTCTGTCTCTGGTCCACGGTAATGTTGTGTTTCTGTTTCACGGTAATGTTCCGTTTCTGGTCCACGATAATGTTGTGTTTCTGTTTCACGGTAATGTTCCGTTTCTGGTCCACGATAATGTTGTGTTTCTGTTTCACGGTAATGTTCCGTTTCTGGTCCACGATAATGTTCTGTTTCGGTTTCACGGTAATGTTCGGTCTCTGGTCCACGTTAGTTTTCTGTTTTGGTTTCACGGTAATGTTGGGTTTCACGGTAATGTTCGGTCTATGGTCCACGGTAATGTTCGGATTCACGGTAATGTTCGGTTCTCTTGTCCACGATAATGTTCGGTTTGACGATAATGTTCGGTTTCACGGTAATGTTCCGTCTCTGGTCCACGATAATGTTCCGTTTCACGGTAATGTTCCATTTCTGGTCCACGGTAATGTTCTGTCTCTGGTCCACGATAATGTTCGATCTCTGGTCCACGATAATGTTGTGTTTCTGTTTCACGGTAATGTTCCGTTTCATGTCCACGATAATGTTCTGTTTCGGTTTCACGGTAATGTTCTGTCTCTGGTCCACGGTAATGTTCTGTCTCTGGTCCACGGTAATGTTCCGTCTCTGGTCAACGGTAATGTTGTGTTTCTGTTTCACGGTAATGTTCCGTTTCTGGTCCACGATAATGTTGTGTTTCTGGTCCACGATAATGTTAGGTTTCACGATAATGTTCCGTTTCTGGTCAACGATAATGTTCTGTTTAGGTTTCACGGTAATGTTCTGTCTCTGGTCCACGATAATGTTCCGTCTCTGGTCCACGATAATGTTCTGTCTCTGGTCCACGATAATGTTCCGTTTCTGGTCCACGATAATGTTCCGTTTCTGGTCCACGATAATGTTCTGTTTCGGTTTCACGGTAATGTTCTGTCTCTGGTCCACGATAATGTTCCGTTTCTGGTCCATGATAATGTTCTGTTTTGGTTTCAAGGTAATGTTCTGTCTCTGGTCCACGGTAATGTTCCGTTTCTGGTCCACGATAATGTTCTGTTTCGGTTTCACGGTAATGTTCCGTTTCTTGTCCACGATAATGTTCTGTTTCTGTTTCACGGTAATGTTCCGTTTCTGGTCCATGATAATGTTCTGTTTCACGGTAATGTTCTGTCTCTGGTCCATGGTAATGTTCTGTCTCTGGTCCACGGTAATGTTCGATTTCAAGGTAAAGTTCGGTCTCTGGTCCACAGTAATGTTCTGTCTCTGGTCCACGGTAATGTTCTGTCTCTGGTCCACGGTAGTGTTCTGTCTCTGGTCCACGGTAATGTTCTGTCTCTGGTCCACGGTAATGTTCTGTCTCTGGTCCACGATAATATTCGGTTTCGGTTTCACGGTAATGTTCCGTTTCTGCTCCACGATTATGTTCTGTTTCGGTTTCACGGTAATGTTCCGTGTCTGGTCCACGATAATGTTGTGTTTCTGTTTCACGGTAATATTCCGTTTCTGATCCATGATAATGTTCTGTTTCACGGTAATGTTCTTTCTCTGGTCCATGGTAATGTTCTGTCTCTGGTCCACGGTAATGTTCGGTTTCAAGGTAAAGTTCGGTCTCTGGTCCACGGTAATGTTCTGTCTCTGGTCCACGGTAATGTTCTATCTCTGGTCCACGGTAATGTTCTGTCTCTGGTCCACGGTAATGTTGTGTCTCTGGTCCACGGTAATGTTCGATCTCTGGTCCACGATAATGTTCGGTTTCACGGTAATGTTCCGTCTCTGGTCCACGATAATGTTCTGTTTCTGTATCACGGTAATGTTCCGTTTCTGGTCCACGATAATTTTGTGTTTCTGTTTCACGGTAATGTTCCGTTTCTGGTCCACGATAATGTTCGGTTTCACGGTAATGTTCTGGTCCACGGTAATGTTCTGGTCCACGGTAATGTTCCGTCTCTGGTCCACAGTAATGTTCCGTATCTGGTCCACGGTAATGTTTGGTTTCACGGTAATGTTACATTTCTGGTCCACGGTAATGTTCTGTCTCTGGTCCACGTTAATGTTCGATTTCTGGTCGACGATAATGTTCGGTTTCATGGTAATGTTCCGTCTCTGGTCCACGATAATGTTCGGTTTCACGGTAATGTTCCATTTCTGGTCCACGGTAATGTTCTGTCTCTGGTTCACGATAATGTTCGATCTCTGGTCCACGATAATGTTGTGTTTCTGTTTCACGGTAATGTTCCGTTTCATGTCCACGATAATGTTCTGTTTCGGTTTCACGGTAATGTTCCATTTCTGGTCCACGGTAATGTTCTGTCTCTGGTCCACGATAATGTTCGATCTCTGGTCCACGATAATGTTGTATTTCTGTTTCACGGTAATGTTCCGTTTCATGTCCACGATAATGTTCTGTTTCGGTTTCACGGTAATGTTCTGTCTCTGGACCACGGTAATGTTCTGTCTCTGGTCCACGGTAATGTTCCGTCTCTGGTCAACGGTAATGTTGTGTTTCTGTTTCACGGTAATGTTCCGTTTCTGGTCCACGATAATGTTGTGTTTCTGGTCCACGATAATGTTAGGTTTCACGATAATGTTCCGTTTCTGGTCAACGATAATGTTCTGTTTAGGTTTCACGGTAATGTTCTGTCTCTGGTCCACGATAATGTTCCGTCTCTGGTCCACGATAATGTTCTGTCTCTGGTCCACGATAATGTTCCGTTTCTGGTCCACGATAATGTTCCGTTTCTGGTCCACGATAATGTTCTGTTTCGGTTTCACGGTAATGTTCTGTCTCTGGTCCACGATAATGTTCCGTTTCTGGTCCATGATAATGTTCTGTTTTGGTTTCAAGGTAATGTTCTGTCTCTGGTCCACGGTAATGTTCCGTTTCTGGTCCACGATAATGTTCTGTTTCGGTTTCACGGTAATGTTCCGTTTCTTGTCCACGATAATGTTCTGTTTCTGTTTCACGGTAATGTTCCGTTTCTGGTCCATGATAATGTTCTGTTTCACGGTAATGTTCTGTCTCTGGTCCATGGTAATGTTCTGTCTCTGGTCCACGGTAATGTTCGATTTCAAGGTAAAGTTCGGTCTCTGGTCAACAGTAATGTTCTGTCTCTGGTCCACGGTAATGTTCTGTCTCTGGTCCACGGTAGTGTTCTGTCTCTGGTCCACGGTAATGTTCTGTCTCTGGTCCACGGTAATGTTCTGTCTCTGGTCCACGATAATGTTCGGTTTCGGTGTCACGGTAATGTTCCGTTTCTGCTCCACGATAATGTTCTGTTTCGGTTTCACGGTAATGTTCCGTCTCTGGTCCACGATAATGTTGTGTTTCTGTTTCACGGTAATGTTCCGTTTCTGGTCCATGATAATGTTCTGTTTCACGGTAATGTTCTTTCTCTGGTCCATGGTAATGTTCTGTCTCTGGTCCACGGTAATGTTCGGTTTCAAGGTAAAGTTCGGTCTCTGGTCCACGGTAATGTTCTGTCTCTGGTCCACGGTAATGTTCTGTCTCTGGTCCACGGTAATGTTGTGTCTCTGGTCCACGGTAATGTTCGATCTCTGGTCCACGATAATGTTCGGTTTCACGGTAATGTTCCGTCTCTGGTCCACGAAAATGTTCTGTTTCTGTATCACGGTAATGTTCCGTTTCTGGTCCACGATAATTTTGTGTTTCTGTTTCACGGTAATGTTCCGTTTCTGGTCCACGATAATGTTCGGTTTCACGGTAATGTTCTGTCTCTGGTTCACGGTAATGTTCTGTGTCTGGTCCACGATAATGTTCGGTTTCACAGTAATGTTCCGTCTCTGGTCCACGATAATGTTCCGTCTTTGGTCCACGATAATGTTCTGTTTCTGTTTGACGGTAATGTTCCGTTTCTGGTCCACGATAATTTTGTGTTTCTGTTTCACGGTAATATTCCGTTTCTGGTCCACGATAATTTTCTGTTTCGGTTTCACGGTAATGTTCTGTCTCTGGTCCATGACAATGTTCCGTTTCTGGTCCATGATAATGTTCTGTTTCAGTTTCACGGTAATGTTCTGTTTCCGTTTCACGGTAATGTTCTGTCTCTGGTCCACGGTAATGTTTTGTTTCTGTTTCACGGTAATGTTCCGTCTCTGGTCCACGATAATGTTCGGTTTCACGGTAATGTTCCGTCTCTGGACCACGATAATGTTCCGTCTTTGGTCCACGATAATGTTCTGTTTCTGTTTCACGGTAATGTTCCGTTTCTGGTCCACGATAATTTTGTGTTTCTGTTTCACGGTAATGTTCCGTTTCTGGTACACGATAATGTTATGTTTCTGTTTCACGGTAATGTTCCGTTTCTGGTCCACGATAATGTTCTGTTTAGGTTTCACGGTAATGTTCTGTCTCTGGTCCACGATAATGTTCCGTTTCTGGTCCATGATAAGGTTCTGTTTTGGTTTCAAGGTAATGTTCTGTCTCTGGTCCACGGTAATATTCCGTTTCTGGTCCACGATAATGTTCTGTTTCGGTTTCACGGCAAATTTCCGTTTCTGGTCCACGATAATGTTCTGTTTCTGTGTCACGGTAATGTTCTGTTTCTGGTCCATGATAATGTTCTGTTTCACGGTAATGTTCTGTCTCTGGTCCATGGTAATGTTCTGTCTCTGGTCCACGGTAATGTTCGGTTTCAAGGTAATGTTCTGGTCCACGGTAATGTTCTGTCTCTGGTCCACGATAATGTTCGATTTCTGGTCGACGATAATGTTCGGTTTCACGGTAATGTTCCGTCTCTGGTCCACGATAATGTTCGGTTTCACGGTAATGTTCTGGTCCACGGTAATGTTCTGGTCCAAGGTAATGATCCGTCTCTGGTCCACAGTAATGTTCCGTATCTGGTCCATGGTAATGTTCCGTCTGTGGTCCACGATAATGTTCTGTCTCTGGTCCACGATAATGTTCCGTCTGTGGTCCACGATAATGTTCTGTCTCTGTTCCACGATAATGTTCCGTTTCTGGTCCACCATAATGTTCTGTTTCGGTTTCATGGTAATGTTCTGTCTCTGGTCCACGATAATGTTCCGTCTTTGGTCCACGATAATGTTCTGTTTCTGTTTGACGGTAATGTTCCGTTTCTGGTCCACGATAATTTTGTGTTTCTGTTTCACGGTAATGTTCTGTCTCTGGTCCATGATAATGTTCCGTTTCTGGTCCATGATAATGTTCTGTTTCAGTTTCACGGTAATGTTCTGTTTCCGTTTCACGGTAATGTTCCGTTTCTGGTCCATGATAATGTTCTGTTTCGGTTTCACGGTAATGTTCTGTCTCTGGTCCACGGTAATGTTCTGTCTCTGGTCCACGGTAATGTTCCGTCTCTGGTCAACGGTAATGTTGTGTTTCTGTTTCACGGTAATGTTCCGTTTCTGGTCCACGATAATGTTGTGTTTCTGGTCCACGATAATGTTAGGTTTCACGATAATGTTCCGTTTCTGGTCAACGATAATGTTCTGTTTAGGTTTCACGGTAATGTTCTGTCTCTGGTCCATGATAATGTTCCGTCTCTGGTCCACGATAATGTTCTGTCTCTGGTCCACGATAATGTTCTGTTTCTGGTCCACGATAATGTTCCGTTTCTGGTCCACGATAATGTTCTGTTTCGGTTTCACGGTAATGTTCTGTCTCTGGTCCACGATAATGTTCCGTTTCTGGTCCATGATAATGTTCTGTTTTGGTTTCAAGGTAATGTTCTGTCTCTGGTCCACGGTAATGTTCCGTTTCTGGTCCACGATAATGTTCTGTTTCGGTTTCACGGTAATGTTCCGTTTCTTGTCCACGATAATGTTCTGTTTCTGTTTCACGGTAATGTTCCGTTTCTGGTCCATGATAATGTTCTGTTTCACGGTAATGTTCTGTCTCTGGTCCATGGTAATGTTCTGTCTCTGGTCCACGGTAATGTTCGATTTCAAGGTAAAGTTCGGTCTCTGGTCCACAGTAATGTTCTGTCTCTGGTCCACGGTAATGTTCTCTCTCTGGTCCACGGTAGTGTTCTGTCTCTGGTCCACGGTAATGTTCTGTCTCTGGTCCACGGTAATGTTCTGTCTCTGGTCCACGATAATGTTCGGTTTCGGTTTCACGGTAATGTTCCGTTTCTGCTCCACGATTATGTTCTGTTTCGGTTTCACGGTAATGTTCCGTCTCTGGTCCACGATAATGTTGTGTTTCTGTTTCACGGTAATGTTCCGTTTCTGATCCATGATAATGTTCTGTTTCACGGTAATGTTCTTTCTCTGGTCCATGGTAATGTTCTGTCTCTGGTCCACGGTAATGTTCGGTTTCAAGGTAAAGTTCGGTCTCTGGTCCACGGTAATGTTCTGTCTCTGGTCCACGGTAATGTTCTGTCTCTGGTCCACGGTAATGTTCTGTCTCTGGTCCACGGTAATGTTGTGTCTCTGGTCAACGGTAATGTTCGATCTCTGGTCCACGATAATGTTCGGTTTCACGGTAATGTTCCGTCTCTGGTCCACGATAATGTTCTGTTTCTGTATCACGGTAATGTTCCGTTTCTGGTCCACGATAATTTTGTGTTTCTGTTTCACGGTAATGTTCCGTTTCTGGTCCACGATAATGTTCGGTTTCACGGTAATGTTCTGGTCCACGGTAATGTTCTGGTCCACGGTAATGTTCTGGTCCACGGTAATGTTCCGTCTCTGGTCCACAGTAATGATCCGTATCTGGTCCACGGTAATGTTTGGTTTCACGGTAATGTTACATTTCTGGTCCACGGTAATGTTCGATTTCTGGTCGACGATAATGTTCGGTTTCACGGTAATGTTCCGTCTCTGGTCCACGATAATGTTCGGTTTCACGGTAATGTTCCATTTCTGGTCCACGGTAATGTTCTGTCTCTGGTCCACGATAATGTTCGATCTCTGGTCCACGATAATGTTGTGTTTCTGTTTCACGGTAATGTTCCGTTTCATGTCCACGATAATGTTCTGTTTCGGTTTCACGGTAATGTTCTGTCTCTGGTCCACGGTAATGTTCTGTCTCTGGTCCACGGTAATGTTCCGTCTCTGGTCAACGGTAATGTTGTGTTTCTGTTTCACGGTAATGTTCCGTTTCTGGTCCACGATAATGTTGTGTTTCTGGTCCACGATAATGTTAGGTTTCACGATAATGTTCCGTTTCTGGTCAATGATAATGTTCTGTTTAGGTTTCACGGTAATGTTCTGTCTCTGGTCCACGATAATGTTCCGTCTCTGGTCCACGATAATGTTCTGTCTCTGGTCCACGATAATGTTCCGTTTCTGGTCCACGATAATGTTCCGTTTCTGGTCCACGATAATGTTCCGTTTCTGGTCCACGATAATGTTCTGTTTCGGTTTCACGGTAATGTTCTGTCTCTGGTCCACGATAATGTTCCGTTTCTGGTCCATGATAATGTTCTGTTTTGGTTTCAAGGTAATGTTCTGTCTCTGGTCCACGGTAATGTTCCGTTTCTGGTCCACGATAATGTTCTGTTTCGGTTTCACGGTAATGTTCCGTTTCTTGTCCACGATAATGTTCTGTTTCCGTTTCACGGTAATGTTCCGTTTCTGGTCCATGATAATGTTCTGTTTCACGGTAATGTTCTGTCTCTGGTCCATGGTAATGTTCTGTCTCTGGTCCACGGTAATGTTCGATTTCAAGGTAAAGTTCGGTCTCTGGTCCACAGTAATGTTCTGTCTCTGGTCCACGGTAATGTTCTGTCTCTGGTCCACGGTAGTGTTCTGTCTCTGGTCCACGGTAATGTTCTGTCTCTGGTCCACGGTAATGTTCTGTCTCTGGTCCACGGTAATGTTCTGTCTCTGGTCCACGATAATGTTCGGTTTCGGTGTCACGGTAATGTTCCGTTTCTGGTCCACGATAATGTTCTGTTTCGGTTTCACGGTAATGTTCCGTTTCTTGTCCACGATAATGTTCTGTTTCTGTTTCACGGTAATGTTCCGTTTCTGGTCCATGATAATGTTCTGTTTCACGGTAATGTTCTGTCTCTGGTCCATGGTAATGTTCTGTCTCTGGTCCACGGTAATGTTCGATTTCAAGGTAAAGTTCGGTCTCTGGTCCACGGTAATGTTCTGTCTCTGGTCCACGGTAATGTTGTGTCTCTGGTCCACGGTAATGTTCGATCTCTGGTCCACGATAATGTTCGGTTTCACGGTAATGTTCCGTCTCTGGTCCACGATAATGTTCTGTTTCTGTATCACGGTAATGTTCCGTTTCTGGTCCACGATAATTTTGTGTTTCTGTTTCACGGTAATGTTCCGTTTCTGGTCCACGGTAATGTTCTGTGTCTGGTCCACGATAATGTTCCGTCTCTGGTCTACGATAATGTTCCGTCTTTGGTCCACGATAATGTTCTGTTTCTGTTTGACGGTAATGTTCCGTTTCTGGTCCACGATAATTTTGTGTTTCTGTTTCACGGTAATGTTCCGTTTCTGGTCCACGATAATGTTCTGTTTCGGTTTCACTCCCTCCTGAGCTGTCGCTCCCTCCTGAGCTGTCACCTTATCGTGGTGGGGGAGTTTGCGTGCCCCAATGAGTCTGGGAGCTATGTTGCCCGGGGCTTTAAGCCCCTGGTAGGGTCACCCAAGGCAAACAGATCCTAGATGAGGGACCAGACAAAGAACAGCTCAAAAGACCCCTTATGATGAACAAAAAATTTGGACCTCGTGATCCCTTGCCCGGATATGGGACACCGGGGCCTCCCCCCGGAGCCAGGCCCGGGGGTGGGGCCCGGCAGCGGGCGCCTGGTGGCCGGGTCTGTGCCCATGGGGCTCGGTCGGGCATAGCCCGAAATGATGACGTGGGTCCCCCTTCCGACGGGCTCACCACCCGTGGGAGGGGCCAAGGGGGTCGGGTGCGATGTGAGCTGGGTAGCGGCCGAAGGCAGAGGCCTTGGCGGTCTGATCCTCGGCTACTGAAGCTAGCTCTTGGGACGTGGAATGTCACCTCTCTGTTGGGGAAGGAGCCGGAGCTGGTGCGCGAGGCTGAGCGGTTCCGGCTAGATATAGTCGGACTCACCTCGACGCACGGCTTGGGCTCTGGAACCAGTCCTCTTGAGAGGGGTTGGACTCTCTTCCACTCTGGAGTTGCCCGTGGTGAGAGGCGCAGAGCAGGTGTGGGCATACTTATTGCCCCCCAGCTGTGTGCCAGTACATTGGGGTTTACCCCAGTGAACGAGAGGGTAGCCTCCCTCCGCCTTCGGGTGGGGGGACGAGTCCTGACTGTTGTTTGTGCCTATGCGCCAAACAGCAGTTCAGAGTACCCACCCTTTTTGGAGTCTCTGGGGGAGGCACTGGAGAATGCTCCTACCGGAGACTCCCTCGTTCTGCTGGGGGACTTCAATGCTCACGTGGGCAATGACAGTGAGACCTGGAGGGGTGTGATTGGGAGGAACGGCCCCCCCGATCTGAACCAGAGTGGTGTTATGTTGTTGGACTTCTGTGCTGGTCATGGACTGTCCATAACGAACACCATGTTCAGACATAAGGGTGTCCATATGTGCACTTGGCACCAGGACACCCTTGGCCGCAGTTCGATGATCGACTTTGTGGTTGTATCATCGGACTTGCGGCCGTATGTCCTGGACACTCGGGTGAAGAGAGGGGCGGAGCTGTCAACTGATCACCACCTGGTGGTGAGTTGGCTCCGCTGGTGGGGGAGGATGCCGATCAGACCTGGCAGGCCCAAACGTATTGTGAGGGTCTGCTGGGAGCGTTTGTCAGAATCCCCCGTCAGAAGGAGCTTTAACTCCCACCTCCGGCAGAGCTTCAACCATATCCCGGGGGAGGTGGGGGACATTGAGTCCGAATGGGCCATGTTCCGTGACTCCATTGCCGAGGCAGCTGATCGGAGTTGTGGCCGTAAGGTGGTCGGTGCCTGTCGTGGCGGCAACCCTCGAACCTGCTGGTGGACACCAGTGGTGAGGGAAGCCGTCAAGCTGAAGAAGGAGTCCTATCGGGCCTTTTTGGCCAGTGGGACCCTGGAAGCAGCTGATAGGTACCGACAGGCCAGACGGGCTGCGGCTTCGGCGGTTGCTGAGGCAAAAACTCGGGCCTGGGAGGAGTTCGGTGAGACCATGGAGAACGATTTCCGGACGGCCTCGAAGAGATTCTGGTCCACCATCCGGCGTCTCAGGGGGGGGAAGCGGCTCACAGTCAACACTGTTTACAGTGGGGACGGGGCTTTGCTGACCTCAACTAGGGATGTTGTGAGTCGGTGGGGGGAGTACTTCGAGGAACTCCTCAATCCTACCAACACGTGCTCGGAAGAGGCAGAGTCGGAGAGCTCGGAGACGGGGCCTCCCATTTCTGGAGCTGAGGTTGCCGAGGTGGTCAAAAAGCTCCTCGGTGGCAAGGCCCCGGGGGTGGATGAGGTCCGTCCTGAGTTTCTCAAGGCTCTGGATGTTGTAGGGCTGTCTTGGCTGACACGCCTCTGCAGCATCGCGTGGACATCGGGGACAGTGCCTCTGGACTGGCAGATTGGGGTGGTGGTCCCCCTCTTTAAAAAGGGGGACCGGAGGGTGTGTTCCAACTATAGGGGTATCACACTCCTCAGCCTCCCTGGTAAGGTCTATTCGGGGGTATTGGAGAGGAGGATCCGTCGGATAATCGAGCCTCGGATTCAGGAGATGCAGTGTGGCTTTCGTCCTGGCCGTGGAACAGTGGACCAGCTCTATACCCTCGGCAGGATCCTGGAGGGTGCATGGGAGTTCGCCCAACCAGTCTACATGTGTTTTGTGGACTTGGAGAAAGCGTTCGACCGTGTCCCTCGTGGAGTCCTGTGGGGGGTGCTCCGGGAATATGGAGTGCCGGACCCCTTGATAGGGTCCGTTCGGTCTCTGTATGACCGGTGCCAGAGTTTGGTCCGCATTGCCGGCAGTAAGTCGGATACGTTTCCGGTGAGAGTTGGACTCCGTCAGGGCTGCCCTTTGTCACCGATTCTGTTCCTAACTTTTATGGACAGAATTTCTAGGCGCAGCCAGGGCGTTGAGGGTGTCCGATTTGGCGACCTCAGAATCGGGTCTCTGCTTTTTGCAGATGATGTGGTTCTGTTAGCGTCGTCAGGCCGTGACCTTCAGCTCTCACTGGAGCGATTCGCAGCCGAGTGTGAAGCGGCTGGGATGAGAATCAGCACCTCCAAATCCGAGACTATGGTTCTCAGCCGGAAAAGGGTGGAATGCTCTCTCCGGGTCGGGAATGAGATTCTTCCCCAAGTGGAGGAGTTCAAGTATCTCGGGGTCTTGTTCACGAGTGAGGGACGAATGGAGCGGGAGATTGACGGGCGGATCGGTGCGGCGTCTGCAGTGTTGCGGGCTCTGCACCGACCCGTCGTTGTGAAGAGGGAGCTGAGCCAGAAGGCGAAGCTCTCTACTTACTGGTCAATCTACGTTCCCATCCTCACCTATGGTCACGAGTTGTGGGTAGTGACCGAAAGAACAAGATCGCGAATACAAGCGGCCGAAATGGGTTTCCTCCGCAGGGTGTCTGGGCTCTCCCTTAGAGATAGGGTGAGAAGCTCAGTCATCCGGGAGGGGCTCGGAGTAGAACCGCTGCTCCTCCGCATTGAGAGGAGTCAGATGAGGTGGCTCGGGCATCTGGTTAGGATGCCCCCTGGGCGCCTCCCTGGGGAGGTGTTCCGGGCACGTCCCACTGGGAGGAGACCCCGGGGAAGACCCAGGACACGCTGGAGAGACTATGTCTCTCGGCTGGCCTGGGAACGCCTCGGGGTCCCCCCGGAAGAGCTGGAAGAAGTGGCCGGGGACAGAGACGTCTGGGTTTCTCTGCTCAAGCTGCTGCCCCCGCGACCCGACCCCCGGATAAGCGGCAGATGATGGATGATGGATGGATGGTTTCACGGTAATGTTCTGTCTCTGGTCCATGATAATGTTCCGTTTCTGGTCCATGATAATGTTCTGTTTCAGTTTCACGGTAATGTTCTGTTTCCGTTTCACGGTAATGTTCTGTCTCTGGTCCACGGTAATGTTTTGTTTCTGTTTCACGGTAATGTTCCGTCTCTGGTCCACGATAATGTTCGGTTTCACGGTAATTTTCCGTCTCTGGTCCACGATAATGTTCCGTCTTTGGTCCACGATAATGTTCTGTTTCTGTTTCACGGTAATGTTCCGTTTCTGGTCCACGATAATTTTGTGTTTCTGTTTCACGGTAATGTTCCGTTTCTGGTACACGATAATGTTATGTTTCTGTTTCACGGTAATGTTCCGTTTCTGGTCCACGATAATGTTCCGTCTTTGGTCCACGATAATGTTCTGTTTCTGTTTCACGGTAATGTTCCGTTTCTGGTCCACGATAATTTTGTGTTTCTGTTTAACGGTAATGTTCCGTTTCTGGTACACGATAATGTTATGTTTCTGTTTCACGGTAATGTTCCGTTTCTGGTCCACGATAATGTTCTGTTTAGGTTTCACGGTAATGTTCTGTCTCTGGTCCACGATAATGTTCTGTCTCTGGTCCATGGTAATGTTCTGTCTCTGGTCCACGGTAATGTTCGGTTTCAAGGTAATGTTCTGGTCCACGGTAATGTTCTGTCTCTGGTCCATGGTAATGTTCTGTCTCTGGTCCACGGTAATGTTCGGTTTCAAGGTAATGTTCTGGTCCACGGTAATGTTCTGTCTCTGGTCCACGATAATGTTCGATTTCTGGTCGACGATAATGTTCGGTTTCACGGTAATGTTCCGTTTCTGGTCCACGATAATGTTCGGTTTCACGGTAATGTTCTGGTCCAAGGTAATGATCCGTCTCTGGTCCACAGTAATGTTCCGTATCTGGTCCATGGTAATGTTCGGTTTCACAGTAATGTTCCATTTCTGGTCCACGGTAATGTTCCGTATCTGGTCCATGGTAATGTTCGGTTTCACGGTAATGTTCCATTTCTGGTCCACGGTAATGTTCTGTCTCTGGTCCACGATAATGTTCGATTTCTGGTCGACGATAATGTTCGGTTTCACGGTAATGTTTCGTCTCTGGTCCACGATAATGTTCGGTTTCACGGTAATGTTCCATTTCTGGTCCACGGTAAGGTTCTGTCTCTGGTCCACGATAATGTTCGATCTCTGGTCCACGATAATGTTCGGTTTCATGGTAATGTTCCGGCTCTGGTCCACGATAATGTTGTGTTTCTGTTTCACGGTAATGTTCCGTTTCATGTCTACGATAAGGTTTTGTTTCGGTTTCACGGTAATGTTCTGTCTCTGGTCCACGGTAATGTTCGGTTTCACGGTAATGTTCCGTCTCTGGTCCACGATAATGTTGTGTTTCTGTTTCACGGTAATGTTCCGTTTCTGGTCCACTATAATGTTCGGTTTCACGATAATGTTCCGTTTCTGGTCAACGATAATGTTCTGTTTAGGTTTCACGGTAATGTTCTGTCTCAGGTCCACGATAATGTTCCGTCTGTGGTCCACGATAATGTTCTGTCTCTGTTCCACGATAATCTTCCGTTTCTGGTCCACCATAATGTTCTGTTTCGGTTTCATGGTAATGTTCTGTCTCTGGTCCACGATAATGTTCCGTATTTGGTCCACGATAATGTTCTGTTTCTGTTTGACGGTAATGTTCCGTTTCTGGTCCACGATAATTTTGTGTTTCTGTTTCACGGTAATGTTCCATTTCTGGTCCACGATAATGTTCTGTTTCGGTTTCACGGTAATGTTCTGTCTCTGGTCCATGATAATGTTCCGTTTCTGGTCCATGATAATGTTCTGTTTCAGTTTCACGGTAATGTTCTGTTTCCGTTTCACGGTAATGTTCTGTCTCTGGTCCACGGTAATGTTTTGTTTCTGTTTCACGGTAATGTTCCGTCTCTGGTCCACGATAATGTTCGGTTTCACGGTAATGTTCCGTCTCTGGTCCACGATAATGTTCCGTCTTTGGTCCACGATAAGGTTCTGTTTCTGTTTCACGGTAATGTTCCGTTTCTGGTCCACGATAATTTTGTGTTTCTGTTTCACGGTAATGTTCCGTTTCTGGTACACGATAATGTTATGTTTCTGTTTCACGGTAATGTTCCGTTTCTGGTCCACGATAATGTTCTGTTTAGGTTTCACGGTAATGTTCTGTCTCTGGTCCACGATAATGTTCCGTTTCTGGTCCATGATAAGGTTCTGTTTTGGTTTCAAGGTAATGTTCTGTCTCTGGTCCACGGTAATATTCCGTTTCTGGTCCACGATAATGTTCTGTTTCGGTTTCACGGTAATGTTCTGTTTCTGGTCCACGATAATGTTCCGTTTCTGGTCCACGATAATGTTCTGTTTTGGTTTCACAGTAATGTTCTGTCTCTGGTCCACGGTAATGTTCTTTTTCTGTTTCACGGTAATGTTCCGTTTCTGGTCCAGGATAATGTTGTGTTTCTGTTTCACGGTAATGTTCCGTTTCTGGTCCACGATAATGTTCTGTTTCAGTTTCACGGTAATGTTCCGTTTCTGGTCCACGATAATGTTCTGTTTCGGTTTCACGGTAATGTTCCGTCTCTGGTCCACGGTAATAATCCGTCTCTGGTCCACGATAATGTTCCGTCTCTGGTCCACGATAATGTTCCGTCTCTGGTCCACGATAATGTTCTGTCTCTGGTCCACGATAATGTTCCGTTTCTGGTCCATGATAATGTTCTGTTTCACGGTAATGTTCTGTCTCTGTTCCATGGTAATGTTCTGTCTCTGGTCCACAGTGATGTTCGGTTTCAAGGTAAAGTTCGGTCTCTGGTCCACAATAAAGTTCTGTCTCTGGTCCACGGTAATGTTCTGTCTCTGGTCCACGGTAATGTTCTGTCTCTAGTCCACGGTAATGTTCTGTCTCTGGTCCACGGTAATGTTCGATCTCTGGTCCACGATAATGTTCGGTTTCACGGTAATGTTCCGTCTCTGGTCCACGATAATGTTCTGTTTCTGTTTCACGGTAATGTTCCATTTCTGGTCCACGATAATTTTGTTATTCTGTTTCACGGTAATGTTCCGTTTCTGGTCCACGACAATGTTCTGTTTCGGTTTCACAGTAATGTTCCGTCTCTGGTCCACGATAATGTTCGGTTTCACGGTAATGTTCTGGTCCACGGTAATGTTCTGGTCCACGGTAATGTTCTGTTTCACGGTAATGTTCCGTTTCTGGTCCACGATAATGTTGTGTTTCTGTTTCACGGTAATGTTCCGTTTCTGGTCCACGATAATGTTCTGTTTCAGTTTCACGGTAATGTTCCGTTTCTGGTCCACGATAATGTTCTGTTTCGGTTTCACGGTAATGTTCCGTCTCTGGTCCACGGTAATGTTCCGTCTCTGGTCCACGATAATGTTCCGTCTCTGGTCCACGATAATGTTCCGTCTCTGGTCCACGATAATGTTCCGTCTCTGGTCCACGATAATGTTCCGTCTCTGGTCCACGATAATGTTCTGTCTCTGGTCCACGATAATGTTCCGTTTCTGGTCCACAATAATGTTCTGTTTCGGTTTCACGGTAATGTTCTGTCTCTGGTCCACGGTAATGTTCTGTCTCTGGTCCACGGTGATGTTCTGTTTCGGTTTCACGGTAATGTTCTGTCTCTGGTCCACGGTAATGTTCTGTCTCTGGTCCATGATAATGGTCGGTTTCACGGTAATATTCCGTCTCTGGTACACGATAATGTTCCGTCTTTGGTCCACGATAATGTTCTGTCTCTAGTCCATGATAATGTTCCGTTTCTGGTCCACGATAATGTTCTATTTCGGTTTAACGGTAATGTTCTGTCTCTGGTCCACGGTAATGTTCTGTCTCTGGTCCACGGTAATGTTCTGTTTCTGTTTCACGGTAATGTTCCGTTTGTGGTCCATGATAATGTTCTGTTTCTGTTTCACGGTAATGTTCCGTTTCTGGTCCATGATAATGTTCTGTTTCTGTTTCACGGTAATGATCCGTTTCTGGTCCACGATAATGTTCTGTTTCTGGTCCACGATAATGTTCTGTTTCGGTTTCACGGTAATGTTCTGTCTCTGGTCCACGATAATGTTCCGTTTCTGGTCCACGATAATGTTCTGTTTTGGTTTCACGGTAATGTTCTGTCTCTGGTCCACGGTAATGTTCTGTTTCTGTTTCACGGTAATGTTACGTTTCTGGTCCACGATAATGTTGTGTTTCTGTTTCACGGTAATGTTCCGTTTCTGGTCCACGATAATGTTCTGTTTCGGTTTCACGGTAATGTTCCGTTTCTGGTCCACAATAATGTTCTGTTTCGGTTTCACGGTAATGTTCCGTCTCTGGTCCACGGTAATGTTCCGTTTCTGGTCCATGATAATGTTCTGTTTCACGGTAATGTTCTGTCTCTGTTCCATGGTAATGTTCTGTCTCTGGTCCACAGTGATGTTCGGTTTCAAGGTAAAGTTCGGTCTCTGGTCCACAATAAAGTTCTGTCTCTGGTCCACGGTAATGTTCTGTCTCTGGTCCACGGTAATGTTCTGTCTCTAGTCCACGGTAATGTTCTGTCTCTGGTCCACGGTAATGTTCGATCTCTGGTCCACGATAATTTTCGGTTTCACGGTAATGTTCCGTCTCTGGTCCACGATAATGTTCTGTTTCTGTTTCACGGTAATGTTCCATTTCTGGTCCACGATAATTTTGTGTTTCTGTTTCACGGTAATGTTCCGTTTCTGGTCCACGATAATGTTCTGTTTCGGTTTCACAGTAATGTTCCGTCTCTGGTCCACGATAATGTTCGGTTTCACGGTAATGTTCTGGTCCACGGTAATGTTCTGGTCCACGGTAATGTTCTGTCTCTATTCCATGATAATGTTCGGTTTCACGATAATATTCGGTCTCTGGTCCACGATAATGTTCCTTTTTCTGTTTCACGGTAATGTTCCGTTTCTGGTCCACGATAATGTTCTGTTTCGGTTTAACGGTAATGTTCGGTCTCTGGTCAACAGTAATGTTCTGTCTCTGTTCCATGATAATGTTCGGTTTCACGGTAATGTTCGGTCTCTGGTCCACGATAATGTTCCTTTTTCTGTTTCACGGTAATGTTCCGTTTCTGGTCCACAGTAATGTTCTGTCTCTGTTCCATGATAATGTTCGGTCTCTGGTCCACGATAATGTTCTTTTTCTGTTTCACGGTAATGTTCCGTTTCGGTTTAACAGTATTGTTCCGTTTCAAAGTAATGTTCTGTCTCTGGTCCACGGTAATGTTCTGTTTCACGGTAATGTTCTGTCTCTGGTCCAAAGTAATGTTCTGTTTCACGGTAATGTTCTGTTTCAAAGTAATGTTCTGTCTCTGGTCCACGGTAATGTTCTGTCTCTGGTCCACTGTAATGATTAGTTTCACGGTAATGTTCTGTCTGTGGTCCATGCTAATGTTCTGTTTCTGGTCCACGGTAATGTTCTGTTTCACGGTAATGTTCTGTTTCACAGTAATGTTCTGTTTCACGTAATTTTCGATCTCTGGTCCACAATAATGTTCGGTCTCTGGTCCACGCTAATGTTCTGTTTCTGTTTCACGGTAATGATCCGTTTCTGGTCCACGATAATGTTCTGTCTCTGGTCCACGATAATGTTCCGATTCTGGTCCACGATAATGTTCTGTTTCTGTTTCACGGTAATGTTCCGTTTCGGTTTAACAGTATTGTTCCGTTTCAAAGTAATGTTCGGTCTCTGGTCCACGGTAATGTTCTGGTCCACGGTAATGTTCTGTCTCTGGTCCACGGTAATGTTCTGTTTCACGGTAATGTTCTGTTTCACAGTAATGTTCCGTCTCTGGTCCACGGTAATGTTCGGTCTCTGGTCCACGCTAATGTTCTGTTTCTGTTTCACGGTAATGATCCGTTTCTTGTCCACGATAATGTTCTGTCTCTGGTCCACGATAATGTTCCGATTCTGGTCCACGATAATGTTCTGTTTCTGTTTCACGGTAATGATCCGTTTCTGGTCCACGATAATGTTCTGTCTCTGGTCCACGATAATGTTCCGATTCTAGTCCACGATAATGTTCTGTTTTGGTTTCACGGTAATGTTCCGTTTCGGTTTAACAGTATTGTTCCGTTTCAAAGTAATGTTCTGTCTCTGGTCCACGGTAATGTTCTGGTCCACGGTAATGTTCTGTCTCTGGTCCACGGTAATGATTAGTTTCACGGTAATGTTCTGTCTGTGGTCCATGCTAATGTTCTTTTTCTGGTCCACGGTAATGTTCTGTTTCACGGTAATGTTCTGTTTCACAGTAATGTTCTGTTTCACGTAATTTTCGATCTCTGGTCCACGGTAATGTTCGGTCTCTGGTCCACGCTAATGTTCTGTTTCTGTTTCACGGTAATGATCCGTTTCTTGTCCACGATAATGTTCTGTCTCTGGTCCACGATAATGTTCCGATTCTGGTCCACGATAATGTTCTGTTTCTGTTTCACGGTAATGATCCGTTTCTGGTCCACGATAATGTTCTGTCTCTGGTCCACGATAATGTTCCGATTCTAGTCCACGATAATGTTCTGTTTTGGTTTCACAGTAATGTTCTGTCTCTGGTCCACGGTAATGTTCTGTTTCTGTTTCACGGTAATGTTCCGTTTCTGGTCCAGGATAATGTTGTGTTTCTGTTTCACGGTAATGTTCCGTTTCTGGTCCACGATAATGTTCTGTTTCAGTTTCACGGTAATGTTCCGTTTCTGGTCCACGATAATGTTCTGTTTCGATTTCACGGTAATGTTCCGTCTCTGGTCCACGGTAATGTTTCGTCTCTGGTCCACGATAATGTTCCGTCTCTGGTCCACGATAATGTTCCGTCTCTGGTCCACGATAATGTTCTGTCTCTGGTCCACGATAATGTTCCGTTTCTGGTCCATGATAATGTTCTGTTTCACGGTAATGTTCTGTCTCTGTTCCATGGTAATGTTCTGTCTCTGGTCCACAGTGATGTTCGGTTTCAAGGTAAAGTTCGGTCTCTGGTCCACAATAAAGTTCTGTCTCTGGTCCACGGTAATGTTCTGTCTCTGGTCCACGGTAATGTTCTGTCTCTGGTCCACGGTAATGTTCTGTCTCTCGTCCACGGTAATGTTCTGTCTCTGGTCCACGGTAATGTTCGATCTCTGGTCCACGATAATGTTCGGTTTCACGGTAATGTTCCGTCTCTGGTCCACGATAATGTTCTGTTTCTGTTTCACGGTAATGTTCCATTTCTGGTCCACGATAATTTTGTGTTTCTGTTTCACGGTAATGTTCCGTTTCTGGTCCACGACAATGTTCTGTTTCGGTTTCACAGTAATGTTCCGTCTCTGGTCCACGATAATGTTCGGTTTCACGGTAATGTTCTGGTCCACGGTAATGTTCTGGTCCACGGTAATGTTCTGTTTCACGGTAATGTTCCGTTTCTGGTCCACGATAATGTTGTGTTTCTGTTTCACGGTAATGTTCCGTTTCTGGTCCACGACAATGTTCTGTTTCGGTTTCACAGTAATGTTCCGTCTCTGGTCCACGATAATGTTCGGTTTCACGGTAATGTTCTGGTCCACGGTAATGTTCTGGTCCACGGTAATGTTCTGTTTCACGGTAATGTTCCGTTTCTGGTCCACGATAATGTTGTGTTTCTGTTTCACGGTAATGTTCCGTTTCTGGTCCACGATAATGTTCTGTTTCAGTTTCACGGTAATGTTCCGTTTCTGGTCCACGATAATGTTCTGTTTCGGTTTCACGGTAATGTTCCGTCTCTGGTCCACGGTAATGTTCCGTCTCTGGTCCACGATAATGTTCCGTCTCTGGTCCACGATAATGTTCCGTCTCTGGTCCACGATAATGTTCCGTCTCTGGTCCACGATAATGTTCTGTCTCTGGTCCACGATAATGTTCCGTTTCTGGTCCACAATAATGTTCTGTTTCGGTTTCACGGTAATGTTCTGTCTCTGGTCCACGGTAATGTTCTGTCTCTGGTCCACGGTGATGTTCTGTTTCGGTTTCACGGTAATGTTCTGTCTCTGGTCCACGGTAATGTTCTGTCTCTGGTCCATGATAATGTTCGGTTTCACGGTAATATTCCGTCTCTGGTACACGATAATGTTCCGTCTTTGGTCCACGATAATGTTCTGTCTCTAGTCCATGATAATGTTCCGTTTCTGGTCCACGATAATGTTCTATTTCGGTTTCACGGTAATGTTCTGTCTCTGGTCCACGGTAATGTTCTGTCTCTGGTCCACGGTAATGTTCTGTTTCTGTTTCACGGTAATGTTCCGTTTGTGGTCCATGATAATGTTCTGTTTCTGTTTCACGGTAATGTTCCGTTTCTGGTCCATGATAATGTTCTGTTTCTGTTTCACGGTAATGATCCGTTTCTGGTCCACGATAATGTTCTGTTTCTGGTCCACGATAATGTTCTGTTTCGGTTTCACGGTAATGTTCTGTCTCTGGTCCACGATAATGTTCCGTTTCTGGTCCACGGTAATGTTCTGTTTCTGTTTCACGGTAATGTTACGTTTCTGGTCCACGATAATGTTGTGTTTCTGTTTCACGGTAATGTTCCGTTTCTGGTCCACGATAATGTTCTGTTTCGGTTTCACGGTAATGTTCCGTTTCTGGTCCACAATAATGTTCTGTTTCGGTTTCACGGTAATGTTCCGTCTCTGGTCCACGGTAATGTTCCGTTTCTGGTCCATGATAATGTTCTGTTTCACGGTAATGTTCTGTCTCTGTTCCATGGTAATGTTCTGTCTCTGGTCCACAGTGATGTTCGGTTTCATGGTAAAGTTCGGTCTCTGGTCCACAATAAAGTTCTGTCTCTGGTCCACGGTAATGTTCTGTCTCTGGTCCACGGTAATGTTCTGTCTCTAGTCCACGGTAATGTTCTGTCTCTGGTCCACGGTAATGTTCGATCTCTGGTCCACGATAATTTTCGGTTTCACGGTAATGTTCCGTCTCTGGTCCACGATAATGTTCTGTTTCTGTTTCACGGTAATGTTCCATTTCTGGTCCACGATAATTTTGTGTTTCTGTTTCACGGTAATGTTCCGTTTCTGGTCCACGATAATGTTCTGTTTCGGTTTCACAGTAATGTTCCGTCTCTGGTCCACGATAATGTTCGGTTTCACGGTAGTGTTCTGGTCCACGGTAATGTTCTGTCTCTATTCCATGATAATGTTCGGTTTCACGATAATATTCGGTCTCTGGTCCACGATAATGTTCCGATTCTGGTCCACGATAATGTTCTGTTTCTGTTTCACGGTAATGATCCGTTTCTGGTCCACGATAATGTTCTGTCTCTGGTCCACGATAATGTTCCGATTCTAGTCCACGATAATGTTCTGTTTTGGTTTCACAGTAATGTTCTGTCTCTGGTCCACGGTAATGTTCTGTTTCTGTTTCACGGTAATGTTCCGTTTCTGGTCCAGGATAATGTTGTGTTTCTGTTTCACGGTAATGTTCCGTTTCTGGTCCACGATAATGTTCTGTTTCAGTTTCACGGTAATGTTCCGTTTCTGGTCCACGATAATGTTCTGTTTCGATTTCACGGTAATGTTCCGTCTCTGGTCCACGGTAATGTTTCGTCTCTGGTCCACGATAATGTTCCGTCTCTGGTCCACGATAATGTTCCGTCTCTGGTCCACGATAATGTTCTGTCTCTGGTCCACGATAATGTTCCGTTTCTGGTCCATGATAATGTTCTGTTTCACGGTAATGTTCTGTCTCTGTTCCATGGTAATGTTCTGTCTCTGGTCCACAGTGATGTTCGGTTTCAAGGTAAAGTTCGGTCTCTGGTCCACAATAAAGTTCTGTCTCTGGTCCACGGTAATGTTCTGTCTCTGGTCCACGGTAATGTTCTGTCTCTGGTCCACGGTAATGTTCTGTCTCTCGTCCACGGTAATGTTCTGTCTCTGGTCCACGGTAATGTTCGATCTCTGGTCCACGATAATGTTCGGTTTCACGGTAATGTTCCGTCTCTGGTCCACGATAATGTTCTGTTTCTGTTTCACGGTAATGTTCCATTTCTGGTCCACGATAATTTTGTGTTTCTGTTTCACGGTAATGTTCCGTTTCTGGTCCACGACAATGTTCTGTTTCGGTTTCACAGTAATGTTCCGTCTCTGGTCCACGATAATGTTCGGTTTCACGGTAATGTTCTGGTCCACGGTAATGTTCTGGTCCACGGTAATGTTCTGTTTCACGGTAATGTTCCGTTTCTGGTCCACGATAATGTTGTGTTTCTGTTTCACGGTAATGTTCCGTTTCTGGTCCACGACAATGTTCTGTTTCGGTTTCACAGTAATGTTCCGTCTCTGGTCCACGATAATGTTCGGTTTCACGGTAATGTTCTGGTCCACGGTAATGTTCTGGTCCACGGTAATGTTCTGTTTCACGGTAATGTTCCGTTTCTGGTCCACGATAATGTTGTGTTTCTGTTTCACGGTAATGTTCCGTTTCTGGTCCACGATAATGTTCTGTTTCAGTTTCACGGTAATGTTCCGTTTCTGGTCCACGATAATGTTCTGTTTCGGTTTCACGGTAATGTTCCGTCTCTGGTCCACGGTAATGTTCCGTCTCTGGTCCACGATAATGTTCCGTCTCTGGTCCACGATAATGTTCCGTCTCTGGTCCACGATAATGTTCCGTCTCTGGTCCACGATAATGTTCTGTCTCTGGTCCACGATAATGTTCCGTTTCTGGTCCACAATAATGTTCTGTTTCGGTTTCACGGTAATGTTCTGTCTCTGGTCCACGGTAATGTTCTGTCTCTGGTCCACGGTGATGTTCTGTTTCGGTTTCACGGTAATGTTCTGTCTCTGGTCCACGGTAATGTTCTGTCTCTGGTCCATGATAATGTTCGGTTTCACGGTAATATTCCGTCTCTGGTACACGATAATGTTCCGTCTTTGGTCCACGATAATGTTCTGTCTCTAGTCCATGATAATGTTCCGTTTCTGGTCCACGATAATGTTCTATTTCGGTGTCACGGTAATGTTCTGTCTCTGGTCCACGGTAATGTTCTGTCTCTGGTCCACGGTAATGTTCTGTTTCTGTTTCACGGTAATGTTCCGTTTGTGGTCCATGATAATGTTCTGTTTCTGTTTCACGGTAATGTTCCGTTTCTGGTCCATGATAATGTTCTGTTTCTGTTTCACGGTAATGATCCGTTTCTGGTCCACGATAATGTTCTGTTTCTGGTCCACGATAATGTTCTGTTTCGGTTTCACGGTAATGTTCTGTCTCTGGTCCACGATAATGTTCCGTTTCTGGTCCACGGTAATGTTCTGTTTCTGTTTCACGGTAATGTTACGTTTCTGGTCCACGATAATGTTGTGTTTCTGTTTCACGGTAATGTTCCGTTTCTGGTCCACGATAATGTTCTGTTTCGGTTTCACGGTAATGTTCCGTTTCTGGTCCACAATAATGTTCTGTTTCGGTTTCACGGTAATGTTCCGTCTCTGGTCCACGGTAATGTTCCGTTTCTGGTCCATGATAATGTTCTGTTTCACGGTAATGTTCTGTCTCTGTTCCATGGTAATGTTCTGTCTCTGGTCCACAGTGATGTTCGGTTTCATGGTAAAGTTCGGTCTCTGGTCCACAATAAAGTTCTGTCTCTGGTCCACGGTAATGTTCTGTCTCTGGTCCACGGTAATGTTCTGTCTCTAGTCCACGGTAATGTTCTGTCTCTGGTCCACGGTAATGTTCGATCTCTGGTCCACGATAATTTTCGGTTTCACGGTAATGTTCCGTCTCTGGTCCACGATAATGTTCTGTTTCTGTTTCACGGTAATGTTCCATTTCTGGTCCACGATAATTTTGTGTTTCTGTTTCACGGTAATGTTCCGTTTCTGGTCCACGATAATGTTCTGTTTCGGTTTCACAGTAATGTTCCGTCTCTGGTCCACGATAATGTTCGGTTTCACGGTAGTGTTCTGGTCCACGGTAATGTTCTGTCTCTATTCCATGATAATGTTCGGTTTCACGATAATATTCGGTCTCTGGTCCACGATAATGTTCCGATTCTGGTCCACGATAATGTTCTGTTTCGATTTCACGGTAATGTTCCGTCTCTGGTCCACGGTAATGTTCCGTCTCTGGTCCACGATAATGTTCCGTCTCTGGTCCACGATAATGTTCCGTCTCTGGTCCACGATAATGTTCTGTCTCTGGTCCACGATAATGTTCCGTTTCTGGTCCATGATAATGTTCTGTTTCACGGTAATGTTCTGTCTCTGTTCCATGGTAATGTTCTGTCTCTGGTCCACAGTGATGTTCGGTTTCAAGGTAAAGTTCGGTCTCTGGTCCACAATAAAGTTCTGTCTCTGGTCCACGGTAATGTTCTGTCTCTGGTCCACGGTAATGTTCTGTCTCTGGTCCACGGTAATGTTCTGTCTCTAGTCCACGGTAATGTTCTGTCTCTGGTCCACGGTAATGTTCGATCTCTGGTCCACGATAATGTTCGGTTTCACGGTAATGTTCCGTCTCTGGTCCACCATAATGTTCTGTTTCTGTTTCACGGTAATGTTCCATTTCTGGTCCACGATAATTTTGTGTTTCTGTTTCACGGTAATGTTCCGTTTCTGGTCCACGACAATGTTCTGTTTCGGTTTCACAGTAATGTTCCGTCTCTGGTCCACGATAATGTTCGGTTTCACGGTAATGTTCTGGTCCACGGTAATGTTCTGGTCCACGGTAATGTTCTGTCTCTATTCCATGATAATGTTCGGTTTCACGATAATATTCGGTCTCTGGTCCACGATAATGTTCCTTTTTCTGTTTCACGTAATGTTCCGTTTCTGGTCCACGATAATGTTCTGTTTCGGTTTAACGGTAATGTTCGGTCTCTGGTCCACAGTAATGTTCTGTCTCTGTTCCATGATAATGTTCGGTTTCACGATGTTCGTTCTCTGGTCCACGATAATGATCTGTTTCTGTTTCACGGTAATGTTTGGTGTCTGGTCCACGATAATGTTCCTTTTTCTGTTTCACGGTAATGTTCCGTTTCTGGTCCACGATAATGTTCTGTTTCGGTTTAACGGTAATGTTCGGTCTCTGGTCCACAGTAATGTTCTGTCTCTGTTCCATGATAATGTTCGGTTTCACGATGTTCGTTCTCTGGTCCACGATAATGATCTGTTTCTGTTTCATGGTAATGTTCGGTGTCTGGTCCACGATAATGTTCCTTTTTCTGTTTCACGGTAATGTTCCGTTTCTGGTCCACAGTAATGTTCTGTCTCTGTTCCATGATAATGTTCGGTCTCTGGTCCACGATAATGTTCTTTTTCTGTTTCACGGTAATGTTCCATTTCGGTTTAACAGTAATGTTCCGTTTCAAAGTAATGTTCTGTCTCTGGTCCACAGTAATGTTCTGTTTCACGGTAATGTTCTGTTTCAAAGTAATGTTCTGTCTCTGGTCCACGGTAATGTTCTGTCTCTGGTCCACGGTAATGTTTAGTTTCACGGTAATGTTCTGTCTGTGGTCCATGCTAATGTTCCGTCTTTGGTCCACGGTAATGTTCTGTCTGTGGTCCATGCTAATGTTCCGTCTTTGGTCCACGGTAATGTTCTGTCTCTGGTCCACGGTAATGTTCGGTCTCTGGTCCACGCTAATGTTCTGTTTCTGTTTCACGGTAATGATCCGTTTCTGGTCCACGATAATGTTCTGTCTCTGGTCCACGATAATGTTCCGATTCTGGTCCACGATAATGTTCTGTTTCGGTTTCACGGTAATGTTCTGTCTCTGGTCCACGATAATGTTCCGTTTCTGGTCCACGATAATGTTCTGTTTTGGTTTCACAGTAATGTTCTGTCTCTGGTCAACGGTAATGTTCTGTTTCTGTTTCACGGTAATGTTCCGTTTCTGGTCCACGATAATGTTGTGTTTCTGTTTCACGGTAATGTTCCGTTTCTGGTCCACGATAATGTTCTGTTTCAGTTTCACGGTAATGTTCCGTTTCTGGTCCACGATAATGTTCTGTTTCGGTTTCACGGTAATGTTCCGTCTCTGGTCCACGGTAATGTTCCGTCTCTGGTCCACGATAATGTTCCGTCTCTGGTCCACGATAATGTTCCGTCTCTGGTCCACGATAATGTTCCGTCTCTGGTCCACGATAATGTTCCGTCTCTGGTCCACGATAATGTTCTGTCTCTGGTCCACGATAATGTTCCGTTTGTGGTCCACAATAATGTTCTGTTTCGGTTTCACGGTAATGTTCTGTCTCTGGTCCACGGTAATGTTCTGTCTCTGGTCCACGGTGATGTTCTGTTTCGGTTTCACGGTAATGTTCTGTCTCTGGTCCACGGTAATGTTCTGTCTCTGGTCCATGATAATGTTCGGTTTCACGGTAATATTCTGTCTCTGGTACACGATAATGTTCCGTCTTTGGTCCACGATAATGTTCTGTCTCTAGTCCATGATAATGTTCCGTTTCTGGTCCACGATAATGTTATATTTCGGTTTCACGGTAATGTTCTGTCTCTGGTCCACGGTAATGTTCTGTCTCTGGTCCACGGTAATGTTCTGTTTCTGTTTCACGATAATGTTCCGTTTGTGGTCCATGATAATGTTCTGTTTCTGTTTCACGGTAATGTTCCGTTTCTGGTCCATGATAATGTTCTGTTTCTGTTTCACGGTAATGATCCGTTTCTGGTCCACGATAATGTTCTGTTTCTGGTCCATGATAATGTTCTGTTTCTGTTTCACGGTAATGATCCGTTTCTGGTCCACGATAATGTTCTGTCTCTGGTCCACGATAATGTTCCGTTTCTGGTCCATGATAATGTTCTGTTTCACGGTAATGTTCTGTCTCTGTTCCATGGTAATGTTCTGTCTCTGGTCCACAGTGATGTTCGGTTTCAAGGTAAAGTTCGGTCTCTGGTCCACAATAAAGTTCTGTCTCTGGTCCACGGTAATGTTCTGTCTCTGGTCCACGGTAATGTTCTGTCTCTGGTCCACGGTAATGTTCTGTCTCTAGTCCACGGTAATGTTCTGTCTCTGATCCACGGTAATGTTCGATCTCTGGTCCACGATAATGTTCGGTTTCACGGTAATGTTCCGTCTCTCGTCCACGATAATGTTCTGTTTCTGTTTCACGGTAATGTTCCATTTCTGGTCCACGATAATTTTGTGTTTCTGTTTCACGGTAATGTTCCGTTTCTGGTCCACGATAATGTTCTGTTTCGGTTTCACAGTAATGTTCCGTCTCTGGTCCACGATAATGTTCGGTTTCACGGTAATGTTCTGGTCCACGGTAATGTTCTGGTCCACGGTAATGTTCTGTCTCTATTCCATGATAATGTTCGGTTTCACGATAATATTCGGTCTCTGGTCCACGATAATGTTCCTTTTTCTGTTTCACGGTAATGTTCCGTTTGTGGTCCACGATAATGTTCTGTTTCGGTTTAACGGTAATGTTCGGTCTCTGGTCCACAGTAATGTTCTGTCTCTGTTCCATGATAATGTTCGGTTTCACGATGTTCGTTCTCTGGTCCACGATAATGATCTGTTTCTGTTTCACGGTAATGTTCGGTCTCTGGTCCACGATAATGTTCCTTTTTCTGTTTCACGGTAATGTTCCGTTTCTGGTCCACAGTAATGTTCTGTCTCTGTTCCATGATAATGTTCCGTCTCTGGTCCACGATAATGTTCTTTTTCTGTTTCACGGTAATGTTCCATTTCGGTTTAACAGTAATGTTCCGTTTCAAAGTAATGTTCTGTCTCTGGTCATCGGTAATGTTCTGTTTCACGGTAATGTTCTGTCTCTGGTCCACAGTAATGTTCGGTTTCACGGTAATGTTCTGTTTCAAAGTAATGTTCTGTCTCTGGTCCACGGTAATGTTCTGTCTCTGGTCCACGGTAATGTTTAGTTTCACGGTAATGTTCTGTCTGTGGTCCATGCTAATGTTCCGTCTTTGGTCCACGGTAATGTTCTGTCTCTGGTCCACGGTAATGTTCGGTCTCTGGTCCACGCTAATGTTCTGTTTCTGTTTCACGGTAATGATCCGTTTCTGGTCCACGATAATGTTCTGTCTCTGGTCTACGATAATGTTCCGATTCTGGTCCACGATAATGTTCTGTTTCGGTTTCACGGTAATGTTCTGTCTCTGGTCCACGATAATGTTCCGTTTCTGGTCCACGATAATGTTCTGTTTTGGTTTCACAGTAATGTTCTGTCTCTGGTCAACGGTAATGTTCTGTTTCTGTTTCACGGTAATGTTCCGTTTCTGGTCCACGATAATGTTGTGTTTCTGTTTCACGGTAATGTTCCGTTTCTGGTCCACGATAATGTTCTGTTTCAGTTTCACGGTAATGTTCCGTCTCTGGTCCACGATAATGTTCTGTTTCGGTTTCACGGTAATGTTCCGTCTCTGGTCCACGGTAATGTTCCGTCTCTGGTCAACGATAATGTTCCGTCTCTGGTCCACGATAATGTTCCGTCTCTGGTCCACGATAATGTTCCGTCTCTGGTCCACGATAATGTTCCGTCTCTGGTCCACGATAATGTTCTGTCTCTGGTCCACGATAATGTTCCGTTTCTGGTCCACAATAATGTTCTGTTTCGGTTTCACGGTAATGTTCTGTCTCTGGTCCACGGTAATGTTCTGTCTCTGGTCCACGGTGATGTTCTGTTTCGGTTTCACGGTAATGTTCTGTCTCTGGTCCACGGTAATGTTCTGTCTCTGGTCCATGATAATGTTCGGTTTCACGGTAATATTCCGTCTCTGGTACACGATAATGTTCCGTCTTTGGTCCACGATAATGTTCTGTCTCTAGTCCATGATAATGTTCCGTTTCTGGTCCACGATAATGTTCTATTTCGGTTTCACGGTAATGTTCTGTCTCTGGTCCACGGTAATGTTCTGTCTCTGGTCCACGGTAATGTTCTGTTTCTGTTTCACGGTAATGTTCCGTTTGTGGTCCATGATAATGTTCTGTTTCTGTTTCACGGTAATGTTCCGTTTCTGGTCCATGATAATGTTCTGTTTCTGTTTCACGGTAATGATCCGTTTCTGGTCCACGATAATGTTCTGTTTCTGGTCCACGATAATGTTCTGTTTCGGTTTCATGGTAATGTTCTGTCTCTGGTCCACGATAATTTTCCGTTTCTGGTCCACGATAATGTTCTGTTTTGGTTTCACGGTAATGTTCTGTCTCTGGTCCACGGTAATGTTCTGTTTCTGTTTCACGGTAATGTTACGTTTCTGGTCCACGGTAATGTTCTGTTTCTGTTTCACGGTAATGTTCCGTTTGTGGTCCATGATAATGTTCTGTTTCTGTTTCACGGTAATGTTCCATTTCTGGTCCACGATAATGTTCTGTTTCAGTTTCACGGTAATGTTCCGTTTCTGGTCCACGATAATGTTCCGTCTCTGGTCCACGATAATGTTCCGTCTCTGGTCCACGATAATGTTCCGTCTCTGGTCCACGATAATGTTCCGTCTCTGGTCCACGATAATGTTCTGTCTCTGGTCCACGATAATGTTCCGTTTGTGGTCCACAATAATGTTCTGTTTCGGTTTCACGGTAATGTTCTGTCTCTGGTCCACGGTAATGTTCTGTCTCTGGTCCACGGTGATGTTCTGTTTCGGTTTCACGGTAATGTTCTGTCTCTGGTCCACGGTAATGTTCTGTCTCTGGTCCATGATAATGTTCGGTTTCACGGTAATATTCTGTCTCTGGTACACGATAATTTTCCGTCTTTGGTCCACGATAATGTTCTGTCTCTAGTCCATGATAATGTTCCGTTTCTGGTCCACGATAATGTTCTATTTCGGTTTCACGGTAATGTTCTGTCTCTGGTCCACGGTAATGTTCTGTCTCTGGTCCATGGTAATGTTCTGTTTCTGTTTCACGATAATGTTCCGTTTGTGGTCCATGATAATGTTCTGTTTCTGTTTCACGGTAATGTTCCGTTTCTGGTCCATGATAATGTTCTGTTTCTGTTTCACGGTAATGATCCGTTTCTGGTCCACGATAATGTTCTGTTTCTGGTCCATGATAATGTTCTGTTTCTGTTTCACGGTAATGATCCGTTTCTGGTCCACGATAATGTTCTGTCTCTGGTCCACGATAATGTTCCGTTTCTGGTCCATGATAATGTTCTGTTTCACGGTAATGTTCTGTCTCTGTTCCATGGTAATGTTCTGTCTCTGGTCCACAGTGATGTTCGGTTTCAAGGTAAAGTTCGGTCTCTGGTCCACAATAAAGTTCTGTCTCTGGTCCACGGTAATGTTCTGTCTCTGGTCCACGGTAATGTTCTGTTTCTGTTTCACGATAATGTTCCGTTTGTGGTCCATGATAATGTTCTGTTTCTGTTTCACGGTAATGTTCCGTTTCTGGTCCATGATAATGTTCTGTTTCTGTTTCACGGTAATGATCCGTTTCTGGTCCACGATAATGTTCTGTTTCTGGTCCATGATAATGTTCTGTTTCTGTTTCACGGTAATGATCCGTTTCTGGTCCACGATAATGTTCTGTCTCTGGTCCACGATAATGTTCCGTTTCTGGTCCATGATAATGTTCTGTTTCACGGTAATGTTCTGTCTCTGTTCCATGGTAATGTTCTGTCTCTGGTCCACAGTGATGTTCGGTTTCAAGGTAAAGTTCGGTCTCTGGTCCACAATAAAGTTCTGTCTCTGGTCCACGGTAATGTTCTGTCTCTGGTCCACGGTAATGTTCTGTCTCTGGTCCACGGTAATGTTCTGTCTCTAGTCCACGGTAATGTTCTGTCTCTGATCCACGGTAATGTTCGATCTCTGGTCCACGATAATGTTCGGTTTCACGGTAATGTTCCGTCTCTCGTCCACGATAATGTTCTGTTTCTGTTTCACGGTAATGTTCCATTTCTGGTCCACGATAATTTTGTGTTTCTGTTTCACGGTAATGTTCCGTTTCTGGTCCACGATAATGTTCTGTTTCGGTTTCACAGTAATGTTCCGTCTCTGGTCCACGATAATGTTCGGTTTCACGGTAATGTTCTGGTCCACGGTAATGTTCTGGTCCACGGTAATGTTCTGTCTCTATTCCATGATAATGTTCGGTTTCACGATAATATTCGGTCTCTGGTCCACGATAATGTTCCTTTTTCTGTTTCACGGTAATGTTCCGTTTCTGGTCCACGATAATGTTCTGTTTCGGTTTAACGGTAATGTTCGGTCTCTGGTCCACAGTAATGTTCTGTCTCTGTTCCATGATAATGTTCGGTTTCACGATGTTCGTTCTCTGGTCCACGATAATGATCTGTTTCTGTTTCACGGTAATGTTCGGTCTCTGGTCCACGATAATGTTCCTTTTTCTGTTTCACGGTAATGTTCCGTTTCTGGTCCACAGTAATGTTCTGTCTCTGTTCCATGATAATGTTCCGTCTCTGGTCCACGATAATGTTCTTTTTCTGTTTCACGGTAATGTTCCATTTCGGTTTAACAGTAATGTTCCGTTTCAAAGTAATGTTCTGTCTCTGGTCATCGGTAATGTTCTGTTTCACGGTAATGTTCTGTCTCTGGTCCACAGTAATGTTCGGTTTCACGGTAATGTTCTGTTTCAAAGTAATGTTCTGTCTCTGGTCCACGGTAATGTTCTGTCTCTGGTCCACGGTAATGTTTAGTTTCACGGTAATGTTCTGTCTGTGGTCCATGCTAATGTTCCGTCTTTGGTCCACGGTAATGTTCTGTCTCTGGTCCACGGTAATGTTCGGTCTCTGGTCCACGCTAATGTTCTGTTTCTGTTTCACGGTAATGATCCGTTTCTGGTCCACGATAATGTTCTGTCTCTGGTCCACGATAATGTTCCGATTCTGGTCCACGATAATGTTCTGTTTCGGTTTCACGGTAATGTTCTGTCTCTGGTCCACGATAATGTTCCGTTTCTGGTCCACGATAATGTTCTGTTTTGGTTTCACAGTAATGTTCTGTCTCTGGTCAACGGTAATGTTCTGTTTCTGTTTCACGGTAATGTTCCGTTTCTGGTCCACGATAATGTTGTGTTTCTGTTTCACGGTAATGTTCCGTTTCTGGTCCACGATAATGTTCTGTTTCAGTTTCACGGTAATGTTCCGTCTCTGGTCCACGATAATGTTCTGTTTCGGTTTCACGGTAATGTTCCGTCTCTGGTCCACGGTAATGTTCCGTCTCTGGTCAACGATAATGTTCCGTCTCTGGTCCACGATAATGTTCCGTCTCTGGTCCACGATAATGTTCCGTCTCTGGTCCACGATAATGTTCCGTCTCTGGTCCACGATAATGTTCTGTCTCTGGTCCACGATAATGTTCCGTTTCTGGTCCACAATAATGTTCTGTTTCGGTTTCACGGTAATGTTCTGTCTCTGGTCCACGGTAATGTTCTGTCTCTGGTCCACGGTGATGTTCTGTTTCGGTTTCACGGTAATGTTCTGTCTCTGGTCCACGGTAATGTTCTGTCTCTGGTCCATGATAATGTTCGGTTTCACGGTAATATTCCGTCTCTGGTACACGATAATGTTCCGTCTTTGGTCCACGATAATGTTCTGTCTCTAGTCCATGATAATGTTCCGTTTCTGGTCCACGATAATGTTCTATTTCGGTTTCACGGTAATGTTCTGTCTCTGGTCCACGGTAATGTTCTGTCTCTGGTCCACGGTAATGTTCTGTTTCTGTTTCACGGTAATGTTCCGTTTGTGGTCCATGATAATGTTCTGTTTCTGTTTCACGGTAATGTTCCGTTTCTGGTCCATGATAATGTTCTGTTTCTGTTTCACGGTAATGATCCGTTTCTGGTCCACGATAATGTTCTGTTTCTGGTCCACGATAATGTTCTGTTTCGGTTTCATGGTAATGTTCTGTCTCTGGTCCACGATAATTTTCCGTTTCTGGTCCACGATAATGTTCTGTTTTGGTTTCACGGTAATGTTCTGTCTCTGGTCCACGGTAATGTTCTGTTTCTGTTTCACGGTAATGTTACGTTTCTGGTCCACGGTAATGTTCTGTTTCTGTTTCACGGTAATGTTCCGTTTGTGGTCCATGATAATGTTCTGTTTCTGTTTCACGGTAATGTTCCATTTCTGGTCCACGATAATGTTCTGTTTCAGTTTCACGGTAATGTTCCGTTTCTGGTCCACGATAATGTTCCGTCTCTGGTCCACGATAATGTTCCGTCTCTGGTTCACGATAATGTTCCGTCTCTGGTCCACGATAATGTTCCGTCTCTGGTCCACGATAATGTTCTGTCTCTGGTCCACGATAATGTTCCGTTTGTGGTCCACAATAATGTTCTGTTTCGGTTTCACGGTAATGTTCTGTCTCTGGTCCACGGTAATGTTCTGTCTCTGGTCCACGGTGATGTTCTGTTTCGGTTTCACGGTAATGTTCTGTCTCTGGTCCACGGTAATGTTCTGTCTCTGGTCCATGATAATGTTCGGTTTCACGGTAATATTCTGTCTCTGGTACACGATAATTTTCCGTCTTTGGTCCACGATAATGTTCTGTCTCTAGTCCATGATAATGTTCCGTTTCTGGTCCACGATAATGTTCTATTTCGGTTTCACGGTAATGTTCTGTCTCTGGTCCACGGTAATGTTCTGTCTCTGGTCCATGGTAATGTTCTGTTTCTGTTTCACGATAATGTTCCGTTTGTGGTCCATGATAATGTTCTGTTTCTGTTTCACGGTAATGTTCCGTTTCTGGTCCATGATAATGTTCTGTTTCTGTTTCACGGTAATGATCCGTTTCTGGTCCACGATAATGTTCTGTTTCTGGTCCATGATAATGTTCTGTTTCTGTTTCACGGTAATGATCCGTTTCTGGTCCACGATAATGTTCTGTCTCTGGTCCACGATAATGTTCCGTTTCTGGTCCATGATAATGTTCTGTTTCACGGTAATGTTCTGTCTCTGTTCCATGGTAATGTTCTGTCTCTGGTCCACAGTGATGTTCGGTTTCAAGGTAAAGTTCGGTCTCTGGTCCACAATAAAGTTCTGTCTCTGGTCCACGGTAATGTTCTGTCTCTGGTCCACGGTAATGTTCTGTCTCTGGTCCACGGTAATGTTCTGTCTCTAGTCCACGGTAATGTTCTGTCTCTGATCCACGGTAATGTTCGATCTCTGGTCCACGATAATGTTCGGTTTCACGGTAATGTTCCGTCTCTCGTCCACGATAATGTTCTGTTTCTGTTTCACGGTAATGTTCCATTTCTGGTCCACGATAATTTTGTGTTTCTGTTTCACGGTAATGTTCCGTTTCTGGTCCACGATAATGTTCTGTTTCGGTTTCACAGTAATGTTCCGTCTCTGGTCCACGATAATGTTCGGTTTCACGGTAATGTTCTGGTCCACGGTAATGTTCTGGTCCACGGTAATGTTCTGTCTCTATTCCATGATAATGTTCGGTTTCACGATAATATTCGGTCTCTGGTCCACGATAATGTTCCTTTTTCTGTTTCACGGTAATGTTCCGTTTCTGGTCCACGATAATGTTCTGTTTCGGTTTAACGGTAATGTTCGGTCTCTGGTCCACAGTAATGTTCTGTCTCTGTTCCATGATAATGTTCGGTTTCACGATGTTCGTTCTCTGGTCCACGATAATGATCTGTTTCTGTTTCACGGTAATGTTCGGTCTCTGGTCCACGATAATGTTCCTTTTTCTGTTTCACGGTAATGTTCCGTTTCTGGTCCACAGTAATGTTCTGTCTCTGTTCCATGATAATGTTCCGTCTCTGGTCCACGATAATGTTCTTTTTCTGTTTCACGGTAATGTTCCATTTCGGTTTAACAGTAATGTTCCGTTTCAAAGTAATGTTCTGTCTCTGGTCATCGGTAATGTTCTGTTTCACGGTAATGTTCTGTCTCTGGTCCACAGTAATGTTCGGTTTCACGGTAATGTTCTGTTTCAAAGTAATGTTCTGTCTCTGGTCCACGGTAATGTTCTGTCTCTGGTCCACGGTAATGTTTAGTTTCACGGTAATGTTCTGTCTGTGGTCCATGCTAATGATCCGTCTTTGGTCCACGGTAATGTTCTGTCTCTGGTCCACGGTAATGTTCGGTCTCTGGTCCACGCTAATGTTCTGTTTCTGTTTCACGGTAATGATCCGTTTCTGGTCCACGATAATGTTCTGTCTCTGGTCCACGATAATGTTCCGATTCTGGTCCACGATAATGTTCTGTTTCGGTTTCACGGTAATGTTCTGTCTCTGGTCCACGATAATGTTCCGTTTCTGGTCCACGATAATGTTCTGTTTTGGTTTCACAGTAATGTTCTGTCTCTGGTCAACGGTAATGTTCTGTTTCTGTTTCACGGTAATGTTCCGTTTCTGGTCCACGATAATGTTGTGTTTCTGTTTCACGGTAATGTTCCGTTTCTGGTCCACGATAATGTTCTGTTTCAGTTTCACGGTAATGTTCCGTCTCTGGTCCACGATAATGTTCTGTTTCGGTTTCACGGTAATGTTCCGTCTCTGGTCCACGGTAATGTTCCGTCTCTGGTCAACGATAATGTTCCGTCTCTGGTCCACGATAATGTTCCGTCTCTGGTCCACGATAATGTTCCGTCTCTGGTCCACGATAATGTTCCGTCTCTGGTCCACGATAATGTTCTGTCTCTGGTCCACGATAATGTTCCGTTTCTGGTCCACAATAATGTTCTGTTTCGGTTTCACGGTAATGTTCTGTCTCTGGTCCACGGTAATGTTCTGTCTCTGGTCCACGATGATGTTCTGTTTCGGTTTCACGGTAATGTTCTGTCTCTGGTCCACGGTAATGTTCTGTCTCTGGTCCATGATAATGTTCGGTTTCACGGTAATATTCCGTCTCTGGTACACGATAATGTTCCGTCTTTGGTCCACGATAATGTTCTGTCTCTAGTCCATGATAATGTTCCGTTTCTGGTCCACGATAATGTTCTATTTCGGTTTCACGGTAATGTTCTGTCTCTGGTCCACGGTAATGTTCTGTCTCTGGTCCACGGTAATGTTCTGTTTCTGTTTCACGGTAATGTTCAGTTTGTGGTCCATGATAATGTTCTGTTTCTGTTTCACGGTAATGTTCCGTTTCTGGTCCATGATAATGTTCTGTTTCTGTTTCACGGTAATGATCCGTTTCTGGTCCACGATATTGTTCTGTTTCTGGTCCACGATAATGTTCTGTTTCGGTTTCATGGTAATGTTCTGTCTCTGGTCCACGATAATTTTCCGTTTCTGGTCCACGATAATGTTCTGTTTTGGTTTCACGGTAATGTTCTGTCTCTGGTCCACGGTAATGTTCTGTCTCTAGTCCACGGTAATGTTCTGTCTCTGGTCCACGGTAATGTTCGATCTCTGGTCCACGATAATTTTCGGTTTCACGGTAATGTTCCGTCTCTGGTCCACGATAATGTTCTGTTTCTGTTTCACGGTAATGTTCCATTTCTGGTCCACGATAATTTTGTGTTTCTGTTTCACGGTAATGTTCCGTTTCTGGTCCACGATAATGTTCTGTTTCGGTTTCACAGTAATGTTCCGTCTCTGGTCCACGATAATGTTCGGTTTCACGGTAATGTTCTGGTCCACGGTAATGTTCTGGTCCACGGTAATGTTCTGTCTCTATTCCATGATAATGTTCGGTTTCACGATAATATTCGGTCTCTGGTCCACGATAATGTTCCTTTTTCTGTTTCACGGTAATGTTCCATTTCTGGTCCACGATAATGTTCTGTTTCGGTTTAACGGTAATGTTCGGTCTCTGGTCAACAGTAATGTTCTGTCTCTGTTCCATGATAATGTTCGGTTTCACGGTAATGTTCGGTCTCTGGTCCACGATAATGTTCCTTTTTCTGTTTCACGGTAATGTTCCGTTTCTGGTCCACAGTAATGTTCTGTCTCTGTTCCATGATAATGTTCGGTCTCTGGTCCACGATAATGTTCTTTTTCTGTTTCACGGTAATGTTCCGTTTCGGTTTAACAGTATTGTTCCGTTTCAAAGTAATGTTCTGTCTCTGGTCCACGGTAATGTTCTGTTTCACGGTAATGTTCTGTCTCTGGTCCAAAGTAATGTTCTGTTTCACGGTAATGTTCTGTTTCAAAGTAATGTTCTGTCTCTGGTCCACGGTAATGTTCTGTCTCTGGTCCACGGTAATGATTAGTTTCACGGTAATGTTCTGTCTGTGGTCCATGCTAATGTTCTGTTTCTGGTCCACGGTAATGTTCTGTTTCACGGTAATGTTCTATTTCACAGTAATGTTCTGTTTCGCGTAATTTTCGATCTCTGGTCCACGGTAATGTTCGGTCTCTGGTCCACGCTAATATTCTGTTTCTGTTTCACGGTAATGATCCGTTTCTGGTCCACGATAATGTTCTGTCTCTGGTCCACGATAATGTTCCGATTCTGGTCCACGATAATGTTCTGTTTCTGTTTCACGGTAATGATCCGTTTCTGGTCCACGATAATGTTCTGTCTCTGGTCCACGATAATGTTCCGATTCTAGTCCACGATAATGTTCTGTTTCGGTTTCACGGTAATGTTCTGTCTCTGGTCCACGATAATGTTCCGTTTCTGGTCCACGATAATGTTCTGTTTTGGTTTCACAGTAATGTTCTGTCTCTGGTCCACGGTAATGTTCTGTTTCTGTTTCACGGTAATGTTCCGTTTCTGGTCCAGGATAATGTTGTGTTTCTGTTTCACGGTAATGTTCCGTTTCTGGTCCACGATAATGTTCTGTTTCAGTTTCACGGTAATGTTCCGTTTCTGGTCCACGATAATGTTCTGTTTCGGTTTCACGGTAATGTTCCGTCTCTGGTCCACGGTAATGTTCCGTCTCTGGTCCACGATAATGTTCCGTCTCTGGTCCACGATAATGTTCCGTCTCTGGTCCACGATAATGTTCTGTCTCTGGTCCACGATAATGTTCCGTTTCTGGTCCATGATAATGTTCTGTTTCACGATAATGTTCTGTCTCTGTTCCATGGTAAAGTTCGGTCTCTGGTCCACAATAAAGTTCTGTCTCTGGTCCACGGTAATGTTCTGTCTCTGGTCCACGGTAATGTTCTGTCTCTGGTCCACGGTAATGTTCTGTCTCTAGTCCACGGTAATGTTCTGTCTCTGGTCCACGGTAATGTTCGATCTCTGGTCCACGATAATGTTCGGTTTCACGGTAATGTTCCGTCTCTGGTCCACGATAATGTTCTGTTTCTGTTTCACGGTAATGTTCCATTTCTGGTCCACGATAATTTTGTGTTTCTGTTTCACGGTAATGTTGCGTTTCTGGTCCACGACAATGTTCTGTTTCGGTTTCACAGTAATGTTCCGTCTCTGGTCCACGATAATGTTCGGTTTCACGGTAATGTTCTGGTCCACGGTAATGTTCTGGTCCACGGTAATGTTCTGTCTCTATTCCATGATAATGTTCGGTTTCACGATAATATTCGGTCTCTGGTCCACGATAATGTTCCTTTTTCTGTTTCACGGTAATGTTCCGTTTCTGGTCCACGATAATGTTCTGTTTCGGTTTAACGGTAATGTTCGGTCTCTGGTCCACAGTAATGTTCTGTCTCTGTTCCATGATAATGTTCGGTTTCACGATGTTCGTTCTCTGGTCCACGATAATGATCTGTTTCTGTTTCACGGTAATGTTTGGTGTCTGGTCCACGATAATGTTCCTTTTTCTGTTTCACGGTAATGTTCCGTTTCTGGTCCACAGTAATGTTCTGTCTCTGTTCCATGATAATGTTCGGTCTCTGGTCCACGATAATGTTCTTTTTCTGTTTCACGGTAATGTTCCATTTCGGTTTAACAGTAATGTTCCGTTTCAAAGGAATGTTCTGTCTCTGGTCCACGGTAATGTTCTGTTTCACGGTAATGTTCCGTTTCTGGTGCACGATAATTTTGTGTTTGTGTTTCACGGTAATGTTCCGTTTCTGGTCCACGATAATGTTCGGTTTCACGGTAATGTTCCGTCTCTGGTCCACGATAATGTTCTGTTTCTGTTTCACGGTAATGTTCCATTTCTGGTCCACGATAATTTTGTGTTTCTGTTTCACGGTAATGTTCCGTTTCTGGTCCACGATAATGTTCTGTTTCGGTTTCACAGTAATGTTCCGTCTCTGGTCCACGATAATGTTCGGTTTCACGGTAATGTTCTGGTCCACGGTAATGTTCTGGTCCACGGTAATGTTCTGTCTCTATTCCATGATAATGTTCGGTTTCACGATAATATTCGGTCTCTGGTCCACGATAATGTTCCTTTTTCTGTTTCACGGTAATGTTCCATTTCTGGTCCACGATAATGTTCTGTTTCGGTTTAACGGTAATGTTCGGTCTCTGGTCAACAGTAATGTTCTGTCTCTGTTCCATGATAATGTTCGGTTTCACGGTAATGTTCGGTCTCTGGTCCACGATAATGTTCCTTTTTCTGTTTCACGGTAATGTTCCGTTTCTGGTCCACAGTAATGTTCTGTCTCTGTTCCATGATAATGTTCGGTCTCTGGTCCACGATAATGTTCTTTTTCTGTTTCACGGTAATGTTCCGTTTCGGTTTAACAGTATTGTTCCGTTTCAAAGTAATGTTCTGTCTCTGGTCCACGGTAATGTTCTGTTTCACGGTAATGTTCTGTCTCTGGTCCAAAGTAATGTTCTGTTTCACGGTAATGTTCTGTTTCAAAGTAATGTTCTGTCTCTGGTCCACGGTAATGTTCTGTCTCTGGTCCACGGTAATGATTAGTTTCACGGTAATGTTCTGTCTGTGGTCCATGCTAATGTTCTGTTTCTGGTCCACGGTAATGTTCTGTTTCACGGTAATGTTCTGTTTCACAGTAATGTTCTGTTTCGCGTAATTTTCGATCTCTGGTCCACGGTAATGTTCGGTCTCTGGTCCACGCTAATATTCTGTTTCTGTTTCACGGTAATGATCCGTTTCTGGTCCACGATAATGTTCTGTCTCTGGTCCACGATAATGTTCCGATTCTGGTCCACGATAATGTTCTGTTTCTGTTTCACGGTAATGATCCGTTTCTGGTCCACGATAATGTTCTGTCTCTGGTCCACGATAATGTTCCGATTCTAGTCCACGATAATGTTCTGTTTCGGTTTCACGGTAATGTTCTGTCTCTGGTCCACGATAATGTTCCGTTTCTGGTCCACGATAATGTTCTGTTTTGGTTTCACAGTAATGTTCTGTCTCTGGTCCACGGTAATGTTCTGTTTCTGTTTCACGGTAATGTTCCGTTTCTGGTCCAGGATAATGTTGTGTTTCTGTTTCACGGTAATGTTCCGTTTCTGGTCCACGATAATGTTCTGTTTCAGTTTCACGGTAATGTTCCGTTTCTGGTCCACGATAATGTTCTGTTTCGGTTTCACGGTAATGTTCCGTCTCTGGTCCACGGTAATGTTCCGTCTCTGGTCCACGATAATGTTCCGTCTCTGGTCCACGATAATGTTCCGTCTCTGGTCCACGATAATGTTCTGTCTCTGGTCCACGATAATGTTCCGTTTCTGGTCCATGATAATGTTCTGTTTCACGATAATGTTCTGTCTCTGTTCCATGGTAAAGTTCGGTCTCTGGTCCACAATAAAGTTCTGTCTCTGGTCCACGGTAATGTTCTGTCTCTGGTCCACGGTAATGTTCTGTCTCTGGTCCACGGTAATGTTCTGTCTCTAGTCCACGGTAATGTTCTGTCTCTGGTCCACGGTAATGTTCGATCTCTGGTCCACGATAATGTTCGGTTTCACGGTAATGTTCCGTCTCTGGTCCACGATAATGTTCTGTTTCTGTTTCACGGTAATGTTCCATTTCTGGTCCACGATAATTTTGTGTTTCTGTTTCACGGTAATGTTGCGTTTCTGGTCCACGACAATGTTCTGTTTCGGTTTCACAGTAATGTTCCGTCTCTGGTCCACGATAATGTTCGGTTTCACGGTAATGTTCTGGTCCACGGTAATGTTCTGGTCCACGGTAATGTTCTGTCTCTATTCCATGATAATGTTCGGTTTCACGATAATATTCGGTCTCTGGTCCACGATAATGTTCCTTTTTCTGTTTCACGGTAATGTTCCGTTTCTGGTCCACGATAATGTTCTGTTTCGGTTTAACGGTAATGTTCGGTCTCTGGTCCACAGTAATGTTCTGTCTCTGTTCCATGATAATGTTCGGTTTCACGATGTTCGTTCTCTGGTCCACGATAATGATCTGTTTCTGTTTCACGGTAATGTTTGGTGTCTGGTCCACGATAATGTTCCTTTTTCTGTTTCACGGTAATGTTCCGTTTCTGGTCCACAGTAATGTTCTGTCTCTGTTCCATGATAATGTTCGGTCTCTGGTCCACGATAATGTTCTTTTTCTGTTTCACGGTAATGTTCCATTTCGGTTTAACAGTAATGTTCCGTTTCAAAGGAATGTTCTGTCTCTGGTCCACGGTAATGTTCTGTTTCACGGTAATGTTCTGTCTCTGGTCCAAAGTAATGTTCTGTTTCACGGTAATGTTCTGTCTCTGGTCCACAGTAATGTTCTGTTTCACGGTAATGTTCTGTTTCAAAGTAATGTTCTGTCTCTGGTCCACGGTAATGTTCTGTCTCTGGTCCACGGTAATGTTTAGTTTCACGGTAATGTTCTGTCTGTGGTCCATGCTAATGTTCCGTCTTTGGTCCACGGTAATGTTCTGTCTCTGGTCCACGGTAATGTTCGGTCTCTGGTCCACGCTAATGTTCTGTTTCTGTTTCACGGTAATGATCCGTTTCTGGTCCACGATAATGTTCTGTCTCTGGTCCACGATAATGTTCCGATTCTGGTCCACGATAATGTTCTGTTTCGGTTTCACGGTAATGTTCTGTCTCTGGTCCACGATAATGTTCCGTTTCTGGTCCACGATAATGTTCTGTTTTGGTTTCACAGTAATGTTCCGTTTCTGGTCCACGATAATGTTGTGTTTCTGTTTCACGGTAATGTTCCGTTTCTGGTCCACGATAATGTTCTGTTTCAGTTTCACGGTAATGTTCCGTTTCTGGTCCACGATAATGTTCTGTTTCGGTTTCACGGTAATGTTCCGTCTCTGGTCCACGGTAATGTTCCGTCTCTGGTCCACGATAATGTTCCGTCTCTGGTCCACGATAATGTTCCGTCTCTGGTCCACGATAATGTTCCGTCTCTGGTCCACGATAATGTTCCGTCTCTGGTCCACGGTAATGTTCTGTCTCTGGTCCACGGTAATGTTCTGTCTCTGGTCCACGGTGATGTTCTGTTTCGATTTCACGGTAATGTTCTGTCTCTGGTCCACGGTAATGTTCTGTCTCTGGTCCATGATAATGTTCGGTTTCACGGTAATATTCCGTCTCTGGTACACGATAATGTTCCGTCTTTGGTCCACGATAATGTTCTGTCTCTAGTCCATGATAATGTTCCGTTTCTGGTCCACGATAATGTTCTATTTCGGTTTCACGGTAATGTTCTGTCTCTGGTCCACGGTAATGTTCTGTCTCTGGTCCACGGTAATGTTCTGTTTCTGTTTCACGGTAATGTTCCGTTTGTGGTCCATGATAATGTTCTGTTTCTGTTTCACGGTAATGTTCCGTTTCTGGTCCATGATAATGTTCTGTTTCTGTTTCACGGTAATGATCCGTTTCTGGTCCACGATAATGTTCTGTTTCTGGTCCACGATAATGTTCTGTTTCGGTTTCACGGTAATGTTCTGTCTCTGGTCCACGATAATGTTCCGTTTCTGGTCCACGATAATGTTCTGTTTTGGTTTCACGGTAATGTTCTGTCTCTGGTCCACGGTAATGTTCTGTTTCTGTTTCACGGTAATGTTACGTTTCTGGTCCACGATAATGTTTTGTTTCTGTTTCACGGTAATGTTCCGTTTCTGGTCCACGATAATGTTCTGTTTCGGTTTCACGGTAATGTTCCGTTTCTGGTCCACAATAATGTTCTGTTTCGGTTTCACGGTAATGTTCCGTCTCTGGTCCACGGTAATGTTCCGTTTCTGGTCCATGATAATGTTCTGTTTCACGGTAATGTTCTGTCTCTGTTCCATGGTAATGTTCTGTCTCTGGTCCACAGTGATGTTCGGTTTCAAGGTAAAGTTCGGTCTCTGGTCCACATTAAAGTTCTGTCTCTGGTCCACGGTAATGTTCTGTCTCTGGTCCACGGTAATGTTCTGTCTCTAGTCCACGGTAATGTTCTGTCTCTGGTCCACGGTAATGTTCGATCTCTGGTCCACGATAAGTTTCGGTTTCACGGTAATGTTCCGTCTCTGGTCCACGATAATGTTCTGTTTCTGTTTCACGGTAATGTTCCATTTCTGGTCCACGATAATTTTGTGTTTCTGTTTCACGGTAATGTTCCGTTTCTGGTCCACGATAATGTTCTGTTTCGGTTTCACAGTAATGTTCCGTCTCTGGTCCACGATAATGTTCGGTTTCACGGTAATGTTCTGGTCCACGGTAATGTTCTGGTCCACGGTAATGTTCTGTCTCTATTCCATGATAATGTTCGGTTTCACGATAATATTCGGTCTCTGGTCCACGATAATGTTCCTTTTTCTGTTTCACGGTAATGTTCCGTTTCTGGTCCACGATAATGTTCTGTTTCGGTTTAACGGTAATGTTCGGTCTCTGGTCAACAGTAATGTTCTGTCTCTGTTCCATGATAATGTTCGGTTTCACGGTAATGTTCGGTCTCTGGTCCACGATAATGTTCCTTTTTCTGTTTCACGGTAATGTTCCGTTTCTGGTCCACAGTAATGTTCTGTCTCTGTTCCATGATAATGTTCGGTCTCTGGTCCACGATAATGTTCTTTTTCTGTTTCACGGTAATGTTCCGTTTCGGTTTAACAGTATTGTTCCGTTTCAAAGTAATGTTCTGTCTCTGGTCCACGGTAATGTTCTGTTTCACGGTAATGTTCTGTCTCTGGTCCAAAGTAATGTTCTGTTTCACGGTAATGTTCTGTTTCAAAGTAATGTTCTGTCTCTGGTCCACGGTAATGTTCTGTCTCTGGTCCACGGTAATGATTAGTTTCACGGTAATGTTCTGTCTGTGGTCCATGCTAATGTTCTGTTTCTGGTCCACGGTAATGTTCTGTTTCACTGTAATGTTCTGTTTCACAGTAATGTTCTGTTTCACGTAATTTTCGATCTCTGGTCCACGGTAATGTTCGGTCTCTGGTCCACGCTAATGTTCTGTTTCTGTTTCACGGTAATGATCCGTTTCTGGTCCACGATAATGTTCTGTCTCTGGTCCACGATAATGTTCCGATTCTGGTCCACGATAATGTTCTGTTTCTGTTTCACGGTAATGATCCGTTTCTGGTCCACGATAATGTTCTGTCTCTGGTCCACGATAATGTTCCGATTCTAGTCCACGATAATGTTCTGTTTCGGTTTCACGGTAATGTTCTGTCTCTGGTCCACGATAATGTTCCGTTTCTGGTCCACGATAATGTTCTGTTTTGGTTTCACAGTAATGTTCTGTCTCTGGTCCACGGTAATGTTCTTTTTCTGTTTCACGGTAATTTTCCGTTTCTGGTCCAGGATAATGTTGTGTTTCTGTTTCACAGTAATGTTCCGTTTCTGGTCCACGATAATGTTCTGTTTCGGTTTCACGGTAATGTTCCGTCTCTGGTCCACGGTAATGTTCCGTCTCTGGTCCACGATAATGTTCCGTCTCTGGTCCACGATAATGTTCCGTCTCTGGTCCACGATAATGTTCTGTCTCTGGTCCACGATAATGTTCCGTTTCTAGTCCATGATAATGTTCTGTTTCACGGTAATGTTCTGTCTCTGTTCCATGGTAATGTTCTGTCTCTGGTCCACAGTGATGTTCGGTTTCAAGGTAAAGTTCGGTCTCTGGTCCACAATAAAGTTCTGTCTCTGGTCCACGGTAATGTTCTGTCTCTGGTCCACGGTAATGTTCTGTCTCTGGTCCACGGTAATGTTCTGTCTCTAGTCCACGGTAATGTTCTGTCTCTGGTCCACGGTAATGTTCGATCTCTGGTCCACGATAATGTTCGGTTTCACGGTAATGTTCCGTCTCTGGTCCACGATAATGTTCTGTTTCTGTTTCACGGTAATGTTCCATTTCTGGTCCACGATAATTTTGTGTTTCTGTTTCACGGTAATGTTCCGTTTCTGGTCCACGACAATGTTCTGTTTCGGTTTCACAGTAATGTTCCGTCTCTGGTCCACGATAATGTTCGGTTTCACGGTAATGTTCTGGTCCACGGTAATGTTCTGGTCCACGGTAATGTTCTGTTTCTGTTTCACGGTAATGTTCCGTTTCTGGTCCACGATAATGTTGTGTTTCTGTTTCACGGTAATGTTCCGTTTCTGGTCCACGATAATGTTCTGTTTCAGTTTCACGGTAATGTTCCGTTTCTGGTCCACGATAATGTTCTGTTTCGGTTTCACGGTAATGTTCCGTCTCTGGTCCACGGTAATGTTCCGTCTCTGGTCCACGATAATGTTCCGTCTCTGGTCCACGATAATGTTCCGTCTCTGGTCCACGATAATGTTCCGTCTCTGGTCCACGATAATGTTCCGTCTCTGGTCCACGATAATGTTCTGTCTCTGGTCCACGATAATGTTCCGTTTCTGGTCCACAATAATGTTCTGTTTCGGTTTCACGGTAATGTTCTGTCTCTGGTCCACGGTAATGTTCTGTCTCTGGTCCACGGTGATGTTCTGTTTCGGTTTCACGGTAATGTTCTGTCTCTGGTCCACGGTAATGTTCTGTCTCTGGTCCATGATAATGTTCGGTTTCACGGTAATATTCCGTCTCTGGTACACGATAATGTTCCGTCTTTGGTCCACGATAATGTTCTGTCTCTAGTCCATGATAATGTTCCGTTTCTGGTCCACGATAATGTTCTATTTCGGTTTCACGGTAATGTTCTGTCTCTGGTCCACGGTAATGTTCTGTCTCTGGTCCACGGTAATGTTCTGTTTCTGTGTCACGGTAATGTTCCGTTTGTGGTCCATGATAATGTTCTGTTTCTGTTTCACGGTAATGTTCCGTTTCTGGTCCATGATAATGTTCTGTTTCTGTTTCAAGGTAATGATCCGTTTCTGGTCCACGATAATGTTCTGTTTCTGGTCCACGATAATGTTCTGTTTCGGTTTCACGGTAATGTTCTGTCTCTGGTCCACGATAATGTTCCGTTTCTGGTCCACGATAATGTTCTGTTTTGGTTTCACGGTAATGTTCTGTCTCTGGTCCACGGTAATGTTCTGTTTCTGTTTCACGGTAATGTTACGTTTCTGGTCCACGATAATGTTGTGTTTCTGTTTCACGGTAATGTTCCGTTTCTGGTCCACGATAATGTTCTGTTTCGGTTTCACGGTAATGTTCCGTTTCTGGTCCACAATAATGTTCTGTTTCGGTTTCACGGTAATGTTCCGTCTCTGGTCCACGGTAATGTTCCGTTTCTGGTCCATGATAATGTTCTGTTTTACGGTAATGTTCTGTCTCTGTTCCATGGTAATGTTCTGTCTCTGGTCCACAGTGATGTTCGGTTTCAAGGTAAAGTTCGGTCTCTGGTCCACAATAAAGTTCTGTCTCTGGTCCACGGTAATGTTCTGTCTCTAGTCCACGGTAATGTTCTGTCTCTGGTCCACGGTAATGTTCGATCTCTGGTCCACGATAATTTTCGGTTTCACGGTAATGTTCCGTCTCTGGTCCACGATAATGTTCTGTTTCTGTTTCACGGTAATGTTCCATTTCTGGTCCACGATAATTTTGTGTTTCTGTTTCACGGTAATGTTCCGTTTCTGGTCCACGATAATGTTCTGTTTCGGTTTCACAGTAATGTTCCGTCTCTGGTCCACGATAATGTTCGGTTTCACGGTAATGTTCTGGTCCACGGTAATGTTCTGGTCCACGGTAATGTTCTGTCTCTATTCCATGATAATGTTCGGTTTCACGATAATATTCGGTCTCTGGTCCACGATAATGTTCCTTTTTCTGTTTCACGGTAATGTTCCGTTTCTGGTCCACGATAATGTTCTGTTTCGGTTTAACGGTAATGTTCGGTCTCTGGTCAACAGTAATGTTCTGTCTCTGTTCCATGATAATGTTCGGTTTCACGGTAATGTTCGGTCTCTGGTCCACGATAATGTTCCTTTTTCTGTTTCACGGTAATGTTCCGTTTCTGGTCCACAGTAATGTTCTGTCTCTGTTCCATGATAATGTTCGGTCTCTGGTCCACGATAATGTTCTTTTTCTGTTTCACGGTAATGTTCCGTTTCGGTTTAACAGTATTGTTCCGTTTCAAAGTAATGTTCTGTCTCTGGTCCACGGTAATGTTCTGTTTCACGGTAATGTTCTGTCTCTGGTCCAAAGTAATGTTCTGTTTCACGGTAATGTTCTGTTTCAAAGTAATGTTCTGTCTCTGGTCCACGGTAATGTTCTGTCTCTGGTCCACGGTAATGATTAGTTTCACGGTAATGTTCTGTCTGTGGTCCATGCTAATGTTCTGTTTCTGGTCCACGGTAATGTTCTGTTTCACGGTAATGTTCTGTTTCACAGTAATGTTCTGTTTCACGTAATTTTCGATCTCTGGTCCACGGTAATGTTCGGTCTCTGGTCCACGCTAATGTTCTGTTTCTGTTTCACGGTAATGATCCGTTTCTGGTCCACGATAATGTTCTGTCTCTGGTCCACGATAATGTTCCGATTCTGGTCCACGATAATGTTCTGTTTCTGTTTCACGGTAATGATCCGTTTCTGGTCCACGATAATGTTCTGTCTCTGGTCCACGATAATGTTCCGATTCTAGTCCACGATAATGTTCTGTTTCGGTTTCACGGTAATGTTCTGTCTCTGGTCCACGATAATGTTCCGTTTCTGGTCCACGATAATGTTCTGTTTTGGTTTCACAGTAATGTTCTGTCTCTGGTCCACGGTAATGTTCTGTTTCTGTTTCACGGTAATGTTCCGTTTCTGGTCCAGGATAATGTTGTGTTTCTGTTTCACGGTAATGTTCCGTTTCTGGTCCACGATAATGTTCTGTTTCAGTTTCACGGTAATGTTCCGTTTCTGGTCCACGATAATGTTCTGTTTCGGTTTCACGGTAATGTTCCGTCTCTGGTCCACGGTAATGTTCCGTCTCTGGTCCACGATAATGTTCCGTTTCTGGTCCACGATAATGTTCTGTTTTGGTTTCACAGTAATGTTCTGTCTCTGGTCCACGGTAATGTTCTGTTTCTGTTTCACGGTAATGTTCCGTTTCTGGTCCAGGATAATGTTGTGTTTCTGTTTCACGGTAATGTTCCGTTTCTGGTCCACGATAATGTTCTGTTTCAGTTTCACGGTAATGTTCCGTTTCTGGTCCACGATAATGTTCTGTTTCGGTTTCACGGTAATGTTCCGTCTCTGGTCCACGGTAATGTTCCGTCTCTGGTCCACGATAATGTTCCGTCTCTGGTCCACGATAATGTTCTGTCTCTGGTCCACGATAATGTTCCGTTTCTGGTCCATGATAATGTTCTGTTTCACGGTAATGTTCTGTCTCTGTTCCATGGTAATGTTCTGTCTCTGGTCCACAGTGATGTTCGGTTTCAAGGTAAAGTTCGGTCTCTGGTCCACAATAAAGTTCTGTCTCTGGTCCACGGTAATGTTCTGTCTCTGGTCCACGGTAATGTTCTGTCTCTGGTCCACGGTAATGTTCTGTCTCTAGTCCACGGTAATGTTCTGTCTCTGGTCCACGGTAATGTTCGATCTCTGGTCCACGATAATGTTCGGTTTCACGGTAATGTTCCGTCTCTGGTCCACGATAATGTTCGGTTTCACGGTAATGTTCCGTCTCTGGTCCACGATAATGTTCTGTTTCTGTTTCACGGTAATGTTCCATTTCTGGTCCACGATAATTTTGTGTTTCTGTTTCACGGTAATGTTCCGTTTCTGGTCCACGACAATGTTCTGTTTCGGTTTCACAGTAATGTTCCGTCTCTGGTCCACGATAATGTTCGGTTTCACGGTAATGTTCTGGTCCACGGTAATGTTCTGGTCCACGGTAATGTTCTGTCTCTATTCCATGATAATGTTCGGTTTCACGATAATATTCGGTCTCTGGTCCACGATAATGTTCCTTTTTCTGTTTCACGGTAATGTTCCGTTTCTGGTCCACGATAATGTTCTGTTTCGGTTTAACGGTAATGTTCGGTCTCTGGTCCACAGTAATGTTCTGTCTCTGTTCCATGATAATGTTCGGTTTCACGATGTTCGTTCTCTGGTTCACGATAATGATCTGTTTCTGTTTCACGGTAATGTTCGGTGTCTGGTCCACGATAATGTTCCTTTTTCTGTTTCACGGTAATGTTCCGTTTCTGGTCCACAGTAATGTTCTGTCTCTGTTCCATGATAATGTTCGGTCTCTGGTCCACGATAATGTTCTTTTTCTGTTTCACGGTAATGTTCCATTTCGGTTTAACAGTAATGTTCCGTTTCAAAGTAATGTTCTGTCTCTGGTCATCGGTAATGTTCTGTTTCACGGTAATGTTCTGTCTCTGGTCCACAGTAATGTTCTGTTTCACGGTAATGTTCTGTTTCAAAGTAATGTTCTGTCTCTGGTCCACGGTAATGTTTAGTTTCACGGTAATGTTCTGTCTGTGGTCCATGCTAATGTTCCGTCTTTGGTCCACGGTAATGTTCTGTCTCTGGTCCACGGTAATGTTCGGTCTCTGGTCCACGCTAATGTTCTGTTTCTGTTTCACGGTAATGATCCGTTTCTGGTCCACGATAATGTTCTGTCTCTGGTCCACGATAATGTTCCGTTTCTGGTCCACGATAATGTTCTGTTTTGGTTTCACAGTAATGTTCTGTCTCTGGTCAACGGTAATGTTCCGTTTCTGTTTCACGGTAATGTTCCGTTTCTGGTCCACGATAATGTTGTGTTTCTGTTTCACGGTAATGTTCCGTTTCTGGTCCACGATAATGTTCTGTTTCAGTTTCACGGTAATGTTCCGTTTCTGGTCCACGATAATGTTCAGTTTCGGTTTCACGGTAATGTTCCGTCTCTGGTCCACGGTAATGTTCCGTCTCTGGTCCACGATAATGTTCCGTCTCTGGTCCACGATAATGTTCCGTCTCTGGTCCACGATAATGTTCCGTCTCTGGTCCACGATAATGTTCTGTCTCTGGTCCACGATAATGTTCCGTTTCTGGTCCACAATAATGTTCTGTTTCGGTTTCACGGTAATGTTCTGTCTCTGGTCCACGGTAATGTTCTGTCTCTGGTCCATGGTGATGTTCTGTTTCGGTTTCACGGTAATGTTCTGTCTCTGGTCCACGGTAATGTTCTGTCTCTGGTCCATGATAATGTTCGGTTTCACGGTAATATTCCGTCTCTGGTACACGATAATGTTCCGTCTTTGGTCCACGATAATGTTCTGTCTCTAGTCCATGATAATGTTCCGTTTCTGGTCCACGATAATGTTCTATTTCGGTTTCACGGTAATGTTCTGTCTCTGGTCCACGGTAATGTTCTGTCTCTGGTCCAGGGTAATGTTCTGTTTCTGTTTCACGGTAATGTTCCGTTTGTGGTCCACGATAATGTTCTGTTTCTGTTTCACGGTAATGTTGCGTCTCTGGTCCATGATAATGTTCGGTTTCACAATAATGTTCCGTTTCTGGTACACGATAATGTTCTGTTTCGGTTTCACAGTAATGTTCTGACTCTGGTCCACGATAATTTTCCGTTTCTGGTCCATGATAATGTTGTTTTTCTGGTCCACGATAATGTTCCGTTTCTGGTCCACGATAATGTTCCGTTTCTGGTCCACGATAATGTTCTGTTTCGGTTTCACGGTAATGTTCCGTTTCTGGTCCACGGTAATGTTCCGTCTCTGGTCCACGATAATGTTCTGTTTCTGTTTAACGGTAATGTTCCGTTTCTAGTCCACGATAATGTTCTGTTTCGGTTTCACGGTAATGTTGCGTTTCTGGTCCACGATAATGTTCTGTTTCGGTTTCACGGTAACGTTCCGTCTCTGGTCCACGGTAATGTTCCGTCTCTGGTCCACGGTAATGTTCCGTCTCTGGTCCACGGTAATGTTCTGTTTCTGTTTCACGGTAATGTTCCGTTTCTGGTACAAGGTAATGTTGTGTTTCTGTTTCACGGTAATGTTCCGTTTCTGGTCCACGATAATGTTCTGTTTCAGTTTCACGGTAATATTCCGTTTCTGGTCCACGATAATGTTCTGTTTCGGTTTCACGGTAATGTTCCGTCTCTGGTCCACGGTAATGTTCCGTCTCTGGTCCACGATAATGTTCCGTCTCTGGTCCACGATAATGTTCCGTCTCTGGTCCACGATAATGTTCTGTCTCTGGTCCACGATAATGTTCCGTTTCTGGTCCACAATAATGTTCTGTTTCGGTTTCACGGTAATGTTCTGTCTCTGGTCCACGGTAATGTTCTGTCTCTGGTCCATGGTGATGTTCTGTTTCGGTTTCACGGTAATGTTCTGTCTCTGGTCCACGGTAATGTTCTGTCTCTGGTCCATGATAATGTTCGGTTTCACGGTAATATTCCGTCTCTGGTACACGATAATGTTCCGTCTTTGGTCCACGATAATGTTCTGTCTCTAGTCCATGATAATGTTCCGTTTCTGGTCCACGATAATGTTCTATTTCGGTTTCACGGTAATGTTCTGTTTCTGTTTCACGGTAATGTTCCGTTTGTGGTCCACGATAATGTTCTGTTTCTGTTTCACGGTAATGTTCCGTTTCTGGTCCACGATAATGTTGTTTTTCTGTTTCAAGGTAATGTTGCGTCTCTGGTCCATGATAATGTTCGGTTTCACGATAATGTTCCGTTTCTGGTCCACGATAATGTTCTGTTTAGGTTTCACAGTAATGTTCTGTCTCTGGTCCACGATTATGTTCCGTCTCTGGTCCACGATAATGTTCTGTCTCTGGTCCACGATAATGTTCCGTTTCTGGTCCACGATAATGTTCTTTTTCGGTTTCACGGTAATGTTCTGTCTCTGGTCCACGGTAATGTTCGATCTCTGGTCCACGATAATGTTCGGTTTCACGGTAATGTTCCGTCTCTGGTCCACGATAATGTTCTGTTTCGGTTTCACGGTAATGTTCCGTCTCTGGTCCACGGTAATGTTCCGTCTCTGGTCCACGATAATGTTATGTTTCTGTTTCACGGTAATGTTCCGTTTCTGGTCCATGATAATGTTCTGTTTCACGGTAATGTTCTCTCTCTGTTCCATGGTAATGTTCTGTCTCTGGTCCACGATAATGTTCCGTTTCTGGTCCACGATAATGTTTTGTTTTGGTTTCACGGTAATGTTCTGTCTCTGGTCCACGGTAATGTTCTGTTTCTGTTTCACGGTAATGTTACGTTTCTGGTCCACGATAATGTTGTGTTTCTGTTTCACGGTAATGTTCCGTTTCTGGTCCACGATAATGTTCTGTTTCGGTTTCACGGTAATGTTCCGTTTCTGGTCCACAATAATGTTCTGTTTCGGTTTCACGGTAATGTTCCGTCTCTGGTCCACGGTAATGTTCCGTTTCTGGTCCATGATAATGTTCTGTTTCACGGTAATGTTCTGTCTCTGTTCCATGGTAATGTTCTGTCTCTGGTCCACAGTGATGTTCGGTTTCAAGGTAAAGTTCGGTCTCTGGTCCACAATAAAGTTCTGTCTCTGGTCCACGGTAATGTTCTGTCTCTGGTCCACGGTAATGTTCTGTCTCTAGTCCACGGTAATGTTCTGTCTCTGGTCCACGGTAATGTTCGATCTCTGGTCCACGATAATTTTCGGTTTCACGGTAATGTTCCGTCTCTGGTGCACGATAATGTTCTGTTTCTGTTTCACGGTAATGTTCCATTTCTGGTCCACGATAATTTTGTGTTTCTGTTTCACGGTAATGTTCCGTTTCTGGTCCACGATAATGTTCTGTTTCGGTTTCACAGTAATGTTCCATCTCTGGTCCACGATAATGTTCAGTTTCACGGTAATGTTCTGGTCCACGGTAATGTTCTGGTCCACGGTAATGTTCTGTCTCTATTCCATGATAATGTTCGGTTTCACGATAATATTCGGTCTCTGGTCCACGATAATGTTCCTTTTTCTGTTTCACGGTAATGTTCCGTTTCTGGTCCACGATAATGTTCTGTTTCGGTTTAACGGTAATGTTCGGTCTCTGGTCAACAGTAATGTTCTGTCTCTGTTCCATGATAATGTTCGGTTTCACGGTAATGTTCGGTCTCTGGTCCACGATAATGTTCCTTTTTCTGTTTCACGGTAATGTTCCGTTTCTGGTCCACAGTAATGTTCTGTCTCTGTTCCATGATAATGTTCGGTCTCTGGTCCACGATAATGTTCTTTTTCTGTTTCACGGTAATGTTCCGTTTCGGTTTAACAGTATTGTTCCGTTTCAAAGTAATGTTCTGTCTCTGGTCCACGGTAATGTTCTGTTTCACGGTAATGTTCTGTCTCTGGTCCAAAGTAATGTTCTGTTTCACGGTAATGTTCTGTTTCAAAGTAATGTTCTGTCTCTGGTCCACGGTAATGTTCTGTCTCTGGTCCACGGTAATGATTAGTTTCACGGTAATGTTCTGTCTGTGGTCCATGCTAATGTTCTGTTTCTGGTCCACGGTATTGTTCTGTTTCACGGTAATGTTCTGTTTCACAGTAATGTTCTGTTTCACGTAATTTTCGATCTCTGGTCCACGGTAATGTTCGGTCTCTGGTCCACGCTAATGTTCTGTTTCTGTTTCACGGTAATGATCCGTTTCTAGTCCACGATAATGTTCTGTCTCTGGTCCACGATAATGTTCCGATTCTGGTCCACGATAATGTTCTGTTTCTGTTTCACGGTAATGATCCGTTTCTGGTCCTTGATAATGTTCTGTCTCTGGTCCACGATAATGTTCCGATTCTAGTCCACGATAATGTTCTGTTTCGGTTTCACGGTAATGTTCTGTCTCTGGTCCACGATAATGTTCCGTTTCTGGTCCACGATAATGTTCTGTTTTGGTTTCACAGTAATGTTCTGTCTCTGGTCCACGGTAATGTTCTGTTTCTGTTTCACGGTAATGTTCCGTTTCTGGTCCAGGATAATGTTGTGTTTCTGTTTCACGGTAATGTTCCGTTTCTGGTCCACGATAATGTTCTGTTTGAGTTTCACGGTAATGTTCCGTTTCTGGTCCACGATAATGTTCTGTTTCGGTTTCACGGTAATGTTCCGTCTCTGGTCCACGGTAATGTTCCGTCTCTGGTCCACGATAATGTTCCGTCTCTGGTCCACGATAATGTTCCGTCTCTGGTCCACGATAATGTTCTGTCTCTGGTCCACGATAATGTTCCGTTTCTGGTCCATGATAATGTTCTGTTTCACGGTAATGTTCTGTCTCTGTTCCATGGTAATGTTCTGTCTCTGGTCCACAGTGATGTTCGGTTTCAAGGTAAAGTTCGGTCTCTGGTCCACAATAAAGTTCTGTCTCTGGTCCACGGTAATGTTCTGTCTCTGGTCCACGGTAATGTTCTGTCTCTAGTCCACGGTAATGTTCTGTCTCTGGTCCACGGTAATGTTCGATCTCTGGTCCACGATAATGTTCGGTTTCACGGTAATGTTCCGTCTCTGGTCCACGATAATGTTCTGTTTTTGTTTCACGGTAATGTTCCATTTCTGGTCCACGATAATTTTGTGTTTCTGTTTCACGGTAATGTTCCGTTTCTGGTCCACGACAATGTTCTGTTTCGGTTTCACAGTAATGTTCCGTCTCTGGTCCACGATAATGTTCGGTTTCACGGTAATGTTCTTGTCCACGGTAATGTTCTGGTCCACGGTAATGTTCTGTTTCTGTTTCACGGTAATGTTCCGTTTCTGGTCCACGATAATGTTGTGTTTCTGTTTCACGGTAATGTTCCGTTTCTGGTCCACGATAATGTTCTGTTTCAGTTTCACGGTAATGTTCCGTTTCTGGTCCACGATAATGTTCTGTTTCGGTTTCACGGTAATGTTCCGTCTCTGGTCCACGGTAATGTTCCGTCTCTGGTCCACGATAATGTTCCGTCTCTGGTCCACGATAATGTTCCGTCTCTGGTCCACGATAATGTTCCGTCTCTGGTCCACGATAATGTTCCGTCTCTGGTCCACGATAATGTTCTGTCTCTGGTCCACGATAATGTTCCGTTTCTGGTCCACAATAATGTTCTGTTTCGGTTTCACGGTAATGTTCTGTCTCTGGTCCACGGTAATGTTCTGTCTCTGGTCCACGGTGATGTTCTGTTTCGGTTTCACGGTAATGTTCTGTCTCTGGTCCACGGTAATGTTCTGTCTCTGGTCCATGATAATGTTCGGTTTCACGGTAATATTCCGTCTCTGGTACACGATAATGTTCCGTCTTTGGTCCACGATAATGTTCTGTCTCTAGTCCATGATAATGTTCCGTTTTTGGTCCACGATAATGTTCTATTTCGGTTTCACGGTAATGTTCTGTCTCTGGTCCACGGTAATGTTCTGTCTCTGGTCCACGGTAATGTTCTGTTTCTGTGTCACGGTAATGTTCCGTTTGTGGTCCATGATAATGTTCTGTTTCTGTTTCACGGTAATGTTCCGTTTCTGGTCCATGATAATGTTCTGTTTCTGTTTCACGGTAATGATCCGTTTCTGGTCCACGATAATGTTCTGTTTCTGGTCCACGATAATGTTCTGTTTCGGTTTCACGGTAATGTTCTGTCTCTGGTCCACGATAATGTTCCGTTTCTGGTCCACGATAATGTTCTGTTTTGGTTTCACGGTAATGTTCTGTCTCTGGTCCACGGTAATGTTCTGTTTCTGTTTCACGGTAATGTTACGTTTCTGGTCCACGATAATGTTGTGTTTATGTTTCACGGTAATGTTCTGTTTCTGGTCCACAATAATGTTCTGTTTCGGTTTCACGGTAATGTTCCGTCTCTGGTCCACGGTAATGTTCCGTTTCTGGTCCATGATAATGTTCTGTTTCACGGTAATGTTCTGTCTCTGTTCCATGGTAATGTTCTGTCTCTGGTCCACAGTGATGTTCGGTTTCAAGGTAAAGTTCGGTCTCTGGTCCACAATAAAGTTCTGTCTCTGGTCCACGGTAATGTTCTGTCTCTGGTCCACGGTAATGTTCTGTCTCTAGTCCACGGTAATGTTCTGTCTCTGGTCCACGGTAATGTTCGATCTCTGGTCCACGATAATTTTCGGTTTCACGGTAATGTTCCGTCTCTGGTCCACGATAATGTTCTGTTTCTGTTTCACGGTAATGTTCCATTTCTGGTCCACGATAATTTTGTGTTTCTGTTTCACGGTAATGTTCCGTTTCTGGTCCACGATAATGTTCTGTTTCGGTTTCACAGTAATGTTCCGTCTCTGGTCCACGATAATGTTCGGTTTCACGGTAATGTTCTGGTCCACGGTAATGTTCTGGTCCACGGTAATGTTCTGTCTCTATTCCATGATAATGTTCGGTTTCACGATAATATTCGGTCTCTGGTCCACGATAATGTTCCTTGTTCTGTTTCACGGTAATGTTCCGTTTCTGGTCCACGATAATGTTCTGTTTCGGTTTAACGGTAATGTTCGGTCTCTGGTCAACAGTAATGTTCTGTCTCTGTTCCATGATAATGTTCGGTTTCACGGTAATGTTCGGTCTCTGGTCCACGATAATGTTCCTTTTTCTGTTTCACGGTAATGTTCCGTTTCTGGTCCACAGTAATGTTCTGTCTCTGTTCCATGATATTGTTCGGTCTCTGGTCCACGATAATGTTCTTTTTCTGTTTCACGGTAATGTTCCGTTTCGGTTTAACAGTATTGTTCCGTTTCAAAGTAATGTTCTGTCTCTGGTCCACGGTAATGTTCTGTTTCACGGTAATGTTCTGTCTCTGGTCCAAAGTAATGTTCTGTTTCACGGTAATGTTCTGTTTCAAAGTAATGTTCTGTCTCTGGTCCACGGTAATGTTCTGTCTCTTGTCCACGGTAATGATTAGTTTCACGGTAATGTTCTGTCTGTGGTCCATGCTAATGTTCTGTTTCTGGTCCACGGTAATGTTCTGTTTCACGGTAATGTTCTGTTTCACGGTAATGTTCTGGTCCACAGTAATGTTCTGTCTCTGTTCCATGATAATGTTCGGTCTCTGGTCCACGATAATGTTCTTTTTCTGTTTCACGGTAATGTTCCGTTTCGGTTTAACAGTATTGTTCCGTTTCAAAGTAATGTTCTGTCTCTGGTCCACGGTAATGTTCTGTTTCACGGTAATGTTCTGTTTCACAGTAATGTTCTGTTTCACGTAATTTTCGATCTCTGGTCCACGGTAATGTTCGGTCTCTGGTCCACGCTAATGTTCTGTTTCTGTTTCACGGTAATGATCCGTTTCTGGTCCACGATAATGTTCTGTCTCTGGTCCACGATAATGTTCCGATTCTGGTCCACGATAATGTTCTGTTTCTGTTTCACGGTAATGATCCGTTTCTGGTCCACGATAATGTTCTGTCTCTGGTCCACGATAATGTTCCGATTCTAGTCCACGATAATGTTCTGTTTCGGTTTCACGGTAATGTTCTGTCTCTGGTCCACGATAATGTTCCGTTTCTGGTCCACGATAATGTTCTGTTTTGGTTTCACAGTAATGTTCTGTCTCTGGTCCACGGTAATGTTCTGTTTCTGTTTCAAGGTAATGTTCCGTTTCTGGTCCAGGATAATGTTGTGTTTCTGTTTCACGGTAATGTTCCGTTTCTGGTCCACGATAATGTTCTGTTTCAGTTTCACGGTAATGTTCCGTTTCTGGTCCACGATAATGTTCTGTTTCGGTTTCACGGTAACGTTCCGTCTCTGGTCCACGGTAATGTTCCGTCTCTGGTCCACGATAATGTTCCGTCTCTGGTCCACGATAATGTTCTGTCTCTGGTCCACGATAATGTTCCGTTTCTGGTCCATGATAATGTTCTGTTTCACGGTAATGTTCTGTCTCTGTTCCATGGTAATGTTCTGTCTCTGGTCCACAGTGATGTTCGGTTTCAAGGTAAAGTTCGGTCTCTGGTCCACAATAAAGTTCTGTCTCTGGTCCACGGTAATGTTCTGTCTCTGGTCCACGGTAATGTTCTGTCTCTGGTCCACGGTAATGTTCTGTCTCTAGTCCACGGTAATGTTCTGTCTCTGGTCCACGGTAATGTTCGATCTCTGGTCCACGATAATGTTCGGTTTCACGGTAATGTTCCGTCTCTGGTCCACGATAATGTTCTGTTTCTGTTTCACGGTAATGTTCCATTTCTGGTCCACGATAATTTTGTGTTTCTGTTTCACGGTAATGTTCCGTTTCTGGTCCACGATAATGTTCTGTTTCGGTTTCACAGTAATGTTCCATCTCTGGTCCACGATAATGTTCAGTTTCACGGTAATGTTCTGGTCCACGGTAATGTTCTGGTCCACGGTAATGTTCTGTCTCTATTCCATGATAATGTTCGGTTTCACGATAATATTCGGTCTCTGGTCCACGATAATGTTCCTTTTTCTGTTTCACGGTAATGTTCCGTTTCTGGTCCACGATAATGTTCTGTTTCGGTTTAACGGTAATGTTCGGTCTCTGGTCAACAGTAATGTTCTGTCTCTGTTCCATGATAATGTTCGGTTTCACGGTAATGTTCGGTCTCTGGTCCACGATAATGTTCCTTTTTCTGTTTCACGGTAATGTTCCGTTTCTGGTCCACAGTAATGTTCTGTCTCTGTTCCATGATAATGTTCGGTCTCTGGTCCACGATAATGTTCTTTTTCTGTTTCACGGTAATGTTCCGTTTCGGTTTAACAGTATTGTTCCGTTTCAAAGTAATGTTCTGTCTCTGGTCCACGGTAATGTTCTGTTTCACGGTAATGTTCTGTCTCTGGTCCAAAGTAATGTTCTGTTTCACGGTAATGTTCTGTTTCAAAGTAATGTTCTGTCTCTGGTCCACGGTAATGTTCTGTCTCTGGTCCACGGTAATGATTAGTTTCACGGTAATGTTCTGTCTGTGGTCCATGCTAATGTTCTGTTTCTGGTCCACGGTATTGTTCTGTTTCACGGTAATGTTCTGTTTCACAGTAATGTTCTGTTTCACGTAATTTTCGATCTCTGGTCCACGGTAATGTTCGGTCTCTGGTCCACGCTAATGTTCTGTTTCTGTTTCACGGTAATGATCCGTTTCTAGTCCACGATAATGTTCTGTCTCTGGTCCACGATAATGTTCCGATTCTGGTCCACGATAATGTTCTGTTTCTGTTTCACGGTAATGATCCGTTTCTGGTCCTTGATAATGTTCTGTCTCTGGTCCACGATAATGTTCCGATTCTAGTCCACGATAATGTTCTGTTTCGGTTTCACGGTAATGTTCTGTCTCTGGTCCACGATAATGTTCCGTTTCTGGTCCACGATAATGTTCTGTTTTGGTTTCACAGTAATGTTCTGTCTCTGGTCCACGGTAATGTTCTGTTTCTGTTTCACGGTAATGTTCCGTTTCTGGTCCAGGATAATGTTGTGTTTCTGTTTCACGGTAATGTTCCGTTTCTGGTCCACGATAATGTTCTGTTTGAGTTTCACGGTAATGTTCCGTTTCTGGTCCACGATAATGTTCTGTTTCGGTTTCACGGTAATGTTCCGTCTCTGGTCCACGGTAATGTTCCGTCTCTGGTCCACGATAATGTTCCGTCTCTGGTCCACGATAATGTTCCGTCTCTGGTCCACGATAATGTTCTGTCTCTGGTCCACGATAATGTTCCGTTTCTGGTCCATGATAATGTTCTGTTTCACGGTAATGTTCTGTCTCTGTTCCATGGTAATGTTCTGTCTCTGGTCCACAGTGATGTTCGGTTTCAAGGTAAAGTTCGGTCTCTGGTCCACAATAAAGTTCTGTCTCTGGTCCACGGTAATGTTCTGTCTCTGGTCCACGGTAATGTTCTGTCTCTAGTCCACGGTAATGTTCTGTCTCTGGTCCACGGTAATGTTCGATCTCTGGTCCACGATAATGTTCGGTTTCACGGTAATGTTCCGTCTCTGGTCCACGATAATGTTCTGTTTTTGTTTCACGGTAATGTTCCATTTCTGGTCCACGATAATTTTGTGTTTCTGTTTCACGGTAATGTTCCGTTTCTGGTCCACGACAATGTTCTGTTTCGGTTTCACAGTAATGTTCCGTCTCTGGTCCACGATAATGTTCGGTTTCACGGTAATGTTCTTGTCCACGGTAATGTTCTGGTCCACGGTAATGTTCTGTTTCTGTTTCACGGTAATGTTCCGTTTCTGGTCCACGATAATGTTGTGTTTCTGTTTCACGGTAATGTTCCGTTTCTGGTCCACGATAATGTTCTGTTTCAGTTTCACGGTAATGTTCCGTTTCTGGTCCACGATAATGTTCTGTTTCGGTTTCACGGTAATGTTCCGTCTCTGGTCCACGGTAATGTTCCGTCTCTGGTCCACGATAATGTTCCGTCTCTGGTCCACGATAATGTTCCGTCTCTGGTCCACGATAATGTTCCGTCTCTGGTCCACGATAATGTTCCGTCTCTGGTCCACGATAATGTTCTGTCTCTGGTCCACGATAATGTTCCGTTTCTGGTCCACAATAATGTTCTGTTTCGGTTTCACGGTAATGTTCTGTCTCTGGTCCACGGTAATGTTCTGTCTCTGGTCCACGGTGATGTTCTGTTTCGGTTTCACGGTAATGTTCTGTCTCTGGTCCACGGTAATGTTCTGTCTCTGGTCCATGATAATGTTCGGTTTCACGGTAATATTCCGTCTCTGGTACACGATAATGTTCCGTCTTTGGTCCACGATAATGTTCTGTCTCTAGTCCATGATAATGTTCCGTTTTTGGTCCACGATAATGTTCTATTTCGGTTTCACGGTAATGTTCTGTCTCTGGTCCACGGTAATGTTCTGTCTCTGGTCCACGGTAATGTTCTGTTTCTGTGTCACGGTAATGTTCCGTTTGTGGTCCATGATAATGTTCTGTTTCTGTTTCACGGTAATGTTCCGTTTCTGGTCCATGATAATGTTCTGTTTCTGTTTCACGGTAATGATCCGTTTCTGGTCCACGATAATGTTCTGTTTCTGGTCCACGATAATGTTCTGTTTCGGTTTCACGGTAATGTTCTGTCTCTGGTCCACGATAATGTTCCGTTTCTGGTCCACGATAATGTTCTGTTTTGGTTTCACGGTAATGTTCTGTCTCTGGTCCACGGTAATGTTCTGTTTCTGTTTCACGGTAATGTTACGTTTCTGGTCCACGATAATGTTGTGTTTATGTTTCACGGTAATGTTCTGTTTCTGGTCCACAATAATGTTCTGTTTCGGTTTCACGGTAATGTTCCGTCTCTGGTCCACGGTAATGTTCCGTTTCTGGTCCATGATAATGTTCTGTTTCACGGTAATGTTCTGTCTCTGTTCCATGGTAATGTTCTGTCTCTGGTCCACAGTGATGTTCGGTTTCAAGGTAAAGTTCGGTCTCTGGTCCACAATAAAGTTCTGTCTCTGGTCCACGGTAATGTTCTGTCTCTGGTCCACGGTAATGTTCTGTCTCTAGTCCACGGTAATGTTCTGTCTCTGGTCCACGGTAATGTTCGATCTCTGGTCCACGATAATTTTCGGTTTCACGGTAATGTTCCGTCTCTGGTCCACGATAATGTTCTGTTTCTGTTTCACGGTAATGTTCCATTTCTGGTCCACGATAATTTTGTGTTTCTGTTTCACGGTAATGTTCCGTTTCTGGTCCACGATAATGTTCTGTTTCGGTTTCACAGTAATGTTCCGTCTCTGGTCCACGATAATGTTCGGTTTCACGGTAATGTTCTGGTCCACGGTAATGTTCTGGTCCACGGTAATGTTCTGTCTCTATTCCATGATAATGTTCGGTTTCACGATAATATTCGGTCTCTGGTCCACGATAATGTTCCTTGTTCTGTTTCACGGTAATGTTCCGTTTCTGGTCCACGATAATGTTCTGTTTCGGTTTAACGGTAATGTTCGGTCTCTGGTCAACAGTAATGTTCTGTCTCTGTTCCATGATAATGTTCGGTTTCACGGTAATGTTCGGTCTCTGGTCCACGATAATGTTCCTTTTTCTGTTTCACGGTAATGTTCCGTTTCTGGTCCACAGTAATGTTCTGTCTCTGTTCCATGATATTGTTCGGTCTCTGGTCCACGATAATGTTCTTTTTCTGTTTCACGGTAATGTTCCGTTTCGGTTTAACAGTATTGTTCCGTTTCAAAGTAATGTTCTGTCTCTGGTCCACGGTAATGTTCTGTTTCACGGTAATGTTCTGTCTCTGGTCCAAAGTAATGTTCTGTTTCACGGTAATGTTCTGTTTCAAAGTAATGTTCTGTCTCTGGTCCACGGTAATGTTCTGTCTCTTGTCCACGGTAATGATTAGTTTCACGGTAATGTTCTGTCTGTGGTCCATGCTAATGTTCTGTTTCTGGTCCACGGTAATGTTCTGTTTCACGGTAATGTTCTGTTTCACGGTAATGTTCTGGTCCACAGTAATGTTCTGTCTCTGTTCCATGATAATGTTCGGTCTCTGGTCCACGATAATGTTCTTTTTCTGTTTCACGGTAATGTTCCGTTTCGGTTTAACAGTATTGTTCCGTTTCAAAGTAATGTTCTGTCTCTGGTCCACGGTAATGTTCTGTTTCACGGTAATGTTCTGTTTCACAGTAATGTTCTGTTTCACGTAATTTTCGATCTCTGGTCCACGGTAATGTTCGGTCTCTGGTCCACGCTAATGTTCTGTTTCTGTTTCACGGTAATGATCCGTTTCTGGTCCACGATAATGTTCTGTCTCTGGTCCACGATAATGTTCCGATTCTGGTCCACGATAATGTTCTGTTTCTGTTTCACGGTAATGATCCGTTTCTGGTCCACGATAATGTTCTGTCTCTGGTCCACGATAATGTTCCGATTCTAGTCCACGATAATGTTCTGTTTCGGTTTCACGGTAATGTTCTGTCTCTGGTCCACGATAATGTTCCGTTTCTGGTCCACGATAATGTTCTGTTTTGGTTTCACAGTAATGTTCTGTCTCTGGTCCACGGTAATGTTCTGTTTCTGTTTCAAGGTAATGTTCCGTTTCTGGTCCAGGATAATGTTGTGTTTCTGTTTCACGGTAATGTTCCGTTTCTGGTCCACGATAATGTTCTGTTTCAGTTTCACGGTAATGTTCCGTTTCTGGTCCACGATAATGTTCTGTTTCGGTTTCACGGTAACGTTCCGTCTCTGGTCCACGGTAATGTTCCGTCTCTGGTCCACGATAATGTTCCGTCTCTGGTCCACGATAATGTTCTGTCTCTGGTCCACGATAATGTTCCGTTTCTGGTCCATGATAATGTTCTGTTTCACGGTAATGTTCTGTCTCTGTTCCATGGTAATGTTCTGTCTCTGGTCCACAGTGATGTTCGGTTTCAAGGTAAAGTTCGGTCTCTGGTCCACAATAAAGTTCTGTCTCTGGTCCACGGTAATGTTCTGTCTCTGGTCCACGGTAATGTTCTGTCTCTGGTCCACGGTAATGTTCTGTCTCTAGTCCACGGTAATGTTCTGTCTCTGGTCCACGGTAATGTTCGATCTCTGGTCCACGATAATGTTCGGTTTCACGGTAATGTTCCGTCTCTGGTCCACGATAATGTTCTGTTTCTGTTTCACGGTAATGTTCCATTTCTGGTCCACGATAATTTTGTGTTTCTGTTTCACGGTAATGTTCCGTTTCTGGTCCACGATAATGTTCCTTTTTCTGTTTCACGGTAATGTTCCGTTTCTGGTCCACAGTAATGTTCTGTCTCTGTTCCATGATAATGTTCGGTCTCTGGTCCACGATAATGTTCTTTTTCTGTTTCACGGTAATGTTCCATTTCGGTTTAACAGTAATGTTCCGTTTCAAAGTAATGTTCTGTCTCTGGTCATCGGTAATGTTCTGTTTCACGGTAATGTTCTGTCTCTGGTCCACAGTAATGTTCTGTTTCACGGTAATGTTCTGTTTCAAAGTAATGTTCTGTCTCTGGTCCACGGTAATGTTCTGTCTCTGGTCCACGGTAATGTTTAGTTTCACGGTAATGTTCTGTCTGTGGTCCATGCTAATGTTCCGTCTTTGGTCCACGGTAATGTTCTGTCTCTGGTCCACGGTAATGTTCGGTCTCTGGTCCACGCTAATGTTCTGTTTCTGTTTCACGGTAATGTTCCGTTTCTGGTCCACGATAATGTTCTGTTTCGGTTTCACGGTAATGTTCCGTCTCTGGTCCACGGTAATGTTCCGTCTCTGGTCCACGATAATGTTCCGTCTCTGGTCCACGATAATGTTCCGTCTCTGGTCCACGATAATGTTCCGTCTCTGGTCCACGATAATGTTCTGTCTCTGGTCCACGATAATGTTCCGTTTCTGGTCCACAATAATGTTCTGTTTCGGTTTCACGGTAATGTTCTGTCTCTGGTCCACGGTAATGTTCTGTTTCGGTTTCACGGTAATGTTCTGTCTCTGGTCCACGGTAATGTTCTGTCTCTGGTCCATGATAATGTTCGGTTTCACGGTAATATTCCGTCTCTGGTACACGATAATGTTCCGTCTTTGGTCCACGATAATGTTCTGTCTCTAGTCCATGATAATGTTCCGTTTCTGGTCCACGATAATGTTCTATTTCGGTTTCACGGTAATGTTCTGTCTCTGGTCCACGGTAATGTTCTGTCTCTGGTCCAGGGTAATGTTCTGTTTCTGTTTCACGGTAATGTTCCGTTTGTGGTCCACGATAATGTTCTGTTTCTGTTTCACGGTAATGTTGCGTCTCTGGTCCATGATAATGTTCGGTTTCACAATAATGTTCCGTTTCTGGTACACGATAATGTTCTGTTTCGGTTTCACAGTAATGTTCTGACTCTGGTCCACGATAATTTTCCGTTTCTGGTCCACGATAATGTTGTGTTTCTGGTCCACGATAATGTTCCGTTTCTGGTCCACGATAATGTTCCGTTTCTGGTCCACGATAATGTTCTGTTTCGGTTTCACGGTAATGTTCCGTTTCTGGTCCACGGTAATGTTCCGTCTCTGGTCCACGATAATGTTCTGTTTCTGTTTAACGGTAATGTTCCATTTCTAGTCCACTATAATGTTCTGTTTCGGTTTCACGGTAATGTTGCGTTTCTGGTCCACGATAATGTTCGGTTTCACGGTAACGTTCCGTCTCTGGTCCACGGTAATGTTCCGTCTCTGGTCCACGGTAATGTTCCGTCTCTGGTCCACGGTAATGTTCTGTTTCTGTTTCACGGTAATGTTCCGTTTCTGGTACAAGGTAATGTTGTGTTTCTGTTTCACGGTAATGTTCCGTTTCTGGTCCACGATAATGTTCTGTTTCAGTTTCACGGTAATATTCCGTTTCTGGTCCACGATAATGTTCTGTTTCGGTTTCACGGTAATGTTCCGTCTCTGGTCCACGGTAATGTTCCGTCTCTGGTCCACGATAATGTTCCGTCTCTGGTCCACGATAATGTTCCGTCTCTGGTCCACGATAATGTTCTGTCTCTGGTCCACGATAATGTTCCGTTTCTGGTCCACAATAATGTTCTGTTTCGGTTTCACGGTAATGTTCTGTCTCTGGTCCACGGTAATGTTCTGTCTCTGGTCCATGGTGATGTTCTGTTTCGGTTTCACGGTAATGTTCTGTCTCTGGTCCACGGTAATGTTCTGTCTCTGGTCCATGATAATGTTCGGTTTCACGGTAATATTCCGTCTCTGGTACACGATAATGTTCCGTCTTTGGTCCACGATAATGTTCTGTCTCTAGTCCATGATAATGTTCCGTTTCTGGTCCACGATAATGTTCTGTTTCGGTTTCACGGTAATGTTCTGTCTCTGGTCCACGGTAATGTTCTGTCTCTGGTCCACGGTAATGTTCTGTTTCTGTTTCACGGTAATGTTCCGTTTGTGGTCCACGATATTGTTCTGTTTCTGTTTCACGGTAATGTTCCGTTTCTGGTCCACGATAATGTTGTTTTTCTGTTTCAAGGTAATGTTGCGTCTCTGGTCCATGATAATGTTCGGTTTCACGATAATGTTCCGTTTCTGGTCCACGATAATGTTCTGTTTAGGTTTCACAGTAATGTTCTGTCTCTGGTCCACGATTATGTTCCGTCTTTGGTCCACGATAATGTTCTGTCTCTGGTCCACGATAATGTTCCGTTTCTGGTCCACGATAATGTTCTTTTCGGTTTCACGGTAATGTTCTGTCTCTGGTCCACGGTAATGTTCGATCTCTGGTCCACGATAATGTTCGGTTTCACGGTAATGTTCCGTCTCTGGTCCACGATAATGTTCTGTTTCGGTTTCACGGTAATGTTCCGTCTCTGGTCCACGGTAATGTTCCGTCTCTGGTCCACGATAATGTTATGTTTCTGTTTCACGGTAATGTTCCGTTTCTGGTCCATGATAATGTTCTGTTTCACGGTAATGTTCTCTCTCTGTTCCATGGTAATGTTCTGTCTCTGGTCCTCAGTGATGTTCGGTTTCAAGGTAAAGTACGGTCTCTGGTCCACAATAAAGTTCTGTCTCTGGTCCACGGTAATGTTCTGTCTCTGGTCCACGGTAATGTTCTGTCTCTAGTCCACGGTAATGTTCTGTCTCTGGTCCACGGTAATGTTCTGTCTCTGGTCCACGGTAATGTTCGATCTCTGGTCCACGATAATGTTCGGTTTCACGGTAATGTTCTGTCTCTTGTCCATGATAATGTTCTGTTTCGGTTTCACAGTAATGTTCCGTCTCTGGTCCACGATAATGTTCGGTTTCACGGTAATGTTCTGGTCCACGGTAATGTTCTGGTCCACGGTAATGTTCTGTCTCTATTCCATGATAATGTTCGGTTTCACGATAATATTCGGTCTCTGGTCCACGATAATGTTCCTTTTTCTGTTTCACGGTAATGTTCGGTTTCTGGTCCACGATAATGTTCTGTTTCGGTTTAACGGTAATGTTCGGTCTCTGGTCCACAGTAATGTTCTGTCTCTGTTCCATGATAATGTTCGGTTTCACGATGTTCGTTCTCTGGTCCACGATAATGATCTGTTTCTGTTTCACGGTAATGTTCGGTCTCTGGTCCACGATAATGTTCCTTTTTCTGTTTCACGGTAATGTTCCGTTTCTGGTCCACAGTAATGCTCTGTCTCTGTTCCATGATAATGTTCGGTCTCTGGTACACGATAATGTTCTTTTTCTGTTTCACGGTAATGTTCCGTTTCGGTTTAACAGTAATGTTCCGTTTCAAAGTAATGTTCTGTCTCTGGTCCACGGTAATGTTCTGTTTCACGGTAATGTTCTGTCTCTGGTCCACAGTAATGTTCTGTTTCACGGTAATGTTCTGTTTCAAAGTAATGTTCTGTCTCTGTTCCACGGTAATGTTCTGTCTCTGGTCCACGGTAATGTTTAGTTTCACGGTAATGTTCTGTCTGTGGTCCATGCTAAAGTTCTGTTTCTGGTCCATGGTAATGTTCTGTTTCACGGTAATGTTCTGTTTCACAGTAATGTTCTGTTTCACGTAATTTTCAATCTCTGGTCCACGGTAATGTTCTGTCTCTGGTCCACGGTAATGTTCGGTCTCTGGTCCACGATAATGTTCTGTTTCGGTTTCACGGTAATGTTCTGTCTCTGGTCCACCATAATGTTCCGTTTCTGGTCCACGATAATGTTCTGTTTTGGTTTCACAGTAATGTTCTGTCTCTGGTCCACGGTAATGTTCTGTTTCTGTTTCACGGTAATGTTCCGTTTCTGGTCCACGATAATGTTGTGTTTCTGTTTCACGGTAATGTTCCGTTTCTGGTCCACGATAATGTTCTGTTTCAGTTTCACGGTAATGTTCCGTTTCTGGTCCACGATAATGTTCTGTTTCGGTTTCACGGTAATGTTCCGTCTCTGGTCCACGGTAATCTTCCGTCTCTGGTCCACGATAATGTTCCGTCTCTGGTCCACGATAATGTTCCGTCTCTGGTCCACGATAATGTTCTGTCTCTGGTCCACGATAATGTTCCGTTTCTGGTCCACAATAATGTTCTGTTTCGGTTTCACGGTAATGTTCTGTCTCTGGTCCACGGTAATGTTCTGTCTCTGGTCCACGGTGATGTTGTGTTTCGGTTTCACGGTAATGATCTGTCTCTGGTCCACGGTAATGTTCTGTCTCTGGTCCATGATAATGTTCGGTTTCACGGTAATATTCTGTCTCGGGTACACGATAATGTTCCGTCTTTGGTCCACGATAATGTTCTGTCTCTAGTCCATGATAATGTTCCGTTTCTGGTCCACGATAATGTTCTATTTCGGTTTCACGGTAATGTTCTGTCTCTGGTCCACGGTAATGTTCTGTCTCTGGTCCACGGTAATGTTCTGTTTCTGTTTCACGGTAATGTTGCGTTTGTGGTACACGATAATGTTCTGTTTCTGTTTCACGGTAATGTTCCGTTTCTGGTCCACGATAATGTTGTTTTTCTGTTTCAAGGTAATGTTGCGTCTCTGGTCCATGATAATGTTCAGTTTCACGATAATGTTCCGTTTCTGGTCCACGATAATGTTCTGTTTAGGTTTCACAGTAATGTTCTGTCTCTGGTCCACGATAATGTTCCGTCTCTGGTCCACGATAATGTTCTGTCTCTGGTCCACGATAATGTTCCGTTTCTGGTCCACGATAATGTTCTGTTTCGGTTTCACGGTAATGTTCTGACTCTGGTCCACGATAATGTTCTGTCTCTGGTCCACGGTAATGTTCTGTTTCTGTTTCACGGTAATGTTCCGTTTCTGGTCCACGATAATGTTGTGTTTCTGGTCCACGATAATGTTCCGTTTCTGGTCCACGATAATGTTCTGTTTCGGTTTCACGGTAATGTTCCGTTTCTGGTCCACGGTAATGTTCCGTCTCTGGTCCACGATAATGTTCTGTTTCTGTTTAACGGTAATGTTCCGTTTCTGGTCCACGATAATGATCTGTTTCGGTTTCACGGTAATGTTGCGTTTCTGGTCCACGATAATGTTCTGTTTCGGCTTCACGGTAACGTTCCGTCTCTGGTCCACGGTAATGTTCCGTCTCTGGTCCACGGTAATGTTCTTTTTCTGTTTCACGGTAATGTTCCGTTTCTGGTCCACGATAATTTTGTTTTTCTGTTTCACGTAATGTTCCGTTTCTGGTCCACGATAATGTTCTGTTTCAGTTTCACGGTAATGTTCCATTTCTGGTCCACGATAATGTTCTGTTTCGGTTTCACGGTAATGTTCCGTCTCTGGTCCACGGTAATGTTCCGTCTCTGGTCCACTATAATGTTCCGTCTCTGGTCCACGATAATGTTCCGTCTCTGGTCCACGATAATGTTCTGTCTCTGGTCCACGATAATGTTCCGTTTCTGGTCCACAATAATGTTCTATTTCGGTTTCACGGTAATGTTCTGTCTCTGGTCAACGGTAATGTTCTGTCTCTGGTTCACGGTGATGTTCTGTTTCGGATTCACGGTAATGTTCTGTCTCTGGTCCACGGTAATGTTCTGTCTCTGGTCCATGATAATGTTCGGTTTCACGGTAATATTCCGTCTCTGGTACACGATAATGTTCCGTCTTTGGTCCACGATAATGTTCTGTCTCTAGTCCATGATAATGTTCCGTTTCTGGTCCACGATAATGTTCTATTTCGGTTTCACGGTAATGTTCTGTCTCTGGTCCACGGTAATGTTCTGTCTCTGGTCCACGGTAATGTTCCGTTTCTGGTCCACGATAATGTTGTGTTTCTGTTTCACAGTAATGTTCCGTTTCTGGTCCACGATAATGTTGTTTTTCTGTTTCAAGGTAATGTTCCGTCTCTGGTCCACGATAATGTTCTGTTTCTGTTTCACGGTAATGTTCCGTTTCTGGTCCACGATAATGTTCTGTTTCAGTTTCACGGTAATGTTCCGTTTCTGGTCCACGATAATGTTCTGTTTCGGTTTCACGGTAATGTTCCGTCTCTGGTCCACGGTAATGTTCTGTTTCGGTTTCACGGTAATGTTCCGTCTCTGGTCCACGGTAATGTTCCGTCTCTGGTCCACGATAATGTTCCGTCTCTGGTCCACGATAATGTTCCGTCTCTGGTCCACGATAATGTTCTGTCTCTGGTCCACGATAATGTTCCGTTTCTGGTCCACAATAATGTTCTGTTTCGGTTTCACGGTAATGTTCTGTCTCTGGTCCACGGTAATGTTCTGTCTCTGGTCCACGGTGATGTTGTGTTTCGGTTTCACGGTAATGATCTGTCTCTGGTCCACGGTAATGTTCTGTCTCTGGTCCATGATAATGTTCGGTTTCACGGTAATATTCTGTCTCGGGTACACGATAATGTTCCGTCTTTGGTCCACGATAATGTTCTGTCTCTAGTCCATGATAATGTTCCGTTTCTGGTCCACGATAATGTTCTATTTCGGTTTCACGGTAATGTTCTGTCTCTGGTCCACGGTAATGTTCTGTCTCTGGTCCACGGTAATGTTCTGTTTCTGTTTCACGGTAATGTTGCGTTTGTGGTCCACGATAATGTTCTGTTTCTGTTTCACGGTAATGTTCCGTTTCTGGTCCACGATAATGTTGTTTTTCTGTTTCAAGGTAATGTTGCGTCTCTGGTCCATGATAATGTTCAGTTTCACGATAATGTTCCGTTTCTGGTCCACGATAATGTTCTGTTTAGGTTTCACAGTAATGTTCTGTCTCTGGTCCACGATAATGTTCCGTCTCTGGTCCACGATAATGTTCTGTCTCTGGTCCACGATAATGTTCCGTTTCTGGTCCACGATAATGTTCTGTTTCGGTTTCACGGTAATGTTCTGACTCTGGTCCACGATAATGTTCTGTCTCTGGTCCACGGTAATGTTCTGTTTCTGTTTCACGGTAATGTTCCGTTTCTGGTCCACGATAATGTTGTGTTTCTGGTCCACGATAATGTTCCGTTTCTGGTCCACGATAATGTTCTGTTTCGGTTTCACGGTAATGTTCCGTTTCTGGTCCACGGTAATGTTCCGTCTCTGGTCCACGATAATGTTCTGTTTCTGTTTAACGGTAATGTTCCGTTTCTGGTCCACGATAATGATCTGTTTCGGTTTCACGGTAATGTTGCGTTTCTGGTCCACGATAATGTTCTGTTTCGGCTTCACGGTAACGTTCCGTCTCTGGTCCACGGTAATGTTCCGTCTCTGGTCCACGGTAATGTTCTTTTTCTGTTTCACGGTAATGTTCCGTTTCTGGTCCACGATAATTTTGTTTTTCTGTTTCACGTAATGTTCCGTTTCTGGTCCACGATAATGTTCTGTTTCAGTTTCACGGTAATGTTCCGTCTCTGGTCCACGGTAATGTTCCGTCTCTGGTCCACTATAATGTTCCGTCTCTGGTCCACGATAATGTTCCGTCTCTGGTCCACGATAATGTTCTGTCTCTGGTCCACGATAATGTTCCGTTTCTGGTCCACAATAATGTTCTATTTCGGTTTCACGGTAATGTTCTGTCTCTGGTCCACGGTAATGTTCTGTCTCTGGTTCACGGTGATGTTCTGTTTCGGATTCACGGTAATGTTCTGTCTCTGGTCCACGGTAATGTTCTGTCTCTGGTCCATGATAATGTTCGGTTTCACGGTAATATTCCGTCTCTGGTACACGATAATGTTCCGTCTTTGGTCCACGATAATGTTCTGTCTCTAGTCCATGATAATGTTCCGTTTCTGGTCCACGATAATGTTCTATTTCGGTTTCACGGTAATGTTCTGTCTCTGGTCCACGGTAATGTTCTGTCTCTGGTCCACGGTAATGTTCCGTTTCTGGTCCACGATAATGTTGTGTTTCTGTTTCACAGTAATGTTCCGTTTCTGGTCCACGATAATGTTGTTTTTCTGTTTCAAGGTAATGTTGCGTCTCTGGTCCATGATAATGTTCGGTTTCACGATAATGTTCCGTTTGTGGTCCACGATAATGTTCTGTTTAGGTTTCACAGTAATGTTCTGTCTCTGGTCCACGATAATGTTCCGTCTCTGGTCCACGATAATGTTCCGTTTGTGGTCCACGATAATGTTCTGTTTAGGTTTCACAGTAATGTTCTGTCTCTGGTCCACGATAATGTTCCGTCTCTGGTCCACGATAATGTTCTGTCTCTGGTCCACGATAATGTTCCGTTTCTGGTCCACGATAATGTTCTGTTTCGGTTTCACGGTAATGTTCTAACTCTGGTCCACGATAATGTTCTGTCTCTGGTCCACGGTAATGTTCTGTTTCTGTTTCACGGTAATGTTCCGTTTCTGGTCCACGATAATGTTGTGTTTCTGGTCCACGATAATGTTCCGTTTCTGGTCCACGATAATGTTCTGTTTCGGTTTCACGGTAATGTTCCGTTTCTGGTCCACGGTAATGTTCCGTCTCTGGTCCACGATAATGTTCCTTTTTCTGTTTCACGGTAATGTTCCGTTTCTGGTCCACAGTAATGTTCTGTTTCGGTTTCACGGTAATGTTGCGTTTCTGGTCCACGATAATGTTGTTTTTCTGTTTCACGGTAATGTTCCGTTTCGGTTTAACAGTAATGTTCCGTTTCAAAGTAATGTTCTGTCTCTGGTCCACGGTAATGTTCTGTTTCACGGTAATGTTCTGTCTCTGGTCCACAGTAATGTTCTGTTTCACGGTAATGTTCTGTTTCAAAGTAATGTTCTGTCTCTGGTCCACGGTAATGTTCTGTCTCTGGTCCACGGTAATGTTTAGTTTCACGGTAATGTTCTGTCTGTGGTCCATGCTAATGTTCTGTTTCTGGTCCACGGTAATGTTCTGTTTCACAGTAATGTTCTGTTTCACAGTAATGTTCTGTTTCACGTAATTTTCGATCTCTGGTCCACGGTAATGTTCTGTCTCTGGTCCACGGTAATGTTCGGTCTCTGGTCCACGCTAATGTTCTGTTTCTGTTTCACGGTAATGATCCGTTTCTGGTCCACGATAATGTTCTGTCTCTGGTCCACGATAATGTTCCGATTCTGGTCCACGATAATGTTCTGTTTCGGTTTCACGGTAATGTTCTGTCTCTGGTCCACGATAATGTTCTGTCTCTGGTCCACGGTAATGTTCTGTTTCTGTTTCACGGTAATGTTCCGTTTCTGGTCCACGATAATGTTGTGTTTCTGTTTCACGGTAATGTTCCGTTTCTGGTCCACAATAATGTTCTGTTTAAGTTTCACGGTAATGTTCCGTTTCTGGTCCACGATAATGTTCTGTTTCGGTTTCACGGTAATGTTCCATCTCTGGTCCACGGTAATGTTCCGTCTCTGGTCCACGGTAATGTTCTCTCTCTGGTCCACGATAATGTTCCGTCTCTGGTCCACGATAATGTTCCGTCTCTGGTCCACGATAATGTTCTGTCTCTGGTCCACGATAATGTTCCGTTTCTGGACCACAATAATGTTCTGTTTCGGTTTCACGGTAATGTTCTGTTTCGGTTTCACGGTAATGTTCTGTCTCTGGTCCACGGTAATGTTCTGTCTCTGGTCCACGGTGATGTTCTGTTTTGGTTTCACGGTAATGTTCTGTCTCTGGTCCACGGTAATGTTCTGTCTCTGGTCCATGATAATGTTCGGTTTCACGGTAATATTCGGTCTCTGGTACACGATAATGTTCCGTCTTTGAGCCACGATTATGTTCTGTCTCTAGTCCATGATAATGTTCCGTTTTTGGTCCAAGATAATGTTCTATTTCGGTTTCAGGGTAATGTTCTGTCTCTGGTCCACGGTAATGTTCTGTCTCTGGTCCACGGTAATGTTCTGTTTCTGTTTCACGGTAATGTTCCGTTTGTGGTCCACGATAATGTTCTGTTTCTGTTTCAAGGTAATGTTGCGTCTCTGGTCCATGATAATGTTCGGTTTCACGATAATGTTCCGTTTCTGGTCCACGATAATGTTCTGTTTAGGTTTCACAGTAATGTTTTGTCTCTGGTCCACGATAATGTTCCGTTTCTGGTCCACGATAATGTTCTGTTTCGGTTTCACGGTAATGTTCCGTTTCTGGTCCACGGTAATGTTCCGTCTCTGGTCCACGATAATGTTCCTTTTTCTGTTTCACGGTTAATGTTCCGTTTCTGGTCCACAGTAATGTTCTGTTTCGGTTTCACGGTAATGTTGCGTTTCTGGTCCACGATAATGTTGTTTTTCTGTTTCACGGTAATGGTCCGTTTCGGTTTAACAGTAATGTTCCGTTTCAAAGTAATGTTCTGTCTCTGGTACACGGTAATGTTCTGTTTCACGGTAATGTTCTGTCTCTGGTCCACAGTAATGTTCTGTTTCACGGTAATGTTCTGTTTCAAAGTAATGTTCTGTCTCTGGTCCACGGTAATGTTCTGTCTCTGGTCCACGGTAATGTTCTGTCTCTGGTCCACGGTAATGTTTAGTTTCACGGTAATGTTCTGTCTGTGGTCCATGCTAATGTTCTGTTTCTGGTCCACGGTAATGTTCTGTTTCACGGTAATGTTCTGTTTCACAGTAATGTTCTGTTTCACGTAATTTTCGATCTCTGGTCCACGGTAATGTTCTGTCTCTGGTCCACGGTAATGTTGGGTCTCTGGTCCACGCTAATGTTCTGTTTCTGTTTCACGGTAATGATCCGTTTCTGGTCCACGATAATGTTCTGTCTCTGGTCCACGATAATGTTCCGATTCTGGTCCACGATAATGTTCTGTTTCGGTTTCACGGTAATGTTCTGTCTCTGGTCCACGATAATGTTCCGTTTCTGGTCCACGATAATGTTCTGTCTCTGGTCCACGGTAATGTTCTGTTTCTGTTTCACGGTAATGTTCCGTTTCTGGTCCACGATAATGTTGTGTTTCTGTTTCACGGTAATGTTCCGTTTCTGGTCCACAATAATGTTCTGTTTAAGTTTCACGGTAATGTTCCGTTTCTGGTCCACGATAATGTTCTGTTTCGGTTTCACGGTAATGTTCCATCTCTGGTCCACGGTAATGTTCCGTCTCTGGTCCACGGTAATGTTCTCTCTCTGGTCCACGATAATGTTCCGTCTCTGGTCCACGATAATGTTCCGTCTCTGGTCCACGATAATGTTCTGTCTCTGGTCCACGATAATGTTCCGTTTCTGGTCCACAATAATGTTCTGTTTCGGTTTCACGGTAATGTTCTGTCTCTGGTCCACGGTAATGTTCTGTCTCTGGTCCACGGTGATGTTCTGTTTCGGTTTCACGGTAATGTTCTGTCTCTGGTCCACGGTAATGTTCTGTCTCTGGTCCATGATAATGTTCGGTTTCACGGTAATATTCCGTCTCTGGTACACGATAATGTTCCGTCTTTGGTCCACGATAATGTTCTGTCTCTAGTCCATGATAATGTTCCGTTTTTGGTCCAAGATAATGTTCTATTTCGGTTTCAGGGTAATGTTCTGTCTCTGGTCCACGGTAATGATCTGTCTCTGGTCCACGGTAATGTTCTGTTTCTGTTTCACGGTAATGTTCCGTTTGTGGTCCACGATAATGTTCTGTTTCTGTTTCAAGGTAATGTTGCGTCTCTGGTCCATGATAATGTTCGGTTTCACGATAATGTTCCGTTTCTGGTCCATGATAATGTTCTGTTTAGGTTTCACAGTAATGTTCTGTCTCTGGTCCACGGTAATGTTCTGTTTCTGTTTCACGGTAATGTTCCGTTTCTGGTCCACGATAATGTTGTGTTTCTGGTCCAAGATAATGTTCCGTTTCTGGTCCACGATAATGTTCTGTTTCGGTTTCACAGTAATGTTCCGTTTCTGGTCCACGGTAATGTTCCGTCTCTGGTCCACGATAATGTTCTGTTTCTGTTTAACGGTAATGTTCCGTTTCTGGTCCACGATAATGTTCTGTTTCGGTTTCACGGAAATGTTGCGTTTCTGGTCCACGATAATGTTCTGTTTCGGTTTCACGGTAACGTTCCGTCTCTGGTCCACGGTAATGTTCCGTCTCTGGTCCACGGTAATGTTCTGTTTCTGTTTCACGGTAATGTTCCGTTTCTGGTCCACGATAATGTTGTGTTTCGGTTTCACGGTAATGTTCTGTCTCTGGTCCACGGTAATGTTCTGTCTCTGGTCCATGATAATGTTCGGTTTCACGGTAATATTCTGTCTCTGGTACACGATAATGTTCCGTCTTTGGTCCACGATAATGTTCTGTCTCTAGTCCATGATAATGTTCCGTTTTTGGTCCACGATAATGTTCTATTTCGGTTTCACGGTAATGTTCTGTCTCTGGTCCACGGTAATGTTCTGTCTCTGGTCCACGGTAATGTTCTGTCTCTGGTCCACGGTAATGTTCTGTTTCTGTTTCACGGTAATGTTCCGTTTGTGGTCCACGATAATGTTCTGTTTCTGTTTCACGGTAATGTTCCGTTTCTGGTCCACGATAATGTTGTTTTTCTGTTTCAAGTTAATGTTAAGTCTCTGGTCCATGATAATGTTCGGTTTCACGATAATGTTCCGTTTCTGGTCCACGATAATGTTCTGTTTAGGTTTCACAGTAATGTTCTGTCTCTGGTCCACGATAATGTTCTGTTTCTGTTTAACGGTAATGTTCCGTTTCTGGTCCAAGATAATGTTCTGTTTCGGTTTCACGGTAATGTTGCGTTTCTGGTCCACGATAATGTTCTGTTTCGGTTTCACGGTAACGTTCCGTCTCTGGTCCACGGTAATGTTCCGTCTCTGGTCCACGGTAATGTTCTGTTTCTGTTTCACGGTAATGTTCCGTTTCTGGTCCACGATAATGTTGTGTTTCGGTTTCACGGTAATGTTGCGTTTCTGGTCCACGATAATGTTCTGTTTCAGTTTCACCGTAATGTTCCGTTTCTGGTCCATGATAATGTTCTGTTTCGGTTTCACGGTAATGTTCCGTCTCTGGTCCACGGTAATGTTCCGTCTCTGGTCCACGATAATGTTCCGTCTCTGGTCCACGATAATGTTCCGTCTCTGGTCCACGATAATGTTCTGTTTCAGTTTCACGGTAATGTTCTGTCTCTGGTCCACGATAATGTTCCGTTTATGGTCCACGATAATGTTCTGTTTCAGTTTCACGGTAATGTTCTGTCTCTGGTCCACGGTAATGTTCTGTCTCTGGTCCATGATAATGTTCGGTTTCACGGTAATATTCCGTCTCTGGTACACGATAATGTTCCGTCTTTGGTCCACGATAATGTTCTGTCTTTAGTCCATGATAATGTTCCGTTTCTGGTCCACGATAATGTTCTATTTCGGTTTCACGGTAATGTTCTGTCTCTGGTCCACGGTAATGTTCTGTTTCTGTTTCACGGTAATGTTCCGTTTCTGGTCCACGATAATGTTGTTTTTCTGTTTCAAGGTAATGTTGCGTCTCTGGTCCATGATAATGTTCGGTTTCACGATAATGTTCCGTTTCTGGTCCACGATAATATTCTGTTTAGGTTTCACAGTAATGTTCTGTCTCTGGTCCACGATAATGTTCCGTCCCTGGTCCACGATAATGTTCTGTCTCTGGTCCACGATAATGTTCCGTTTCTGGTCCACGATAATGTTCTGTTTCGGTTTCACGGTAATGTTCCGTTTCTGGTCCACGGTAATGTTCCGTCTCTGGTCCACGATAATGTTCCTTTTTCTGTTTCACGGTTAATGTTCCGTTTCTGGTCCACAGTAATGTTCTGTTTCGGTTTCACGGTAATGTTGCGTTTCTGGTCCACGATAATGTTGTTTTTCTGTTTCACGGTAATGGTCCGTTTCGGTTTAACAGTAATGTTCCGTTTCAAAGTAATGTTCTGTCTCTGGTACACGGTAATGTTCTGTTTCACGGTAATGTTCTGTCTCTGGTCCACAGTAATGTTCTGTTTCACGGTAATGTTCTGTTTCAAAGTAATGTTCTGTCTCTGGTCCACGGTAATGTTCTGTCTCTGGTCCACGGTAATGTTTAGTTTCACGGTAATGTTCTGTCTGTGGTCCATGCTAATGTTCTGTTTCTGGTCCACGGTAATGTTCTGTTTCACGGTAATGTTCTGTTTCACAGTAATGTTCTGTTTCACGTAATTTTCGATCTCTGGTCCACGGTAATGTTCTGTCTCTGGTCCACGGTAATGTTGGGTCTCTGGTCCACGCTAATGTTCTGTTTCTGTTTCACGGTAATGATCCGTTTCTGGTCCACGATAATGTTCTGTCTCTGGTCCACGATAATGTTCCGATTCTGGTCCACGATAATGTTCTGTTTCGGTTTCACGGTAATGTTCTGTCTCTGGTCCACGATAATGTTCCGTTTCTGGTCCACGATAATGTTCTGTCTCTGGTCCACGGTAATGTTCTGTTTCTGTTTCACGGTAATGTTCCGTTTCTGGTCCACGATAATGTTGTGTTTCTGTTTCACGGTAATGTTCCGTTTCTGGTCCACAATAATGTTCTGTTTAAGTTTCACGGTAATGTTCCGTTTCTGGTCCACGATAATGTTCTGTTTCGGTTTCACGGTAATGTTCCATCTCTGGTCCACGGTAATGTTCCGTCTCTGGTCCACGGTAATGTTCTCTCTCTGGTCCACGATAATGTTCCGTCTCTGGTCCACGATAATGTTCCGTCTCTGGTCCACGATAATGTTCTGTCTCTGGTCCACGATAATGTTCCGTTTCTGGTCCACAATAATGTTCTGTTTCGGTTTCACGGTAATGTTCTGTCTCTGGTCCACGGTAATGTTCTGTCTCTGGTCCACGGTGATGTTCTGTTTCGGTTTCACGGTAATGTTCTGTCTCTGGTCCACGGTAATGTTCTGTCTCTGGTCCATGATAATGTTCGGTTTCACGGTAATATTCCGTCTCTGGTACACGATAATGTTCCGTCTTTGGTCCACGATAATGTTCTGTCTCTAGTCCATGATAATGTTCCGTTTTTGGTCCAAGATAATGTTCTATTTCGGTTTCAGGGTAATGTTCTGTCTCTGGTCCACGGTAATGATCTGTCTCTGGTCCACGGTAATGTTCTGTTTCTGTTTCACGGTAATGTTCCGTTTGTGGTCCACGATAATGTTCTGTTTCTGTTTCAAGGTAATGTTGCGTCTCTGGTCCATGATAATGTTCGGTTTCACGATAATGTTCCGTTTCTGGTCCACGATAATGTTCTGTTTAGGTTTCACAGTAATGTTCTGTCTCTGGTCCACGGTAATGTTCTGTTTCTGTTTCACGGTAATGTTCCGTTTCTGGTCCACGATAATGTTGTGTTTCTGGTCCAAGATAATGTTCCGTTTCTGGTCCACGATAATGTTCTGTTTCGGTTTCACAGTAATGTTCCGTTTCTGGTCCACGGTAATGTTCCGTCTCTGGTCCACGATAATGTTCTGTTTCTGTTTAACGGTAATGTTCCGTTTCTGGTCCACGATAATGTTCTGTTTCGGTTTCACGGTAATGTTGCGTTTCTGGTCCACGATAATGTTCCGTCTCTGGTCCACGATAATGTTCTGTTTCTGTTTAACGGTAATGTTCCGTTTCTGGTCCAAGATAATGTTCTGTTTCGGTTTCACGGTAATGTTGCGTTTCTGGTCCACGATAATGTTCTGTTTCGGTTTCACGGTAACGTTCCGTCTCTGGTCCACGGTAATGTTCCGTCTCTGGTCCACGGTAATGTTCTGTTTCTGTTTCACGGTAATGTTCCGTTTCTGGTCCACGATAATGTTGTGTTTCGGTTTCACGGTAATGTTGCGTTTCTGGTCCACGATAATGTTCTGTTTCAGTTTCACCGTAATGTTCCGTTTCTGGTCCATGATAATGTTCTGTTTCGGTTTCACGGTAATGTTCTGTTTAGGTTTCACAGTAATGTTCTGTCTCTGGTCCACGATAATGTTCCGTCTCTGGTCCACGATAATGTTCTGTCTCTGGTCCACGATAATGTTCCGTTTCTGGTCCACGATAATGTTCTGTTTCGGTTTCACGGTAATGTTCTAACTCTGGTCCACGATAATGTTCTGTCTCTGGTCCACGGTAATGTTCTGTTTCTGTTTCACGGTAATGTTCCGTTTCTGGTCCACGATAATGTTGTGTTTCGGTTTCACGGTAATGTTGCGTTTCTGGTCCACGATAATGTTGTTTTTCTGTTTCACGGTAATGTTCCGTTTCGGTTTAACAGTAATGTTCCGTTTCAAAGTAATGTTCTGTCTCTGGTCCACGGTAATGTTCTGTTTCACGGTAATGTTCTGTCTCTGGTCCACAGTAATGTTCTGTTTCACGGTAATGTTCTGTTTCAAAGTAATGTTCTGTCTCTGGTCCACGGTAATGTTCTGTCTCTGGTCCACGGTAATGTTTAGTTTCACGGTAATGTTCTGTCTGTGGTCCATGCTAATGTTCTGTTTCTGGTCCACGGTAATGTTCTGTTTCACGGTAATGTTCTGTTTCACAGTAATGTTCTGTTTCACGTAATTTTCGATCTCTGGTCCACGGTAATGTTCTGTCTCTGGTCCACGGTAATGTTCGGTCTCTGGTCCACGCTAATGTTCTGTTTCTGTTTCACGGTAATGATCCGTTTCTGGTCCACGATAATGTTCTGTCTCTGGTCCACGATAATGTTCCGATTCTGGTCCACGATAATGTTCTGTTTCGGTTTCACGGTAATGTTCTGTCTCTGGTCCACGATAATGTTCTGTCTCTGGTCCACGGTAATGTTCTGTTTCTGTTTCACGGTAATGTTCCGTTTCTGGTCCACGATAATGTTGTGTTTCTGTTTCACGGTAATGTTCCGTTTCTGGTCCACAATAATGTTCTGTTTAAGTTTCACGGTAATGTTCCGTTTCTGGTCCACGATAATGTTCTGTTTCGGTTTCACGGTAATGTTCCATCTCTGGTCCACGGTAATGTTCCGTCTCTGGTCCACGGTAATGTTCTCTCTCTGGTCCACGATAATGTTCCGTCTCTGGTCCACGATAATGTTCCGTCTCTGGTCCACGATAATGTTCTGTCTCTGGTCCACGATAATGTTCCGTTTCTGGACCACAATAATGTTCTGTTTCGGTTTCACGGTAATGTTCTGTCTCTGGTCCACGGTAATGTTCTGTCTCTGGTCCACGGTGATGTTCTGTTTCGGTTTCACGGTAATGTTCTGTCTCTGGTCCACGGTAATGTTCTGTCTCTGGTCCATGATAATGTTCGGTTTCACGGTAATATTCGGTCTCTGGTACACGATAATGTTCCGTCTTTGAGCCACGATTATGTTCTGTCTCTAGTCCATGATAATGTTCCGTTTTTGGTCCAAGATAATGTTCTATTTCGGTTTCAGGGTAATGTTCTGTCTCTGGTCCACGGTAATGTTCTGTCTCTGGTCCACGGTAATGTTCTGTTTCTGTTTCACGGTAATGTTCCGTTTGTGGTCCACGATAATGTTCTGTTTCTGTTTCAAGGTAATGTTGCGTCTCTGGTCCATGATAATGTTCGGTTTCACGATAATGTTCCGTTTCTGGTCCACGATAATGTTCTGTTTAGGTTTCACAGTAATGTTTTGTCTCTGGTCCACGATAATGTTCCGTTTCTGGTCCACGATAATGTTCTGTTTCGGTTTCACGGTAATGTTCCGTTTCTGGTCCACGGTAATGTTCCGTCTCTGGTCCACGATAATGTTCCTTTTTCTGTTTCACGGTTAATGTTCCGTTTCTGGTCCACAGTAATGTTCTGTTTCGGTTTCACGGTAATGTTGCGTTTCTGGTCCACGATAATGTTGTTTTTCTGTTTCACGGTAATGGTCCGTTTCGGTTTAACAGTAATGTTCCGTTTCAAAGTAATGTTCTGTCTCTGGTACACGGTAATGTTCTGTTTCACGGTAATGTTCTGTCTCTGGTCCACAGTAATGTTCTGTTTCACGGTAATGTTCTGTTTCAAAGTAATGTTCTGTCTCTGGTCCACGGTAATGTTCTGTCTCTGGTCCACGGTAATGTTTAGTTTCACGGTAATGTTCTGTCTGTGGTCCATGCTAATGTTCTGTTTCTGGTCCACGGTAATGTTCTGTTTCACGGTAATGTTCTGTTTCACAGTAATGTTCTGTTTCACGTAATTTTCGATCTCTGGTCCACGGTAATGTTCTGTCTCTGGTCCACGGTAATGTTGGGTCTCTGGTCCACGCTAATGTTGTGTTTCTGGTCCAAGATAATGTTCCGTTTCTGGTCCACGATAATGTTCTGTTTCGGTTTCACAGTAATGTTCCGTTTCTGGTCCACGGTAATGTTCCGTCTCTGGTCCACGATAATGTTCTGTTTCTGTTTAACGGTAATGTTCCGTTTCTGGTCCACGATAATGTTCTGTTTCGGTTTCACGGTAATGTTGCGTTTCTGGTCCACGATAATGTTCCGTCTCTGGTCCACGATAATGTTCTGTTTCTGTTTAACGGTAATGTTCCGTTTCTGGTCCAAGATAATGTTCTGTTTCGGTTTCACGGTAATGTTGCGTTTCTGGTCCACGATAATGTTCTGTTTCGGTTTCACGGTAACGTTCCGTCTCTGGTCCACGGTAATGTTCCGTCTCTGGTCCACGGTAATGTTCTGTTTCTGTTTCACGGTAATGTTCCGTTTCTGGTCCACGATAATGTTGTGTTTCGGTTTCACGGTAATGTTGCGTTTCTGGTCCACGATAATGTTCTGTTTCAGTTTCACCGTAATGTTCCGTTTCTGGTCCATGATAATGTTCTGTTTCGGTTTCACGGTAATGTTCTGTTTAGGTTTCACAGTAATGTTCTGTCTCTGGTCCACGATAATGTTCCGTCTCTGGTCCACGATAATGTTCTGTCTCTGGTCCACGATAATGTTCCGTTTCTGGTCCACGATAATGTTCTGTTTCGGTTTCACGGTAATGTTCTAACTCTGGTCCACGATAATGTTCTGTCTCTGGTCCACGGTAATGTTCTGTTTCTGTTTCACGGTAATGTTCCGTTTCTGGTCCACGATAATGTTGTGTTTCTGGTCCACGATAATGTTCCGTTTCTGGTCCACGATAATGTTCTGTTTCGGTTTCACGGTAATGTTCCGTTTCTGGTCCACGGTAATGTTCCGTCTCTGGTCCACGATAATGTTCCTTTTTCTGTTTCACGGTAATGTTCCGTTTCTGGTCCACAGTAATGTTCTGTTTCGGTTTCACGGTAATGTTGCGTTTCTGGTCCACGATAATGTTGTTTTTCTGTTTCACGGTAATGTTCCGTTTCGGTTTAACAGTAATGTTCCGTTTCAAAGTAATGTTCTGTCTCTGGTCCACGGTAATGTTCTGTTTCACGGTAATGTTCTGTCTCTGGTCCACAGTAATGTTCTGTTTCACGGTAATGTTCTGTTTCAAAGTAATGTTCTGTCTCTGGTCCACGGTAATGTTCTGTCTCTGGTCCACGGTAATGTTTAGTTTCACGGTAATGTTCTGTCTGTGGTCCATGCTAATGTTCTGTTTCTGGTCCACGGTAATGTTCTGTTTCACGGTAATGTTCTGTTTCACAGTAATGTTCTGTTTCACGTAATTTTCGATCTCTGGTCCACGGTAATGTTCTGTCTCTGGTCCACGGTAATGTTCGGTCTCTGGTCCACGCTAATGTTCTGTTTCTGTTTCACGGTAATGATCCGTTTCTGGTCCACGATAATGTTCTGTCTCTGGTCCACGATAATGTTCCGATTCTGGTCCACGATAATGTTCTGTTTCGGTTTCACGGTAATGTTCTGTCTCTGGTCCACGATAATGTTCTGTCTCTGGTCCACGGTAATGTTCTGTTTCTGTTTCACGGTAATGTTCCGTTTCTGGTCCACGATAATGTTGTGTTTCTGTTTCACGGTAATGTTCCGTTTCTGGTCCACAATAATGTTCTGTTTAAGTTTCACGGTAATGTTCCGTTTCTGGTCCACGATAATGTTCTGTTTCGGTTTCACGGTAATGTTCCATCTCTGGTCCACGGTAATGTTCCGTCTCTGGTCCACGGTAATGTTCTCTCTCTGGTCCACGATAATGTTCCGTCTCTGGTCCACGATAATGTTCTGTCTCTGGTCCACGATAATGTTCCGTTTCTGGACCACAATAATGTTCTGTTTCGGTTTCACGGTAATGTTCTGTCTCTGGTCCACGGTAATGTTCTGTCTCTGGTCCACGGTGATGTTCTGTTTCGGTTTCACGGTAATGTTCTGTCTCTGGTCCACGGTAATGTTCTGTCTCTGGTCCATGATAATGTTCGGTTTCACGGTAATATTCGGTCTCTGGTACACGATAATGTTCCGTCTTTGAGCCACGATTATGTTCTGTCTCTAGTCCATGATAATGTTCCGTTTTTGGTCCAAGATAATGTTCTATTTCGGTTTCAGGGTAATGTTCTGTCTCTGGTCCACGGTAATGTTCTGTCTCTGGTCCACGGTAATGTTCTGTTTCTGTTTCACGGTAATGTTCCGTTTGTGGTCCACGATAATGTTCTGTTTCTGTTTCAAGGTAATGTTGCGTCTCTGGTCCATGATAATGTTCGGTTTCACGATAATGTTCCGTTTCTGGTCCACGATAATGTTCTGTTTAGGTTTCACAGTAATGTTTTGTCTCTGGTCCACGATAATGTTCCGTTTCTGGTCCACGATAATGTTCTGTTTCGGTTTCACGGTAATGTTCCGTTTCTGGTCCACGGTAATGTTCCGTCTCTGGTCCACGATAATGTTCCTTTTTCTGTTTCACGGTTAATGTTCCGTTTCTGGTCCACAGTAATGTTCTGTTTCGGTTTCACGGTAATGTTGCGTTTCTGGTCCACGATAATGTTGTTTTTCTGTTTCACGGTAATGGTCCGTTTCGGTTTAACAGTAATGTTCCGTTTCAAAGTAATGTTCTGTCTCTGGTACACGGTAATGTTCTGTTTCACGGTAATGTTCTGTCTCTGGTCCACAGTAATGTTCTGTTTCACGGTAATGTTCTGTTTCAAAGTAATGTTCTGTCTCTGGTCCACGGTAATGTTCTGTCTCTGGTCCACGGTAATGTTTAGTTTCACGGTAATGTTCTGTCTGTGGTCCATGCTAATGTTCTGTTTCTGGTCCACGGTAATGTTCTGTTTCACGGTAATGTTCTGTTTCACAGTAATGTTCTGTTTCACGTAATTTTCGATCTCTGGTCCACGGTAATGTTCTGTCTCTGGTCCACGGTAATGTTGGGTCTCTGGTCCACGCTAATGTTCTGTTTCTGTTTCACGGTAATGATCCGTTTCTGGTCCACGATAATGTTCTGTCTCTGGTCCACGATAATGTTCCGATTCTGGTCCACGATAATGTTCTGTTTCGGTTTCACGGTAATGTTCTGTCTCTGGTCCACGATAATGTTCCGTTTCTGGTCCACGATAATGTTCTGTCTCTGGTCCACGGTAATGTTCTGTTTCTGTTTCACGGTAATGTTCCGTTTCTGGTCCACGATAATGTTGTGTTTCTGTTTCACGGTAATGTTCCGTTTCTGGTCCACAATAATGTTCTGTTTAAGTTTCACGGTAATGTTCCGTTTCTGGTCCACGATAATGTTCTGTTTCGGTTTCACGGTAATGTTCCATCTCTGGTCCACGGTAATGTTCCGTCTCTGGTCCACGGTAATGTTCTCTCTCTGGTCCACGATAATGTTCCGTCTCTGGTCCACGATAATGTTCCGTCTCTGGTCCACGATAATGTTCTGTCTCTGGTCCACGATAATGTTCCGTTTCTGGTCCACAATAATGTTCTGTTTCGGTTTCACGGTAATGTTCTGTCTCTGGTCCACGGTAATGTTCTGTCTCTGGTCCACGGTGATGTTCTGTTTCGGTTTCACGGTAATGTTCTGTCTCTGGTCCACGGTAATGTTCTGTCTCTGGTCCATGATAATGTTCGGTTTCACGGTAATATTCCGTCTCTGGTACACGATAATGTTCCGTCTTTGGTCCACGATAATGTTCTGTCTCTAGTCCATGATAATGTTCCGTTTTTGGTCCAAGATAATGTTCTATTTCGGTTTCAGGGTAATGTTCTGTCTCTGGTCCACGGTAATGATCTGTCTCTGGTCCACGGTAATGTTCTGTTTCTGTTTCACGGTAATGTTCCGTTTGTGGTCCACGATAATGTTCTGTTTCTGTTTCAAGGTAATGTTGCGTCTCTGGTCCATGATAATGTTCGGTTTCACGATAATGTTCCGTTTCTGGTCCACGATAATGTTCTGTTTAGGTTTCACAGTAATGTTCTGTCTCTGGTCCACGGTAATGTTCTGTTTCTGTTTCACGGTAATGTTCCGTTTCTGGTCCACGATAATGTTGTGTTTCTGGTCCAAGATAATGTTCCGTTTCTGGTCCACGATAATGTTCTGTTTCGGTTTCACAGTAATGTTCCGTTTCTGGTCCACGGTAATGTTCCGTCTCTGGTCCACGATAATGTTCTGTTTCTGTTTAACGGTAATGTTCCGTTTCTGGTCCACGATAATGTTCTGTTTCGGTTTCACGGAAATGTTGCGTTTCTGGTCCACGATAATGTTCTGTTTCGGTTTCACGGTAACGTTCCGTCTCTGGTCCACGGTAATGTTCCGTCTCTGGTCCACGGTAATGTTCTGTTTCTGTTTCACGGTAATGTTCCGTTTCTGGTCCACGATAATGTTGTGTTTCGGTTTCACGGTAATGTTCTGTCTCTGGTCCACGGTAATGTTCTGTCTCTGGTCCATGATAATGTTCGGTTTCACGGTAATATTCTGTCTCTGGTACACGATAATATTCCGTCTTTGGTCCACGATAATGTTCTGTCTCTAGTCCATGATAATGTTCCGTTTTTGGTCCACGATAATGTTCTATTTCGGTTTCACGGTAATGTTCTGTCTCTGGTCCACGGTAATGTTCTGTCTCTGGTCCACGGTAATGTTCTGTCTCTGGTCCACGGTAATGTTCTGTTTCTGTTTCACGGTAATGTTCCGTTTGTGGTCCACGATAATGTTCTGTTTCTGTTTCACGGTAATGTTCCGTTTCTGGTCCACGATAATGTTGTTTTTCTGTTTATAGTTAATGTTAAGTCTCTGGTCCATGATAATGTTCGGTTTCACGATAATGTTCCGTTTCTGGTCCACGATAATGTTCTGTTTAGGTTTCACAGTAATGTTCTGTCTCTGGTCCACGATAATGTTCTGTTTCTGTTTAACGGTAATGTTCCGTTTCTGGTCCAAGATAATGTTCTGTTTCGGTTTCACGGTAATGTTGCGTTTCTGGTCCACGATAATGTTCTGTTTCGGTTTCACGGTAACGTTCCGTCTCTGGTCCACGGTAATTTTCCGTCTCTGGTCCACGGTAATGTTCTGTTTCTGTTTCACGGTAATGTTCCGTTTCTGGTCCACGATAATGTTGTGTTTCTGTTTCACGGTAATGTTCCGTTTCTGGTCCACGATAATGTTCTGTTTCAGTTTCACCGTAATGTTCCGTTTCTGGTCCATGATAATGTTCTGTTTCGGTTTCACGGTAATGTTCCGTCTCTGGTCCACGGTAATGTTCCGTCTCTGGTCCACGATAATGTTCCGTCTCTGGTCCACGATAATGTTCCGTCTCTGGTCCACGATAATGTTCTGTTTCAGTTTCACGGTAATGTTCTGTCTCTGGTCCACGATAATGTTCCGTTTATGGTCCACGATAATGTTCTGTTTCAGTTTCACGGTAATGTTCTGTCTCTGGTCCACGGTAATGTTCTGTCTCTGGTCCATGATAATGTTCGGTTTCACGGTAATATTCCGTCTCTGGTACACGATAATGTTCCGTCTTTGGTCCACGATAATGTTCTGTCTTTAGTCCATGATAATGTTCCGTTTCTGGTCCACGATAATGTTCTATTTCGGTTTCACGGTAATGTTCTGTCTCTGGTCCACGGTAATGTTCTGTTTCTGTTTCACGGTAATGTTCCGTTTGTGGTCCACGATAATGTTCTGTTTCTGTTTCACGGTAATGTTCCGTTTCTGGTCCACGATAATGTTGTTTTTCTGTTTCAAGGTAATGTTGCGTCTCTGGTCCATGATAATGTTCGGTTTCACGATAATGTTCCGTTTCTGGTCCACGATAATATTCTGTTTAGGTTTCACAGTAATGTTCTGTCTCTGGTCCACGATAATGTTCCGTCCCTGGTCCACGATAATGTTCTGTCTCTGGTCCACGATAATGTTCCGTTTCTGGTCCACGATAATGTTCTGTTTCGGTTTCACGGTAATGTTCTGACTCTGGTCCACGATAATGTTCTGTCTCTGGTCCACGGTAATGTTCTGTTTCTGTTTCACGGTAATGTTCCGTTTCTGGTCCACGATAATGTTCTGTTTCTGTTTAACCGTAATGTTCCGTTTCTGGTCCACGATAATGTTCTGTTTCGGTTTCACGGTAACTTTGCGTTTCTGGTCCACGATAATGTTCTGTTTCGGTTTCACGGTAATGTTCCGTCTCTGGTCCACGATAATGTTCCGTCTCTGGTCCACGATAATGTTCCGTCTCTGGTCCACGATAATGTTCTGTTTCAGTTTCACGGTAATGTTCTGTCTCTGGTCCACGATAATGTTCCGTTTATGGTCCACGATAATGTTCTGTTTCAGTTTCACGGTAATGTTCTGTCTCTGGTCCACGGTAATGTTCTGTCTCTGGTCCATGATAATGTTCGGTTTCACGGTAATATTCCGTCTCTGGTACACGATAATGTTCCGTCTTTGGTCCACGATAATGTTCTGTCTTTAGTCCATGATAATGTTCCGTTTCTGGTCCACGATAATGTTCTATTTCGGTTTCACGGTAATGTTCTGTCTCTGGTCCACGGTAATGTTCTGTTTCTGTTTCACGGTAATGTTCCGTTTGTGGTCCACGATAATGTTCTGTTTCTGTTTCACGGTAATGTTCCGTTTCTGGTCCACGATAATGTTGTTTTTCTGTTTCAAGGTAATGTTGCGTCTCTGGTCCATGATAATGTTCGGTTTCACGATAATGTTCCGTTTCTGGTCCACGATAATATTCTGTTTAGGTTTCACAGTAATGTTCTGTCTCTGGTCCACGATAATGTTCCGTCCCTGGTCCACGATAATGTTCTGTCTCTGGTCCACGATAATGTTCCGTTTCTGGTCCACGATAATGTTCTGTTTCGGTTTCACGGTAATGTTCTGACTCTGGTCCACGATAATGTTCTGTCTCTGGTCCACGGTAATGTTCTGTTTCTGTTTCACGGTAATGTTCCGTTTCTGGTCCACGATAATGTTCTGTTTCTGTTTAACCGTAATGTTCCGTTTCTGGTCCACGATAATGTTCTGTTTCGGTTTCACGGTAACTTTGCGTTTCTGGTCCACGATAATGTTCTGTTTCGGTTTCACGGTAACGTTCCGTCTCTGGTCCACGGTAATGTTCCGTCTCTGGTCCACGATAATGTTCTGTTTCTGTTTCACGGTAATGTTCCGTTTCTGTTCCATGATAATGTTCTGTTTCACGGTAATGTTCTGTCTCTGGTCCACGCTAGTGTTCTGTTTCTGTTTCACGATAATGTTCTGTCTCTGGTCCACGATAATTATCCGTTTCTGGTCCACGATAATGTTCTGTCTCTGGTCCACGGTAATGTTCTGTCTCTGGTCCATGATAATGTTCGGTTTCACGGTAATATTCCGTCTCTGGTACACGATAATGTTCCGTCTTTGGTCCACGATAATGTTCTGTCTCTAGTCCATGATAATGTTCCGTATCTGGTCCACGATAATGTTCTATTTTGGTTTCACGGTAATGTTCTGTCTCTGGTCCACGGTAATGTTCTGTTTCTGTTTCACGGTAATGTTCCGTTTGTGGTCCACGATAAAGTTCTGTTTCTGTTTCACGGTAATGTTCCGTTTCTGGTCCAAGATAATGTTGTTTTTCTGTTTCAAGGTAATGTTGCGTCTCTGGTCCATGATAATGTTCGGTTTCACGATAATGTTCCGTTTCTGGTCCACGATAATGTTCTGTTTAGGTTTCACAGTAATGTTCTGTCTCTGGTCCACGGTAATGTTCCGTCTCTGGTCCACGATAATGTTCTGTCTCTGGTCCACGATAATGTTCCGTTTCTGGTCCACGATAATGTTCTGTTTCGGTTTCACGGTAATGTTCTGACTCTGGTCCACGATAATGTTCTGTCTCTGGTCCACGGTAATGTTCTGTTTCTGTTTCACGGTAATGTTCCGTTTCTGGTCCACGATAATGTTCTGTCTCTGGTCCACGATAATATTCTGTCTCTGGTCCACGATAATGATCCGTTTCTGGTCCACGATAATGTTCTGTCTCTGGTCCACGATAATGATCCGTTTCTGGTCAACGATAATGTTCTGTCTCTGGTCCACTGCTCGCTCCCTCCCGCTCCCGCTAGCTCCCGCCCGCTCCCTCCCGCTTCTGCCCGCGGCAAAGTTCATATTGCTCACTCCCACCCGCTCCCTCCCGCTTCTGCCCGGTCCCGCTCGCTCCAGCTCGCTCCCTCCCGCTTCTGCCCGCGGCAAAGTTCATATTGCTCGCTCCCGCCCGCTCCCTCCCGCTTCTGCCCGGTCCTGCTCGCTCCAGCTCAATCCCGCCCGCTCCCTCCCGCTCCTGCCCGGTCCCGTTCACTCCCTCCCGCTCCTTTCCGCTCCCTCCCGGTCCCGCTCCCACCCGCTCCCGCCCGCTCCCTCCTGCTCCCGCTCGCTCCCACCCGCTCCCTCCCGCTCCAACCCGCTCCCTCCCGCTTGCGCCCGCGGCAAAGTTCATATTGCTCGCTCCCGCCCGCTCCCTCCTGCTCCCGCCATCTCCCTCCCGCTCCCGCTCGCTCCCGCCCGCTCCCTCCCACTTCCGCCCACTCCCTCCCGCATCTGCCCGCGGCAAAGTTCATACTGCTCGCTCCCTCCCGCTCCCGCTCCCGCCCGTTCCCTCCCGCTTCTGCCCGGTCCCGCTCGCTCCAGCTCGCTCCCGCCCACTCCCGCTCCCGCCCGCTCCCTCCCGCTTCTGCCCGTGGCAAAGTTCATAATGCCCACTCCCTCCCACTCCCGCTCCCGCCCGCTCCCTCCCGCTTCTGCCCGTGGCAAAGTTCATAATGCCCACTCCCTCCCGCTCCCGCTCGCTCCCGCTCACTCCCGCCCGCTCCCTCCCACTTCTGCCCACGGCAAAGTTCATATCGCTCGCTGCCTCCCGCTCCCGCTCCCGCCCGCTCCCTCCCGCTCCCGCTCGCTCCCGCCCGCTCCCTCCCGCTCCCGCCCGCTCCCTCCCGCTTCCGCCCACTCCCTCCCGCTTCTGCCCGCGGCAAAGTTCACACCACCAGCTCCCTCCCGCTCTATGCCATCCCCGCCCGCTCCCTCCCGCTCCTGCCCGGTCCCGCTCACTCCATCCCGCTCCCACCCGCTCCTGCCTTGTCCCGCCCGCTCCCGCTGTGAATGGTTTACCTGCCTGAACATCTTCTGATCTCTGTTAATGTTGGTTTCACCAACCTAAAGCTGTCACCTGTGAATGGTTTACCTGCCTGAACATCTTCGGATCTCTGTTAATGTTGGTTTCACCAACTTACACTTGTTGAGCCACATTGTCTCACATTCACACCTCTATTCTCTGACCTAACCCTATTAGACCCACGGATGCAAATTTACAACTTTTGACAATTCTCAGGACAACATTTACATACAATGAACAAAAATATAATAAGTTTTCTTTTTGCTCCCATTTTCCATGAGCTAAACTTAAAGTCAAATGTATTTGTGCAGCACATTTCATGTACAATTGCTGGTTGTGGTATAATTACAAAACATGTCCTACGTCCTAACCCTAACCCCTAACCCGTCTTATGCAATTTAGAAGACAACCATCAGGGGTTATTCTTTATTTTATGAAATTTACGCCTTTTATTTATTTAAAACTGTAAAAGAAAGAAATTAGATAATAAAAATTAAATTAAAATTATTAAAACAAGCAACAGTCTGGATAAGTTAAAGATATCGTGCAGATTTCATGCACAAACACATGAGAAAAGAAATGTTTTTAACCTGGATTTAAAATGTCTACATTTGTTGACAGTTTAACTCCCGCTCGCTCCCGCCCACTTCTGCCCGCGGTAAAGTTCATACTGCTCGCTCCCGCACGCTCCCGCTCGCTCGCTCCCGCTTCTGCCCGCGGCAAAGTTCATACTGCTCGCTCCCACCCGCTCCCGCCCGCTCCCTCCTGCTCCCGCCCACTCCCTCCCGCTTCTGCCCGCGGCAAAGGTCATATTGCTCGCTCCCGCCCTCTCCCGCCCGCTCTCGCTCGCTCCCTCCCGCTCCCTCCCGCTTCTGCCTGTGGCAAAGTTGATATTGCTCGCTCCCACCCGCTCCCGCCCAATCCCTCCCGCTCCCGCTCGCTCCCGCCCTCTCCCACCCGCTCCCGCCCAATCCCTCCTGCTCCCGCTCGCTCCCTCCCGCTCCCTCCCACTTCTGCCGAAGCAAAGTTCATATCGCTCACTCCCACCCGCTCCCTGCCGCTCCCGCTCGCTCCCGCCTGCTCCCTCCCACTTCTGCCCACGGCAAAGTTCATATCGCTCACTCCCACCCGCTCCCGCCCGCTCCCTCCCGCTCCCGCTCGCTCCCTCCCGCTCCCGCCCGCTCCCTCCCACTTCTACCCGCGGCAAAGGTCATATTGCTCAATCCCGCCCTCTCCCGCTCGCTTCCGCCTGCTCCCGCCCGCTCCCTCCCGCTTCTGCCGGCGGCAAAGTTCATATTGCTCAATCCCGCCCGCTCCCTCCCGCTCCCGCTCCCTCCCGATCCCGCTCACTCCCGCCCGATTCTGCCGGCGGCAAAGTTCATATTACTCAATCCCGCCCGCTCCCTCCCGCTCCTGCCCGGTCCCGTTCACTCCCTCCCGCTCTCGCTCGCTCCCGCTTCTGCCCGCAGCAAAGTTCATATTGCTCAATCCCGCCCGCTCCCTCCCGCTCCTGCCCGGTCCCGTTCACTCCCTCCCGCTCTCGCTCGCTCCCGCCCACTCCCTCCCGCTTCTGCCCGCAGCAAAGTTCATATTGCTCGCTCCCGCCCAATCCCTCCTGCTCCCGCTCGCTCCCGCCCGCTCCCTCCCGCTTCGGCCCATGGCAAAGTTCATATTGCTCGCTCCCGCCCGCTCCCGCTCTCTCCAGCCCGCTCCCTCCCGCTCCCGCCCACTCCCTCCCGATTCCGCCCGCTCCCTCCCACTTCTGCCCGCGGCAAAGTTTATATTGCTCACTCCCACCCGCTCCCGCTCGCTCCCGCCCGTTCCCTCCCGCTTCTGCCCGCGGCAAAGTTCATATTGCTCGCTCCCGCCCGCTCCCTCCCGCTTCTGCCCGCGGCAAAGTTCATATTGCTCACTCCCACCCGCTCCCGCCCGCTCCCGCTCGCTCCCGCCCGCTCCCTCCCGCTTCTGCCTGGTCCCGCTCGCTCCAGCTGGCTCCCGTTCACTCCCTCCCGCTCCCACTCGCTCCCGCCCGCTTCCTCCCGCTTCTGCCCGCGGCAAAGTTCTTACTGCTCGCTCCCTCCTCTTTCCCGCTCACTCCCGCCCGCTCCCTCCCACTTCTGCCCACGGCAAAGTTCATATCGCTCGCTCCCTCCCGCTCCCGCCCGCTCCCTCCAGCTCCCGCCCGCTCCCTCCCGCTTCCGCCCGCTCCCTCCCGCTTCTGCCCGCGGCAAAGTTCTTACTGCTCGCTCCTTCCCGTTCCCGCTCCCGCTCACTCCCGCCCGCTCCCTCCCACTTCTGCCCACGGCAAAGTTCATATCGCTCGCTCCCTCCCGCTCCCGCTCGCTCTCGCCCGCTATCCGCTTCAGCCCGCGGCAAAGTTCATACTGCTTAATCCCTCCCGCTCCCGCCCACTCCCTCCCGCTTCTTCCCGCGGCAAAGGTCATATTGCTCGCTCCCACCCGATCCCGCCCACTCCCTCCCGCTTCTTCCCGTGGCAAAGGTCATATTGCTCGCTCCCACCAGCTCCCGCCCACTCCCTCCCGCTTCTTCCCGCGGCAAAGGTCATATTGCTCGATCTCGCTCACTTCCGCCTGCTCCCGCCCGCTCCCTCCCGCTTCTGCCGGCGGCAAAGTTCATATTGCTCAATCCCGCCCGCTCCCTCCCGCTCCCGCTCCCTCCCGATCCCGCTCACTCCCGCCCGATTCTGCCGGCGGCAAAGTTCATATTGCTCAATCCCGCCCGCTCCCTCCCGCTCCTGCCCGGTCCCGTTCACTCCCTCCCGCTCTCGCTCGCTCCCGCTTCTGCCCGCAGCAAAGTTCATATTGCTCAATCCCGCCCGCTCCCTCCCGCTCCTGCCCGGTCCCGTTCACTCCCTCCCGCTCTCGCTCGCTCCCGCCCACTCCCTCCCGCTTCTGCCCGCAGCAAAGTTCATATTGCTCGCTCCCGCCCAATCCCTCCTGCTCCCGCTCGCTCCCGCCCGCTCCCTCCCGCTTCGGCCCATGGCAAAGTTCATATTGCTCGCTCCCGCCCGCTCCCGCTCTCTCCAGCCCGCTCCCTCCCGCTCCCGCCCACTCCCTCCCGATTCCGCCCGCTCCCTCCCACTTCTGCCCGCGGCAAAGTTTATATTGCTCACTCCCACCCGCTCCCGCTCGCTCCCGCCCGTTCCCTCCCACTTCTGCCCGCGGCAAAGTTTATATTGCTCACTCCCACCCGCTCCCGCTCGCTCCCGCCCGCTCCCTCCCGCTTCTGCCCGCGGCAAAGTTCATATTGCTCACTCCCACCCGCTCCCGCCCGCTCCCGCTCGCTCCCGCCCGCTCCCTCCCGCTTCTGCCTGGTCCCGCTCGCTCCAGCTGGCTCCCGTTCACTCCCTCCCGCTCCCACTCGCTCCCGCCCGCTTCCTCCCGCTTCTGCCCGCGGCAAAGTTCTTACTGCTCGCTCCCTCCTCTTTCCCGCTCACTCCCGCCCGCTCCCTCCCACTTCTGCCCACGGCAAAGTTCATATCGCTCGCTCCCTCCCGCTCCCGCCCGCTCCCTCCAGCTCCCGCCCGCTCCCTCCCGCTTCTGCCCGCTCCCTCCCGCTTCTGCCCGCGGCAAAGTTCTTACTGCTCGCTCCTTCCCGTTCCCGCTCCCGCTCACTCCCGCCCGCTCCCTCCCACTTCTGCCCACGGCAAAGTTCATATCGCTCGCTCCCTCCCGCTCCCGCTCGCTCTCGCCCGCTATCCGCTTCAGCCCGCGGCAAAGTTCATACTGCTTAATCCCTCCCGCTCCCGCCCACTCCCTCCCGCTTCTTCCCGCGGCAAAGGTCATATTGCTCGCTCTCGCTCGCTCCCGCCCGATCCCTCCCACTCCTGCCCACTCCCTCCCGCTTCTGCCCGCGGCAAAGGTCATATTGCTCGCTCCCACCCGATCCCGCCCACTCCCTCCCGCTTCTTCCCGTGGCAAAGGTCATATTGCTCGCTCCCACCAGCTCCCGCCCACTCCCTCCCGCTTCTTCCCGCGGCAAAGGTCATATTGCTCGATCTCGCTCGCTCCCTCCTGCTCCCGCTCGCTCCCGCCCGCTCCCTCCCGATTCTGCCCACGGCAAAGTTCATATCGCTCGCTCCCTCCCGCTCCCGCCCGCTCCCTCCCGCTCCCGCTCGCTCCCGCCCGCTCCCTCCCGCTCCCGCCCGCTCCCTCCCGCTCCCCGCCTACTCCCTCCCGCTTCTGCCCGCGGCAAAGGTCATATTGCTCGCTCCCACCCGCTGCCGCCCACTCCCTCCCGCTTCTTCCCGCGGCAAAGGTCATATTGCTCGATCTCGCTCGCTCCCTCCTGCTCCCGCTCGCTCCCGCCCGCTCCCTCCCGCTTCTGCCCACGGCAAAGTTCATATTGCTCGCTCCCGCCCGCTCCCTCCTGCTCCCGCCATCTCCCTCCCGCTCCCGCTCGCTCCCGCCCGCTCCCTCCCACTTCCGCTCGCTCCCTCCCGCTCCCGCTCCCGCCCGTTCCCTCCCGCTTCTGCCCGGTCCCGCTCGCTCCAGCTCGCTCCCGCCCACTCCCGCTCCCGCCCGCTCCCTCCCGCTTCTGCCCGTGGCAAAGTTCATAATGCCCACTCCCTCCCGCTCCCGCTCGCTCCCGCTCACTCCCGCCCGCTCCCTCCCGCTCCCGCCCGCTCCCTCCCGCTTCCGCCCACTCCCTCCCGCTTCTGCCCGCGGCAAAGTTCACACCACCAGCTCCCTCCCGCTCTATGCCATCCCCGCCCGCTCCCTCCCGCTCCTGCCCGGTCCCGCTCACTCCATCCCGCTCCCACCCACTCCTGCCTTGTCCCGCCCGTTCCCGCTGTGAATGGTTTACCTGCCTGAACATCTTCTGATCTCTGTTAATGTTGGTTTCACCAACCTAAAGCTGTCACCTGTGAATGGTTTACCTGCCTGAACATCTTCTGCTCTCTGTTAATGTTGGTTTCACCAACCTAACACTTGTTGAGCCACATTGTCTCACATTCACACCTCTATTCTCTGACCTAACCCTATTAGACCCACGGATGCAAATTTACAACTTTTAACAATTCTCAGGACCACATTTACATACAATGAACAAAAATATAATAAGTTTTCTTTTTGCTCCCATTTTCCATGAGCTAAACTTAAAGTCAAATGTATTTGTGTAGCACATTTCATGTACAATTGCTGGTTGTGGTATAATTACAAAACATGTCCTACGTCCTAACCCTAAACCCTAACCCGTCTTATGCAATTTAGAAGACAACCATCAGGGGTTATTCATTTATTTTATGACTTTTACGCTTTTTATTTATTTAAAACTGTAAAAGAAAGAAATTAAATAATAAAAATTAAATTAAAATTATTAAAACAAGCAACAGTCTGGATAAGTTAAAGATATCGTGCAGATTTCATGCACAAACACATGAGAAAAGAAATGTTTTTAACCTGGATTTAAAAATGTCTACATTTGTTGACAGTTTAACTCCCGCTCGCTCCCGCCCGCTCCCGCCCACTTCTGCCCGCGGCAAAGTTCATACTGCTCACTCCCGCACGCTCCCGCTCGCTCCCTCCCGCTTCTGCCCGCGGCAAAGTTCATACTGCTCGCTCCCTCCTGCTCCCGCCCGCTCCCTCCCACTTCTGCCCGCGGCAAAGTTCACACCACCAGCTCCCTCCCGCTCTATGCCATCCCCGCCCGCTCCCACCCGCTCCCTCCCGCTCCCGCTCGCTCCCGCCCACTCCCTCTCGCTCCCGCCCACGGCAAAGTTCATATCGCTCAATCCCACCCGCTCCCGCTCGTTTCCGCCCGCTCCCTCCCGCTCCCGCTCGTTTCCGCCCGCTCCCTCCCGCTCCCGCTCGCTCCCGCTCGCTCCCGCCCGCTCCCTCCCGCTCCCTCCCGCTCCCTACCGCTCCCGCCCGCTCCCTCCCGCTCCCGCCAGCTTCCGCTCGCTCCCGCCAGCTTCCGCTCGCTCCCGCCCGCTCCCTCCCGCTCCCGCCCGCTCCTTCCCCCTCCCGCTCGCTCCCCGCCCGCTCTCGCTCGCTCCCTCCTGCTCCTGCTCCCTCCCGCTTCTGCCCGCGGCAAAGTTCATATCGCTCACTCCCACCAGCTCCCGCCCGCTCCCTCCCCCTCCCGCTCGCTCCCGCCCGCACCCTCCCGCTCCCTACCGCTCCCGCTCGCTCCCGCCCGCTCCCGCTCGCTTCCGCCCGCTCCCTCCCACTCACGCTCACTCCCGCCCGCTCCCTCCCGCTTCTGCCTGTGGCAAAGTTCATATTGCTCGCTCCTGCCCGCTCCCTCCCGCTCCTGCCCACTCCCGCCCGTTCCCTCCCGTTTCTGCCCGCGGCAAAGTTCATATTGCTCGCTCCTGCCCGCTCCCTCCCGCTTCTGCCCGGTCCCGCTCGCTCCAGCTCGCTCCCGCTCGCTCCCTCCCGCTCCTGCCCGCTCCTTCCCGGTCCCGCTCCATCCCGCTCCCTCCCGTTCCCACCCGCTACCTCCCGGTCCCGCTCGATCCCGCTCCCGCTCCATCCTGCTCCCACTCCCACCCGCTCCCTCCCGTTCCCGCCCGCTCCCGCTGTAAATGGTTTACCTGCTTAAACATCTTCTGATCTCTGTTAATGTTGGTTTCACCAACCTAACACTTGTTGAGCCACATTGTCTCACATTCACACCTCTATTCTCTGACCTAACCCTATTAGACCCACGGATGCAAATTTACAACTTTTAACAATTCTCAGGACCACATTTACATACAATGAACAAAAATATAATAAGTTTTCTTTTTGCTCCCATTTTCCATGAGCTAAACTTAAAGTCAAATGTATTTGTGTAGCACATTTCATGTACAATTGCTGGTTGTGGTATAATTACAAAACATGTCCTACGTCCTAACCCTAACCCCTAACCCGTCTTATGCAATTTAGAAGACAACCATCAAGGGTTATTCTTTATTTTATGAAATTTACGCCTTTTATTTATTTAAAACTGTAAAAGAAAGAAATTGAATAATAAAAATTAAATTAAAATTATTAAAACAAGCAACAGTCTGGATAAGTTAAAGATATCATGCAGATTTCATGCACAAACACATGAGAAAAGAAATGTTTTTAACCTGGATTTAAAATGTCTACATTTGTTGACAGTTTAACTCCCGCTCGCTCCCGCCCGCTCCCGCCCACTTCTGCCCGCGGCAAAGTTCATACTGCTCGCTCCCGCCCGCTCCCACCAGCTCCCGCTCGCTCCCTCCCGCTTCTGCCCGCGGCAAAGTTCATACTGCTCGCTCCCGCCCACTCCCTCCTGCTCCCGCCCACTCCCTCCCACTTCTACCCGCGGCAAAGGTCATATTGCTCAATCCCGCCCTCTCCCGCTCGCTTCCGCCTGCTCCCGCTCCCTCCCGCTTCTGCCGGCGGCAAAGTTCATATTGCTCAATCCCGCCCGCTCCCTCCCGCTCCCGCTCCCTCCCGCTCCCGCTCGCTCCCGCCAGCTCCCGCCCGCTCCCTCCCGCTCCCGCCCGCTCCCTCCCGATCCCGCTTTCTCCCGCCCACTCCCTACCGCTTCCGCCCGCTCCCCGCCCACTCCCGCTCGCTCCCACCCGCTCCCTCCCGCTCCCGCCCCCTCCCTCCCACTCCCGCTCCCTCCCGCTTCTGCCCACGGCAAAGTTCATATCGCTCACTCCCACCCGCTCCCGCTCCCTCCCGCTCCCGCTCGCTCCCGCCAGCTCCCGCCCGCTCCCTCCCGCTCCCGCCCGCTCCCTCCCGATCCCGCTTTCTCCCGCCCACTCCCTACCGCTTCCGCCCGCTCCCGCCCACTCCCGCTCGCTCCCACCCGCTCCCTCCCGCTCCCGCCCCCTCCCTCCCACTCCCGCTCCCTCCCGCTTCTGCCCACGGCAAAGTTCATATCGCTCGCTCCCACCTGCTCGCTCCCACTTCTGCCCGCAGCAAAGTTCATATCGCTCACTCCCACCCGCTCCCGCTCACTTCCGCCCGCTCCCTCCCCTTCCCGCTCACTCCCGCCCGATTCTGCCGGTGGCAAAGTTCATATTGCTCAATCCCGCCCGCTCCCTCCCGCTCCTGCCCGGTCCCGTTCACTCCCTCCCGCTCTCGCTCGCTCCCGCTTCTGCCCGCAGCAAAGTTCATATTGCTCGCTCCCGCCCAATCCCTCCTGCTCCCGCTCGCTCCCGCCCGCTCCCTCCCGCTTCGGCCCATGGCAAAGTTCATATTGCTCGCTCCCGCCCGCTCCCGCTCTCTCCAGCCCGCTCCCTCCCGCTCCCGCCCACTCCCTCCCGATTCCGCCCGCTCCCTCCCACTTCTGCCCGCGGCAAAGTTTATATTGCTCACTCCCACCCGCTCCCGCTCGCTCCCGCCCGTTCCCTCCCGCTTCTGCCCGCGGCAAAGTTCATATTGCTCGCTCCCGCCCGCTCCCTCCCGCTTCTGCTCGGTCCCGCTCGCTCCAGCTCGCTCCCGCCCGCTCCTTCCCGCTCCCGCCCACTCCCTCCCGGTCCCGCTCGATCCCGCTCCATCCCGCTCCCGCTCCCTCCCGTTCCCGCCCGCTCCCGCTGTAAATGGTTTACCTGCTTGAACATCTTCGGATCTCTGTTAATGTTGGTTTCACCAACTTACACTTGTTGAGCCACATTGTCTCACATTCACACCTCTATTCTCTGACCTAACCCTATTAGACCCACGGATGCAAATTTACAACTTTTGACAATTCTCAGGACAACATTTACATACAATGAACAAAAATATAATAAGTTTTCTTTTTGCTCCCATTTTCCATGAGCTAAACTTAAAGTCAAATGTATTTGTGCAGCACATTTCATGTACAATTGCTGGTTGTGGTATAATTACAAAACATGTCCTACGTCCTAACCCTAACCCCTAACCCGTCTTATGCAATTTAGAAGACAACCATCAGGGGTTATTCTTTATTTTATGAAATTTACGCCTTTTATTTATTTAAAACTGTAAAAGAAAGAAATTAGATAATAAAAATTAAATTAAAATTATTAAAACAAGCAACAGTCTGGATAAGTTAAAGATATCGTGCAGATTTCATGCACAAACACATGAGAAAAGAAATGTTTTTAACCTGGATTTAAAATGTCTACATTTGTTGACAGTTTAACTCCCGCTCGCTCCCGCCCACTTCTGCCCGCGGTAAAGTTCATACTGCTCGCTCCCGCACGCTCCCGCTCAATCGCTCCCGCTTCTGCCCGCGGCAAAGTTCATACTGCTCGCTCCCACCCGCTCCCGCCCGCTCCCTCCTGCTCCCGCCCACTCCCTCCCGCTTCTGCCCGCGGCAAAGGTCATATTGCTCGCTCCCGCCCTCTCCCGCCCGCTCTCGCTCGCTCCCTCCCGCTCCCTCCCGCTTCTGCCTGTGGCAAAGTTGATATTGCTCGCTCCCTCCCGCTCCCGCCCAATCCCTCCTGCTCCCGCTCGCTCCCTCCCGCTCCCTCCCACTTCTGCCGAAGCAAAGTTCATATCGCTCACTCCCACCCGCTCCCTCCCGCTCCCGCTCGCTCCCGCCTGCTCCCTCCCACTTCTGCCCACGGCAAAGTTCATATCGCTCACTCCCACTTCTGCTCCCGCCCGCTCCCTCCCGCTCCCGCTCGCTCCCTCCCGCTCCCGCCCGCTCCCTCCCACTTCTACCCGCGGCAAAGGTCATATTGCTCAATCCCGCCCTCTCCCGCTCGCTTCCGCCTGCTCCCCGCCCGCTCCCTCCCGCTTCTGCCGGCGGCAAAGTTCATATTGCTCAATCCCGCCCGCTCCCTCCCACTCCCGCTCCCTCCCGCTCCCGCTCGCTCCCGCCAGCTCCCGCTCGCTCCCGCCCGCTCCCTCCCGATCCCGCTTTCTCCCGCCCACTCCCTACCGCTTCAGCCCGCTCCCTCCCGATCCCGCTTGCTCCCGCCCACTCCCGCTCGCTCCCACCCGCTCCCTCCCGCTCCCGCCCCCTCCCTCCCACTCCCGCTCCCTCCCGCTTCTGCCCACGGCAAAGTTCATATTGCTCGCTCCCACCCGCTCCCGCTCGCTCCGGCCCACTCCTTCCCGCTCCCGCCCGCTCCCTCCCGCTCCCACCCGCTCCCGCTCACTTCCGCCCGCTCCCTCCCGTTCCCGCTCTCTCCCGCCCGCTCCCTCCCGCTTCTGCCGGCGGCAAAGTTCATATTGCTCAATCCCGCCCGCTCCCTCCCGCTCCTGCCCGGTCCCGTTCACTCCCTCCCGCTCTCGCTCGCTCCCGCCCACTCCCTCCCGCTTCTGCCCGCTCCCGCCCACTCCCTCCCGCTTCTGCCCGCAGCAAAGTTCATATTGCTCGCTCCCCGCCCAATCCCTCCTGCTCCTGCTCGCTCCCGCCCGCTCCCTCCCGCTTCGGCCCATGGCAAAGTTCATATTGCTCGCTCCCGCCCGCTCCCGCTCTCTCCCGCCCGCTCCCTCCCGCTCCCGCCCACTCCCTCCCGATTCCGCCCGCTCCCGCCCGCTCCCTCCCGATCCCGCTTTCTCCCGCCCACTCCCTACCACTTCCGCCCGCTCCCTCCCGATCCCGCTCGCTCCCGCCCACTCCCGCTCGCTCCCACCCGCTCCCTCCCGCTCCCGCCCGCTCCCTCCCACTTCTGCCCACGGCAAAGTTCATATCGCTCACTCCCACCCGCTCCCGCCCGCTCCCTCCCGCTCCCGCCCGCTCCCGCCCGCTCCCGCTCGCTCCCTCCCGCTTCTGCCCGCGGCAAAGTTCATACTGCTCGCTCCCGCCCGCTCCCTCCTGCTCCCGCCCACTCCCTCCCACTTCTACCCGCGGCAAAGGTCATATTGCTCAATCCCGCCCTCTCCCGCTCGCTTCCGCCTGCTCCCGCCCGCTCCCTCCCACTTCTGCCGGCGGCAAAGTTCATATTGCTCAATCCCGCCCGCTCCCTCCGGCTCCCGCTCCCTCCCGATCCCGCTTTCTCCCGCCCACTCCCTACCGCTTCCGCCCGCTCCCTCCCGATCCCGCTCGCTCCCGCCCACTCCCTCTCGCTCCCGCTCCCTCCCGCTTCTGCCCACGGCAAAGTTCATATTGGTCGCTCCCACCCGCTCCCGCTCGCTCCGGCCCACTCCTTCCCGCTCCCGCCCGCTCCCTCCCGCTCCCACCTGCTCCCTCCCACTTCTGCCCGCAGCAAAGTTCATATCGCTCACTCCCACCCGCTCCCGCTCACTTCCGCCCGCTCCCTCCCGTTCCCGCTCACTCCCGCCCGCTCCCTCCCGCTTCTGCCGGCGGCAAAGTTCATATTGCTCAATCCCGCCCGCTCCCTCCCGCTCCCGCTCCCTCCCGCTCCCGCTCGCTCCCGCCCGCTCCCTCCCGATCCCGCTTTCTCCCGCCCACTCCCTACCACTTCCGCCCGCTCCCTCCCGATCCCGCTCGCTCCCGCCCACTCCCGCTCGCTCCCACCCGCTCCCTCCCGCTCCCGCCCCCTCCCTCCCACTCCCGCTCCCTCCCGCTTCTGCCCACGGCAAAGTTCATATTGCTCGCTTCCACCCGCTCCCGCTCGCTCCGGCCCACTCCTTCCCGCTCCCGCCCGCTCCCTCCCGCTCCCACCTGCTCCCTCCCACTTCTGCCCGCAGCAAAGTTCATATCGCTCACTCCCACCCGCTCCCGCTCACTTCCGCCCGCTCCCTCCCGTTCCCGCTCACTCCCTCCCGCTCCCACCTGCTCCCTCCCGCTTCTGCCGGCGGCAAAGTTCATATTGCTCAATCCCGCCCGCTCCCTCCCGCTCCTGCCCGGTCCCGTTCACTCCCTCCCGCTTCTGCCCGCAGCAAAGTTCATATTGCTCGCTCCCGCCCAATCCCTCCTGCTCCCGCTCGCTCCCGCCCGCTCCCTCCCGCTTCGGCCCATGGCAAAGTTCATATTGCTAGCTCCCGCCCGCTCCCGCTCTCTCCCGCCCGCTCCCTCCCGCTCCCGCCCACTCCCTCCCGATTCCGCCCGCTCCCTCCCACTTCTGCCCGCGGCAAAGTTTATATTGCTCACTCCCACCCGCTCCCGCTCGCTCCCTTCCGTTCCCTCCCGCTTCTGCCCGCGGCAAAGTTCATATTGCTCGCTCCCGCCCGCTCCCTCCCGCTTCTGCCCGGTCCCGCTCGCTCCATCTCGCTCCCGCCCGCTCCTTCCCGCTCCCGCCCGCTCCCTCCCGGTCCCGCTCGATCCCGCTCCCTCCCGTTCCCGCCCGCTCCCGCTGTAAATGGTTTACCTGCTTGAACATCTTCTGATCTCTGTTAATGTTGGTTTCACCAACTTACACTTGTTGAGCCACATTGTCTCACATTCACACCTCTATTCTCTGACCTAACCCTATAAGACCCACGGATGCAAATTTACAACTTTTGACAATTCTCAGGACAACATTTACATACAATGAACAAAAATATAATAAGTTTTCTTTTTGCTCCCATTTTTCATGAGCTAAACTTAAAGTCAAATGTATTTGTGCAGCACATTTCATGTACAATTGCTGGTTGTGGTATAATTACAAAACATGTCCTACGTCCTAACCCTAACCCCTAACCCGTCTTATGCAATTTAGAAGACAACCATCAGGGGTTATTCTTTATTTTATGAAATTTACGCCTTTTATTTATTTAAAACTGTAAAAGAAAGAAATTAAATAATAAAAATTAAATTAAAATTATTAAAACAAGCAACAGTCTGGATAAGTTAAAGATATCGTGCAGATTTCATGCACAAACACATGAGAAAAGAAATGTTTTTAACCTGGATTTAAAATGTCTACCTTTGTTGACAGTTTAACTCCCACTCACTCCCGCCCGCTCCCGCCCACTTCTGCCCGCGGTAAAGTTCATACTGCTCGCTCCCGCACGCTCCCGCTCGCTCCCTCCCGCTTCTGCCCGCGGCAAAGTTCATACTGCTCGCTCCCACCCGCTCCCGCCCGCTCCCTCCTGCTCCCGCCCACTCCCTCCCGCTTCTGCACGCGGCAAAGTTGATATTGCTCGCTCCCACCCGCTCCCTCCCGCTCCCGCTCGCTCCCGCCTGCTCCCTCCCACTTCTGCCCACGGCAAAGTTCATATCGCTCACTCCCACCCGCTCCCGCCCGCTCCCTCCCGCTCCCGCCCGCTCCCGCCCGCTCCCGCTCGCTCCCTCCCGCTTCTGCCCGCGGCAAAGTTCATACTGCTCGCTCCCGCCAGCTCCCTCCTGCTCCCGCCCACTCCCTCCCACTTCTACCCGCGGCAAAGGTCATATTGCTCAATCCCGCCCTCTCCCGCTCGCTTCCGCCTGCTCCCGCCCGCTCCCTCCCGCTTCTGCCGGCGGCAAAGTTCATATTGCTCAATCCCGCCCGCTCCCTCCCGCTCCCGCTCCCTCCCGATCCCGCTTTCTCCCGCCCACTCCCTACCGCTTCCGCCCGCTCCCTCCCGATCCCGCTCGCTCCCGCCCACTCCCGCTCGCTCCCGCTCCCTCCCGCTTCTGCCCACGGCAAAGTTCATATTGGTCGCTCCCACCCGCTCCCGCTCGCTCCGGCCCACTCCTTCCCGCTCCCGCCCGCTCCCTCCCGCTCCCACCTGCTCCCTCCCACTTCTGCCCGCAGCAAAGTTCATATCGCTCACTCCCACCCGCTCCTGCTCACTTCCGCCCGCTCCCTCCCGTTCCCGCTCACTCCCGCCCGCTCCCTCCCGCTTCTGCCGGCGGCAAAGTTCATATTGCTCAATCCCGCCCGCTCCCTCCCGCTCCCGCTCCCGCTCGCTCCCGCCCGCTCCCTCCCGATCCCGCTTTCTCCCGCCCACTCCCTACCACTTCCGCCCGCTCCCTCCCGATCCCGCTCGCTCCCGCCCACTCCCGCTCGCTCCCACCCGCTCCCTCCCGCTCCCGCCCCCTCCCTCCCACTCCCGCTCCCTCCCGCTTCTGCCCACGGCAAAGTTCATATTGCTCGCTTCCACCCGCTCCCCGCTCGCTCCGGCCCACTCCTTCCCGCTCCCGCCCGCTCCCTCCCGCTCCCACCTGCTCCCTCCCACTTCTGCCCGCAGCAAAGTTCATATCGCTCACTCCCACCCGCTCCCGCTCACTTCCGCCCGCTCCCTCCCGTTCCCGCTCACTCCCTCCCGCTCCCACCTGCTCCCTCCCGCTTCTGCCGGCGGCAAAGTTCATATTGCTCAATCCCGCCCGCTCCCTCCCGCTCCTGCCCGGTCCCGTTCACTCCCTCCCGCTCTCGCTCGCTCCCGCCCACTCCCTCCCGCTTCTGCCCGCAGCAAAGTTCATATTGCTCGCTCCCGCCCAATCCCTCCTGCTCCCGCTCGCTCCCGCCCGCTCCCTCCCGCTTCGGCCCATGGCAAAGTTCATATTGCTAGCTCCCGCCCGCTCCCGCTCTCTCCCGCCCGCTCCCTCCCGCTCCCGCCCACTCCCTCCCGATTCCGCCCGCTCCCTCCCACTTCTGCCCGCGGCAAAGTTTATATTGCTCACTCCCACCCGCTCCCGCTCGCTCCCTTCCGTTCCCTCCCGCTTCTGCCCGCGGCAAAGTTCATATTGCTCGCTCCCGCCCGCTCCCTCCCGCTTCTGCCCGGTCCCGCTCGCTCCAGCTCGCTCCCGCCCGCTCCTTCCTGCTCCCGCCCGCTCCCTCCCGGTCCCGCTCGATCCCGCTCCATCCCGCTCCCGCTCCCTCCCGTTCCCGCCCGCTCCCGCTGTAAATGGTTTACCTGCTTGAACATCTTCTGATCTCTGTTAATGTTGGTTTCACCAACTTACACTTGTTGAGCCACATTGTCTCACATTCACACCTCTATTCTCTGACCTAACCCTATAAAACCCACGGATGCAAATTTACAACTTTTGACAATTCTCAGGACAACATTTACATACAATGAACAAAAATATAATAAGTTTTCTTTTTGCTCCCATTTTTCATGAGCTAAACTTAAAGTCAAATGTATTTGTGCAGCACATTTCATGTACAATTGCTGGTTGTGGTATAATTACAAAACATGTCCTACGTCCTAACCCTAACCCCTAACCCGTCTTATGCAATTTAGAAGACAACCATCAGGGGTTATTCTTTATTTTATGAAATTTACGCCTTTTATTTATTTAAAACTGTAAAAGAAAGAAATTAAATAATAAAAATTAAATTAAAATTATTAAAACAAGCAACAGTCTGGATAAGTTAAAGATATCGTGCAGATTTCATGCACAAACACATGAGAAAAGAAATGTTTTTAACCTGGATTTAAAATGTCTACCTTTGTTGACAGTTTAACTCCCACTCACTCCCGCCCGCTCCCGCCCACTTCTGCCCGCGGTAAAGTTCATACTGCTCGCTCCCGCACGCTCCCGCTCGCTCCCTCCCGCTTCTGCCCGCGGCAAAGTTCATACTGCTCGCTCCCACCCGCTCCCGCCCGCTCCCTCCTGCTCCCACCCACTCCCTCCCGCTTCTGCCCGCGGCAAAGGTCATATTGCTCGCTCCCGCCCGCTCTCGCTCGCTCCCTCCTGCTCCCGCTCGCTCCCTCCTGCTCCCTCCCGCTCCCGCCCACTCCCTCCCGCTTCTGCCCGCGGCAAAGGTCATATTGCTCGCTCCCACCCGCTCCCGCCCACTCCCTCCCGCTTCTTCCCTCGGCAAAGGTCATATTGCTCGATCTCGCTCGCTCCCTCCTGCTCCCGCTCGCTCCCGCCCGCTCCCTCCCGCTTCTGCCCGCGGCAAAGTTCATATTGCTCGCTCCCCGCCCGCTCCCGCTCGCTCCCGCCCGCTCCCTCCTGCTCCCGCCCGCTCCCTCCCGCTCCCGCTCGCTCCCGCCCGCTCCCTCCCACTTCCGCCCACTCCCTCCCGCATCTGCCCGCGGCAAAGTTCATACTGCTCGCTCCCTCCCGCTCCCGCTCCCACTCGCTCCCGCTCGTTCCCTCCCGCTTCTGCCCGGTCCCGCTCGCTCCAGCTCGCTCACGCCCACTCCCGCTCCCTCCCGCTCCCGCCCGCTCCCTCCCGCTCCCGCCCACTCCCTCCCGCTTCTGCCCGCGGCAAAGGTCATATTGCTCGCTCCCACCCGCTCCCGCCCACTCCCTCCCGCTTCTTCCCGCGGCAAAGGTCATATTGCTCGATCTCGCTCGCTCCCTCCTGCTCCCGCTCGCTCCCGCCCGCTCCCTCCCGCTTCTGCCCGCGGCAAAGTTCATATTGCTCGCTCCCGCCCGCTCCCGCTCGCTCCCGCCCGCTCCCTCCTGCTCCCGCCATCTCCCTCCCGCTCCCGCTCGCTCCCGCCCGCTCCCTCCCACTTCCGCCCACTCCCTCCCGCATCTGCCCGCGGCAAAGTTCATACTGCTCGCTCCCTCCCGCTCCCGCTCCCGCCCGTTCCCTCCCGCTTCTGCCCGGTCCCGCTCGCTCCAGCTCGCTCCCGCCCACTCCCGCTCCCGCCCGCTCCCTCCCGCTTCTGCCCGTGGCAAAGTTCATAATGCCCACTCCCTCCCGCTCCCGCTCGCTCCCGCTCACTCCCGCCCGCTCCCTCCCACTTCTGCCCACGGCAAAGTTCATATCGCTCGCTGCCTCCCGCTCCCGCTCCCGCCCGCTCCCGCTCGCTCCCGCCCGCTCCCTCCCGCTCCCGCCCGCTCCCTCCCGCTTCTGCCCGCGGCAAAGTTCACACCACCAGCTCCCTCCCGCTCTATGCCATCCCCGCCCGCTCCCTCCCGCTCCTGCCCGGTCCCGCTCACTCCCTCCCGCTCCCGCCCGCTCCATCCCGCTCCCACCCGCTCCTGCTCGCTCCCGCCCGCTCCATCCCGCTCCCTCCCGTTCCCTCCCGCTCCTGCCTTGTCCCGCCCGCTCCCGCTGTGAATGGTTTACCTGCCTGAACATCTTCTGATCTCTGTTAATGTTGGTTTCACCAACCTAAAGCTGTCACCTGTGAATGGTTTACCTGCCTGAACATCTTCTGCTCTCTGTTAATGTTGGTTTCACCAACCTAACACTTGTTGAGCCACATTGTCTCACATTCACACCTCTATTCTCTGACCTAACCCTATAAGACCCACGGATGCAAATTTACAACTTTTAACAATTCTCAGGACCACATTTACATACAATGAACAAAAATATAATAAGTTTTCTTTTTGCTCCCATTTTCCATGAGCTAAACTTAAAGTCAAATGTATTTGTGTAGCACATTTCATGTACAATTGCTGGTTGTGGTATAATTAATTAAACACATGAGAAAAGAAATGTTTTTAACCTGGATTTAAAATGTCTACATTTGTTGACAGTTTAACTCCCGCTCGCTCCCGCCCGCTCCCTCCCGCTTCTGCCCGCGGCAAAGTTCATATTGCTCGCTCCCACCCGCCCCCGCCCACTTCTGCCCGCGGTAAAGTTCATACTGCTCGCTCCCGCACGCTCCCGCTTTCTCCCTCCCGCTTCTGCCCGCGGCAAAGGTCATATTGCTCGCTCCCGCCCTCTCCCGCCCGCTCTCGCTCGCTCCCTCCTGCTCCCGCTCGCTCCCTCCCGCTTCTGCCCGTGGCAAAGTTCATATTGCTCGCTCCCGCTCGCTCCCGCCCGCTCCCTCCCGCTCCCGCTCGCTCCCGCCTGCTCCCTCCCACTTCTGCCCGCGGCAAAGTTCATATCGCTCACTCCCGCCAGCTCCCGCTCGCTTCCGCCCGCTCCCGCCCGCTCCCTCCCGCTTCTGCTAGCGGCAAAGTTCATATTGCTCAATCCCGCCCGCTCCCTCCCGCTCCCGCTCGCTCCCGCCCACTCCCTCCCGCTCCCGCCCACTCCCTACCGCTCCCGCCCGCTCCCTCCCGATCCCGCTCGCTCCCGCCCACTCCCGCTCGCTCCCACCCGCTCCTGCTCGCTTCCGCCCGCTCCCTCCCACTCCCGCTCACTCCCGCCCGCTCCCTCCCGCTTCTGCCCACGGCAAAGTTCATATTGCTCGCTCCCACCCGCTCCCGCCCACTCCTTCCCGCTCCCGCCCGCTCCCGCTCGCTTCCGCCCGCTCCCTCCCACTCACGCTCACTCCCGCCCACTCCCTCCCGCTTCTGCCCACGGCAAAGTTCATATTGCTCGCTCCCTCCCGCTCCCGCTCACTCCCGCCCGATCCCTCCCGCTTCTGCCCGCGGCAAAGTTCATATTGCTCGCTCCCGCCGAATCCCTCCTGCTCCCGCTCGCTCCCGCACACTCCCTCCCGCTCCCGCCCGCGACAAAGTTCATACTGCTCGCTCCCTCCCGCTCGCTCCCGCCCGCTCCCTCCCACTTCTGCCCGCGGCAAAGTTCATATCGCTCGCTCCCTCCCGCTCCCGCTCACTCCCGCCCGCTCCCTCCCACTTCTGCCTGCGGAAAAGTTCATATTGCTCACTCCCACCCGCTCCCTCCCGCTCCTGCCCGGTCCCGTTCACTCCCTCCCGCTCCCGCCCGCTCCCGCTCGCTCCCGCCTTCTCCCTCCCACTTCTGCCCTCGGCAAAGTTCATATTGCTCGCTCCCGCCTGCTCCCTCCCGCTTCTGCCCGCTCCCTCCCGCTCCCGCTCGCTCCCTCCCGCTCCCGCCCGCTCCCTCCCACTTCTACCCGCGGCAAAGGTCATATTGCTCAATCCCGCCCTCTCCCGCTCGCTTCCGCCTGCTCCCGCCCGCTCCCTCCCGCTTCTGCCGGCGGCAAAGTTCATATTGCTCAATCCCGCCCGCTCCCTCCCGCTCCCGCTCCCTCCCGCTCCCGCTCGCTCCCGCCAGCTCCCGCTCGCTCCCGCCCGCTCCCTCCCGATCCCGCTTTCTCCCGCCCACTCCCTACCGCTTCAGCCCGCTCCCTCCCGATCCCGCTTGCTCCCGCCCACTCCCGCTCGCTCCCACCCGCTCCCTCCCGCTCCCGCCCCCTCCCTCCCACTCCCGCTCCCTCCCGCTTCTGCCCACGGCAAAGTTCATATTGCTCGCTCCCACCCGCTCCCGCTCGCTCCGGCCCACTCCTTCCCGCTCCCGCCCGCTCCCTCCCGCTCCCACCCGCTCCCGCTCACTTCCGCCCGCTCCCTCCCGCTTCTGCCGGCGGCAAAGTTCATATTGCTCGCTCCCACCCGCTCCCGCTCGCTCCGGCCCACTCCTTCCCGCTCCCGCCCGCTCCCTCCCGCTCCCACCCCGCTCCCGCTCACTTCCGCCCGCTCCCTCCCGCTTCTGCCCACGGCAAAGTTCATATTGCTCGCTCCCACCCGCTCCCGCTCGCTCCGGCCCACTCCTTCCCGCTCCCGCCCGCTCCCTCCCGCTCCCTCCCGTTCCCGCTCTCTCCCGCCCGCTCCCTCCCGCTTCTGCCGGCGGCAAAGTTCAATTGCTCAATCCCGCCCGCTCCCTCCCGCTCCTGCCCGGTCCCGTTCACTCCCTCCCGCTCTCGCTCGCTCCCGCCCACTCCCTCCCGCTTCTGCCCGCTCCCGCCCACTCCCTCCCGCTTCTGCCCGCAGCAAAGTTGATATTGCTCGCTCCCGCCCAATCCCTCCTGCTCCCGCTCGCTCCCGCCCGCTCCCTCCCGCTTCGGCCCATGGCAAAGTTCATATTGCTCGCTCCCCGCCCGCTCCCGCTCTCTCCCGCCCGCTCCCTCCCGCTCCCGCCCACTCCCTCCCGATTCCGCCCGCTCCCTCCCACTTCTGCCCGCGGCAAAGTTTATATTGCTCACTCCCACCCGCTCCCGCTCACTCCCTTCCGTTCCCTCCCGCTTCTGCCCGCGGCAAAGTTCATATTGCTCGCTCCCGCCCGCTCCCTCCCGCTTCTGCCGGCGGCAAAGTTCATATTGCTCAATCCCGCCCGCTCCCTCCCGCTCCCGCTCCCTCCCGTTCCCGCCCGCTCCCGCTGTAAATGGTTTACCTGCTTGAACATCTTCTGATCTCTGTTAATGTTGGTTTCACCAACTTACACTTGTTGAGCCACATTGTCTCACATTCACACCTCTATTCTCTGACCTAACCCGATAAGACCCACGGATGCAAATTTACAACTTTTGACAATTCTCAGGACAACATTTACATACAATGAACAAAAATATAATAAGTTTTCTTTTTGCTCCCATTTTCCATGAGCTAAACTTAAAGTCAAATGTATTTGTGCAGCACATTTCATGTACAATTGCTGGTTGTGGTATAATTACAAAACATGTCCTACGTCCTAACCCTAACCCCTAACCCGTCTTATGCAATTTAGAAGACAACCATCAGGGGTTATTCTTTATTTTATGAAATTTACGCCTTTTATTTATTTAAAACTGTAAAAGAAAGAAATTAAATAATAAAAATTAAATTAAAATTATTAAAACAAGCAACAGTCTGGATAAGTTAAAGATATCGTGCAGATTTCATGCACAAACACATGAGAAAAGAAATGTTTTTAACCTGGATTTAAAATGTCTACATTTGTTGACAGTTTAACTCCCGCTCGCTCCCGCCCACTTCTGCCCGCGGTAAAGTTCATACTGCTCGCTCCCGCACGCTCCCGCTCGCTCCCTCCCGCTTCTGCCCGCGGCAAAGTTCATACTGCTCGCTCCCACCCGCTCCCGCCCGCTCCCTCCTGCTCCCGCCCACTCCCTCCCGCTTCTGCACGCGGCAAAGTTGATATTGCTCGCTCCCACCCGCTCCCTCCCGCTCCCGCTCGCTCCCGCCTGCTCCCTCCCACTTCTGCCCACGGCAAAGTTCATATCGCTCACTCCCACCCGCTCCCGCCCGCTCCCTCCCGCTCCCGCTCGCTCCCTCCCGCTCCCGCCCGCTCCCACCCGCTCCCGCTCGCTCCCTCCCGCTTCTGCCCGCGGCAAAGTTCATACTGCTCGCTCCCGCCCGCTCCCTCCTGCTCCCGCCCACTCCCTCCCACTTCTACCCGCGGCAAAGGTCATATTGCTCAATCCCGCCCTCTCCCGCTCGCTTCCGCCTGCTCCCGCCCGCTCCCTCCCGCTTCTGCCGGCGGCAAAGTTCATATTGCTCAATCCCGCCCGCTCCCTCCCGCTCCCGCTCCCTCCCGATCCCGCTTTCTCCCGCCCACTCCCTACCGCTTCCGCCCGCTCCCTCCCGATCCCGCTCGCTCCCGCCCACTCCCGCTCGCTCCCGCTCCCTCCCGCTTCTGCCCACGGCAAAGTTCATATTGGTCGCTCCCACCCGCTCCCGCTCGCTCCGGCCCACTCCTTCCCGCTCCCGCCCGCTCCCTCCCGCTCCCACCTGCTCCCTCCCACTTCTGCCCGCAGCAAAGTTCATATCGCTCACTCCCACCTGCTCCCGCTCACTTCCGCCCGCTCCCTCCCGTTCCCGCTCACTCCCGCCCGCTCCCTCCCGCTTCTGCCGGCGGCAAAGTTCATATTGCTCAATCCCGCCCGCTCCCTCCCGCTCCCGCTCCCTCCCGCTCCCGCTCGCTCCCGCCCGCTCCCTCCCTATCCCGCTTTCTCCCGCCCACTTCCCTACCACTTCCGCCCGCTCCCTCCCGATCCCGCTCGCTCCCGCCCACTCCCGCTCGCTCCCACCCGCTCCCTCCCGCTCCCGCCCCCTCCCTCCCACTCCCGCTCCCTCCCGCTTCTGCCCACGGCAAAGTTCATATTGCTCGCTTCCACCCGCTCCCGCTCGCTCCGGCCCACTCCTTCCCGCTCCCGCCCGCTCCCTCCCGCTCCCACCTGCTCCCTCCCACTTCTGCCCGCAGCAAAGTTCATATCGCTCACTCCCACCCGCTCCCGCTCACTTCCGCCCGCTCCCTCCCGTTCCCGCTCACTCCCTCCCGCTCCCACCTGCTCCCTCCCGCTTCTGCCGGCGGCAAAGTTCATATTGCTCAATCCCGCCCGCTCCCTCCCGCTCCTGCCCGGTCCCGTTCACTCCCTCCCGCTCTCGCTCGCTCCCGCCCACTCCCTCCCGCTTCTGCCCGCAGCAAAGTTCATATTGCTCGCTCCCGCCCAATCCCTCCTGCTCCCGCTCGCTCCCGCCCGCTCCCTCCCGCTTCGGCCCATGGCAAAGTTCATATTGCTAGCTCCCGCCCGCTCCCGCTCTCTCCCGCCCGCTCCCTCCCGTTCCCGCTCACTCCCTCCCGCTCCCACCTGCTCCCTCCCGCTTCTGCCGGCGGCAAAGTTCATATTGCTCAATCCCGCCCGCTCCCTCCCGCTCCTGCCCGGTCCCGTTCACTCCCTCCCGCTCTCGCTCGCTCCCGCCCACTCCCTCCCGCTTCTGCCCGCAGCAAAGTTCATATTGCTCGCTCCCGCCCAATCCCTCCTGCTCCCGCTCGCTCCCGCCCGCTCCCTCCCGCTTCTGCCCGCGGCAAAGTTCATACTGCTCGCTCCCGCCCGCTCCCTCCTGCTCCCGCCCACTCCCTCCCACTTCTACCCGCGGCAAAGGTCATATTGCTCAATCCCGCCCTCTCCCGCTCGCTTCCGCCTGCTCCCGCCCGCTCCCTCCCGCTTCTGCCGGCGGCAAAGTTCATATTGCTCAATCCCGCCCGCTCCCTCCCGCTCCCGCTCCCTCCCGATCCCGCTTTCTCCCGCCCACTCCCTACCGCTTCCGCCCGCTCCCTCCCGATCCCGCTCGCTCCCGCCCACTCCCGCTCGCTCCCGCTCCCTCCCGCTTCTGCCCACGGCAAAGTTCATATTGGTCGCTCCCACCCGCTCCCGCTCGCTCCGGCCCACTCCTTCCCGCTCCCGCCCGCTCCCTCCCGCTCCCACCTGCTCCCTCCCACTTCTGCCCGCAGCAAAGTTCATATCGCTCACTCCCACCCGCTCCCGCTCACTTCCGCCCGCTCCCTCCAGTTCCCGCTCACTCCCGCCCGCTCCCTCCCGCTTCTGCCGGCGGCAAAGTTCATATTGCTCAATCCCGCCCGCTCCCTCCCGCTCCCGCTCCCTCCCGCTCCCGCTCGCTCCCGCCCGCTCCCTCCCTATCCCGCTTTCTCCCGCCCACTCCCTACCACTTCCGCCCGCTCCCTCCCGATCCCGCTCGCTCCCGCCCACTCCCGCTCGCTCCCACCCGCTCCCTCCCGCTCCCGCCCCCTCCCTCCCACTCCCGCTCCCTCCCGCTTCTGCCCACGGCAAAGTTCATATTGCTCGCTTCCACCCGCTCCCGCTCGCTCCGGCCCACTCCTTCCCGCTCCCGCCCGCTCCCTCCCGCTCCCACCTGCTCCCTCCCACTTCTGCCCGCAGCAAAGTTCATATCGCTCACTCCCACCCGCTCCCGCTCACTTCCGCCCGCTCCCTCCCGTTCCCGCTCACTCCCTCCCGCTCCCACCTGCTCCCTCCCGCTTCTGCCGGCGGCAAAGTTCATATTGCTCAATCCCGCCCGCTCCCTCCCGCTCCTGCCCGGTCCCGTTCACTCCCTCCCGCTCTCGCTCGCTCCCGCCCACTCCCTCCCGCTTCTGCCCGCAGCAAAGTTCATATTGCTCGCTCCCGCCCAATCCCTCCTGCTCCCGCTCGCTCCCGCCCGCTCCCTCCCGCTTCGGCCCATGGCAAAGTTCATATTGCTAGCTCCCGCCCGCTCCCGCTCTCTCCCGCCCGCTCCCTCCCGCTCCCGCCCACTCCCTCCCGATTCCGCCCGCTCCCTCCCACTTCTGCCCGCGGCAAAGTTTATATTGCTCACTCCCACCCGCTCCCGCTCGCTCCCTTCCGTTCCCTCCCGCTTCTGCCCGCGGCAAAGTTCATATTGCTCACTCCCGCCCGCTCCCTCCCGCTTCTGCCCGGTCCCGCTCGCTCCAGCTCGCTCCCGCCCCGCTCCTTCCCGCTCCCGCCCGCTCCCTCCCGGTCCCGCTCGATCCCGCTCCATCCCGCTCCCGCTCCCTCCCGTTCCCGCCCGCTCCCGCTGTAAATGGTTTACCTGCTTGAACATCTTCTGATCTCTGTTAATGTTGGTTTCACCAACTTACACTTGTTGAGCCACATTGTCTCACATTCACACCTCTATTCTCTGACCTAACCCTATAAGACCCACGGATGCAAATTTACAACTTTTGACAATTCTCAGGACAACATTTACATACAATGAACAAAAATATAATAAGTTTTCTTTTTGCTCCCATTTTTCATGAGCTAAACTTAAAGTCAAATGTATTTGTGCAGCACATTTCATGTACAATTGCTGGTTGTGGTATAATTACAAAACATGTCCTACGTCCTAACCCTAACCCCTAACCCGTCTTATGCAATTTAGAAGACAACCATCAGGGGTTATTCTTTATTTTATGAAATTTACGCCTTTTATTTATTTAAAACTGTAAAAGAAAGAAATTAAATAATAAAAATTAAATTAAAATTATTAAAACAAGCAACAGTCTGGATAAGTTAAAGATATCGTGCAGATTTCATGCACAAACACATGAGAAAAGAAATGTTTTTAACCTGGATTTAAAATGTCTACCTTTGTTGACAGTTTAACTCCCACTCACTCCCGCCCGCTCCCGCCCACTTCTGCCCGCAGTAAAGTTCATACTGCTCGCTCCCGCACGCTCCCGCTCGCTCCCTCCCGCTTCTGCCCGCGGCAAAGTTCATACTTCTCGCTCCCACCCGCTCCCGCCCGCTCCCTCCTGCTCCCACCCACTCCCTCCCGCTTCTGCCCGCGGCAAAGGTCATATTGCTCGCTCCCGCCCGCTCTCGCTCGCTCCCTCCTGCTCCCGCTCGCTCCCTCCTGCTCCCTCCCGCTCCCGCCCACTCCCTCCCGCTTCTGCCCGCGGCAAAGGTCATATTGCTCGCTCCCACCCGCTCCCGCCCACTCCCTCCCGCTTCTTCCCTCGGCAAAGGTCATATTGCTCGATCTCGCTCGCTCCCTCCTGCTCCCGCTCGCTCCCGCCCGCTCCCTCCCGCTTCTGCCCGCGGCAAAGTTCATATTGCTCGCTCCCGCCCGCTCCCGCTCGCTCCCGCCCGCTCCCTCCTGCTCCCGCCCGCTCCCTCCCGCTCCCGCTCGCTCCCGCCCGCTCCCTCCCACTTCCGCCCACTCCCTCCCGCATCTGCCCGCGGCAAAGTTCATACTGCTCGCTCCCTCCCGCTCCCGCTCCCGCTCGCTCCCGCTCGTTCCCTCCCGCTTCTGCCCGGTCCCGCTCGCTCCAGCTCGCTCACGCCCACTCCCGCTCCCTCCCGCTCCCGCCCGCTCCCTCCCGCTCCCGCCCACTCCCTCCCGCTTCTGCCCGCGGCAAAGGTCATATTGCTCGCTCCCACCCGCTCCCGCCCACTCCCTCCCGCTTCTTCCCGCGGCAAAGGTCATATTGCTCGATCTCGCTCGCTCCCTCCTGCTCCCGCTCGCTCCCGCCCGCTCCCTCCCGCTTCTGCCCGCGGCAAAGTTCATATTGCTCGCTCCCGCCCGCTCCCGCTCGCTCCCGCCCGCTCCCTCCTGCTCCCGCCATCTCCCTCCCGCTCCCGCTCGCTCCCGCCCGCTCCCTCCCACTTCCGCCCACTCCCTCCCGCATCTGCCCGCGGCAAAGTTCATACTGCTCGCTCCCTCCCGCTCCCGCTCCCGCCCGTTCCCTCCCGCTTCTGCCCGGTCCCGCTCGCTCCAGCTCGCTCCCGCCCACTCCCGCTCCCGCCCGCTCCCTCCCGCTTCTGCCCGTGGCAAAGTTCATAATGCCCACTCCCTCCCGCTCCCGCTCGCTCCCGCTCACTCCCGCCCGCTCCCTCCCACTTCTGCCCACGGCAAAGTTCATATCGCTCGCTGCCTCCCGCTCCCGCTCCCGCCCGCTCCCGCTCGCTCCCGCCCGCTCCCTCCCGCTCCCGCCCGCTCCCTCCCGCTTCCGCCCACTCCCTCCCGCTTCTGCCCGCGGCAAAGTTCACACCACCAGCTCCCTCCCGCTCTATGCCATCCCCGCCCGCTCCCTCCCGCTCCTGCCCGGTCCCGCTCACTCCCTCCCGCTCCCGCCCGCTCCATCCCGCTCCCACCCGCTCCTGCTCGCTCCCGCCCGCTCCATCCCGCTCCCTCCCGTTCCCTCCCGCTCCTGCCTTGTCCCGCCCGCTCCCGCTGTGAATGGTTTACCTGCCTGAACATCTTCTGATCTCTGTTAATGTTGGTTTCACCAACCTAAAGCTGTCACCTGTGAATGGTTTACCTGCCTGAACATCTTCTGCTCTCTGTTAATGTTGGTTTCACCAACCTAACACTTGTTGAGCCACATTGTCTCACATTCACACCTCTATTCTCTGACCTAACCCTATAAGACCCACGGATGCAAATTTACAACTTTTAACAATTCTCAGGACCACATTTACATACAATGAACAAAAATATAATAAGTTTTCTTTTTGCTCCCATTTTCCATGAGCTAAACTTAAAGTCAAATGTATTTGTGTAGCACATTTCATGTACAATTGCTGGTTGTGGTATAATTACAAAACATGTCCTACGTCCTAACCCTAACCCCTAACCCGTCTTATGCAATTTTGAAGACAATCATCAGGGGTTATTCATTTATTTTATGAATTTTACGCCTTTTATTTATTTAAAACTGTAAAAGAAAGAAATTAAATAATAAAAATTAAATTAAAATTATTAAAACAAGCAACAGTCTGGATAAGTTAAAGATATCGTGCAGATTTCATGCACAAACACATGAGAAAAGAAATGTTTTTAACCTGGATTTAAAATGTCTACATTTGTTGACAGTTTAACTCCCGCTCGCTCCCGCACGCTCCCTCCCGCTTCTGCCCGCGGCAAAGTTCATATTGCTCGCTCCCACCCGCCCCCGCCCACTTCTGCCCGCGGTAAAGTTCATACTGCTCGCTCCCGCACGCTCCCGCTTTCTCCCTCCCGCTTCTGCCCGCGGCAAAGGTCATATTGCTCGCTCCCGCCCTCTCCCGCCCGCTCTCGCTCGCTCCCTCCTGCTCCCGCTCGCTCCCTCCCGCTCCCTCCCGCTTCTGCCCGTGGCAAAGTTCATATTGCTCGCTCCCGCTCGCTCCCGCCCGCTCCCTCCCGCTCCCGCTCGCTCCCGCCTGCTCCCTCCCACTTCTGCCCGCGGCAAAGTTCATATCGCTCACTCCCGCCAGCTCCCGCTCGCTTCCGCCCGCTCCCGCCCGCTCCCTCCCGCTTCTGCTAGCGGCAAAGTTCATATTGCTCAATCCCGCCCGCTCCCTCCCGCTCCCGCTCGCTCCCGCCCACTCCCTCCCGCTCCCGCCCACTCCCTACCGCTCCCGCCCGCTCCCTCCCGATCCCGCTCGCTCCCGCCCACTCCCGCTCGCTCCCACCCGCTCCTGCTCGCTTCCGCCCGCTCCCTCCCACTCCCGCTCACTCCCGCCCGCTCCCTCCCGCTTCTGCCCACGGCAAAGTTCATATTGCTCGCTCCCACCCGCTCCCGCCCACTCCTTCCCGCTCCCGCCCGCTCCCGCTCGCTTCCGCCCGCTCCCTCCCACTCACGCTCACTCCCGCCCACTCCCTCCCGCTTCTGCCCACGGCAAAGTTCATATTGCTCGCTCCCTCCCGCTCCCGCTCACTCCCGCCCGATCCCTCCCGCTTCTGCCCGCGGCAAAGTTCATATTGCTCGCTCCCGCCCAATCCCTCCTGCTCCCGCTCGCTCCCGCACACTCCCTCCCGCTCCCGCCCGCGACAAAGTTCATACTGCTCGCTCCCTCCCGCTCGCTCCCGCCCGCTCCCTCCCACTTCTGCCCGCGGCAAAGTTCATATCGCTCGCTCCCTCCCGCTCCCGCTCACTCCCGCCCGCTCCCTCCCACTTCTGCCTGCGGAAAAGTTCATATTGCTCACTCCCACCCGCTCCCTCCCGCTCCTGCCCGGTCCCGTTCACTCCCTCCCGCTCCCGCCCGCTCCCGCTCGCTCCCGCCTTCTCCCTCCCACTTCTGCCCTCGGCAAAGTTCATATTGCTCGCTCCCGCCTGCTCCCTCCCGCTTCTGCCCGCTCCCTCCCGCTCCCGCTCGCTCCCTCCCGCTCCCGCCCGCTCCCTCCCACTTCTACCCGCGGCAAAGGTCATATTGCTCAATCCCGCCCTCTCCCGCTCGCTTCCGCCTGCTCCCGCCCGCTCCCTCCCGCTTCTGCCGGCGGAAAAGTTCATATTGCTCAATCCCGCCCGCTCCCTCCCGCTCCCGCTCCCTCCCGCTCCCGCTCGCTCCCGCCAGCTCCCGCTCGCTCCCGCCCGCTCCCTCCCGATCCCGCTTTCTCCCGCCCACTCCCTACCGCTTCAGCCCGCTCCCACCCGATCCCGCTTGCTCCCGCCCACTCCCGCTCGCTCCCACCCGCTCCCTCCCGCTCCCGCCCCCTCCCTCCCACTCCCGCTCCCTCCCGCTTCTGCCCACGGCAAAGTTCATATTGCTCGCTTCCACCCGCTCCCGCTCGCTCCGGGTTAATACCCTAACCCGTCTTATGCAATTTAGAAGACAACCATCAGGGGTTATTCTTTATTTTATGAAATTTACGCCTTTTATTTATTTAAAACTGTAAAAGAAAGAAATTAAATAATAAAAATTAAATTAAAATTATTAAAACAAGCAACAGTCTGGATAAGTTAAAGATATCGTGCAGATTTCATGCACAAACACATGAGAAAAGAAATGTTTTTAACCTGGATTTAAAATGTCTACATTTGTTGACAGTTTAACTCCCGCTCGCTCCCGCCCACTTCTGCCCGCGGTAAAGTTCATACTGCTCGCTCCCGCACGCTCCCGCTCGCTCCCTCCCGCTTCTGCCCGCGGCAAAGTTCATACTGCTCGCTCCCACCCGCTCCCGCCCGCTCCCTCCTGCTCCCGCCCACTCCCTCCCGCTTCTGCACGCGGCAAAGTTGATATTGCTCGCTCCCACCCGCTCCCTCCCGCTCCCGCTCGCTCCCGCCTGCTCCCTCCCACTTCTGCCCACGGCAAAGTTCATATCGCTCACTCCCACCCGCTCCCGCCCGCTCCCTCCCGCTCCCGCCCGCTCCCGCCCGCTCCCGCTCGCTCCCTCCCGCTTCTGCCCGCGGCAAAGTTCATACTGCTCGCTCCCGCCCGCTCCCTCCTGCTCCCGCCCACTCCCTCCCACTTCTACCCGCGGCAAAGGTCATATTGCTCAATCCCGCCCTCTCCCGCTCGCTTCCGCCTGCTCCCGCCCGCTCCCTCCCACTTCTGCCGGCGGCAAAGTTCATATTGCTCAATCCCGCCCGCTCCCTCCCGCTCCCGCTCCCTCCCGATCCCGCTTTCTCCCGCCCACTCCCTCTCGCTCCCGCTCCCTCCCGCTTCTGCCCACGGCAAAGTTCATATTGGTCGCTCCCACCCGCTCCCGCTCGCTCCGGCCCACTCCTTCCCGCTCCCGCCCGCTCCCTCCCGCTCCCACCTGCTCCCTCCCACTTCTGCCCGCAGCAAAGTTCATATCGCTCACTCCCACCCGCTCCCGCTCACTTCCGCCCGCTCCCTCCCGTTCCCGCTCACTCCCGCCCGCTCCCTCCCGCTTCTGCCGGCGGCAAAGTTCATATTGCTCAATCCCGCCCGCTCCCTCCCGCTCCCGCTCCCTCCCGCTCCCGCTCGCTCCCGCCCGCTCCCTCCCGATCCCGCTTTCTCCCGCCCACTCCCTACCACTTCCGCCCGCTCCCTCCCGATCCCGCTCGCTCCCGCCCACTCCCGCTCGCTCCCACCCGCTCCCTCCCGCTCCCGCCCCCTCCCTCCCACTCCCGCTCCCTCCCGCTTCTGCCCACGGCAAAGTTCATATTGCTCGCTTCCACCCGCTCCCGCTCGCTCCGGCCCACTCCTTCCCGCTCCCGCCCGCTCCCTCCCGCTCCCACCTGCTCCCTCCCACTTCTGCCCGCAGCAAAGTTCATATCGCTCACTCCCACCCGCTCCCGCTCACTTCCGCCCGCTCCCTCCCGTTCCCGCTCACTCCCTCCCGCTCCCACCTGCTCCCTCCCGCTTCTGCCGGCGGCAAAGTTCATATTGCTCAATCCCGCCCGCTCCCTCCCGCTCCTGCCCGGTCCCGTTCACTCCCTCCCGCTTCTGCCCGCAGCAAAGTTCATATTGCTCGCTCCCGCCCAATCCCTCCTGCTCCCGCTCGCTCCCGCCCGCTCCCTCCCGCTTCGGCCCATGGCAAAGTTCATATTGCTAGCTCCCGCCCACTCCCGCTCTCTCCCGCCCGCTCCCTCCCGCTCCCGCCCACTCCCTCCCGATTCCGCCCGCTCCCTCCCACTTCTGCCCGCGGCAAAGTTTATATTGCTCACTCCCACCCGCTCCCGCTCGCTCCCTTCCGTTCCCTCCCGCTTCTGCCCGCGGCAAAGTTCATATTGCTCGCTCCCGCCCGCTCCCTCCCGCTTCTGCCCGGTCCCGCTCGCTCCAGCTCGCTCCCGCCCGCTCCTTCCCGCTCCCGCCCGCTCCCTCCCGGTCCCGCTCGATCCCGCTCCCTCCCGTTCCCGCCCGCTCCCGCTGTAAATGGTTTACCTGCTTGAACATCTTCTGATCTCTGTTAATGTTGGTTTCACCAACTTACACTTGTTGAGCCACATTGTCTCACATTCACACCTCTATTCTCTGACCTAACCCTATAAGACCCACGGATGCAAATTTACAACTTTTGACAATTCTCAGGACAACATTTACATACAATGAACAAAAATATAATAAGTTTTCTTTTTGCTCCCATTTTTCATGAGCTAAACTTAAAGTCAAATGTATTTGTGCAGCACATTTCATGTACAATTGCTGGTTGTGGTATAATTACAAAACATGTCCTACGTCCTAACCCTAACCCCTAACCCGTCTTATGCAATTTAGAAGACAACCATCAGGGGTTATTCTTTATTTTATGAAATTTACGCCTTTTATTTATTTAAAACTGTAAAAGAAAGAAATTAAATAATAAAAATTAAATTAAAATTATTAAAACAAGCAACAGTCTGGATAAGTTAAAGATATCGTGCAGATTTCATGCACAAACACATGAGAAAAGAAATGTTTTTAACCTGGATTTAAAATGTCTACCTTTGTTGACAGTTTAACTCCCACTCACTCCCGCCCGCTCCCGCCCACTTCTGCCCGCGGTAAAGTTCATACTGCTCGCTCCCGCACGCTCCCGCTCGCTCCCTCCCGCTTCTGCCCGCGGCAAAGTTCATACTGCTCGCTCCCACCCGCTCCCGCCCGCTCCCTCCTGCTCCCGCCCACTCCCTCCCGCTTCTGCACGCGGCAAAGTTGATATTGCTCGCTCCCACCCGCTCCCTCCCGCTCCCGCTCGCTCCCGCCCGCTCCCTCCCACTTCTGCCCACGGCAAAGTTCATATCGCTCACTCCCACCCGCTCCCGCCCGCTCCCTCCCGCTCCCGCCCGCTCCCGCCCGCTCCCGCTCGCTCCCTCCCGCTTCTGCCCGCGGCAAAGTTCATACTGCTCGCTCCCGCCCGCTCCCTCCTGCTCCCGCCCACTCCCTCCCACTTCTACCCGCGGCAAAGGTCATATTGCTCAATCCCGCCCTCTCCCGCTCGCTTCCGCCTGCTCCCGCCCGCTCCCTCCCGCTTCTGCCGGCGGCAAAGTTCATATTGCTCAATCCCGCCCGCTCCCTCCCGCTCCCGCTCCCTCCCGATCCCGCTTTCTCCCGCCCACTCCCTACCGCTTCCGCCCGCTCCCTCCCGATCCCGCTCGCTCCCGCCCACTCCCGCTCGCTCCCGCTCCCTCCCGCTTCTGCCCACGGCAAAGTTCATATTGGTCGCTCCCACCCGCTCCCGCTCGCTCCGGCCCACTCCTTCCCGCTCCCGCCCGCTCCCTCCCGCTCCCACCTGCTCCCTCCCACTTCTGCCCGCAGCAAAGTTCATATCGCTCACTCCCACCCGCTCCCGCTCACTTCCGCCCGCTCCCTCCCGTTCCCGCTCACTCCCGCCCGCTCCCTCCCGCTTCTGCCGGCGGCAAAGTTCATATTGCTCAATCCCGCCCGCTCCCTCCCGCTCCCGCTCCCGCTCGCTCCCGCCCGCTCCCTCCCGATCCCGCTTTCTCCCGCCCACTCCCTACCACTTCCGCCAAATCCCTCCCGATCCCGCTCGCTCCCGCCCACTCCCGCTCGCTCCCACCCGCTCCCTCCCGCTCCCGCCCCCTCCCTCCCACTCCCGCTCCCTCCCGCTTCTGCCCACGGCAAAGTTCATATTGCTCGCTTCCACCCGCTCCCGCTCGCTCCGGCCCACTCCTTCCCGCTCCCGCCCGCTCCCTCCCGCTCCCACCTGCTCCCTCCCACTTCTGCCCGCAGCAAAGTTCATATCGCTCACTCCCACCCGCTCCCGCTCACTTCCGCCCGCTCCCTCCCGTTCCCGCTCACTCCCTCCCGCTCCCACCTGCTCCCTCCCGCTTCTGCCGGCGGCAAAGTTCATATTGCTCAATCCCGCCCGCTCCCTCCCGCTCCTGCCCGGTCCCGTTCACTCCCTCCCGCTCTCGCTCGCTCCCGCCCACTCCCTCCCGCTTCTGCCCGCAGCAAAGTTCATATTGCTCGCTCCCGCCCAATCCCTCCTGCTCCCGCTCGCTCCCGCCCGCTCCCTCCCGCTTCGGCCCATGGCAAAGTTCATATTGCTAGCTCCCGCCCGCTCCCGCTCTCTCCCGCCCGCTCCCTCCCGCTCCCGCCCACTCCCTCCCGATTCCGCCCGCTCCCTCCCACTTCTGCCCGCGGCAAAGTTTATATTGCTCACTCCCACCCGCTCCCGCTCGCTCCCTTCCGTTCCCTCCCGCTTCTGCCCGCGGCAAAGTTCATATTGCTCGCTCCCGCCCGCTCCCTCCCGCTTCTGCCCGGTCCCGCTCGCTCCAGCTCGCTCCCGCCCGCTCCTTCCCGCTCCCGCCCGCTCCCTCCCGGTCCCGCTCGATCCCGCTCCATCCCGCTCCCGCTCCCTCCCGTTCCCGCCCGCTCCCGCTGTAAATGGTTTACCTGCTTGAACATCTTCTGATCTCTGTTAATGTTGGTTTCACCAACTTACACTTGTTGAGCCACATTGTCTCACATTCACACCTCTATTCTCTGACCTAACCCTATAAAACCCACGGATGCAAATTTACAACTTTTGACAATTCTCAGGACAACATTTACATACAATGAACAAAAATATAATAAGTTTTCTTTTTGCTCCCATTTTTCATGAGCTAAACTTAAAGTCAAATGTATTTGTGCAGCACATTTCATGTACAATTGCTGGTTGTGGTATAATTACAAAACATGTCCTACGTCCTAACCCTAACCCCTAACCCGTCTTATGCAATTTAGAAGACAACCATCAGGGGTTATTCTTTATTTTATGAAATTTACGCCTTTTATTTATTTAAAACTGTAAAAGAAAGAAATTAAATAATAAAAATTAAATTAAAATTATTAAAACAAGCAACAGTCTGGATAAGTTAAAGATATCGTGCAGATTTCATGCACAAACACATGAGAAAAGAAATGTTTTTAACCTGGATTTAAAATGTCTACCTTTGTTGACAGTTTAACTCCCACTCACTCCCGCCCGCTCCCGCCCACTTCTGCCCGCGGTAAAGTTCATACTGCTCGCTCCCGCACGCTCCCGCTCGCTCCCTCCCGCTTCTGCCCGCGGCAAAGTTCATACTGCTCGCTCCCACCCGCTCCCGCCCGCTCCCTCCTGCTCCCACCCACTCCCTCCCGCTTCTGCCCGCGGCAAAGGTCATATTGCTCGCTCCCGCCCGCTCTCGCTCGCTCCCTCCTGCTCCCGCTCGCTCCCTCCTGCTCCCTCCCGCTCCCGCCCACTCCCTCCCGCTTCTGCCCGCGGCAAAGGTCATATTGCTCGCTCCCACCCGCTCCCGCCCACTCCCTCCCGCTTCTTCCCTCGGCAAAGGTCATATTGCTCGATCTCGCTCGCTCCCTCCTGCTCCCGCTCGCTCCCGCCCGCTCCCTCCCGCTTCTGCCCGCGGCAAAGTTCATATTGCTCGCTCCCGCCCGCTCCCGCTCGCTCCCGCCCGCTCCCTCCTGCTCCCGCCCGCTCCCTCCCGCTCCCGCTCGCTCCCGCCCGCTCCCTCCCACTTCCGCCCACTCCCTCCCGCATCTGCCCGCGGCAAAGTTCATACTGCTCGCTCCCTCCCGCTCCCGCTCCCACTCGCTCCCGCTCGTTCCCTCCCGCTTCTGCCCGGTCCCGCTCGCTCCAGCTCGCTCACGCCCACTCCCGCTCCCTCCCGCTCCCGCCCGCTCCCTCCCGCTCCCGCCCACTCCCTCCCGCTTCTGCCCGCGGCAAAGGTCATATTGCTCGCTCCCACCCGCTCCCGCCCACTCCCTCCCGCTTCTTCCCGCGGCAAAGGTCATATTGCTCGATCTCGCTCGCTCCCTCCTGCTCCCGCTCGCTCCCGCCCGCTCCCTCCCGCTTCTGCCCGCGGCAAAGTTCATATTGCTCGCTCCCGCCCGCTCCCGCTCGCTCCCGCCCGCTCCCTCCTGCTCCCGCCATCTCCCTCCCGCTCCCGCTCGCTCCCGCCCGCTCCCTCCCACTTCCGCCCACTCCCTCCCGCATCTGCCCGCGGCAAAGTTCATACTGCTCGCTCCCTCCCGCTCCCGCTCCCGCCCGTTCCCTCCCGCTTCTGCCCGGTCCCGCTCGCTCCAGCTCGCTCCCGCCCACTCCCGCTCCCGCCCGCTCCCTCCCGCTTCTGCCCGTGGCAAAGTTCATAATGCCCACTCCCTCCCGCTCCCGCTCGCTCCCGCTCACTCCCGCCCGCTCCCTCCCACTTCTGCCCACGGCAAAGTTCATATCGCTCGCTGCCTCCCGCTCCCGCTCCCGCCCGCTCCCGCTCGCTCCCGCCCGCTCCCTCCCGCTCCCGCCCGCTCCCTCCCGCTTCTGCCCGCGGCAAAGTTCACACCACCAGCTCCCTCCCGCTCTATGCCATCCCCGCCCGCTCCCTCCCGCTCCTGCCCGGTCCCGCTCACTCCCTCCCGCTCCCGCCCGCTCCATCCCGCTCCCACCCGCTCCTGCTCGCTCCCGCCCGCTCCATCCCGCTCCCTCCCGTTCCCTCCCGCTCCTGCCTTGTCCCGCCCGCTCCCGCTGTGAATGGTTTACCTGCCTGAACATCTTCTGATCTCTGTTAATGTTGGTTTCACCAACCTAAAGCTGTCACCTGTGAATGGTTTACCTGCCTGAACATCTTCTGCTCTCTGTTAATGTTGGTTTCACCAACCTAACACTTGTTGAGCCACATTGTCTCACATTCACACCTCTATTCTCTGACCTAACCCTATAAGACCCACGGATGCAAATTTACAACTTTTAACAATTCTCAGGACCACATTTACATACAATGAACAAAAATATAATAAGTTTTCTTTTTGCTCCCATTTTCCATGAGCTAAACTTAAAGTCAAATGTATTTGTGTAGCACATTTCATGTACAATTGCTGGTTGTGGTATAATTAATTAAACACATGAGAAAAAAAATGTTTTTAACCTGGATTTAAAATGTCTACATTTGTTGACAGTTTAACTCCCGCTCGCTCCCGCCCGCTCCCTCCCGCTTCTGCCCGCGGCAAAGTTCATATTGCTCGCTCCCACCCGCCCCCGCCCACTTCTGCCCGCGGTAAAGTTCATACTGCTCGCTCCCGCACGCTCCCGCTTTCTCCCTCCCGCTTCTGCCCGCGGCAAAGGTCATATTGCTCGCTCCCGCCCTCTCCCGCCCGCTCTCGCTCGCTCCCTCCTGCTCCCGCTCGCTCCCTCCCGCTTCTGCCCGTGGCAAAGTTCATATTGCTCGCTCCCGCTCGCTCCCGCCCGCTCCCTCCCGCTCCCGCTCGCTCCCGCCTGCTCCCTCCCACTTCTGCCCGCGGCAAAGTTCATATCGCTCACTCCCGCCAGCTCCCGCTCGCTTCCGCCCGCTCCCGCCCGCTCCCTCCCGCTTCTGCTAGCGGCAAAGTTCATATTGCTCAATCCCGCCCGCTCCCTCCCGCTCCCGCTCGCTCCCGCCCACTCCCTCCCGCTCCCGCCCACTCCCTACCGCTCCCGCCCGCTCCCTCCCGATCCCGCTCGCTCCCGCCCACTCCCGCTCGCTCCCACCCGCTCCTGCTCGCTTCCGCCCGCTCCCTCCCACTCCCGCTCACTCCCGCCCGCTCCCTCCCGCTTCTGCCCACGGCAAAGTTCATATTGCTCGCTCCCACCCGCTCCCGCCCACTCCTTCCCGCTCCCGCCCGCTCCCGCTCGCTTCCGCCCGCTCCCTCCCACTCACGCTCACTCCCGCCCACTCCCTCCCGCTTCTGCCCACGGCAAAGTTCATATTGCTCGCTCCCTCCCGCTCCCGCTCACTCCCGCCCGATCCCTCCCGCTTCTGCCCGCGGCAAAGTTCATATTGCTCGCTCCCGCCCAATCCCTCCTGCTCCCGCTCGCTCCCGCACACTCCCTCCCGCTCCCGCCCGCGACAAAGTTCATACTGCTCGCTCCCTCCCGCTCGCTCCCGCCCGCTCCCTCCCACTTCTGCCCGCGGCAAAGTTCATATCGCTCGCTCCCTCCCGCTCCCGCTCACTCCCGCCCGCTCCCTCCCACTTCTGCCTGCGGAAAAGTTCATATTGCTCACTCCCACCCGCTCCCTCCCGCTCCTGCCCGGTCCCGTTCACTCCCTCCCGCTCCCGCCCGCTCCCGCTCGCTCCCGCCTTCTCCCTCCCACTTCTGCCCTCGGCAAAGTTCATATTGCTCGCTCCCGCCTGCTCCCTCCCGCTTCTGCCCGCTCCCTCCCGCTCCCGCTCGCTCCCTCCCGCTCCCGCCCGCTCCCTCCCACTTCTACCCGCGGCAAAGGTCATATTGCTCAATCCCGCCCTCTCCCGCTCGCTTCCGCCTGCTCCCGCCCGCTCCCTCCCGCTTCTGCCGGCGGCAAAGTTCATATTGCTCAATCCCGCCCGCTCCCTCCCGCTCCCGCTCCCTCCCGCTCCCGCTCGCTCCCGCCAGCTCCCGCTCGCTCCCCGCCCGCTCCCTCCCGATCCCGCTTTCTCCCGCCCACTCCCTACCGCTTCAGCCCGCTCCCTCCCGATCCCGCTTGCTCCCGCCCACTCCCGCTCGCTCCCACCCGCTCCCTCCCGCTCCCGCCCCCTCCCTCCCACTCCCGCTCCCTCCCGCTTCTGCCCACGGCAAAGTTCATATTGCTCGCTCCCACCCGCTCCCGCTCGCTCCGGCCCACTCCTTCCCGCTCCCGCCCGCTCCCTCCCGCTCCCACCCGCTCCCGCTCACTTCCGCCCGCTCCCTCCCGCTTCTGCCGGCGGCAAAGTTCATATTGCTCGCTCCCACCCGCTCCCGCTCGCTCCGGCCCACTCCTTCCCGCTCCCGCCCGCTCCCTCCCGCTCCCACCCGCTCCCGCTCACTTCCGCCCGCTCCCTCCCGCTTCTGCCCACGGCAAAGTTCATATTGCTCGCTCCCACCCGCTCCCGCTCGCTCCGGCCCACTCCTTCCCGCTCCCGCCCGCTCCCTCCCGCTCCCTCCCGTTCCCGCTCTCTCCCGCCCGCTCCCTCCCGCTTCTGCCGGCGGCAAAGTTCAATTGCTCAATCCCGCCCGCTCCCTCCCGCTCCTGCCCGGTCCCGTTCACTCCCTCCCGCTCTCGCTCGCTCCCCGCCCACTCCCTCCCGCTTCTGCCCGCTCCCGCCCACTCCCTCCCGCTTCTGCCCGCAGCAAAGTTGATATTGCTCGCTCCCGCCCAATCCCTCCTGCTCCCGCTCGCTCCCGCCCGCTCCCTCCCGCTTCGGCCCATGGCAAAGTTCATATTGCTCGCTCCCGCCCGCTCCCGCTCTCTCCCGCCCGCTCCCTCCCGCTCCCGCCCGCTCCCTCCCACTTCTGCCCGCGGCAAAGTTTATATTGCTCACTCCCACCCGCTCCCGCTCACTCCCTTCCGTTCCCTCCCGCTTCTGCCCGCGGCAAAGTTCATATTGCTCGCTCCCGCCCGCTCCCGCTCTCTCCCGCCCACTCCCTCCCGATTCCGCCCGCTCCCTCCCACTTCTGCCCGCGGCAAAGTTTATATTGCTCACTCCCACCCGCTCCCGCTCACTCCCTTCCGTTCCCTCCCGCTTCTGCCCGCGGCAAAGTTCATATTGCTCGCTCCCGCCCGCTCCCTCCCGCTTCTGCCGGCGGCAAAGTTCATATTGCTCAATCCCGCCCGCTCCCTCCCGCTCCCGCTCCCTCCCGTTCCCGCCCGCTCCCGCTGTAAATGGTTTACCTGCTTGAACATCTTCTGATCTCTGTTAATGTTGGTTTCACCAACTTACACTTGTTGAGCCACATTGTCTCACATTCACACCTCTATTCTCTGACCTAACCCGATAAGACCCACGGATGCAAATTTACAACTTTTGACAATTCTCAGGACAACATTTACATACAATGAACAAAAATATAATAAGTTTTCTTTTTGCTCCCATTTTCCATGAGCTAAACTTAAAGTCAAATGTATTTGTGCAGCACATTTCATGTACAATTGCTGGTTGTGGTATAATTACAAAACATGTCCTACGTCCTAACCCTAACCCCTAACCCGTCTTATGCAATTTAGAAGACAACCATCAGGGGTTATTCTTTATTTTATGAAATTTACGCCTTTTATTTATTTAAAACTGTAAAAGAAAGAAATTAAATAATAAAAATTAAATTAAAATTATTAAAACAAGCAACAGTCTGGATAAGTTAAAGATATCGTGCAGATTTCATGCACAAACACATGAGAAAAGAAATGTTTTTAACCTGGATTTAAAATGTCTACATTTGTTGACAGTTTAACTCCCGCTCGCTCCCGCCCACTTCTGCCCGCGGTAAAGTTCATACTGCTCGCTCCCGCACGCTCCCGCTCGCTCCCTCCCGCTTCTGCCCGCGGCAAAGTTCATACTGCTCGCTCCCACCCGCTCCCGCCCGCTCCCTCCTGCTCCCGCCCACTCCCTCCCGCTTCTGCACGCGGCAAAGTTGATATTGCTCGCTCCCACCCGCTCCCTCCCGCTCCCGCTCGCTCCCGCCTGCTCCCTCCCACTTCTGCCCACGGCAAAGTTCATATCGCTCACTCCCACCCGCTCCCGCCCGCTCCCTCCCGCTCCCGCTCGCTCCCTCCCGCTCCCGCCCGCTCCCACCCGCTCCCGCTCGCTCCCTCCCGCTTCTGCCCGCGGCAAAGTTCATACTGCTCGCTCCCGCCCGCTCCCTCCTGCTCCCGCCCACTCCCTCCCACTTCTACCCGCGGCAAAGGTCATATTGCTCAATCCCGCCCTCTCCCGCTCGCTTCCGCCTGCTCCCGCCCGCTCCCTCCCGCTTCTGCCGGCGGCAAAGTTCATATTGCTCAATCCCGCCCGCTCCCTCCCGCTCCCGCTCCCTCCCGATCCCGCTTTCTCCCGCCCACTCCCTACCGCTTCCGCCCGCTCCCTCCCGATCCCGCTCGCTCCCGCCCACTCCCGCTCGCTCCCGCTCCCTCCCGCTTCTGCCCACGGCAAAGTTCATATTGGTCGCTCCCACCCGCTCCCGCTCGCTCCGGCCCACTCCTTCCCGCTCCCGCCCGCTCCCTCCCGCTCCCACCTGCTCCCTCCCACTTCTGCCCGCAGCAAAGTTCATATCGCTCACTCCCACCCGCTCCCGCTCACTTCCGCCCGCTCCCTCCCGTTCCCGCTCACTCCCGCCCGCTCCCTCCCGCTTCTGCCGGCGGCAAAGTTCATATTGCTCAATCCCGCCCGCTCCCTCCCGCTCCCGCTCCCTCCCGCTCCCGCTCGCTCCCGCCCGCTCCCTCCCTATCCCGCTTTCTCCCGCCCACTCCCTACCACTTCCGCCCGCTCCCTCCCGATCCCGCTCGCTCCCGCCCACTCCCGCTCGCTCCCACCCGCTCCCTCCCGCTCCCGCCCCCTCCCTCCCACTCCCGCTCCCTCCCGCTTCTGCCCACGGCAAAGTTCATATTGCTCGCTTCCACCCGCTCCCGCTCGCTCCGGCCCACTCCTTCCCGCTCCCGCCCGCTCCCTCCCGCTCCCACCTGCTCCCTCCCACTTCTGCCCGCAGCAAAGTTCATATCGCTCACTCCCACCCGCTCCCGCTCACTTCCGCCCGCTCCCTCCCGTTCCCGCTCACTCCCTCCCGCTCCCACCTGCTCCCTCCCGCTTCTGCCGGCGGCAAAGTTCATATTGCTCAATCCCGCCCGCTCCCTCCCGCTCCTGCCCGGTCCCGTTCACTCCCTCCCGCTCTCGCTCGCTCCCGCCCACTCCCTCCCGCTTCTGCCCGCAGCAAAGTTCATATTGCTCGCTCCCGCCCAATCCCTCCTGCTCCCGCTCGCTCCCGCCCGCTCCCTCCCGCTTCGGCCCATGGCAAAGTTCATATTGCTAGCTCCCGCCCGCTCCCGCTCTCTCCCGCCCGCTCCCTCCCGTTCCCGCTCACTCCCTCCCGCTCCCACCTGCTCCCTCCCGCTTCTGCCGGCGGCAAAGTTCATATTGCTCAATCCCGCCCGCTCCCTCCCGCTCCTGCCCGGTCCCGTTCACTCCCTCCCGCTCTCGCTCGCTCCCGCCCACTCCCTCCCGCTTCTGCCCGCAGCAAAGTTCATATTGCTCGCTCCCGCCCAATCCCTCCTGCTCCCGCTCGCTCCCGCCCGCTCCCTCCCGCTTCTGCCCGCGGCAAAGTTCATACTGCTCGCTCCCGCCCGCTCCCTCCTGCTCCCGCCCACTCCCTCCCACTTCTACCCGCGGCAAAGGTCATATTGCTCAATCCCGCCCTCTCCCGCTCGCTTCCGCCTGCTCCCGCCCGCTCCCTCCCGCTTCTGCCGGCGGCAAAGTTCATATTGCTCAATCCCGCCCGCTCCCTCCCGCTCCCGCTCCCTCCCGATCCCGCTTTCTCCCGCCCACTCCCTACCGCTTCCGCCCGCTCCCTCCCGATCCCGCTCGCTCCCGCCCACTCCCGCTCGCTCCCGCTCCCTCCCGCTTCTGCCCACGGCAAAGTTCATATTGGTCGCTCCCACCCGCTCCCGCTCGCTCCGGCCCACTCCTTCCCGCTCCCGCCCGCTCCCTCCCGCTCCCACCTGCTCCCTCCCACTTCTGCCCGCAGCAAAGTTCATATCGCTCACTCCCACCCGCTCCCGCTCACTTCCGCCCGCTCCCTCCCGTTCCCGCTCACTCCCGCCCGCTCCCTCCCGCTTCTGCCGGCGGCAAAGTTCATATTGCTCAATCCCGCCCGCTCCCTCCCGCTCCCGCTCCCTCCCGCTCCCGCTCGCTCCCGCCCGCTCCCTCCCTATCCCGCTTTCTCCCGCCCACTCCCTACCACTTCCGCCCGCTCCCTCCCGATCCCGCTCGCTCCCGCCCACTCCCGCTCGCTCCCACCCGCTCCCTCCCGCTCCCGCCCCCTCCCTCCCACTCCCGCTCCCTCCCGCTTCTGCCCACGGCAAAGTTCATATTGCTCGCTTCCACCCGCTCCCGCTCGCTCCGGCCCACTCCTTCCCGCTCCCGCCCGCTCCCTCCCGCTCCCACCTGCTCCCTCCCACTTCTGCCCGCAGCAAAGTTCATATCGCTCACTCCCACCCGCTCCCGCTCACTTCCGCCCGCTCCCTCCCGTTCCCGCTCACTCCCTCCCGCTCCCACCTGCTCCCTCCCGCTTCTGCCGGCGGCAAAGTTCATATTGCTCAATCCCGCCCGCTCCCTCCCGCTCCTGCCCGGTCCCGTTCACTCCCTCCCGCTCTCGCTCGCTCCCGCCCACTCCCTCCCGCTTCTGCCCGCAGCAAAGTTCATATTGCTCGCTCCCGCCCAATCCCTCCTGCTCCCGCTCGCTCCCGCCCGCTCCCTCCCGCTTCGGCCCATGGCAAAGTTCATATTGCTAGCTCCCGCCCGCTCCCGCTCTCTCCCGCCCGCTCCCTCCCGCTCCCGCCCACTCCCTCCCGATTCCGCCCGCTCCCTCCCACTTCTGCCCGCGGCAAAGTTTATATTGCTCACTCCCACCCGCTCCCGCTCGCTCCCTTCCGTTCCCTCCCGCTTCTGCCCGCGGCAAAGTTCATATTGCTCGCTCCCGCCCGCTCCCTCCCGCTTCTGCCCGGTCCCGCTCGCTCCAGCTCGCTCCCGCCCGCTCCTTCCCGCTCCCGCCCGCTCCCTCCCGGTCCCGCTCCATCCCGCTCCATCCCGCTCCCGCTCCCTCCCGTTCCCGCCCGCTCCCGCTGTAAATGGTTTACCTGCTTGAACATCTTCTGATCTCTGTTAATGTTGGTTTCACCAACTTACACTTGTTGAGCCACATTGTCTCACATTCACACCTCTATTCTCTGACCTAACCCTATAAGACCCACGGATGCAAATTTACAACTTTTGACAATTCTCAGGACAACATTTACATACAATGAACAAAAATATAATAAGTTTTCTTTTTGCTCCCATTTTTCATGAGCTAAACTTAAAGTCAAATGTATTTGTGCAGCACATTTCATGTACAATTGCTGGTTGTGGTATAATTACAAAACATGTCCTACGTCCTAACCCTAACCCCTAACCCGTCTTATGCAATTTAGAAGACAACCATCAGGGGTTATTCTTTATTTTATGAAATTTACGCCTTTTATTTATTTAAAACTGTAAAAGAAAGAAATTAAATAATAAAAATTAAATTAAAATTATTAAAACAAGCAACAGTCTGGATAAGTTAAAGATATCGTGCAGATTTCATGCACAAACACATGAGAAAAGAAATGTTTTTAACCTGGATTTAAAATGTCTACCTTTGTTGACAGTTTAACTCCCACTCACTCCCGCCCGCTCCCGCCCACTTCTGCCCGCGGTAAAGTTCATACTGCTCGCTCCCGCACGCTCCCGCTCGCTCCCTCCCGCTTCTGCCCGCGGCAAAGTTCATACTTCTCGCTCCCACCCGCTCCCGCCCGCTCCCTCCTGCTCCCACCCACTCCCTCCCGCTTCTGCCCGCGGCAAAGGTCATATTGCTCGCTCCCGCCCGCTCTCGCTCGCTCCCTCCTGCTCCCGCTCGCTCCCTCCTGCTCCCTCCCGCTCCCGCCCACTCCCTCCCGCTTCTGCCCGCGGCAAAGGTCATATTGCTCGCTCCCACCCGCTCCCGCCCACTCCCTCCCGCTTCTTCCCTCGGCAAAGGTCATATTGCTCGATCTCGCTCGCTCCCTCCTGCTCCCGCTCGCTCCCGCCCGCTCCCTCCCGCTTCTGCCCGCGGCAAAGTTCATATTGCTCGCTCCCGCCCGCTCCCGCTCGCTCCCGCCCGCTCCCTCCTGCTCCCGCCCGCTCCCTCCCGCTCCCGCTCGCTCCCGCCCGCTCCCTCCCACTTCCGCCCACTCCCTCCCGCATCTGCCCGCGGCAAAGTTCATACTGCTCGCTCCCTCCCGCTCCCGCTCCCGCTCGCTCCCGCTCGTTCCCTCCCGCTTCTGCCCGGTCCCGCTCGCTCCAGCTCGCTCACGCCCACTCCCGCTCCCTCCCGCTCCCGCCCGCTCCCTCCCGCTCCCGCCCACTCCCTCCCGCTTCTGCCCGCGGCAAAGGTCATATTGCTCGCTCCCACCCGCTCCCGCCCACTCCCTCCCGCTTCTTCCCGCGGCAAAGGTCATATTGCTCGATCTCGCTCGCTCCCTCCTGCTCCCGCTCGCTCCCCGCCCGCTCCCTCCCGCTTCTGCCCGCGGCAAAGTTCATATTGCTCGCTCCCGCCCGCTCCCGCTCGCTCCCGCCCGCTCCCTCCTGCTCCCGCCATCTCCCTCCCGCTCCCGCTCGCTCCCGCCCGCTCCCTCCCACTTCCGCCCACTCCCTCCCGCATCTGCCCGCGGCAAAGTTCATACTGCTCGCTCCCTCCCGCTCCCGCTCCCGCCCGTTCCCTCCCGCTTCTGCCCGGTCCCGCTCGCTCCAGCTCGCTCCCGCCCACTCCCGCTCCCGCCCGCTCCCTCCCGCTTCTGCCCGTGGCAAAGTTCATAATGCCCACTCCCTCCCGCTCCCGCTCGCTCCCGCTCACTCCCGCCCGCTCCCTCCCACTTCTGCCCACGGCAAAGTTCATATCGCTCGCTGCCTCCCGCTCCCGCTCCCGCCCGCTCCCGCTCGCTCCCGCCCGCTCCCTCCCGCTCCCGCCCGCTCCCTCCCGCTTCCGCCCACTCCCTCCCGCTTCTGCCCGCGGCAAAGTTCACACCACCAGCTCCCTCCCGCTCTATGCCATCCCCGCCCGCTCCCTCCCGCTCCTGCCCGGTCCCGCTCACTCCCTCCCGCTCCCGCCCGCTCCATCCCGCTCCCACCCGCTCCTGCTCGCTCCCGCCCGCTCCATCCCGCTCCCTCCCGTTCCCTCCCGCTCCTGCCTTGTCCCGCCCGCTCCCGCTGTGAATGGTTTACCTGCCTGAACATCTTCTGATCTCTGTTAATGTTGGTTTCACCAACCTAAAGCTGTCACCTGTGAATGGTTTACCTGCCTGAACATCTTCTGCTCTCTGTTAATGTTGGTTTCACCAACCTAACACTTGTTGAGCCACATTGTCTCACATTCACACCTCTATTCTCTGACCTAACCCTATAAGACCCACGGATGCAAATTTACAACTTTTAACAATTCTCAGGACCACATTTACATACAATGAACAAAAATATAATAAGTTTTCTTTTTGCTCCCATTTTCCATGAGCTAAACTTAAAGTCAAATGTATTTGTGTAGCACATTTCATGTACAATTGCTGGTTGTGGTATAATTACAAAACATGTCCTACGTCCTAACCCTAACCCCTAACCCGTCTTATGCAATTTTGAAGACAATCATCAGGGGTTATTCATTTATTTTATGAATTTTACGCCTTTTATTTATTTAAAACTGTAAAAGAAAGAAATTAAATAATAAAAATTAAATTAAAATTATTAAAACAAGCAACAGTCTGGATAAGTTAAAGATATCGTGCAGATTTCATGCACAAACACATGAGAAAAGAAATGTTTTTAACCTGGATTTAAAATGTCTACATTTGTTGACAGTTTAACTCCCGCTCGCTCCCGCACGCTCCCTCCCGCTTCTGCCCGCGGCAAAGTTCATATTGCTCGCTCCCACCCGCCCCCGCCCACTTCTGCCCGCGGTAAAGTTCATACTGCTCGCTCCCGCACGCTCCCGCTTTCTCCCTCCCGCTTCTGCCCGCGGCAAAGGTCATATTGCTCGCTCCCGCCCTCTCCCGCCCGCTCTCGCTCGCTCCCTCCTGCTCCCGCTCGCTCCCTCCCGCTCCCTCCCGCTTCTGCCCGTGGCAAAGTTCATATTGCTCGCTCCCGCTCGCTCCCCGCCCGCTCCCTCCCGCTCCCGCTCGCTCCCGCCTGCTCCCTCCCACTTCTGCCCGCGGCAAAGTTCATATCGCTCACTCCCGCCAGCTCCCGCTCGCTTCCGCCCGCTCCCGCCCGCTCCCTCCCGCTTCTGCTAGCGGCAAAGTTCATATTGCTCAATCCCGCCCGCTCCCTCCCGCTCCCGCTCGCTCCCGCCCACTCCCTCCCGCTCCCGCCCACTCCCTACCGCTCCCGCCCGCTCCCTCCCGATCCCGCTCGCTCCCGCCCACTCCCGCTCGCTCCCACCCGCTCCTGCTCGCTTCCGCCCGCTCCCTCCCACTCCCGCTCACTCCCGCCCGCTCCCTCCCGCTTCTGCCCACGGCAAAGTTCATATTGCTCGCTCCCACCCGCTCCCGCCCACTCCTTCCCGCTCCCGCCCGCTCCCGCTCGCTTCCGCCCGCTCCCTCCCACTCACGCTCACTCCCGCCCACTCCCTCCCGCTTCTGCCCACGGCAAAGTTCATATTGCTCGCTCCCGCCCAATCCCTCCTGCTCCCGCTCGCTCCCGCACACTCCCTCCCGCTCCCGCCCGCGACAAAGTTCATATTGCTCGCTCCCTCCCGCTCCCGCTCACTCCCGCCCGATCCCTCCCGCTTCTGCCCGCGGCAAAGTTCATATTGCTCGCTCCCGCCCAATCCCTCCTGCTCCCGCTCGCTCCCGCACACTCCCTCCCGCTCCCGCCCGCGACAAAGTTCATACTGCTCGCTCCCTCCCGCTCGCTCCCGCCCGCTCCCTCCCACTTCTGCCCGCGGCAAAGTTCATATCGCTCGCTCCCTCCCGCTCCCGCTCACTCCCGCCCGCTCCCTCCCACTTCTGCCTGCGGAAAAGTTCATATTGCTCACTCCCACCCGCTCCCTCCCGCTCCTGCCCGGTCCCGTTCACTCCCTCCCGCTCCCGCCCGCTCCCGCTCGCTCCCGCCTTCTCCCTCCCACTTCTGCCCTCGGCAAAGTTCATATTGCTCGCTCCCGCCTGCTCCCTCCCGCTTCTGCCCGCTCCCTCCCGCTCCCGCTCGCTCCCTCCCGCTCCCGCCCGCTCCCTCCCACTTCTACCCGCGGCAAAGGTCATATTGCTCAATCCCGCCCTCTCCCGCTCGCTTCCGCCTGCTCCCGCCCGCTCCCTCCCGCTTCTGCCGGCGGAAAAGTTCATATTGCTCAATCCCGCCCGCTCCCTCCCGCTCCCGCTCCCTCCCGCTCCCGCTCGCTCCCGCCAGCTCCCGCTCGCTCCCGCCCGCTCCCTCCCGATCCCGCTTTCTCCCGCCCACTCCCTACCGCTTCAGCCCGCTCCCACCCGATCCCGCTTGCTCCCGCCCACTCCCGCTCGCTCCCACCCGCTCCCTCCCGCTCCCGCCCCCTCCCTCCCACTCCCGCTCCCTCCCGCTTCTGCCCACGGCAAAGTTCATATTGCTCGCTCCCACCCGCTCCCGCTCGCTCCGGCCCACTCCTTCCCGCTCCCGCCCGCTCCCTCCCGCTCCCACCCGCTCCCGCTCACTTCCGCCCGCTCCCTCCCGTTCCCGCTCTCTCCCGCCCGCTCCCTCCCGCTTCTGCCGGCGGCAAAGTTCATATTGCTCAATCCCGCCCGCTCCCTCCCGCTCCTGCCCGGTCCCGTTCACTCCCTCCCGCTCTCGCTCGCTCCCGCCCACTCCCTCCCGCTTCTGCCCGCTCCCGCCCACTCCCTCCCGCTTCTGCCCGCAGCAAAGTTCATATTGCTCGCTCCCGCCCAATCCCTCCTGCTCCCGCTCGCTCCCGCCCGCTCCCTCCCGCTTCGGCCCATGGCAAAGTTCATATTGCTCGCTCCCGCCAGCTCCCGCCCGCTCCCTCCCGATCCCGCTTTCTCCCGCCCACTCCCTACCGCTTCAGCCCGCTCCCACCCGATCCCGCTTGCTCCCGCCCACTCCCGCTCGCTCCCACCCGCTCCCTCCCGCTCCCGCCCCCTCCCTCCCACTCCCGCTCCCTCCCGCTTCTGCCCACGGCAAAGTTCATATTGCTCGCTCCCACCCGCTCCCGCTCGCTCCGGCCCACTCCTTCCCGCTCCCGCCCGCTCCCTCCCGCTCCCACCCGCTCCCGCTCACTTCCGCCCGCTCCCTCCCGTTCCCGCTCTCTCCCGCCCGCTCCCTCCCGCTTCTGCCGGCGGCAAAGTTCATATTGCTCAATCCCGCCCGCTCCCTCCCGCTCCTGCCCGGTCCCGTTCACTCCCTCCCGCTCTCGCTCGCTCCCGCCCACTCCCTCCCGCTTCTGCCCGCTCCCGCCCACTCCCTCCCGCTTCTGCCCGCAGCAAAGTTCATATTGCTCGCTCCCGCCCAATCCCTCCTGCTCCCGCTCGCTCCCGCCCGCTCCCTCCCGCTTCGGCCCATGGCAAAGTTCATATTGCTCGCTCCCGCCCGCTCCCGCTCTCTCCCGCCCGCTCCCTCCCGCTCCCGCCCACTCCCTCCCGATTCCGCCCGCTCCCTCCCACTTCTGCCCGCGGCAAAGTTTATATTGCTCACTCCCACCCGCTCCCGCTCACTCCCTTCCGTTCCCTCCCGCTTCTGCCCGCGGCAAAGTTCATATTGCTCGCTCCCGCCCGCTCCCTCCCGCTTCTGCCCGGTCCCGCTCGCTCCAGCTCGCTCCCGCCCGCTCCTTCCCGTTCCCTCCCGCTCCCTCCCGTTCCCGCCCGCTCCCGCTGTAAATGGTTTACCTGCTTGAACATCTTCTGATCTCTGTTAATGTTGGTTTCACCAACTTACACTTGTTGAGCCACATTGTCTCACATTCACACCTCTATTCTCTGACCTAACCCGATAAGACCCACGGATGCAAATTTACAACTTTTGACAATTCTCAGGACAACATTTACATACAATGAACAAAAATATAATAAGTTTTCTTTTTGCTCCCATTTTCCATGAGCTAAACTTAAAGTCAAATGTATTTGTGCAGCACATTTCATGTACAATTGCTGGTTGTGGTATAATTACAAAACATGTCCTACGTCCTAACCCTAACCCCTAACCCGTCTTATGCAATTTAGAAGACAACCATCAGGGGTTATTCTTTATTTTATGAAATTTACGCCTTTTATTTATTTAAAACTGTAAAAGAAAGAAATTAAATAATAAAAATTAAATTAAAATTATTAAAACAAGCAACAGTCTGGATAAGTTAAAGATATCGTGCAGATTTCATGCACAAACACATGAGAAAAGAAATGTTTTTAACCTGGATTTAAAATGTCTACATTTGTTGACAGTTTAACTCCCGCTCGCTCCCGCCCACTTCTGCCCGCGGTAAAGTTCATACTGCTCGCTCCCGCACGCTCCCGCTCGCTCCCTCCCGCTTCTGCCCGCGGCAAAGTTCATACTGCTCGCTCCCACCCGCTCCCGCCCGCTCCCTCCTGCTCCCGCCCACTCCCTCCCGCTTCTGCACGCGGCAAAGTTGATATTGCTCGCTCCCACCCGCTCCCTCCCGCTCCCGCTCGCTCCCGCCTGCTCCCTCCCACTTCTGCCCACGGCAAAGTTCATATCGCTCACTCCCACCCGCTCCCGCCCGCTCCCTCCCGCTCCCGCTCGCTCCCTCCCGCTCCCGCCCGCTCCCCGCCCGCTCCCGCTCGCTCCCTCCCGCTTCTGCCCGCGGCAAAGTTCATACTGCTCGCTCCCGCCCGCTCCCTCCTGCTCCCGCCCACTCCCTCCCACTTCTACCCGCGGCAAAGGTCATATTGCTCAATCCCGCCCTCTCCCGCTCGCTTCCGCCTGCTCCCGCCCGCTCCCTCCCGCTTCTGCCGGCGGCAAAGTTCATATTGCTCAATCCCGCCCGCTCCCTCCCGCTCCCGCTCCCTCCCGATCCCGCTTTCTCCCGCCCACTCCCTACCGCTTCCGCCCGCTCCCTCCCGATCCCGCTCGCTCCCGCCCACTCCCGCTCGCTCCCGCTCCCTCCCGCTTCTGCCCACGGCAAAGTTCATATTGGTCGCTCCCACCCGCTCCCGCTCGCTCCGGCCCACTCCTTCCCGCTCCCGCCCGCTCCCTCCCGCTCCCACCTGCTCCCTCCCACTTCTGCCCGCAGCAAAGTTCATATCGCTCACTCCCACCCGCTCCCGCTCACTTCCGCCCGCTCCCTCCCGTTCCCGCTCACTCCCGCCCGCTCCCTCCCGCTTCTGCCGGCGGCAAAGTTCATATTGCTCAATCCCGCCCGCTCCCTCCCGCTCCCGCTCCCTCCCGCTCCCGCTCGCTCCCGCCCGCTCCCTCCCGATCCCGCTTTCTCCCGCCCACTCCCTACCACTTCCGCCCGCTCCCTCCCGATCCCGCTCGCTCCCGCCCACTCCCGCTCGCTCCCACCCGCTCCCTCCCGCTCCCGCCCCCTCCCTCCCACTCCCGCTCCCTCCCGCTTCTGCCCACGGCAAAGTTCATATTGCTCGCTCCCACCCGCTCCCGCTCGCTCCGGCCCACTCCTTCCCGCTCCCGCCCGCTCCCTCCCGCTCCCACCTGCTCCCTCCCACTTCTGCCCGCAGCAAAGTTCATATCGCTCACTCCCACCCGCTCCCGCTCACTTCCGCCCGCTCCCTCCCGTTCCCGCTCACTCCCGCCCGCTCCCTCCCGCTTCTGCCGGCGGCAAAGTTCATATTGCTCAATCCCGCCCGCTCCCTCCCGCTCCTGCCCGGTCCCGTTCACTCCCTCCCGCTCTCGCTCGCTCCCGCCCACTCCCTCCCGCTTCTGCCCGCAGCAAAGTTCATATTGCTCGCTCCCGCCCAATCCCTCCTGCTCCCGCTCGCTCCCGCCCGCTCCCTCCCGCTTCGGCCCATGGCAAAGTTCATATTGCTAGCTCCCGCCCGCTCCCGCTCTCTCCCGCCCGCTCCCTCCCGCTCCCGCCCACTCCCTCCCGATTCCGCCCGCTCCCTCCCACTTCTGCCCGCGGCAAAGTTTATATTGCTCACTCCCACCCGCTCCCGCTCGCTCCCTTCCGTTCCCTCCCGCTTCTGCCCGCGGCAAAGTTCATATTGCTCGCTCCCGCCCGCTCCCTCCCGCTTCTGCCCGGTCCCGCTCGCTCCAGCTCGCTCCCCGCCCGCTCCTTCCCGCTCCCGCCCGCTCCCTCCCGGTCCCGCTCGATCCCGCTCCATCCCGCTCCCGCTCCCTCCCGTTCCCGCCCGCTCCCGCTGTAAATGGTTTACCTGCTTGAACATCTTCTGATCTCTGTTAATGTTGGTTTCACCAACTTACACTTGTTGAGCCACATTGTCTCACATTCACACCTCTATTCTCTGACCTAACCCTATAAGACCCACGGATGCAAATTTACAACTTTTGACAATTCTCAGGACAACATTTACATACAATGAACAAAAATATAATAAGTTTTCTTTTTGCTCCCATTTTTCATGAGCTAAACTTAAAGTCAAATGTATTTGTGCAGCACATTTCATGTACAATTGCTGGTTGTGGTATAATTACAAAACATGTCCTACGTCCTAACCCTAACCCCTAACCCGTCTTATGCAATTTAGAAGACAACCATCAGGGGTTATTCTTTATTTTATGAAATTTACGCCTTTTATTTATTTAAAACTGTAAAAGAAAGAAATTAAATAATAAAAATTAAATTAAAATTATTAAAACAAGCAACAGTCTGGATAAGTTAAAGATATCGTGCAGATTTCATGCACAAACACATGAGAAAAGAAATGTTTTTAACCTGGATTTAAAATGTCTACCTTTGTTGACAGTTTAACTCCCACTCACTCCCGCCCGCTCCCGCCCACTTCTTCCCTCGGCAAAGGTCATATTGCTCGATCTCGCTCGCTCCCTCCTGCTCCCGCTCGCTCCCCGCCCGCTCCCTCCCGCTTCTGCCCGCGGCAAAGTTCATATTGCTCGCTCCCGCCCGCTCCCGCTCGCTCCCGCCCGCTCCCTCCTGCTCCCTCCCGCTCCCTCCCGCTCCCGCTCGCTCCCGCCCGCTCCCTCCCACTTCCGCCCACTCCCTCCCGCATCTGCCCGCGGCAAAGGTCATATTGCTCGCTCCCGCCCGCTCTCGCTCGCTCCCTCCTGCTCCCGCTCGCTCCCTCCTGCTCCCTCCCGCTCCCGCCCACTCCCTCCCGCTTCTGCCCGCGGCAAAGGTCATATTGCTCGCTCCCACCCGCTCCCGCCCACTCCCTCCCGCTTCTTCCCTCGGCAAAGGTCATATTGCTCGATCTCGCTCGCTCCCTCCTGCTCCCGCTCGCTCCCGCCCGCTCCCTCCCGCTTCTGCCCGCGGCAAAGTTCATATTGCTCGCTCCCGCCCGCTCCCGCTCGCTCCCGCCCGCTCCCTCCTGCTCCCTCCCGCTCCCTCCCGCTCCCGCTCGCTCCCGCCCGCTCCCTCCCACTTCCGCCCACTCCCTCCCGCATCTGCCCGCGGCAAAGTTCATACTGCTCGCTCCCTCCCGCTCCCGCTCCCGCTCGTTCCCTCCCGCTTCTGCCCGGTCCCGCTCGCTCCAGCTCGCTCACGCCCACTCCCGCTCCCTCCCGCTCCCGCCCACTCCCGCTCACTCCCGCCTTCTCCCTCCCACTTCTGCCCGCAGCAAAGTTCATATTGCTCACTCCCGCCCACTCCCTCCCGATTCCGCCCCCTCCCTCCCACTTCTGCCCGCGATAAAGTACATATTGCTCACTCCCACCCGCTCCCGCTCGCTTCCGCCCGCTCCCTCCCGCTCCCGCTCGCTCCCCGCCCGCTCCCGCTCGCTCCCGCCCGCTCCCTCCCGCTTCTGCCCGGTCCCGCTCGCTCCCGCCTTCTCCCTCCCGCTTCTGCCCGCGGCAAAGTTCATATTGCTCGCTCCCCGCCCGCTCCCGCCTTCTCCCTCCCGCTTCTGCCCGCGGCAAAGTTCATATTGCTCGCTCCCGCCCGCTCCCGCTCGCTCCCGCCTTCTCCCTCCCGCTTCTTTCCGCGGCAAAGTTCATATTGCTCGCTCATGCCCACTCCCTCCCGCTTCTGCCCGGTCCCGCTCGCTCCAGCTCGCTCCCGCCCGCTCCCTCCTGCTCCTGCCCGGTACCGTTCACTCCCTCCCGCTCCCGCCCTCTCCCTCCCGCTCCCGTTCACTCCCTCCCGCTCCCGCTCGCTCCCGCCTTCTCCCTCCCACTTCTGCCCGCGGCAAAGTTCATATTGCTCGCTCCCGCCCGCTCCCTCCCGCTTCTGCCCGGTCCCGCTCGCTCCAGCTCGCTCCCGCCCGCTCCCTCCCGCTCCTGCCCGGTCCCCTTCACTCCCTCCCGCTCCCGCTCCCGCCCGCTCCCTCCCACTTCTGCCCGCAGCAAAGTTCATATTGCTCGCTCCCGCTCTCTCCCGCCCGCTCCCTCCCGCTCCCGCCCACTCCCTCCCGATTCCGCCTGCTCCCTCCCACTTCTGCCCGCGGCAAAGTTCATATCGCTCACTCCCGCCAGCTCCCGCTCGCTTCCGCCCGCTCCCGCCCGCTCCCTCCCGCTTCTGCTAGCGGCAAAGTTCATATTGCTCAATCCCGCCCGCTCCCTCCCGCTCCCGCTCGCTCCCGCCCGCTCCCGCTCGCTCCCGCCCGCTCCCGCCCGCTCCCTCCCGCTTCTGCCCGGTCCCGCTCGCTCCCGCCTTCTCCCTCCCGCTTCTGCCCGCGGCAAAGTTCATATTTCTCGCTCCCGCCCGCTCCCGCCTTCTCCCTCCCGCTTCTGCCCGCGGCAAAGTTCATATTGCTCGCTCCCGCCCGCTCCCGCTCGCTCCCGCCTTCTCCCTCCCCCTTCTGCCCGCGGCAAAGTTCATATTGCTCGCTCCCGCCAACTCCCTCCCGCTCCTGCCCGGTACCGTTCACTCCCTCCCGCTCCCGCCCTCTCCCTCCCGCTCCCGCTCACTCCCGCCCGCTCCCCTCCCGCTTCTGCCCGCGGCAAAGTTCATATTGCTCGCTCCCACCCGCTCCCGCCCACTCCCGCTCGCTCCCTCCCACTCCTTCCCGCTCCCGCCGGCTCCCTCCCACTCCCGCTCGCTTCCGCCCGCTCCTTCCCACTCACGCTCACTCCCGCCCGCTCCCTCCCGCTTCTGCCCGCGGCAAAGTTCATATATGTCGCTCCCTCCCGCTCCCGCTCACTCCCGCCCGATCCCTCCCGCTTCTGCCCGCGGCAAAGTTCATATTGCTCGCTCCCGCCCAATCCCTCCTGCTCCCGCTCGCTCCCGCTCCCGCCCGCTCCCTCCCGCTTCCGCCCGCGGCAAAGTTCATACTGCTCGCTCCGTCCCGTTCCCGTTCCCGCTCCCGCTCGCTCCCGCCCGCTCCCTCCCACTTCTGCCCGCGGCAAAGTTCATATTGCCCGCTCCCTCCCACTCACGCTCACTCCCGCCCGCTCCCTCCCGCTTCTGCTCACGGCAAAGGTCATATTGCTCAATCCCGCCCGCTCCCTCCCGCTCCCGCTTGCTCCCGCCCACTCCCTCCCGCTCCCGCCCACTCCCTACCGCTCCCGCCCGCTCCCTCCCGATCCCGCTCGCTCCCGTCCGCTCCCGCCCGCTCCCTCCCGCTTCTGCCCGCGGCAAAGTTCACACCACCAGCTCCCTCCCGCTCCATGCCATCCCCGCCCGCTCCTGCCCGGTCCCGCTCACTCCCTCCCGCTCCCGCCCGCTCCATCCCGCTCCCACCCGCTCCTTCCCGCTTCTGCTAGCGGCAAAGTTCATATCGCTCACTCCCGCCAGCTCCCGCTCGCTTCCGCCCGCTCCCGCCCGCTCCCTCCCGATCCCGCTCGCTCCCACCCGCTCCCTCCCGCTCCCGCCCGCTCCCGCTCACTCCCGCCAGCTCCCTCCCACTTCTGCCTGCTGCAAAGTTCATATCGCTCGCTCCCACCCGCTCCCGACCGCTCCCGCTCGATCCCGTCCGCTCCCTCCCGCTTCTGCCCGTGGCAAAGTTCATATTGCTCACTCCCACCCGCTCCCGACCGCTCCCGCTCGTTCCCGCCCGCTCCCTCCCGCTTCTGCCCGCGGTAAAGTTCATACTGCTCGCTCCCGCACGCTCCCGCTCGCTCCCTCCCGCTTCTGCCCGCGGCAAAGTTCATACTGCTCGCTCCCACCCGCTCCCGCCCGCTCCCTCCCGCTCCCGCTCGCTCCCGCCCGCTCCCTCCCGCTTCTGCCCGCGGCAAAGGTCATATTGTTTGCTCCCGCCCTCTCCCGCCCGCTCTCGCTCGCTCCCTCCTGCTCCCGCTCGCTCCCTCCTGCTCCCTCCCGCTCCCGCCCACTCCCTCCCGCTTCTGCCCGCGGCAAAGGTCATATTGCTCGCTCCCACCCGCTCCCGCCCACTCCCTCCCGCTTCTTCCCGCGGTAAAGGTCATATTGCTCGCTCCCGCACGCTCCCGCTTCTGCCCGCGGCAAAGGTCATATTGCTCGCTCCCCGCCCGCTCCCGCTCGCTCCCACCCGCTCCCTCCCGCTCCCGCTCGCTCCCGCCTGCTCCCTCCCACTTCTGCCCGCGGCAAAGTTCATATTGCTCGCTCCCGCCCGCTCCCGCCTTCTCCCTCCCGCTTCTGCCCGCGGCAAAGTTCATATTGCTCGCTCCCCGCCCGCTCCCCGCCTTCTCCCTCCCGCTTCTGCCCGCGGCAAAGTTCATATTGCTCGCTCCCGCCCGCTCCCTCCCGCTTCTGCCCGGTCCCGCTCGCTCCAGCTCGCTCCCGCCCGCTCCCTCCCGCTCCTGCCCGGTACCGTTCACTCCCTCCCGCTCCCGCCCTCTCCCTCCCGCTCCCGCTCACTCCCGCCCGCTCCCTCCCGCTTCTGCCCGCGGCAAATTTCATATTGCTCGCTCCCACCCGCTCCCGCCCACTCCCGCTCGCTCCCTCCCACTCCTTCCCGCTCCCGCCGGCTCCCTCCCACTCCCGCTCGCTTCCGCCCGCTCCCTCCCACTCACGCTCACTCCCGCCCGCTCCCTCCCGCTTCTGCCCACGGCAAAGGTCATATTGCTCAATCCCGCCCGCTCCCTCCCGCTCCCGCTCACTCCCGCCCGCTCCCTCCCACTTCTGCCCGCGGCAAAGTTCATATTGCTCGCTCCCTCCCGCTCCCCGCTCACTCCCGCCCGCTCCCTCCCGCTTCTGCCCGCGGCAAAGTTCATATTGCTCGCTCCCGCCCAATCCCTCCTGCTCCCGCTCGCTCCCGCTCCCGCCCGCTCCCGCCCGCTCCCTCCCGCTTCCGCCCGCGGCAAAGTTCATACTGCTCACTCCGTCCCGTTCCCGTTCCCGCTCCCGCTCGCTCCCGCCCGCTCCCTCCCACTTCTGCCCGCGGCAAAGTTCATATTGCCCGCTCCCTCCCACTCACGCTCACTCCCGCCCGCTCCCTCCCGCTTCTGCTCACGGCAAAGGTCATATTGCTCAATCCCGCCCGCTCCCTCCCGCTCCCGCTTGCTCCCGCCCACTCCCTCCCGCTCCCGCCCGCTCCCTACCGCTCCCGCCCGCTCCCTCCCGATCCCGCCCGCTCCCTCCCGCTTCTGCCCGCTCCCTCCCACTTCTGCCCGCGGCAAAGTTCACACCACCAGCTCCCTCCCGCTCCATGCCATCCCCGCCCGCTCCTGCCCGGTCCCGCTCACCCCCTCCCGCTCCCGCCCGCTCCCTCCCGCTCCCGCTCGCTCCCGCCCGCTCCATCCCGCTCCCTCCCGCTCCTGCCTTGTCCCGCCCGCTCCCGCTGTAAATGGTTTACCTGCCTGAACATCTTCTGCTCTCTGTTAATGTTGGTTTCACCAACCTAACACTTGTTGAGCCACATTGTCTCATATTCACACCTCTATTCTCTGACCTAACCCTATTAGACCCACGGATGCAAATTTACAACTTTTAACAATTCTCAGGACCACATTTACATACAATGAACAAAAATATAATACGTTTTCTTTTTGCTCCCATTTTCCATGAGCTAAACTTAAAGTCAAATGTATTTGTGTAGCACATTTCATGTACAATTGCTGGTTGTGGTATAATTACAAAACATGTCCTACGTCCTAACCCTAACCCCTAACCCGTCTTATGCAATTTAGAAGACAACCATCAGGGGTTATTCTTTATTTTATGAAATTTACGCCTTTTATTTATTTAAAACTGTAAAAGAAAGAAATTAAATAATAAAAATTCAATTAAAATTATTAAAGCAAGCAACAGTCTGGATAAGTTAAAGATATCGTGCAGATTTAATGCACAAACACATGAGAAAAGAAATGTTTTTAACCTGGATTTAAAATGTCTACATTTGTTGACAGTTTAACTCCCGCTCGCTCCCGCCCGCTCCCTCCCGCTTCTGCCCGCGGCAAAGTTCATATTGCTCGCTCCCACCCGCTCCCGCCCGCTCCCTCCTGCTCCCGCTCGCTCCCTTCCTTTCCCTCCCGCTCTCGCTCGCTCCCTCCTGCTCCCGCTCGCTCCCTCCCGCTCCCTCCCGCTTCTGCCCGTGGCAAAGTTCATATTGCTCGCTCCCGCCCGCTCCCGCTCGCTCCCCGCCCGCTCCCTCCCGCTCCCGCTCGCTCCCGCCTGCTCCCTCCCACTTCTGCCCGCGGCAAAGTTCATATCGCTCACTCCCGCCAGCTCCCGCTCGCTTCCGCCCGCTCCCGCCCGCTCCCTCCCGCTTCTGCTAGCGGCAAAGTTCATACTTCTCGCTCCCGCACGCTCCCGCTCGCTCCCTCCCACTTCTGCCCTCGGCAAAGTTCATATTGCTCACTCCCACCCGCTCCCGCCCGCTCGCTCCTGCTCCCGCCCGCTCTCGCTAGCTCCCGCTCGCTCCCGCCTGCTCCCTCCCACTTCTGCCTGCGGCAAAGTTCATATCGCTCACTCCCACCCCCTCCCGCCCGCTCCCTCCCGCTTCGACCAGCGGCAAAGTTCATATCGCTCGCTCCCTCCCGCTCTCGCCCGCTTCAGCCCGCGGCAAAGTTCATACTGCTTGCTCCCGCTCGCTCCCTCCCGCTCCAGCTGGCTCCCGCTCGCTCCCGCCCGCTCCCTCCCGCTTCTGCCCGCGGCAAAGTTCATATTGCTCGCTCCCGCCCGCTCCCTCCCGCTCCCTCCCGCTCCCGCTCACTCCCGCCCGCTTCCGCCCGCTCCCTCCCGCTTCTGCCCGCGGCAAAGTTCATATTTCTCGCTCCCGCCCTCTCCCGCCCGCTCTCGCTCGCTCCCTCCAGCTCCCTCCCGCTTCTGCCCGTGGCAAAGTTCATACTGCTCGCTCCCGCACGCTCCCGCTCGCTCCCTCCCGCTTCTGCCCGCGGCAAAGTTCATATTTCTCGCTCCCGCCCTCTCCCGCCCGCTCTCGCTTGCTCCCTCCAGCTCCCTCCCGCTTCTGCCCGCGGCAAAGTTCATATTGCTCGCTCCCGCCCGCTCGCTCCTGCTCCCGCCCGCTCTCGCTGGCTCCCGCTCGCTCCGGCCTGCTCCCTCCCACTTCTGCCCGCGGCAAAGTCCATATTGCTCGCTCCCTCCCGCTCCCGCTCGCTCCCGCCTGCTCCCTCCCACTTCTGCCCGCGGCAAAGTTCATATCGCTCACTCCCACCCGCTCCCGCTCACTCCCGCCCGCTCCCTCCCGCTCCCTCCCGCTCCCGCTCACTCCCACCCGCTCCCTCCCGCTCCCTCCCGCTCCAACTCACTCCCGCTCGCTCCCGCCCGCTATCCGCTTCTGCCCGCGGTAAAGTTCATACTGCTAGCTCCCACCCGCTCCCTCCCGCTCCCGCTCGCTCCCGCACGCTCCCTCCCGCTTCTGCCCGCGGCAAAGTTCATACTGCTAGCTCCCACCCGCTCCCGCCCGCTCCCTCCTGCTCCCGCTCGCTCCCTCCCGCTCCCTCCCGCTCCCGCTCGCTCCCGCTCGCTCCCGCCCGCTCCCTCCCACTCCCGCTCGCTCCCGACTGCTCCCTCCCGCTCCCGCTCGCTCCCGCCTGCTCCCTCCCACTTCTGCCCGCGGCAAAGTTCATATCGCTCACTCCCGCCAGCTCCCGCTCGCTTCCGCCCGCTCCCGCCCGCTCCCTCCCGCTCCCGCTCGCTCCCGCCTGCTCCCTCCCACTTCTACCCGCGGCAAAGTTCATATCGCTCACTCCCGCCAGTTCCCGCTCGCTTCCGCCCGCTCCCGCCCGCTCCCTCCCGCTTCTGCTCGCGGCAAAGTTCATACTGCTAGCTCCCACCCGCTCCCGCCCGCTCCCTCCTGCTCCCGCTCGCTCCCTTCCTTTCCCTCCCGCTCCCGCTCGCTCCCGCCCGCTCCCTCCCGCTTCTGCCCGCGGCAAAGTTCATATTGCTCGCTCCCGCCCTCTCCCACCCGCTCCCGCTTCTGCCCGTGGCAAAGGTCATATTGCTCGCTCCCGCCCTCTCCCGCCCGCTCTCGCTCGCTCCCTCCTGCTCCCGCTCGCTCCCGCCTGCTCCCTCCCGCTTCAGCCCGCGGAAAAGTTCATACTTCTCGCTCCCGCACGCTCCCGCTCGCTCCCTCCCACTTCTGCCCTCGGCAAAGTTCATATTGCTCACTCCCACCCGCTCCCGCCCGCTCGCTCCTGCTCCCGCCCGCTCTCGCTAGCTCCCGCTCGCTCCCCGCCTGCTCCCTCCCACTTCTGCCCTCGGCAAAGTTCATATTGCTCACTCCCACCCGCTCCCGCCCGCTCGCTCCTGCTCCCGCCCGCTCTCGCTCACTCCCACCCGCTCCCGCCCGCTCCCTCCCGCTTCCGCCCGCGGCAAAGTTCATACTGCTCGCTCCGTCCCGTTCCCGTTCCCGCTCCCGCTCGCTCCCCGCCCGCTCCCTCCCACTTCTGCCCGCGGCAAAGTTCATATTGCCCGCTCCCTCCCACTCACGCTCACTCCCGCCCGCTCCCTCCCGCTTCTGCTCACGGCAAAGGTCATATTGCTCAATCCCGCCCGCTCCCTCCCGCTCCCGCTTGCTCCCGCCCACTCCCTCCCGCTCCCGCCCACTCCCTACCGCTCCCGCCCGCTCCCTCCCGATCCCGCTCGCTCCCGTCCGCTCCCGCCCGCTCCCTCCCGCTTCTGCCCGCGGCAAAGTTCACACCACCAGCTCCCTCCCGCTCCATGCCATCCCCGCCCGCTCCTGCCCGGTCCCGCTCACTCCCTCCCGCTCCCGCCCGCTCCATCCCGCTCCCACCCGCTCCTTCCCGCTTCTGCTAGCGGCAAAGTTCATATCGCTCACTCCCGCCAGCTCCCGCTCGCTTCCGCCCGCTCCCGCCCGCTCCCTCCCGATCCCGCTCGCTCCCACCCGCTCCCTCCCGCTCCCGCCCGCTCCCCGCTCACTCCCGCCAGCTCCCTCCCACTTCTGCCTGCTGCAAAGTTCATATCGCTCGCTCCCACCCGCTCCCGACCGCTCCCGCTCGATCCCGTCCGCTCCCTCCCGCTTCTGCCCGTGGCAAAGTTCATATTGCTCACTCCCACCCGCTCCCGACCGCTCCCGCTCGTTCCCGCCCGCTCCCTCCCGCTTCTGCCCGCGGTAAAGTTCATACTGCTCGCTCCCGCACGCTCCCGCTCGCTCCCTCCCGCTTCTGCCCGCGGCAAAGTTCATACTGCTCGCTCCCACCCGCTCCCGCCCGCTCCCTCCCGCTCCCGCTCGCTCCCGCCCGCTCCCTCCCGCTTCTGCCCGCGGCAAAGGTCATATTGTTTGCTCCCGCCCTCTCCCGCCCGCTCTCGCTCGCTCCCTCCTGCTCCCGCTCGCTCCCTCCTGCTCCCTCCCGCTCCCGCCCACTCCCTCCCGCTTCTGCCCGCGGCAAAGGTCATATTGCTCGCTCCCACCCGCTCCCGCCCACTCCCTCCCGCTTCTTCCCGCGGTAAAGGTCATATTGCTCGCTCCCGCACGCTCCCGCTTCTGCCCGCGGCAAAGGTCATATTGCTCGCTCCCGCCCGCTCCCGCTCGCTCCCACCCGCTCCCTCCCGCTCCCGCTCGCTCCCGCCTGCTCCCTCCCACTTCTGCCCGCGGCAAAGTTCATATTGCTCGCTCCCCGCCCGCTCCCGCCTTCTCCCTCCCGCTTCTGCCCGCGGCAAAGTTCATATTGCTCGCTCCCGCCCGCTCCCGCCTTCTCCCTCCCGCTTCTGCCCGCGGCAAAGTTCATATTGCTCGCTCCCGCCCGCTCCCTCCCGCTTCTGCCCGGTCCCGCTCGCTCCAGCTCGCTCCCGCCCGCTCCCTCCCGCTCCTGCCCGGTACCGTTCACTCCCTCCCGCTCCCGCCCTCTCCCTCCCGCTCCCGCTCACTCCCGCCCGCTCCCTCCCGCTTCTGCCCGCGGCAAATTTCATATTGCTCGCTCCCACCCCGCTCCCGCCCACTCCCGCTCGCTCCCTCCCACTCCTTCCCGCTCCCGCCGGCTCCCTCCCACTCCCGCTCGCTTCCGCCCGCTCCCTCCCACTCACGCTCACTCCCGCCCGCTCCCTCCCGCTTCTGCCCACGGCAAAGGTCATATTGCTCAATCCCGCCCGCTCCCTCCCGCTCCCGCTCACTCCCGCCCGCTCCCTCCCACTTCTGCCCGCGGCAAAGTTCATATTGCTCGCTCCCTCCCGCTCCCGCTCACTCCCGCCCGCTCCCTCCCGCTTCTGCCCGCGGCAAAGTTCATATTGCTCGCTCCCGCCCAATCCCTCCTGCTCCCGCTCGCTCCCGCTCCCGCCCGCTCCCGCCCGCTCCCTCCCGCTTCCGCCCGCGGCAAAGTTCATACTGCTCACTCCGTCCCGTTCCCGTTCCCGCTCCCGCTCGCTCCCGCCCGCTCCCTCCCACTTCTGCCCGCGGCAAAGTTCATATTGCCCGCTCCCTCCCACTCACGCTCACTCCCGCCCGCTCCCTCCCGCTTCTGCTCACGGCAAAGGTCATATTGCTCAATCCCGCCCGCTCCCTCCCGCTCCCGCTTGCTCCCGCCCACTCCCTCCCGCTCCCGCCCGCTCCCTACCGCTCCCGCCCGCTCCCTCCCGATCCCGCCCGCTCCCTCCCGCTTCTGCCCGCTCCCTCCCACTTCTGCCCGCGGCAAAGTTCACACCACCAGCTCCCTCCCGCTCCATGCCATCCCCGCCCGCTCCTGCCCGGTCCCGCTCACCCCCCTCCCGCTCCCGCCCGCTCCCTCCCGCTCCCGCTCGCTCCCGCCCGCTCCATCCCGCTCCCTCCCGCTCCTGCCTTGTCCCGCCCGCTCCCGCTGTAAATGGTTTACCTGCCTGAACATCTTCTGCTCTCTGTTAATGTTGGTTTCACCAACCTAACACTTGTTGAGCCACATTGTCTCATATTCACACCTCTATTCTCTGACCTAACCCTATTAGACCCACGGATGCAAATTTACAACTTTTAACAATTCTCAGGACCACATTTACATACAATGAACAAAAATATAATACGTTTTCTTTTTGCTCCCATTTTCCATGAGCTAAACTTAAAGTCAAATGTATTTGTGTAGCACATTTCATGTACAATTGCTGGTTGTGGTATAATTACAAAACATGTCCTACGTCCTAACCCTAACCCCTAACCCGTCTTATGCAATTTAGAAGACAACCATCAGGGGTTATTCTTTATTTTATGAAATTTACGCCTTTTATTTATTTAAAACTGTAAAAGAAAGAAATTAAATAATAAAAATTCAATTAAAATTATTAAAGCAAGCAACAGTCTGGATAAGTTAAAGATATCGTGCAGATTTAATGCACAAACACATGAGAAAAGAAATGTTTTTAACCTGGATTTAAAATGTCTACATTTGTTGACAGTTTAACTCCCGCTCGCTCCCGCCCGCTCCCTCCCGCTTCTGCCCGCGGCAAAGTTCATATTGCTCGCTCCCACCCGCCCCCGCCCACTTCTGCCCGCGGCAAAGGTCATATTGCTCGCTCCCGCCCTCTCCCGCCCGCTCTCGCTCGCTCCCTCCTGCTCCCGCTCGCTCCCTCCCGCTCCCTCACGCTTCTGCCCGCGGCAAAGTTCATATTGCTCGCTCCCACCCGCCCCCGCCCACTTCTGCCCGCGGTAAAGTTCATACTGCTCGCTCCCGCACGCTCCCGCTTGCTCCCTCCCGCTTCTGCCCGCGGCAAAGGTCATATTGCTCGCTCCCGCCCTCTCCCGCCCGCTCTCGCTCGCTCCCTCCTGCTCCCGCTCGCTCCCTCCCGCTCCCTCCCGCTTCTGCCCGTGGCAAAGTTCATATTGCTCGCTCCCGCCCGCTCCCGCTCGCTCCCGCCCGCTCCCTCCCGCTCCCGCTCGCTCCCGCCTGCTCCCTCCCACTTCTGCCCGCGGCAAAGTTCATATCGCTCACTCCCGCCAGCTCCCGCTCGCTTCCGCCCGCTCCCGCCCGCTCCCTCCCGCTTCTGCTAGCGGCAAAGTTCATACTTCTCGCTCCCGCACGCTCCCGCTCGCTCCCTCCCACTTCTGCCCTCGGCAAAGTTCATATTGCTCACTCCCACCCGCTCCCGCCCGCTCGCTCCTGCTCCCGCCCGCTCTCGCTAGCTCCCGCTCGCTCCCCGCCTGCTCCCTCCCACTTCTGCCTGCGGCAAAGTTCATATCGCTCACTCCCACCCCCTCCCGCCCGCTCCCTCCCGCTTCGACCAGCGGCAAAGTTCATATCGCTCGCTCCCTCCCGCTCTCGCCCGCTTCAGCCCGCGGCAAAGTTCATACTGCTTGCTCCCGCTCGCTCCCTCCCGCTCCAGCTGGCTCCCGCTCGCTCCCGCCCGCTCCCTCCCGCTTCTGCCCGCGGCAAAGTTCATATTGCTCGCTCCCGCCCGCTCCCTCCCGCTCCCTCCCGCTCCCGCTCACTCCCGCCCGCTTCCGCCCGCTCCCTCCCGCTTCTGCCCGCGGCAAAGTTCATATTTCTCGCTCCCGCCCTCTCCCGCCCGCTCTCGCTCGCTCCCTCCAGCTCCCTCCCGCTTCTGCCCGTGGCAAAGTTCATACTGCTCGCTCCCGCACGCTCCCGCTCGCTCCCTCCCGCTTCTGCCCGCGGCAAAGTTCATATTTCTCGCTCCCGCCCTCTCCCGCCCGCTCTCGCTTGCTCCCTCCAGCTCCCTCCCGCTTCTGCCCGCGGCAAAGTTCATATTGCTCGCTCCCGCCCGCTCGCTCCTGCTCCCGCCCGCTCTCGCTGGCTCCCGCTCGCTCCGGCCTGCTCCCTCCCACTTCTGCCCGCGGCAAAGTCCATATTGCTCGCTCCCTCCCGCTCCCGCTCGCTCCCGCCTGCTCCCTCCCACTTCTGCCCGCGGCAAAGTTCATATCGCTCACTCCCACCCGCTCCCGCTCACTCCCGCCCGCTCCCTCCCGCTCCCTCCCGCTCCCGCTCACTCCCACCCGCTCCCTCCCGCTCCCTCCCGCTCCCGCTCACTCCCGCTCGCTCCCGCCCGCTATCCGCTTCTGCCCGCGGTAAAGTTCATACTGCTAGCTCCCACCCGCTCCCTCCCGCTCCCGCTCGCTCCCGCACGCTCCCTCCCGCTTCTGCCCGCGGCAAAGTTCATACTGCTAGCTCCCACCCGCTCCCGCCCGCTCCCTCCTGCTCCCGCTCGCTCCCTCCCGCTCCCTCCCGCTCCCGCTCGCTCCCGCTCGCTCCCGCCCGCTCCCTCCCACTCCCGCTCGCTCCCGACTGCTCCCTCCCGCTCCCGCTCGCTCCCGCCTGCTCCCTCCCACTTCTGCCCGCGGCAAAGTTCATATCGCTCACTCCCCGCCAGCTCCCGCTCGCTTCCGCCCGCTCCCGCCCGCTCCCTCCCGCTCCCGCTCGCTCCCGCCTGCTCCCTCCCACTTCTACCCGCGGCAAAGTTCATATCGCTCACTCCCGCCAGTTCCCGCTCGCTTCCGCCCGCTCCCGCCCGCTCCCTCCCGCTTCTGCTCGCGGCAAAGTTCATACTGCTAGCTCCCACCCGCTCCCGCCCGCTCCCTCCTGCTCCCGCTCGCTCCCTTCCTTTCCCTCCCGCTCCCGCTCGCTCCCGCCCGCTCCCTCCCGCTTCTGCCCGCGGCAAAGTTCATATTGCTCGCTCCCGCCCTCTCCCACCCGCTCCCGCTTCTGCCCGTGGCAAAGGTCATATTGCTCGCTCCCGCCCTCTCCCGCCCGCTCTCGCTCGCTCCCTCCTGCTCCCGCTCGCTCCCGCCTGCTCCCTCCCGCTTCAGCCCGCGGAAAAGTTCATACTTCTCGCTCCCGCACGCTCCCGCTCGCTCCCTCCCACTTCTGCCCTCGGCAAAGTTCATATTGCTCACTCCCACCCGCTCCCGCCCGCTCGCTCCTGCTCCCGCCCGCTCTCGCTAGCTCCCGCTCGCTCCCGCCTGCTCCCTCCCACTTCTGCCCTCGGCAAAGTTCATATTGCTCACTCCCACCCGCTCCCGCCCGCTCGCTCCTGCTCCCGCCCGCTCTCGCTCACTCCCACCCGCTCCCGCCCGCTCCCTCCCGCTTCGACCAGCGGCAAAGTTCATATCGCTCGCTCCCTCCCGCTCTCGCCCGCTTCAGCCCGCGGCAAAGTTCATACTGCTTGCTCCCGCTCGCTCCCTCCCGCTCCAGCTGGCTCCCGCTCGCTCCCGCCCGCTCCCTCCCGCTTCTGCCCGCGGCAAAGTTCATATTGCTCGCTCCCGCCCGCTCCCTCCCGCTCCCTCCCGCTCCCGCTCACTCCCGCCCGCTTCCGCCCGCTCCCTCCCGCTTCTGCCCGCGGCAAAGTTCATATTTCTCGCTCCCGCCCTCTCCCGCCCGCTCTCGCTCGCTCCCTCCAGCTCCCTCCCGCTTCTGCCCGTGGCAAAGTTCATACTGCTCGCTCCCGCACGCTCCCGCTCGCTCCCTCCCGCTTCTGCCCGCGGCAAAGTTCATATTTCTCGCTCCCGCCCTCTCCCGCCCGCTCTCGCTTGCTCCCTCCAGCTCCCTCCCGCTTCTGCCCGCGGCAAAGTTCATATTGCTCGCTCCCACCCGCTCCCGCTCACTCCCATCCGCTCCCTCCCCCTTCGGCCAGCGGCAAAGTTCATATTGCTCAATCCCGCCCGCTCGCTCCTGCTCCCGCCCGCTCTCGCTGGCTCCCGCTCGCTCCGGCCTGCTCCCTCCCACTTCTGCCCGCGGCAAAGTCCATATTGCTCGCTCCCTCCCGCTCCCCGCTCGCTCCCGCCTGCTCCCTCCCACTTCTGCCCGCGGCAAAGTTCATATCGCTCACTCCCACCCGCTCCCGCTCACTCCCGCCCGCTCCCTCCCGCTCCCTCCCGCTCCCGCTCACTCCCACACGCTCCCTCCCGCTCCCTCCCGCTCCCGCTCACTCCCGCTCGCTCCCGCCCGCTATCCGCTTCTGCCCGCGGTAAAGTTCATACTGCTAGCTCCCACCCGCTCCCTCCCGCTCCCGCTCGCTCCCGCACGCTCCCTCCCGCTTCTGCCCGCGGCAAAGTTCATACTGCTAGCTCCCACCCGCTCCCGCCCGCTCCCTCCTGCTCCCGCTCGCTCCCTCCCGCTCCCTCCCGCTCCCGCTCGCTCCCGCTCGCTCCCGCCCGCTCCCTCCCACTCCCGCTCGCTCCCGACTGCTCCCTCCCGCTCCCGCTCGCTCCCGCCTGCTCCCTCCCACTTCTGCCCGCGGCAAAGTTCATATCGCTCACTCCCGCCAGCTCCCGCTCGCTTCCGCCCGCTCCCGCCCGCTCCCTCCCGCTCCCGCTCGCTCCCGCCTGCTCCCTCCCACTTCTACCCGCGGCAAAGTTCATATCGCTCACTCCCGCCAGTTCCCGCTCGCTTCCGCCCGCTCCCGCCCGCTCCCTCCCGCTTCTGCTCGCGGCAAAGTTCATACTGCTAAATCCCACCCGCTCCCGCCCGCTCCCTCCTGCTCCCGCTCGCTCCCTTCCTTTCCCTCCCGCTCCCGCTCGCTCCCGCCCGCTCCCTCCCACTCCCGCTCGCTCCCGACTGCTCCCTCCCGCTCCCGCTCGCTCCCGCCTGCTCCCTCCCACTTCTGCCCGCGGCAAAGTTCATATCGCTCACTCCCGCCAGCTCCCGCTCGCTTCCGCCCGCTCCCGCCCGCTCCCTCCCGCTCCCGCTCGCTCCCGCCTGCTCCCTCCCACTTCTACCCGCGGCAAAGTTCATATCGCTCACTCCCGCCAGCTCCCGCTCGCTTCCGCCCGCTCCCGCCCGCTCCTTCCCGCTTCTGCTAGCGGCAAAGTTCATATCGCTCACTCCCGCCAGCTCCCGCTCGCTTCCGCCCGCTCCCGCCCGCTCCCTCCCGATCCCGCTCGCTCCCACCCGCTCCCTCCCGCTCCCGCCCGCTCCCGCCCGCTCCCGCTCACTCCCGCCAGCTCCCTCCCACTTCTGCCTGCTGCAAAGTTCATATCGCTCGCTCCCACCCGCTCCCGACCGCTCCCGCTCGATCCCGTCCGCTCCCTCCCGCTTCTGCCCGTGGCAAAGTTCATATTGCTCACTCCCACCCGCTCCCGACCGCTCCCGCTCGTTCCCGCCCGCTCCCTCCCGCTTCTGCCCGCGGTAAAGTTCATACTGCTCGCTCCCGCACGCTCCCGCTCGCTCCCTCCCGCTTCTGCCCGCGGCAAAGTTCATACTGCTCGCTCCCACCCGCTCCCGCCCGCTCCCTCCCGCTCCCGCTCGCTCCCGCCCGCTCCCTCCCGCTTCTGCCCGCGGCAAAGGTCATATTGTTTGCTCCCGCCCTCTCCCGCCCGCTCTCGCTCGCTCCCTCCTGCTCCCGCTCGCTCCCTCCTGCTCCCTCCCGCTCCCGCCCACTCCCTCCCGCTTCTGCCCGCAGCAAAGGTCATATTGCTCGCTCCCACCCGCTCCTGCCCACTCCCTCCCGCTTCTTCCCGCGGTAAAGGTCATATTGCTCGCTCCCGCACGCTCCCGCTTCTGCCCGCGGCAAAGGTCATATTGCTCGCTCCCGCCCGCTCCCGCTCGCTCCCACCCGCTCCCTCCCGCTCCCGCTCGCTCCCGCCTGCTCCCTCCCACTTCTGCCCGCGGCAAAGTTCATATTGCTCGCTCCCGCCCGCTCCCGCCTTCTCCCTCCCGCTTCTGCCCGCGGCAAAGTTCATATTGCTCGCTCCCGCCCGCTCCCGCCTTCTCCCTCCCGCTTCTGCCCGCGGCAAAGTTCATATTGCTCGCTCCCCGCCCGCTCCCTCCCGCTTCTGCCCGGTCCCGCTCGCTCCAGCTCGCTCCCGCCCGCTCCCTCCCGCTCCTGCCCGGTACCGTTCACTCCCTCCCGCTCCCGCCCTCTCCCTCCCGCTCCCGCTCACTCCCGCCCGCTCCCTCCCGCTTCTGCCCGCGGCAAATTTCATATTGCTCGCTCCCACCCGCTCCCGCCCACTCCCGCTCGCTCCCTCCCACTCCTTCCCGCTCCCGCCGGCTCCCTCCCACTCCCGCTCGCTTCCGCCCGCTCCCTCCCACTCACGCTCACTCCCGCCCGCTCCCTCCCGCTTCTGCCCACGGCAAAGTTCATATTGCTCAATCCCGCCCGCTCCCTCCCGCTCCCGCTCACTCCCGCCCGCTCCCTCCCACTTCTGCCCGCGGCAAAGTTCATATTGCTCGCTCCCTCCCGCTCCCGCTCACTCCCGCCCGCTCCCTCCCGCTTCTGCCCGCGGCAAAGTTCATATTGCTCGCTCCCGCCCAATCCCTCCTGCTCCCGCTCGCTCCCGCTCCCGCCCGCTCCCGCCCGCTCCCTCCCGCTTCCGCCCGCGGCAAAGTTCATACTGCTCACTCCGTCCCGTTCCCGTTCCCGCTCCCGCTCGCTCCCGCCCGCTCCCTCCCACTTCTGCCCGCGGCAAAGTTCATATTGCCCGCTCCCTCCCACTCACGCTCACTCCCGCCCGCTCCCTCCCGCTTCTGCTCACGGCAAAGGTCATATTGCTCAATCCCGCCCGCTCCCTCCCGCTCCCGCTTGCTCCCGCCCACTCCCTCCCGCTCCCGCCCGCTCCCTACCGCTCCCGCCCGCTCCCTCCCGATCCCGCCCACTCCCTCCCGCTCCCGCCCGCTCCCTACCGCTCCCGCCCGCTCCCTCCCGATCCCGCCCGCTCCCTCCCGCTTCTGCCCGCTCCCTCCCACTTCTGCCCGCGGCAAAGTTCACACCACCAGCTCCCTCCCGCTCCATGCCATCCCCGCCCGCTCCTGCCCGGTCCCGCTCACCCCCTCCCGCTCCCGCCCGCTCCCTCCCGCTCCCGCTCGCTCCCGCCCGCTCCATCCCGCTCCCTCCCGCTCCTGCCTTGTCCCGCCCGCTCCCGCTGTAAATGGTTTACCTGCCTGAACATCTTCTGCTCTCTGTTAATGTTGGTTTCACCAACCTAACACTTGTTGAGCCACATTGTCTCATATTCACACCTCTATTCTCTGACCTAACCCTATTAGACCCACGGATGCAAATTTACAACTTTTAACAATTCTCAGGACCACATTTACATACGATGAACAAAAATATAATACGTTTTCTTTTTGCTCCCATTTTCCATGAGCTAAACTTAAAGTCAAATGTATTTGTGTAGCACATTTCATGTACAATTGCTGGTTGTGGTATAATTACAAAACATGTCCTACGTCCTAACCCTAACCCCTAACCCGTCTTATGCAATTTAGAAGACAACCATCAGGGGTTATTCTTTATTTTATGAAATTTACGCCTTTTATTTATTTAAAACTGTAAAAGAAAGAAATTAAATAATAAAAATTCAATTAAAATTATTAAAACAAGCAACAGTCTGGATAAGTTAAAGATATCGTGCAGATTTAATGCACAAACACATGAGAAAAGAAATGTTTTTAACCTGGATTTAAAATGTCTACATTTGTTGACAGTTTAACTCCCGCTCGCTCCCGCCCGCTCCCTCCCGCTTCTGCCCGCGGCAAAGTTCATATTGCTCGCTCCCACCCGCCCCCGCCCACTTCTGCCCGCGGCAAAGGTCATATTGCTCGCTCCCGCCCTCTCCCGCCCGCTCTCGCTCGCTCCCTCCTGCTCCCGCTCGCTCCCTCCCGCTCCCTCACGCTTCTGCCCGCGGCAAAGTTCATATTGCTCGCTCCCACCCGCCCCCGCCCACTTCTGCCCGCGGTAAAGTTCATACTGCTCGCTCCCGCACGCTCCCGCTTGCTCCCTCCCGCTTCTGCCCGCGGCAAAGGTCATATTGCTCGCTCCCGCCCTCTCCCGCCCGCTCTCGCTCGCTCCCTCCTGCTCCCGCTCGCTCCCTCCCGCTCCCTCCCGCTTCTGCCCGTGGCAAAGTTCATATTGCTCGCTCCCGCCCGCTCCCGCTCGCTCCCGCCCGCTCCCTCCCGATCCCGCTCGCTCCCGCCCACTCCCGCTCGCTCCCACCCGCTCCTGCTCGCTTCCGCCCGCTCCCTCCCACTCCCGCTCACTCCCGCCCGCTCCCTCCCGCTTCTGCCCACGGCAAAGTTCATATTGCTCGCTCCCTTCCGCTCTCGCTCACTCCCACCCGCTCCTGCTCGCTTCCGCCCGCTCCCTCCCACTCCCGCTCACTCCCGCCCGCTCCCTCCCGCTTCTGCCCACGGCAAAGTTCATATTGCTCGCTCCCACCCGCTCCCGCTCGCTTCCGCCCGCTCCCTCCCACTCACGCTCACTCCCGCCCGCTCCCTCCCACTCACGCTCACTCCCGCCCGCTCCCTCCCGCTTCTGCCCACGGCAAAGGTCATATTGCTCAATCCCGCCCGCTCCCTCCCGCTCCCGCCCGCACCCTCCCGCTCGATCCCGTCAGCTCCCGCTCGCTCCCGCCCGCACCCTCCCGCTCCCGCTCGCTCCCACCCGCTCCCGCTCACTTCCGCCCGCTCCCTCCCACTCACGCTCACTCCCGCCCACTCCCTCCCGCTTCTGCCCACGGCAAAGTTCATATTGCTCGCTCCCTCCCGCTCCCGCTCACTCCCGCCCGATCCCTCCCGCTTCTGCCCGCGGCAAAGTTCATATTGCTCGCTCCCGCCCAATCCCTCCTGCTCCCGCTCGCTCCCGCACACTCCCTCCCGCTCCCGCCCGCAACAAAGTTCATACTGCTCGCTCCCTCCCGCTCGCTCCCGCCCGCTCCCTCCCACTTCTGCCCGCGGCAAAGTTCATATTGCTCACTCCCACCCGCTCCCTCCCGCTCCTGCCCGGTCCCGTTCACTCCCTCCCGCTCCCGCCCGCTCCCGCTCGCTCCCGCCTTCTCCCTCCCACTTCTGCCCGCGGCAAAGTTCATATTGCTCGCTCCCGCCTGCTCCCTCCCGCTTCTGCCCGGTCCCGCTCGCTCCAGCTCGCTCCTGCCCGCTCCCTCCCGCTCCTGCCCGGTCCCCTTCACTCCCTCCCGCTCCCGCTCCCTCCCGCTCCCGCCCGCTCCCGCTCACTCCCGCCTTCTCCCTCCCACTTCTGCCCGCAGCAAAGTTCATATTGCTCACTCCCGCCCACTCCCTCCCGATTCCGCCCGCTCCCTCCCGCTCCCGCTCGCTCCCGCCCGCTCCCTCCCGCCTTCTCCCTCCCGCTTCTGCCCGCGGCAAAGTTCATATTGCTCGCTCCCGCCCGCTCCCGCCTTCTCCCTCCCGCTTCTGCCCGCGGCAAAGTTCATATTGCTCGCTCCCGCCCGCTCCCGCTCGCTCCCGCCTTCTCCCTCCCGCTTCTTTCCGCGGCAAAGTTCATATTGCTCGCTCCCGCCCGCTCCCTCCCGCTTCTGCCCGGTCCCGCTCGCTCCAGCTCGCTCCCGCCCGCTCCCTCCCGCTCCCGTTCACTCCCTCCCGCTCCCGCTCGCTCCCGCCTTCTCCCTCCCACTTCTGCCCGCGGCAAAGTTCATATTGCTCGCTCCCGCCCGCTCCCTCCCGCTTCTGCCCGGTCCCGCTCGCTCCAGCTCGCTCCCGCCCGCTCCCTCCCGCTCCTGCTCGGTCCCCTTCACTCCCTCCCGCTCCCGCTCCCCGCCCGCTCCCTCCCACTTCTGCCCGCAGCAAAGTTCATATTGCTCGCTCCCGCTCTCTCCCGCCCACTCCCTCCCGCTCCCCGCCCACTCCCTCCCGATTCCGCCTGCTCCCTCCCACTTCTGCCCGCGGCAAAGTTCATATCGCTCACTCCCGCCAGCTCCCGCTCGCTTCCGCCCGCTCCCGCCCGCTCCCTCCCGCTTCTGCTAGCGGCAAAGTTCATATTGCTCAATCCCGCCCGCTCCCTCCCGCTCCCGCTCGCTCCCGCCCGCTCCCGCTCACTCCCGCCCGCTCCCTCCTGCTTCTGCCCGGTCCCGCTCGCTCCCGCCTTCTCCCTCCCGCTTCTGCCCGCGGCAAAGTTCATATTGCTCGCTCCCGCCCGCTCCCGCCTTCTCCCTTCCGCTTCTGCCCGTGGCAAAGTTCATACTGCTAGCTCCCACCCGCTCCCGCCCGCTCCCTCCTGCTCCCGCTCGCTCCCTCCCGCTCCCTCCCGCTCCCGCTCGCTCCCGCCCGCTCCCTCCCACTCCCGCTCGCTCCCGCCTGCTCCCTCCCGCTCCCGCTCGCTCCCGCCTGCTCCCTCCCACTTCTGCCCGCGGCAAAGTTCATATTGCTCGCTCCCGCCTGCTCCCTCCCGCTCCCGCTCGCTCCCGCCCGCTCCCTCCCACTTCTGCCCGCGGCAAAGTTCATATTGCTCACTCCCACCCGCTCCCTCCCGCTCCTGCCCGGTCCCGTTCACTCCCTCCCGCTCCCGCCCGCTCCCGCTCGCTCCCGCCTTCTCCCTCCCACTTCTGCCCGCGGCAAAGTTCATATTGCTCGCTCCCGCCTGCTCCCTCCCGCTTCTGCCCGGTCCCGCTCGCTCCAGCTCGCTCCCGCCCGCTCCCTCCCGCTCCTGCCCGGTCCCCTTCACTCCCTCCCGCTCCCGCTCCCTCCCGCTCCCGCCCGCTCCCGCTCACTCCCGCCTTCTCCCTCCCACTTCTGCCCGCAGCAAAGTTCATATTGCTCACTCCCGCCCACTCCCTCCCGATTCCGCCCGCTCCCTCCCGCTCCCGCTCGCTCCCGCCCGCTCCCGCTCGCTCCCGCCCGCTCCCTCCCAACTTCTCCCTCCCGCTTCTGCCCGCGGCAAAGTTCATATTGCTCGCTCCCGCCCGCTCCCGCCTTCTCCCTCCCGCTTCTGCCCGCGGCAAAGTTCATATTGCTCGCTCCCGCCCGCTCCCGCTCGCTCCCGCCTTCTCCCTCCCGCTTCTTTCCGCGGCAAAGTTCATATTGCTCGCTCCCGCCCGCTCCCTCCCGCTTCTGCCCGGTCCCGCTCGCTCCAGCTCGCTCCCGCCCGCTCCCTCCTGCTCCTGCCCGGTACCGTTCACTCCCTCCCGCTCCCGCCCTCTCCCTCCCGCTCCCGTTCACTCCCTCCCGCTCCCGCTCGCTCCCGCCTTCTCCCTCCCACTTCTGCCCGCGGCAAAGTTCATATTGCTCGCTCCCGCCCGCTCCCTCCCGCTTCTGCCCGGTCCCGCTCGCTCCAGCTCGCTCCCGCCCGCTCCCTCCCGCTCCTGCCCGGTCCCCTTCACTCCCTCCCGCTCCCGCTCCCGCCCGCTCCCTCCCACTTCTGCCCGCAGCAAAGTTCATATTGCTCGCTCCCCGCCCACTCCCTCCCGCTCCCGCCCACTCCCTCCCGATTCCGCCTGCTCCCTCCCACTTCTGCCCGCGGCAAAGTTCATATCGCTCACTCCCGCCAGCTCCCGCTCGCTTCCGCCCGCTCCCGCCCGCTCCCTCCCGCTTCTGCTAGCGGCAAAGTTCATATTGCTCAATCCCGCCCGCTCCCTCCCGCTCCCGCTCGCTCCCCGCCCGCTCCCTCCTGCTTCTGCCCGGTCCCGCTCGCTCCCGCCTTCTCCCTCCCGCTTCTGCCCGCGGCAAAGTTCATATTGCTCGCTCCCGCCCGCTCCCGCCTTCTCCCTCCCGCTTCTGCCCGTGGCAAAGTTCATACTGCTAGCTCCCACCCGCTCCCGCCCGCTCCCTCCTGCTCCCGCTCGCTCCCTCCCGCTCCCTCCCGCTCCCGCTCGCTCCCGCCCGCTCCCTCCCACTCCCGCTCGCTCCCGCCTGCTCCCTCCCGCTCCCGCTCGCTCCCGCCTGCTCCCTCCCACTTCTGCCCGCGGCAAAGTTCATATCGCTCACTCCCGCCAGCTCCCGCTCGCTTCCGCCCGCTCCCTCCCACTTCTGCCCGCTGCAAAGTTCATATCGCTCGATCCCGTCCGCTCCCTCCCGTTTCTGCCCGTGGCAAAGTTCATATTGCTCACTCCCACCCGCTCCCGACCGCTCCCGCTCGCTCCAGCTGGCTCCCGCCCGCTCCCTCCTGCTCCCGCCCGCTCCCTCCCGCTCCCTCCCGCTTCTGCCCGCGGTAAAGTTCATACTGCTCGCTCCCTCCCGCTCCTGCCCTGTCCCGTTCACTCCCTCCTGCTCCTGCTCGCTCCCGCCCGCTCCCTCCCGCTCCCGCTCGCTCCCGCCCGCTCCCTCCCGCTTCTGCCCGCGGTAAAGTTCATACTGCTCGCTCCCACCCGCTCCCGCCCGCTCCCTCCCGCTCCCGCTCGCTCCCGCCCGCTCCCTCCCGCTTCTGCCCGCGGCAAAGGTCATATTGCTCGCTCCCGCCCTCTCCCGCCCGCTCTCGCTCGCTCCCTCCTGCTCCCGCTCGCTCTCTCCTGCTCCCTCCCGCTCCCGCCCACTCCCTCCCGCTTCTGCCCGCGGCAAAGGTCATATTGCTCGCTCCCACCCGCTCCCGCCCACTCCCTCCCGCTTCTTCCCGCGGCAAAGGTCATATTGCTCGATCTCGCTCGCTCCCTCCTGCTCCCGCTCGCTCCCGCCCGCTCCCTCCCGCTTCTGCCCGCGGCAAAGTTCATATTGCTCGCTCCCCGCCCGCTCCCGCCCGCTCCCTCCCACTTCCGCCCACTCCCTCCCGCATCTGCCCGCGGCAAAGTTCATACTGCTCGCTCCCTCCCGCTCACGCTCCCGCTCGCTCCCGCCCGCTCCCTCCCGCTTCTGCCCGCGGCAAAGTTCATATTGCTCGCTCCCGCCCGCTCCCGCCCGCTCCCTCCCACTTCCGCCCACTCCCTCCCACTTCTGCCCGCGGCAAAGTTCATACTGCTCACTCCCGCACGCTCCCGCTCGCTCCCTCCCGTTTCTGCCCGCGGCAAAGTTCATACTGCTCGCTCCCTCCTGCTCCCGCCCGCTCCCTCCCACTTCTGCCCGCGGCAAAGTTCACACCACCAGCTCCCTCCCGCTCTATGCCATCCCCGCCCGCTCCCACCCGCTCCCTCCCGCTCCCGCTCGCTCCCGCCCACTCCCTCTCGCTCCCGCCCACGGCAAAGTTCATATCGCTCAATCCGACCCGCTCCCGCTCGTTTCCGCCCGCTCCCTCCCGCTCCCGCTCGTTTCCGCCCGCTCCCTCCCGCTCCCGCTCGCTCCCCGCTCGCTCCCGCCCGCTCCCTCCCGCTCCCTCCCGCTCCCTACCGCTCCCGCCCGCTCCCTCCCGCTCCCGCCAGCTTCCGCTCGCTCCCGCCAGCTTCCGCTCGCTCCCGCCCGCTCCCTCCCGCTCCCCGCCCGCTCCCTCCCCCTCCCGCTCGCTCCCGCCCGCTCCCGCTCGCTCCCACCCGCTCCCTCCCGCTCCCCGCCCGCTCTCGCTCGCTCCCTCCTGCTCCTGCTCCCTCCCGCTTCTGCCCGCGGCAAAGTTCATATCGCTCACTCCCACCAGCTCCCGCCCGCTCCCTCCCCCTCCCGCTCGCTCCCGCCCGCACCCTCCCGCTCCCTACCGCTCCCGCTCGCTCCCGCCCGCTCCCGCTCGCTTCCGCCCGCTCCCTCCCACTCACGCTCACTCCCGCCCGCTCCCTCCCGCTTCTGCCTGTGGCAAAGTTCATATTGCTCGCTCCTGCCCGCTCCCTCCCGCTCCTGCCCGCTCCCGCCCGCTCCCTCCCGCTTCTGCCCGCGGCAAAGGTCATATTGCTCGCTCCCGCCCTCTCCCGCCCGCTCTCGCTCGCTCCCTCCTGCTCCCGCTCGCTCTCTCCTGCTCCCTCCCGCTCCCGCCCACTCCCTCCCGCTTCTGCCCGCGGCAAAGGTCATATTGCTCGCTCCCACCCGCTCCCGCCCACTCCCTCCCGCTTCTTCCCGCGGCAAAGGTCATATTGCTCGATCTCGCTCGCTCCCTCCTGCTCCCGCTCGCTCCCGCCCGCTCCCTCCCGCTTCTGCCCGCGGCAAAGTTCATATTGCTCGCTCCCGCCCGCTCCCGCCCGCTCCCTCCCACTTCCGCCCACTCCCTCCCGCATCTGCCCGCGGCAAAGTTCATACTGCTCGCTCCCTCCCGCTCACGCTCCCGCTCGCTCCCGCCCGCTCCCTCCCGCTTCTGCCCGCGGCAAAGTTCATATTGCTCGCTCCCGCCCGCTCCCGCCCGCTCCCTCCCACTTCCGCCCACTCCCTCCCACTTCTGCCCGCGGCAAAGTTCATACTGCTCACTCCCGCACGCTCCCGCTCGCTCCCTCCCGTTTCTGCCCGCGGCAAAGTTCATACTGCTCGCTCCCTCCTGCTCCCGCCCGCTCCCTCCCACTTCTGCCCGCGGCAAAGTTCACACCACCAGCTCCCTCCCGCTCTATGCCATCCCCGCCCGCTCCCACCCGCTCCCTCCCGCTCCCGCTCGCTCCCGCCCACTCCCTCTCGCTCCCGCCCACGGCAAAGTTCATATCGCTCAATCCGACCCGCTCCCGCTCGTTTCCGCCCGCTCCCTCCCGCTCCCGCTCGTTTCCGCCCGCTCCCTCCCGCTCCCGCTCGCTCCCGCTCGCTCCCCGCCCGCTCCCTCCCGCTCCCTCCCGCTCCCTACCGCTCCCCGCCCGCTCCCTCCCGCTCCCGCCAGCTTCCGCTCGCTCCCGCCAGCTTCCGCTCGCTCCCGCCCGCTCCCTCCCGCTCCCGCCCGCTCCCTCCCCCTCCCGCTCGCTCCCGCCCGCTCCCGCTCGCTCCCACCCGCTCCCTCCCGCTCCCGCCCGCTCTCGCTCGCTCCCTCCTGCTCCTGCTCCCTCCCGCTTCTGCCCGCGGCAAAGTTCATATCGCTCACTCCCACCAGCTCCCGCCCGCTCCCTCCCCCTCCCGCTCGCTCCCGCCCGCACCCTCCCGCTCCCTACCGCTCCCGCTCGCTCCCGCCCGCTCCCGCTCGCTTCCGCCCGCTCCCTCCCACTCACGCTCACTCCCGCCCGCTCCCTCCCGCTTCTGCCTGTGGCAAAGTTCATATTGCTCGCTCCTGCCCGCTCCCTCCCGCTCCTGCCCGCTCCCGCCCGTTCCCTCCCGTTTCTGCCCGCGGCAAAGTTCATATTGCTCGCTCCTGCCCGCTCCCTCCCGCTTCTGCCCGGTCCCGCTCGCTCAAGCTCGCTCCCGCTCGCTCCCTCCCGCTCCTGCCCGCTCCTTCCCGGTCCCGCTCCATCCCGCTCCCTCCCGTTCCCGCCCGCTACCTCCCGGTCCCGCTCGATCCCGCTCCCGCTCCATCCTGCTCCCGCTCCCACCCGCTCCCTCCCGTTCCCGCCCGCTCCCGCTGTAAATGGTTTACCTGCTTAAACATCTTCTGATCTCTGTTAATGTTGGTTTCACCAACCTAACACTTGTTGAGCCACATTGTCTCACATTCACACCTCTATTCTCTGACCTAACCCTATTAGACCCACGGATGCAAATTTACAACTTTTAACAATTCTCAGGACCACATTTACATACAATGAACAAAAATATAATAAGTTTTCTTTTTGCTCCCATTTTCCATGAGCTAAACTTAAAGTCAAATGTATTTGTGTAGCACATTTCATGTACAATTGCTGGTTGTGGTATAATTACAAAACATGTCCTACGTCCTAACCCTAACCCCTAACCCGTCTTATGCAATTTAGAAGACGACCATCAGGGGTTATTCTTTATTTTATGAAATTTACGCCTTTTATTTATTTAAAACTGTAAAAGAAAGAAATTGAATAATAAAAATTAAATTAAAATTATTAAAACAAGCAACAGTCTGGATAAGTTAAAGATATCATGCAGATTTCATGCACAAACACATGAGAAAAGAAATGTTTTTAACCTGGATTTAAAATGTCTACATTTGTTGACAGTTTAACTCCCGCTCGCTCCCGCCCGCTCCCGCCCACTTCTGCCCGCGGCAAAGTTCATACTGCTCGCTCCCGCCCGCTCCCACCAGCTCCCGCTCGCTCCCTCCCGCTTCTGCCCGCGGCAAAGTTCATACTGCTCGCTCCCGCCCGCTCCCACCAGCTCCCGCTCGCTCCCTCCCACTTCTACCCGCGGCAAAGGTCATATTGCTCAATCCCGCCCTCTCCCGCTCGCTTCCGCCTGCTCCCGCCCGCTCCCTCCCGCTTCTGCCGGCGGCAAAGTTCATATTGCTCAATCCCGCCCGCTCCCTCCCGCTCCCGCTCCCTCCCGCTCCCGCTCGCTCCCGCCAGCTCCCGCCCGCTCCCTCCCGCTCCCGCCCGCTCCCTCCCGATCCCGCTTTCTCCCGCCCACTCCCTACCGCTTCCGCCCGCTCCCTCCCGCTCCCGCCCGCTCCCACCCGCTCCCGCTCACTTCCGCCCGCTCCCTCCCACTCACGCTCACTCCCGCCCACTCCCTCCCGCTTCTGCCCACGGCAAAGTTCATATTGCTCGCTCCCTCCCGCTCCCGCTCACTCCCGCCCGATCCCTCCCGCTTCTGCCCGCGGCAAAGTTCATATTGCTCGCTCCCGCCCAATCCCTCCTGCTCCCGCTCGCTCCCGCACACTCCCTCCCGCTCCCGCCCGCAACAAAGTTCATACTGCTCGCTCCCTCCCGCTCGCTCCCGCCCGCTCCCTCCCACTTCTGCCCGCGGCAAAGTTCATATTGCTCACTCCCACCCGCTCCCTCCCGCTCCTGCCCGGTCCCGTTCACTCCCTCCCGCTCCCGCCCGCTCCCGCTCGCTCCCGCCTTCTCCCTCCCACTTCTGCCCGCGGCAAAGTTCATATTGCTCGCTCCCGCCTGCTCCCTCCCGCTTCTGCCCGGTCCCGCTCGCTCCAGCTCGCTCCCGCCCGCTCCCTCCCGCTCCTGCCCGGTCCCCTTCACTCCCTCCCGCTCCCGCTCCCTCCCGCTCCCGCCCGCTCCCGCTCACTCCCGCCTTCTCCCTCCCACTTCTGCCCGCAGCAAAGTTCATATTGCTCACTCCCGCCCACTCCCTCCCGATTCCGCCCGCTCCCTCCCGCTCCCGCTCGCTCCCGCCCGCTCCCGCTCGCTCCCGCCCGCTCCCTCCCGCCTTCTCCCTCCCGCTTCTGCCCGCGGCAAAGTTCATATTGCTCGCTCCCCGCCCGCTCCCCGCCTTCTCCCTCCCGCTTCTGCCCGCGGCAAAGTTCATATTGCTCGCTCCCGCCCGCTCCCGCTCGCTCCCGCCTTCTCCCTCCCGCTTCTTTCCGCGGCAAAGTTCATATTGCTCGCTCCCGCCCGCTCCCTCCCGCTTCTGCCCGGTCCCGCTCGCTCCAGCTCGCTCCCGCCCGCTCCCTCCTGCTCCTGCCCGGTACCGTTCACTCCCTCCCGCTCCCGCCCTCTCCCTCCCGCTCCCGTTCACTCCCTCCCGCTCCCGCTCGCTCCCCGCCTTCTCCCTCCCACTTCTGCCCGCGGCAAAGTTCATATTGCTCGCTCCCGCCCGCTCCCTCCCGCTTCTGCCCGGTCCCGCTCGCTCCAGCTCGCTCCCGCCCGCTCCCTCCCGCTCCTGCCCGGTCCCCTTCACTCCCTCCCGCTCCCGCTCCCGCCCGCTCCCTCCCACTTCTGCCCGCAGCAAAGTTCATATTGCTCGCTCCCGCCCACTCCCTCCCGCTCCCGCCCACTCCCTCCCGATTCCGCCTGCTCCCTCCCACTTCTGCCCGCGGCAAAGTTCATATCGCTCACTCCCGCCAGCTCCCGCTCGCTTCCGCCCGCTCCCGCCCGCTCCCTCCCGCTTCTGCTAGCGGCAAAGTTCATATTGCTCAATCCCGCCCGCTCCCTCCCGCTCCCGCTCGCTCCCGCCCGCTCCCTCCTGCTTCTGCCCGGTCCCGCTCGCTCCCGCCTTCTCCCTCCCGCTTCTGCCCGCGGCAAAGTTCATATTGCTCGCTCCCGCCCGCTCCCGCCTTCTCCCTCCCGCTTCTGCCCGTGGCAAAGTTCATACTGCTAGCTCCCACCCGCTCCCGCCCGCTCCCTCCTGCTCCCGCTCGCTCCCTCCCGCTCCCTCCCGCTCCCGCTCGCTCCCGCCCGCTCCCTCCCACTCCCGCTCGCTCCCGCCTGCTCCCTCCCGCTCCCGCTCGCTCCCGCCTGCTCCCTCCCACTTCTGCCCGCGGCAAAGTTCATATCGCTCACTCCCGCCAGCTCCCGCTCGATCCCGTCCGCTCCCTCCCGTTTCTGCCCGTGGCAAAGTTCATATTGCTCACTCCCACCCGCTCCCGCTCGCTCCAGCTGGCTCCCGCCCGCTCCCTCCGACTCCCGCCCGCTCCCTCCCGCTCCCTCCCGCTTCTGCCCGCGGTAAAGTTCATACTGCTCGCTCCCTCCCGCTCCTGCCCTGTCCCGTTCACTCCCTCCTGCTCCTGCTCGCTCCCGCCCGCTCCCTCCCGCTCCCGCTCGCTCCCGCCCGCTCCCTCCCGCTTCTGCCCGCGGTAAAGTTCATACTGCTCGCTCCCACCCGCTCCCGCCCGCTCCCGCTCGCTCCCGCCCGCTCCCTCCCGCTTCTGCCCGCGGCAAAGGTCATATTGCTCGCTCCCGCCCTCTCCCGCCCGCTCTCGCTCGCTCCCTCCTGCTCCCGCTCGCTCTCTCCTGCTCCCTCCCGCTCCCGCCCACTCCCTCCCGCTTCTGCCCGCGGCAAAGGTCATATTGCTCGCTCCCACCCGCTCCCGCCCACTCCCTCCCGCTTCTTCCCGCGGCAAAGGTCATATTGCTCGATCTCGCTCGCTCCCTCCTGCTCCCGCTCGCTCCCGCCCGCTCCCTCCCGCTTCTGCCCGCGGCAAAGTTCATATTGCTCGCTCCCGCCCGCTCCCGCCCGCTCCCTCCCACTTCCGCCCACTCCCTCCCGCATCTGCCCGCGGCAAAGTTCATACTGCTCGCTCCCTCCCGCTCACGCTCCCGCTCGCTCCCGCCCGCTCCCTCCCGCTTCTGCCCGCGGCAAAGTTCATATTGCTCGCTCCCGCCCGCTCCCGCCCGCTCCCTCCCACTTCCGCCCACTCCCTCCCACTTCTGCCCGCGGCAAAGTTCATACTGCTCACTCCCGCACGCTCCCGCTCGCTCCCTCCCGTTTCTGCCCGCGGCAAAGTTCATACTGCTCGCTCCCTCCTGCTCCCGCCCGCTCCCTCCCACTTCTGCCCGCGGCAAAGTTCACACCACCAGCTCCCTCCCGCTCTATGCCATCCCCGCCCGCTCCCACCCGCTCCCTCCCGCTCCCGCTCGCTCCCGCCCACTCCCTCTCGCTCCCGCCCACGGCAAAGTTCATATCGCTCAATCCGACCCGCTCCCGCTCGTTTCCGCCCGCTCCCTCCCGCTCCCGCTCGTTTCCGCCCGCTCCCTCCCGCTCCCGCTCGCTCCCGCTCGCTCCCCGCCCGCTCCCTCCCGCTCCCTCCCGCTCCCTACCGCTCCCGCCCGCTCCCTCCCGCTCCCGCCAGCTTCCGCTCGCTCCCCCCAGCTTCCGCTCGCTCCCGCCCGCTCCCTCCCGCTCCCGCCCGCTCCCTCCCCCTCCCGCTCGCTCCCGCCCGCTCCCGCTCGCTCCCACCCGCTCCCTCCCGCTCCCGCCCGCTCTCGCTCGCTCCCTCCTGCTCCTGCTCCCTCCCGCTTCTGCCCGCGGCAAAGTTCATATCGCTCACTCCCACCAGCTCCCGCCCGCTCCCTCCCCCTCCCGCTCGCTCCCGCCCGCACCCTCCCGCTCCCTACCGCTCCCGCTCGCTCCCGCCCGCTCCCGCTCGCTTCCGCCCGCTCCCTCCCACTCACGCTCACTCCCGCCCGCTCCCTCCCGCTTCTGCCTGTGGCAAAGTTCATATTGCTCGCTCCTGCCCGCTCCCTCCCGCTCCTGCCCGCTCCCGCCCGTTCCCTCCCGTTTCTGCCCGCGGCAAAGTTCATATTGCTCGCTCCTGCCCGCTCCCTCCCGCTTCTGCCCGGTCCCGCTCGCTCCAGCTCGCTCCCGCTCGCTCCCTCCCGCTCCTGCCCGCTCCTTCCCGGTCCCGCTCCATCCCGCTCCCTCCCGTTCCCGCCCGCTACCTCCCGGTCCCGCTCGATCCCGCTCCCGCTCCATCCTGCTCCCGCTCCCACCCGCTCCCTCCCGTTCCCGCCCGCTCCCGCTGTAAATGGTTTACCTGCTTAAACATCTTCTGATCTCTGTTAATGTTGGTTTCACCAACCTAACACTTGTTGAGCCACATTGTCTCACATTCACACCTCTATTCTCTGACCTAACCCTATTAGACCCACGGATGCAAATTTACAACTTTTAACAATTCTCAGGACCACATTTACATACAATGAACAAAAATATAATAAGTTTTCTTTTTGCTCCCATTTTCCATGAGCTAAACTTAAAGTCAAATGTATTTGTGTAGCACATTTCATGTACAATTGCTGGTTGTGGTATAATTACAAAACATGTCCTACGTCCTAACCCTAACCCCTAACCCGTCTTATGCAATTTAGAAGACAACCATCAGGGGTTATTCTTTATTTTATGAAATTTACGCCTTTTATTTATTTAAAACTGTAAAAGAAAGAAATTGAATAATAAAAATTAAAAAATTAAAATTATTAAAACAAGCAACAGTCTGGATAAGTTAAAGATATCATGCAGATTTCATGCACAAACACATGAGAAAAGAAATGTTTTTAACCTGGATTTAAAATGTCTACATTTGTTGACAGTTTAACTCCCGCTCGCTCCCGCCCGCTCCCGCCCACTTCTGCCCGCGGCAAAGTTCATACTGCTCGCTCCCGCCCGCTCCCACCAGCTCCCGCTCGCTCCCTCCCGCTTCTGCCCGCGGCAAAGTTCATACTGCTCGCTCCCGCCCGCTCCCACCAGCTCCCGCTCGCTCCCTCCCACTTCTACCCGCGGCAAAGGTCATATTGCTCAATCCCGCCCTCTCCCGCTCGCTTCCGCCTGCTCCCGCCCGCTCCCTCCCGCTTCTGCCGGCGGCAAAGTTCATATTGCTCAATCCCGCCCGCTCCCTCCCGCTCCCGCTCCCTCCCGCTCCCGCTCGCTCCCGCCAGCTCCCGCCCGCTCCCTCCCGCTCCCGCCCGCTCCCTCCCGATCCCGCTTTCTCCCGCCCACTCCCTACCGCTTCCGCCCGCTCCCTCCCGATCCCGCTCGCTCCCGCCCACTCCCGCTCGCTCCCACCCGCTCCCTCCCGCTCCCGCCCCCTCCCTCCCACTCCCGCTCCCTCCCACTTCTGCCCGCAGCAAAGTTCATATCGCTCACTCCCACCCGCTCCCGCTCACTTCCGCCCGCTCCCTCCCTTTCCCGCTCACTCCCGCCCGATTCTGCCGGCGGCAAAGTTCATATTGCTCAATCCCGCCCGCTCCCTCCCGCTCCTGCCCGGTCCCGTTCACTCCCTCCCGCTCTCGCTCGCTCCCGCTTCTGCCCGCAGCAAAGTTCATATTGCTCAATCCCGCCCGCTCCCTCCCGCTCCTGCCCGGTCCCGTTCACTCCCTCCCGCTCTCGCTCGCTCCCGCCCACTCCCTCCCGCTTCTGCCCGCAGCAAAGTTCATATTGCTCGCTCCCGCCCAATCCCTCCTGCTCCCGCTCGCTCCCGCCCGCTCCCTCCCGCTTCGGCCCATGGCAAAGTTCATATTGCTCGCTCCCGCCCGCTCCCGCTCTCTCCAGCCCGCTCCCTCCCGCTCCCGCCCACTCCCTCCCGATTCCGCCCGCTCCCTCCCACTTCTGCCCGCGGCAAAGTTTATATTGCTCACTCCCACCCGCTCCCGCTCGCTCCCGCCCGTTCCCTCCCGCTTCTGCCCGCGGCAAAGTTCATATTGCTCGCTCCCGCCCGCTCCCTCCCGCTTCTGCTCGGTCCCGCTCGCTCCAGCTCGCTCCCGCCCGCTCCTTCCCGCTCCCGCCCACTCCCTCCCGGTCCCGCTCGATCCCGCTCCATCCCGCTCCCGCTCCCTCCCGTTCCCGCCCGCTCCCGCTGTAAATGGTTTACCTGCTTGAACATCTTCGGATCTCTGTTAATGTTGGTTTCACCAACTTACACTTGTTGAGCCACATTGTCTCACATTCACACCTCTATTCTCTGACCTAACCCTATTAGACCCACGGATGCAAATTTACAACTTTTGACAATTCTCAGGACAACATTTACATACAATGAACAAAAATATAATAAGTTTTCTTTTTGCTCCCATTTTCCATGAGCTAAACTTAAAGTCAAATGTATTTGTGCAGCACATTTCATGTACAATTGCTGGTTGTGGTATAATTACAAAACATGTCCTACGTCCTAACCCTAACCCCTAACCCGTCTTATGCAATTTAGAAGACAACCATCAGGGGTTATTCTTTATTTTATGAAATTTACGCCTTTTATTTATTTAAAACTGTAAAAGAAAGAAATTAGATAGTAAAAATTAAATTAAAATTATTAAAACAAGCAACAGTCTGGATAAGTTAAAGATATCGTGCAGATTTCATGCACAAACACATGAGAAAAGAAATGTTTTTAACCTGGATTTAAAATGTCTACATTTGTTGACAGTTTAACTCCCGCTCGCTCCCGCCCACTTCTGCCCGCGGTAAAGTTCATACTGCTCGCTCCCGCACGCTCCCGCTCGCTCGCTCCCGCTTCTGCCCGCGGCAAAGTTCATACTGCTCGCTCCCACCCGCTCCCGCCCGCTCCCTCCTGCTCCCGCCCACTCCCTCCCGCTTCTGCCCGCGGCAAAGGTCATATTGCTCGCTCCCGCCCTCTCCCGCCCGCTCTCGCTCGCTCCCTCCCGCTCCCTCCCGCTTCTGCCTGTGGCAAAGTTGATATTGCTCGCTCCCTCCCGCTCCCGCTCGCTCCCGCCCTCTCCCACCCGCTCCCGCCCAATCCCTCCTGCTCCCGCTCGCTCCCTCCCGCTCCCTCCCACTTCTGCCGAAGCAAAGTTCATATCGCTCACTCCCACCCGCTCCCTCCCGCTCCCGCTCGCTCCCGCCTGCTCCCTCCCACTTCTGCCCACGGCAAAGTTCATATCGCTCACTCCCACCCGCTCCCGCCCGCTCCCTCCCGCTCCCGCTCGCTCCCTCCCGCTCCCGCCCGCTCCCTCCCACTTCTACCCGCGGCAAAGGTCATATTGCTCAATCCCGCCTGCTCCCGCCCGCTCCCTCCCGCTTCTGCCGGCGGCAAAGTTCATATTGCTCAATCCCGCCCGCTCCCTCCCGCTCCCGCTCGCTCCCGCCAGCTCCCGCTCGCTCCCGCCCGCTCCCTCCCGATCCCGCTTTCTCCCGCCCACTCCCTACCGCTTCAGCCCGCTCCCTCCCGATCCCGCTTGCTCCCGCCCACTTCCGCTCGCTCCCACCCGCTCCCTCCCGCTCCCGCCCCCTCCCTCCCACTCCCGCTCCCTCCCGCTTCTGCCCACGGCAAAGTTCATATTGCTCGCTCCCACCCGCTCCCGCCCGCTCCCTCCCGCTCCCACCCGCTCCCGCTCACTTCCGCCCGCTCCCTCCCGTTCCCGCTCCCTCCCGCTTCTGCCGGCGGCAAAGTTCATATTGCTCAATCCCGCCCGCTCCCTCCCGCTCCTGCCCGGTCCCGTTCACTCCCTCCCGCTCTCGCTCGCTCCCGCCCACTCCCTCCCGCTTCTGCCCGCAGCAAAGTTCATATTGCTCGCTCCCCGCCCAATCCCTCCTGCTCCCGCTCGCTCCCGCCCGCTCCCTCCCGCTTCGGCCCATGGCAAAGTTCATATTGCTCGCTCCCGCCCGCTCCCGCTCTCTCCCGCCCGCTCCCTCCCGCTCCCGCCCACTCCCTCCCGCCCGCTCCCGCTCTCTCCCGCCCGCTCCCTCCCGCTCCCGCCCACTCCCTCCCGATTCCGCCCGCTCCCTCCCACTTCTGCCCGCGGCAAAGTTTATATTGCTCACTCCCACCCGCTCCCGCTCACTCCCTTCCGTTCCCTCCCGCTTCTGCCCGCGGCAAAGTTCATATTGCTCGCTCCCGCCCGCTCCCTCCCGCTTCTGCCCGGTCCCGCTCGCTCCAGCTCGCTCCCGCCCGCTCCTTCCCGCTCCCGCCCGCTCCCTCCCGCTCCCGCTCGCTCCCTCCCGCTCCCGCCCGCTCCCGCCCGCTCCCGCTCGCTCCCTCCCGCTTCTGCCCGCGGCAAAGTTCATATTGCTCGCTCCCGCCAACTCCCTCCTGCTCCCGCCCACTCCCTCCCACTTCTACCCACGGCAAAGGTCATATTGCTCAATCCCGCCCTCTCCCGCTCGCTTCCGCCTGCTCCCGCCCGCTCCCTCCCGCTTCTGCCGGCGGCAAAGTTCATATTGCTCAATCCCGCCCGCTCCCTCCCGCTCCCGCTCCCTCCCGATCCCGCTTTCTCCCGCCCACTCCCTACCGCTTCCGCCCGCTCCCTCCCGATCCCGCTCGCTCCCGCCCACTCCCGCTCGCTCCCGCCCGCTCCCGCCCACTTCTGCCCGCGGCAAAGTTCATACTGCTCGCTCCCGCCCGCTCCCAACAGCTCCCGCTCGCTCCCTCCCGCTTCTGCCCGCGGCAAAGTTCATACTGCTCGCTCCCGCCCGCTCCCACCAGCTCCCGCTCGCTCCCTCCCACTTCTACCCGCGGCAAAGGTCATATTGCTCAATCCCGCCCTCTCCCGCTCGCTTCCGCCTGCTCCCGCCCGCTCCCTCCCGCTTCTGCCGGCGGCAAAGTTCATATTGCTCAATCCCGCCCGCTCCCTCCCGCTCCCGCTCCCTCCCGCTCCCGCTCGCTCCCGCCAGCTCCCGCCCGCTCCCTCCCGCTCCCGCCCGCTCCCTCCCGATCCCGCTTTCTCCCGCCCACTCCCTACCGCTTCCGCCCGCTCCCTCCCGATCCCGCTCGCTCCCGCCCACTCCCGCTCGCTCCCACCCGCTCCCTCCCGCTCCCGCCCCCTCCCTCCCACTCCCGCTCCCTCCCACTTCTGCCCGCAGCAAAGTTCATATCGCTCACTCCCACCCGCTCCCGCTCACTTCCGCCCGCTCCCTCCCCTTCCCGCTCACTCCCGCCCGATTCTGCCGGCGGCAAAGTTCATATTGCTCAATCCCGCCCGCTCCCTCCCGCTCCTGCCCGGTCCCGTTCACTCCCTCCCGCTCTCGCTCGCTCCCGCTTCTGCCCGCAGCAAAGTTCATATTGCTCAATCCCGCCCGCTCCCTCCCGCTCCTGCCCGGTCCCGTTGACTCCCTCCCGCTCTCGCTCGCTCCCAACCACTCCCTCCCGCTTCTGCCCGCAGCAAAGTTCATATTGCTCGCTCCCGCCCAATCCCTCCTGCTCCCGCTCACTCCCGCCCGCTCCCTCCCGCTTCGGCCCATGGCAAAGTTCATATTGCTCGCTCCCGCCCGCTCCCGCTCTCTCCAGCCCGCTCCCTCCCGCTCCCGCCCACTCCCTCCCGATTCCGCCCGCTCCCTCCCACTTCTGCCCGCGGCAAAGTTTATATTGCTCACTCCCACCCGCTCCCGCTCGCTCCCGCCCGTTCCCTCCCGCTTCTGCCCGCGGCAAAGTTCATATTGCTCGCTCCCGCCCGCTCCCTCCCGCTTCTGCTCGGTCCCGCTCGCTCCAGCTCGCTCCCGCCCGCTCCTTCCCGCTCCCGCCCACTCCCTCCCGGTCCCGCTCGATCCCGCTCCATCCCGCTCCCGCTCCCTCCCGTTCCCGCCCGCTCCCGCTGTAAATGGTTTACCTGCTTGAACATCTTCGGATCTCTGTTAATGTTGGTTTCACCAACTTACACTTGTTGAGCCACATTGTCTCACATTCACACCTCTATTCTCTGACCTAACCCTATTAGACCCACGGATGCAAATTTACAACTTTTGACAATTCTCAGGACAACATTTACATACAATGAACAAAAATATAATAAGTTTTCTTTTTGCTCCCATTTTCCATGAGCTAAACTTAAAGTCAAATGTATTTGTGCAGCACATTTCATGTACAATTGCTGGTTGTGGTATAATTACAAAACATGTCCTACGTCCTAACCCTAACCCCTAACCCGTCTTATGCAATTTAGAAGACAACCATCAGGGGTTATTCTTTATTTTATGAAATTTACGCCTTTTATTTATTTAAAACTGTAAAAGAAAGAAATTAGATAGTAAAAATTAAATTAAAATTATTAAAACAAGCAACAGTCTGGATAAGTTAAAGATATCGTGCAGATTTCATGCACAAACACATGAGAAAAGAAATGTTTTTAACCTGGATTTAAAATGTCTACATTTGTTGACAGTTTAACTCCCGCTCGCTCCCGCCCACTTCTGCCCGCGGTAAAGTTCATACTGCTCGCTCCCGCACGCTCCCGCTCGCTCGCTCCCGCTTCTGCCCGCGGCAAAGTTCATACTGCTCGCTCCCACCCGCTCCCGCCCGCTCCCTCCTGCTCCCGCCCACTCCCTCCCGCTTCTGCCCGCGGCAAAGGTCATATTGCTCGCTCCCGCCCTCTCCCGCCCGCTCTCGCTCGCTCCCTCCCGCTCCCTCCCGCTTCTGCCTGTGGCAAAGTTGATATTGCTCGCTCCCTCCCGCTCCCGCTCGCTCCCGCCCTCTCCCACCCGCTCCCGCCCAATCCCTCCTGCTCCCGCTCGCTCCCTCCCGCTCCCTCCCACTTCTGCCGAAGCAAAGTTCATATCGCTCACTCCCACCCGCTCCCTCCCGCTCCCGCTCGCTCCCGCCTGCTCCCTCCCACTTCTGCCCACGGCAAAGTTCATATCGCTCACTCCCACCCGCTCCCGCCCGCTCCCTCCCGCTCCCGCTCGCTCCCTCCCTCCCGCTCCCGCCCGCTCCCTCCCACTTCTACCCGCGGCAAAGGTCATATTGCTCAATCCCGCCTGCTCCCGCCCGCTCCCTCCCGCTTCTGCCGGCGGCAAAGTTCATATTGCTCAATCCCGCCCGCTCCCTCCCGCTCCCGCTCCCTCCCGCTCCCGCTCGCTCCCGCCAGCTCCCGCTCGCTCCCGCCCGCTCCCTCCCGATCCCGCTTTCTCCCGCCCACTCCCTACCGCTTCAGCCCGCTCCCTCCCGATCCCGCTTGCTCCCGCCCACTTCCGCTCGCTCCCACCCGCTCCCTCCCGCTCCCGCCCCCTCCCTCCCACTCCCGCTCCCTCCCGCTTCTGCCCACGGCAAAGTTCATATTGCTCGCTCCCACCCGCTCCCGCTCGCTCCGGCCCACTCCTTCCCGCTCCCGCCCGCTCCCTCCCGCTCCCACCCGCTCCCGCTCACTTCCGCCCGCTCCCTCCCGTTCCCGCTCCCTCCCGCTTCTGCCGGCGGCAAAGTTCATATTGCTCAATCCCGCCCGCTCCCTCCCGCTCCTGCCCGGTCCCGTTCACTCCCTCCCGCTCTCGCTCGCTCCCGCCCACTCCCTCCCGCTTCTGCCCGCAGCAAAGTTCATATTGCTCGCTCCCGCCCAATCCCTCCTGCTCCCGCTCGCTCCCGCCCGCTCCCTCCCGCTTCGGCCCATGGCAAAGTTCATATTGCTCGCTCCCGCCCGCTCCCGCTCTCTCCCGCCCGCTCCCTCCCGCTCCCGCCCACTCCCTCCCGATTCCGCCCGCTCCCTCCCACTTCTGCCCGCGGCAAAGTTTATATTGCTCACTCCCACCCGCTCCCGCTCACTCCCTTCCGTTCCCTCCCGCTTCTGCCCGCGGCAAAGTTCATATTGCTCGCTCCCGCCCGCTCCCTCCCGCTTCTGCCCGGTCCCCGCTCGCTCCAGCTCGCTCCCGCCCGCTCCTTCCCGCTCCCGCCCGCTCCCTCCCGGTCCCGCTCGATCCCGCTCCATCCCGCTCCCGCTCCCTCCCGTTCCCGCCCGCTCCCGCTGTAAATGGTTTACCTGCTTGAACATCTTCTGATCTCTGTTAATGTTGGTTTCACCAACTTACACTTGTTGAGCCACATTGTCTCACATTCACACCTCTATTCTCTGACCTAACCCGATAAGACCCACGGATGCAAATTTACAACTTTTGACAATTCTCAGGACAACATTTACATACAATGAACAAAAATATAATAAGTTTTCTTTTTGCTCCCATTTTCCATGAGCTAAACTTAAAGTCAAATGTATTTGTGCAGCACATTTCATGTACAATTGCTGGTTGTGGTATAATTACAAAACATGTCCTACGTCCTAACCCTAACCCCTAACCCGTCTTATGCAATTTAGAAGACAACCATCAGGGGTTATTCTTTATTTTATGAAATTTACGCCTTTTATTTATTTAAAACTTTAAAAGAAAGAAATTAAATAATAAAAATTAAATTAAAATTATTAAAACAAGCAACAGTCTGGATAAGTTAAAGATATCGTGCAGATTTCATGCACAAACACATGAGAAAAGAAATGTTTTTAACCTGGATTTAAAATGTCTACATTTGTTGACAGTTTAACTCCCGCTCGCTCCCGCCCACTTCTGCCCGCGGCAAAGTTCATACTGCTCGCTCCCGCACGCTCCCGCTCGCTCCCTCCCGCTTCTGCCCGCGGCAAAGTTCATACTGCTCGCTCCCACCCGCTCCCGCCCGCTCCCTCCTGCTCCCGCCCACTCCCTCCCGCTTCTGCACGCGGCAAAGTTGATATTGCTCGCTCCCACCCGCTCCCTCCCGCTCCCGCTCGCTCCCCGCCTGCTCCCTCCCACTTCTGCCCACGGCAAAGTTCATATCGCTCACTCCCACCCGCTCCCGCCCGCTCCCTCCCGCTCCCGCTCGCTCCCTCCCGCTCCCGCCCGCTCCCTCCCGCTTCTGCCCGCGGCAAAGTTCATACTGCTCGCTCCCGCCAACTCCCTCCTGCTCCCGCCCACTCCCTCCCACTTCTACCCGCGGCAAAGGTCATATTGCTCAATCCCGCCCTCTCCCGCTCGCTTCCGCCTGCTCCCGCCCGCTCCCTCCCGCTTCTGCCGGCGGCAAAGTTCATATTGCTCAATCCCGCCCGCTCCCTCCCGCTCCCGCTCCCTCCCGATCCCGCTTTCTCCCGCCCACTCCCTACCGCTTCCGCCCGCTCCCTCCCGATCCCGCTCGCTCCCGCCCACTCCCGCTCGCTCCCGCTCCCTCCCGCTTCTGCCCACGGCAAAGTTCATATTGGTCGCTCCCACCCGCTCCCGCTCGCTCCGGCCCACTCCTTCCCGCTCCCGCCCGCTCCCTCCCGCTCCCACCTGCTCCCTCCCACTTCTGCCCGCAGCAAAGTTCATATCGCTCACTCCCACCCGCTCCCGCTCACTTCCGCCCGCTCCCTCCCGTTCCCGCTCACTCCCGCCCGCTCCCTCCCGCTTCTGCCGGCGGCAAAGTTCATATTGCTCAATCCCGCCCGCTCCCTCCCGCTCCCGCTCCCTCCCGCTCCCGCTCGCTCCCGCCCGCTCCCTCCCGATCCCGCTTTCTCCCGCCCACTCCCTACCACTTCCGCCCGCTCCCTCCCGATCCCGCTCGCTCCCGCCCACTCCCGCTCGCTCCCACCCGCTCCCTCCCGCTCCCGCCCCCTCCCTCCCACTCCCGCTCCCTCCCGCTTCTGCCCACGGCAAAGTTCATATTGCTCGCTCCCACCCGCTCCCGCTCGCTCCGGCCCACTCCTTCCCGCTCCCGCCCGCTCCCTCCCGCTCCCACCTGCTCCCTCCCACTTCTGCCCGCAGCAAAGTTCATATAGCTCACTCCCACCCGCTCCCGCTCACTTCCGCCCGCTCCCTCCCGTTCCCGCTCACTCCCGCCCGCTCCCTCCCGCTTCTGCCGGCGGCAAAGTTCATATTGCTCAATCCCGCCCGCTCCCTCCCGCTCCTGCCCGGTCCCGTTCACTCCCTCCCGCTCTCGCTCGCTCCCGCCCACTCCCTCCCGCTTCTGCCCGCAGCAAAGTTCATATTGCTCGCTCCCGCCCAATCCCTCCTGCTCCCGCTCGCTCCCGCCCGCTCCCTCCCGCTTCGGCCCATGGCAAAGTTCATATTGCTAGCTCCCGCCCGCTCCCTCCCGCTCCCCGCCCACTCCCTCCCGATTCCGCCCGCTCCCTCCCAATTCTTCCCGCGGCAAAGTTTATATTGCTCACTCCCACCCGCTCCCGCTCGCTCCCTTCCGTTCCCTCCCGCTTCTGCCCGCGGCAAAGTTCATATTGCTCGCTCCCGCCCGCTCCCTCCCGCTTCTGCCCGGTCCCGCTCGCTCCAGCTCGCTCCCGCCCGCTCCTTCCCGCTCCCGCCCGCTCCCTCCCGGTCCCGCTCGATCCCGCTCCATCCCGCTCCCGCTCCCTCCCGTTCCCGCCCGCTCCCGCTGTAAATGGTTTACCTGCTTGAACATCTTCTGATCTCTGTTAATGTTGGTTTCACCAACTTACACTTGTTGAGCCACATTGTCTCACATTCACACCTCTATTCTCTGACCTAACCCTATAAGACCCACGGATGCAAATTTACAACTTTTGACAATTCTCAGGACAACATTTACATACAATGAACAAAAATATAATAAGTTTTCTTTTTGCTCCCATTTTTCATGAGCTAAACTTAAAGTCAAATGTATTTGTGCAGCACATTTCATGTACAATTGCTGGTTGTGGTATAATTACAAAACATGTCCTACGTCCTAACCCTAACCCCTAACCCGTCTTATGCAATTTAGAAGACAACCATCAGGGGTTATTCTTTATTTTATGAAATTTACGCCTTTTATTTATTTAAAACTGTAAAAGAAAGAAATTAAATAATAAAAATTAAATTAAAATTATTAAAACAAGCAACAGTCTGGATAAGTTAAAGATATCGTGCAGATTTCATGCACAAACACATGAGAAAAGAAATGTTTTTAACCTGGATTTAAAATGTCTACATTTGTTGACAGTTTAACTCCCACTCACTCCCGCCCGCTCCCGCCCACTTCTGCCCGCGGTAAAGTTCATACTGCTCACTCCCACCCGCTCCCGCTCGCTCCCGCACGCTCCCGCTCGCTCCCTCCCGCTTCTGCCCGCGGCAAAGTTCATACTGCTCGCTCCCACCCGCTCCCGCCCGCTCCCTCCTGCTCCCACCCACTCCCTCCCGCTTCTGCCCGCGGCAAAGGTCATATTGCTCGCTCCCGCCCGCTCTCGCTCGCTCCCTCCTGCTCCCGCTCGCTCCCTCCTGCTCCCTCCCGCTCCCGCCCACTCCCTCCCGCTTCTGCCCGCGGCAAAGGTCATATTGCTCGCTCCCACCCGCTCCCGCCCACTCCCTCCCGCTTCTTCCCTCGGCAAAGGTCATATTGCTCGATCTCGCTCGCTCCCTCCTGCTCCCGCCCGCTCCCTCCCGCTTCTGCCCGCGGCAAAGTTCATATTGCTGGCTCCCGCCCGCTCCCCGCTCGCTCCCCGCCCGCTCCCTCCTGCTCCCGCCCGCTCCCTCCCGCTCCCGCTCGCTCCCGCCCGCTCCCTCCCACTTCCGCCCACTCCCTCCCGCATCTGCCCGCGGCAAAGTTCATACTGCTCGCTCCCTCCCGCTCCCGCTCCCGCTCGCTCCCGCTCGTTCCCTCCCGCTTCTGCCCGGTCCCGCTCGCTCCAGCTCGCTCACGCCCACTCCCGCTCCCTCCCGCTCCCGCCCGCGCCCTCCCGCTCCCGCCCACTCCCTCCCGCTTCTGCCCGCGGCAAAGGTCATATTGCTCGCTCCCACCCGCTCCCGCCCACTCCCTCCCGCTTCTTCCCGCGGCAAAGGTCATATTGCTCGATCTCGCTCGCTCCCTCCTGCTCCCGCTCGCTCCCGCCCGCTCCCTCCCGCTTCTGCCCGCGGCAAAGTTCATATTGCTCGCTCCCACCCGCCCCCGCCCACTTCTGCCCGCGGTAAAGTTCATACTGCTCGCTCCCGCACGCTCCCGCTTTCTCCCTCCCGCTTCTGCCCGCGGCAAAGGTCATATTGCTCGCTCCCGCCCTCTCCCGCCCGCTCTCGCTCGCTCCCTCCTGCTCCCGCTCGCTCCCTCCCGCTCCCTCCCGCTTCTGCCCGTGGCAAAGTTCATATTGCTCGCTCCCGCTCGCTCCCCGCCCGCTCCCTCCCGCTCCCGCTCGCTCCCGCCTGCTCCCTCCCACTTCTGCCCGCGGCAAAGTTCATATCGCTCACTCCCGCCAGCTCCCGCTCGCTTCCGCCCGCTCCCGCCCGCTCCCTCCCGCTTCTGCTAGCGGCAAAGTTCATATTGCTCAATCCCGCCCGCTCCCTCCCGCTCCCGCTCGCTCCCGCCCACTCCCTCCCGCTCCCGCCCGCTCCCTACCGCTCCCCGCCCGCTCCCTCCCGATCCCGCTCGCTCCCCGCCCACTCCCGCTCGCTCCCACCCGCTCCTGCTCGCTTCCGCCCGCTCCCTCCCACTCCCGCTCACTCCCGCCCGCTCCCTCCCGCTTCTGCCCACGGCAAAGTTCATATTGCTCGCTCCCACCCGCTCCCGCCCACTCCTTCCCGCTCCCGCCCGCTCCCGCTCGCTTCCGCCCGCTCCCTCCCACTCACGCTCACTCCCGCCCACTCCCTCCCGCTTCTGCCCACGGCAAAGTTCATATTGCTCGCTCCCTCCCGCTCCCGCTCACTCCCGCCCGATCCCTCCCGCTTCTGCCCGCGGCAAAGTTCATATTGCTCGCTCCCGCCCAATCCCTCCTGCTCCCGCTCGCTCCCGCACACTCCCTCCCGCTCCCGCCCGCGACAAAGTTCATACTGCTCGCTCCCTCCCGCTCGCTCCCGCTTCTGCTCACGGCAAAGGTCATATTGCTCGCTCCCTCCCGCTCCCGCTCACTCCCGCCCGATCCCTCCCGCTTCTGCCCGCGGCAAAGTTCATATTGCTCGCTCCCGCCCAATCCCTCCTGCTCCCGCTCGCTCCCGCACACTCCCTCCCGCTCCCGCCCGCGACAAAGTTCATACTGCTCGCTCCCGCCCGCTCCCTCCCGCTTCTGCTCACGGCAAAGGTCATATTGCTCAATCCCGCCCGCTCCCTCCCGCTCCCGCTTGCTCCCGCCCACTCCCTCCTGCTCCCGCCCGCTCCCTACCGCTCCCGCCCGCTCCCTCCCGATCCCGCTCGCTCCCGTCCGCTCCCGCCCGCTCCCTCCCGCTTCTGCCCGCGGCAAAGTTCACACCACCAGCTCCCTCCCGCTCCATGCCATCCCCGCCCGCTCCTGCCCGGTCCCGCTCACTCCCTCCCGCTCCCGCCCGCTCCATCCCGCTCCCACCCGCTCCCGCTCGCTCCCGCCCGCTCCATCCCGCTCCCTCCCGTTCCCTCCCGCTCCTGCCTTGTCCCGCCCGCTCCCGCTGTAAATGGTTTACCTGCCTGAACATCTTCTGCTCTCTGTTAATGTTTGTTTCACCAACCTAACACTTGTTGAGCCACATTGTCTCATATTCACACCTCTATTCTCTGACCTAACCCTATTAGACCCACGGATGCAAATTTACAACTTTTAACAATTCTCAGGACCACATTTACATACAATGAACAAAAATATAATACGTTTTCTTTTTGCTCCCATTTTCCCTCCCGCTTCTGCCCGGTCCCGTTCACTCCCTCCCGCTCCCGCCCGCTCCCGCTCGCTCCCCGCCTTCTCCCTCCCACTTCTGCCCGCGGCAAAGTTCATATTGCTCGCTCCCGCCTGCTCCCTCCCGCTTCTGCCCGGTCCCGCTCGCTCCAGCTCGCTCCCGCCCGCTCCTTCCCGCTCCTGCCCGGTCCCCTTCACTCCCTCCCGCTCCCTCCCGCTCCTGCCCGGTCCCCTTCACTCCCTCCCGCTCCCGCTCACTCCCGCCTTCTCCCTCCCACTTCTGCCCGCGATAAAGTGCATATTGCTCACTCCCACCCGCTCCCGCTCGCTTCCGCCCGCTCCCTCCCGCTCCCGCTCGCTCCCGCCCGCTCCCGCTCGCTTCCGCCCGCTCCCTCCCGCTCCCGCTCGCTCCCTCCCGCTTCTGCCCGGTCCCGCTCGCTCCCGCCTTCTCCCTCCCGCTTCTGCCCGCGATAAAGTGCATATTGCTCACTCCCGCCCGCTCCCTCCCGCTCACTCCCGCCTTCTCCCTCCCACTTCTGCCCGCGATAAAGTGCATATTGCTCACTCCCGCCCGCTCCCTCCCGCTCCCGCTCACTCCCACCCGCTCCCGCTCGCTTCCGCCCGCTCCCTCCCGCTCCCGCTCGCTCCCTCCCGCTTCTGCCCGGTCCCGCTCGCTCCCGCCTTCTCCCTCCCGCTTCTGCCCGCGGCAAAGTTCATATTGCTCGCTCCCGCCCGCTCCCGCCTTCTCCCTCCCGCTTCTGCCCGCGGCAAAGTTCATATTGCTCGCTCCCCGCCCGCTCCCGCTCGCTCCCGCCTTCTCCCTCCCGCTTCTTTCCGCGGCAAAGTTCATATTGCTCGCTCCCGCCCGCTCCCTCCCGCTTCTGCCCGGTCCCGCTCGCTCCAGCTCGCTCCCGCCCGCTCCCTCCTGCTCCTGCCCGGTACCGTTCACTCTCTCCCGCTCCCGCCCTCTCCCTCCCGCTTCTGCCCGCGGCAAAGTTCATATTGCTCGCTCCCGCCCGCTCCCTCCCGCTTCTGCCCGGTCCCGCTTGCTCCAGCTCGCTCCCGCCCGCTCCCGCCCACTCCCTCCCGCTTCTTCCCGCGGCAAAGGTCATATTGCTCGATCTCGCTCGCTCCCTCCTGCTCCCGCTCGCTCCCGCCCGCTCCCTCCCGCTTCTGCCCGCGGCAAAGTTCATATTGCTCGCTCCCGCCCGCTCCCGCCCGCTCCCTCCCACTTCCGCCCACTCCCTCCCGCATCTGCCCGCGGCAAAGTTCATACTGCTCGCTCCCTCCCGCTCACGCTCCCGCTCGCTCCCGCCCGCTCCCTCCCGCTTCTGCCCGCGGCAAAGTTCATATTGCTCGCTCCCGCCCGCTCCCGCCCGCTCCCTCCCACTTCCGCCCACTCCCTCCCACTTCTGCCCGCGGCAAAGTTCATACTGCTCACTCCCGCACGCTCCCGCTCGCTCCCTCCAGCTTCTGCCCGCGGCAAAGTTCATACTGCTCGCTCCCTCCTGCTCCCGCCCGCTCCCTCCCACTTCTGCCCGCGGCAAAGTTCACACCACCAGCTCCCTCCCGCTCTATGCCATCCCCGCCCGCTCCCACCCGCTCCCTCCCGCTCCCGCTCGCTCCCGCCCACTCCCTCTCGCTCCCGCCCACGGCAAAGTTCATATCGCTCAATCCGACCCGCTCCCGCTCGTTTCCGCCCGCTCCCTCCCGCTCCCGCTCGCTCCCGCTCGCTCCCGCCCGCTCCCTCCCGCTCCCTCCCGCTCCCTACCGCTCCCGCCCCGCTCCCTCCCGCTCCCGCCAGCTTCCGCTCGCTCCCGCCAGCTTCCGCTCGCTCGCTCCCGCTCCCTCCCGCTCCCGCCCGCTCCCTCCCCCTCCCGCTCGCTCCCGCCCGCTCCCGCTCGCTCCCACCCGCTCCCTCCCGCTCCCGCCCGCTCTCGCTCGCTCCCTCCTGCTCCTGCTCCCTCCCGCTTCTGCCCGCGGCAAAGTTCATATCGCTCACTCCCACCAGCTCCCGCCCGCTCCCTCCCCCTCCCGCTCGCTCCCGCCCGCACCCTCCCGCTCCCTACCGCTCCCGCTCGCTCCCGCCCGCTCCCGCTCGCTTCCGCCCGCTCCCTCCCACTCACGCTCACTCCCGCCCGCTCCCTCCCGCTTCTGCCTGTGGCAAAGTTCATATTGCTCGCTCCTGCCCGCTCCCTCCCGCTCCTGCCCGCTCCCGCCCGTTCCCTCCCGTTTCTGCCCGCGGCAAAGTTCATATTGCTCGCTCCTGCCCGCTCCCTCCCGCTTCTGCCCGGTCCCGCTCGCTCCAGCTCGCTCCCGCTCGCTCCCTCCCGCTCCTGCCCGCTCCTTCCCGGTCCCGCTCCATCCCGCTCCCTCCCGTTCCCGCCCGCTACCTCCCGGTCCCGCTCGATCCCGCTCCCGCTCCATCCTGCTCCCGCTCCCACCCGCTCCCTCCCGTTCCCGCCCGCTCCCGCTGTAAATGGTTTACCTGCTTAAACATCTTCTGATCTCTGTTAATGTTGGTTTCACCAACCTAACACTTGTTGAGCCACATTGTCTCACATTCACACCTCTATTCTCTGACCTAACCCTATTAGACCCACGGATGCAAATTTACAACTTTTAACAATTCTCAGGACCACATTTACATACAATGAACAAAAATATAATAAGTTTTCTTTTTGCTCCCATTTTCCATGAGCTAAACTTAAAGTCAAATGTATTTGTGTAGCACATTTCATGTACAATTGCTGGTTGTGGTATAATTACAAAACATGTCCTACGTCCTAACCCTAACCCCTAACCCGTCTTATGCAATTTAGAAGACAACCATCAGGGGTTATTCTTTATTTTATGAAATTTACGCCTTTTATTTATTTAAAACTGTAAAAGAAAGAAATTGAATAATAAAAATTAAATTAAAATTATTAAAACAAGCAACAGTCTGGATAAGTTAAAGATATCATGCAGATTTCATGCACAAACACATGAGAAAAGAAATGTTTTTAACCTGGATTTAAAATGTCTACATTTGTTGACAGTTTAACTCCCGCTCGCTCCCGCCCGCTCCCGCCCACTTCTGCCCGCGGCAAAGTTCATACTGCTCGCTCCCGCCCGCTCCCACCAGCTCCCGCTCGCTCCCTCCCGCTTCTGCCCGCGGCAAAGTTCATACTGCTCGCTCCCGCCCGCTCCCACCAGCTCCCGCTCGCTCCCTCCCACTTCTACCCGCGGCAAAGGTCATATTGCTCAATCCCGCCCTCTCCCGCTCGCTTCCGCCTGCTCCCGCCCGCTCCCTCCCGCTTCTGCCGGCGGCAAAGTTCATATTGCTCAATCCCGCCCGCTCCCTCCCGCTCCCGCTCCCTCCCGCTCCCGCTCGCTCCCGCCAGCTCCCGCCCGCTCCCTCCCGCTCCCGCCCGCTCCCTCCCGATCCCGCTTTCTCCCGCCCACTCCCTACCGCTTCCGCCCGCTCCCTCCCGATCCCGCTCGCTCCCGCCCACTCCCGCTCGCTCCCACCCGCTCCCTCCCGCTCCCGCCCCCTCCCTCCCACTCCCGCTCCCTCCCACTTCTGCCCGCAGCAAAGTTCATATCGCTCACTCCCACCCGCTCCCGCTCACTTCCGCCCGCTCCCTCCCTTTCCCGCTCACTCCCGCCCGATTCTGCCGGCGGCAAAGTTCATATTGCTCAATCCCGCCCGCTCCCTCCCGCTCCTGCCCGGTCCCGTTCACTCCCTCCCGCTCTCGCTCGCTCCCGCTTCTGCCCGCAGCAAAGTTCATATTGCTCAATCCCGCCCGCTCCCTCCCGCTCCTGCCCGGTCCCGTTCACTCCCTCCCGCTCTCGCTCGCTCCCGCCCACTCCCTCCCGCTTCTGCCCGCAGCAAAGTTCATATTGCTCGCTCCCGCCCAATCCCTCCTGCTCCCGCTCGCTCCCGCCCGCTCCCTCCCGCTTCGGCCCATGGCAAAGTTCATATTGCTCGCTCCCGCCCGCTCCCGCTCTCTCCAGCCCGCTCCCTCCCGCTCCCGCCCACTCCCTCCCGATTCCGCCCGCTCCCTCCCACTTCTGCCCGCGGCAAAGTTTATATTGCTCACTCCCACCCGCTCCCGCTCGCTCCCGCCCGTTCCCTCCCGCTTCTGCCCGCGGCAAAGTTCATATTGCTCGCTCCCCGCCCGCTCCCTCCCGCTTCTGCTCGGTCCCGCTCGCTCCAGCTCGCTCCCCGCCCGCTCCTTCCCGCTCCCGCCCACTCCCTCCCGGTCCCGCTCGATCCCGCTCCATCCCGCTCCCGCTCCCTCCCGTTCCCGCCCGCTCCCGCTGTAAATGGTTTACCTGCTTGAACATCTTCGGATCTCTGTTAATGTTGGTTTCACCAACTTACACTTGTTGAGCCACATTGTCTCACATTCACACCTCTATTCTCTGACCTAACCCTATTAGACCCACGGATGCAAATTTACAACTTTTGACAATTCTCAGGACAACATTTACATACAATGAACAAAAATATAATAAGTTTTCTTTTTGCTCCCATTTTCCATGAGCTAAACTTAAAGTCAAATGTATTTGTGCAGCACATTTCATGTACAATTGCTGGTTGTGGTATAATTACAAAACATGTCCTACGTCCTAACCCTAACCCCTAACCCGTCTTATGCAATTTAGAAGACAACCATCAGGGGTTATTCTTTATTTTATGAAATTTACGCCTTTTATTTATTTAAAACTGTAAAAGAAAGAAATTAGATAGTAAAAATTAAATTAAAATTATTAAAACAAGCAACAGTCTGGATAAGTTAAAGATATCGTGCAGATTTCATGCACAAACACATGAGAAAAGAAATGTTTTTAACCTGGATTTAAAATGTCTACATTTGTTGACAGTTTAACTCCCGCTCGCTCCCGCCCACTTCTGCCCGCGGTAAAGTTCATACTGCTCGCTCCCGCACGCTCCCGCTCGCTCGCTCCCGCTTCTGCCCGCGGCAAAGTTCATACTGCTCGCTCCCACCCGCTCCCGCCCGCTCCCTCCTGCTCCCGCCCACTCCCTCCCGCTTCTGCCCGCGGCAAAGGTCATATTGCTCGCTCCCGCCCTCTCCCGCCCGCTCTCGCTCGCTCCCTCCCGCTCCCTCCCGCTTCTGCCTGTGGCAAAGTTGATATTGCTCGCTCCCTCCCGCTCCCGCTCGCTCCCGCCCTCTCCCACCCGCTCCCGCCCAATCCCTCCTGCTCCCGCTCGCTCCCTCCCGCTCCCTCCCACTTCTGCCGAAGCAAAGTTCATATCGCTCACTCCCACCCGCTCCCTCCCGCTCCCGCTCGCTCCCGCCTGCTCCCTCCCACTTCTGCCCACGGCAAAGTTCATATCGCTCACTCCCACCCGCTCCCGCCCGCTCCCTCCCGCTCCCGCTCGCTCCCTCCCGCTCCCGCCCGCTCCCTCCCACTTCTACCCGCGGCAAAGGTCATATTGCTCAATCCCGCCTGCTCCCGCCCGCTCCCTCCCGCTTCTGCCGGCGGCAAAGTTCATATTGCTCAATCCCGCCCGCTCCCTCCCGCTCCCGCTCCCTCCCGCTCCCGCTCGCTCCCGCCAGCTCCCGCTCGCTCCCGCCCGCTCCCTCCCGATCCCGCTTTCTCCCGCCCACTCCCTACCGCTTCAGCCCGCTCCCTCCCGATCCCGCTTGCTCCCGCCCACTTCCGCTCGCTCCCACCCGCTCCCTCCCGCTCCCGCCCCCTCCCTCCCACTCCCGCTCCCTCCCGCTTCTGCCCACGGCAAAGTTCATATTGCTCGCTCCCACCCGCTCCCGCTCGCTCCGGCCCACTCCTTCCCGCTCCCGCCCGCTCCCTCCCGCTCCCACCCGCTCCCGCTCACTTCCGCCCGCTCCCTCCCGTTCCCGCTCCCTCCCGCTTCTGCCGGCGGCAAAGTTCATATTGCTCAATCCCGCCCGCTCCCTCCCGCTCCTGCCCGGTCCCGTTCACTCCCTCCCGCTCTCGCTCGCTCCCGCCCACTCCCTCCCGCTTCTGCCCGCAGCAAAGTTCATATTGCTCGCTCCCGCCCAATCCCTCCTGCTCCCGCTCGCTCCCGCCCGCTCCCTCCCGCTTCGGCCCATGGCAAAGTTCATATTGCTCGCTCCCGCCCGCTCCCGCTCTCTCCCGCCCGCTCCCTCCCGCTCCCCGCCCACTCCCTCCCGATTCCGCCCGCTCCCTCCCACTTCTGCCCGCGGCAAAGTTTATATTGCTCACTCCCACCCGCTCCCGCTCACTCCCTTCCGTTCCCTCCCGCTTCTGCCCGCGGCAAAGTTCATATTGCTCGCTCCCGCCCGCTCCCTCCCGCTTCTGCCCGGTCCCGCTCGCTCCAGCTCGCTCCCGCCCGCTCCTTCCCGCTCCCTCCCGGTCCCGCTCGATCCCGCTCCATCCCGCTCCCGCTCCCTCCCGTTCCCGCCCGCTCCCGCTGTAAATGGTTTACCTGCTTGAACATCTTCTGATCTCTGTTAATGTTGGTTTCACCAACTTACACTTGTTGAGCCACATTGTCTCACATTCACACCTCTATTCTCTGACCTAACCCGATAAGACCCACGGATGCAAATTTACAACTTTTGACAATTCTCAGGACAACATTTACATACAATGAACAAAAATATAATAAGTTTTCTTTTTGCTCCCATTTTCCATGAGCTAAACTTAAAGTCAAATGTATTTGTGCAGCACATTTCATGTACAATTGCTGGTTGTGGTATAATTACAAAACATGTCCTACGTCCTAACCCTAACCCCTAACCCGTCTTATGCAATTTAGAAGACAACCATCAGGGGTTATTCTTTATTTTATGAAATTTACGCCTTTTATTTATTTAAAACTTTAAAAGAAAGAAATTAAATAATAAAAATTAAATTAAAATTATTAAAACAAGCAACAGTCTGGATAAGTTAAAGATATCGTGCAGATTTCATGCACAAACACATGAGAAAAGAAATGTTTTTAACCTGGATTTAAAATGTCTACATTTGTTGACAGTTTAACTCCCGCTCGCTCCCGCCCACTTCTGCCCGCGGCAAAGTTCATACTGCTCGCTCCCGCACGCTCCCGCTCGCTCCCTCCCGCTTCTGCCCGCGGCAAAGTTCATACTGCTCGCTCCCACCCGCTCCCGCCCGCTCCCTCCTGCTCCCGCCCACTCCCTCCCGCTTCTGCACGCGGCAAAGTTGATATTGCTCGCTCCCACCCGCTCCCTCCCGCTCCCGCTCGCTCCCGCCTGCTCCCTCCCACTTCTGCCCACGGCAAAGTTCATATCGCTCACTCCCACCCGCTCCCGCCCGCTCCCTCCCGCTCCCGCTCGCTCCCTCCCGCTCCCGCCCGCTCCCGCCCACTCCCGCTCGCTCCCTCCCGCTTCTGCCCGCGGCAAAGTTCATACTGCTCGCTCCCGCCAACTCCCTCCTGCTCCCGCCCACTCCCTCCCACTTCTACCCGCGGCAAAGGTCATATTGCTCAATCCCGCCCTCTCCCGCTCGCTTCCGCCTGCTCCCGCCCGCTCCCTCCCGCTTCTGCCGGCGGCAAAGTTCATATTGCTCAATCCCGCCCGCTCCCTCCCGCTCCCGCTCCCTCCCGATCCCGCTTTCTCCCGCCCACTCCCTACCGCTTCCGCCCGCTCCCTCCCGATCCCGCTCGCTCCCGCCCACTCCCGCTCGCTCCCGCTCCCTCCCGCTTCTGCCCACGGCAAAGTTCATATTGGTCGCTCCCACCCGCTCCCGCTCGCTCCGGCCCACTCCTTCCCGCTCCCGCCCGCTCCCTCCCGCTCCCACCTGCTCCCTCCCACTTCTGCCCGCAGCAAAGTTCATATCGCTCACTCCCACCCGCTCCCGCTCACTTCCGCCCGCTCCCTCCCGTTCCCGCTCACTCCCGCCCGCTCCCTCCCGCTTCTGCCGGCGGCAAAGTTCATATTGCTCAATCCCGCCCGCTCCCTCCCGCTCCCGCTCCCTCCCGCTCCCGCTCGCTCCCGCCCGCTCCCTCCCGATCCCGCTTTCTCCCGCCCACTCCCTACCACTTCCGCCCGCTCCCTCCCGATCCCGCTCGCTCCCGCCCACTCCCGCTCGCTCCCACCCGCTCCCTCCCGCTCCCGCCCCCCTCCCTCCCACTCCCGCTCCCTCCCGCTTCTGCCCACGGCAAAGTTCATATTGCTCGCTCCCACCCGCTCCCGCTCGCTCCGGCCCACTCCTTCCCGCTCCCGCCCGCTCCCTCCCGCTCCCACCTGCTCCCTCCCACTTCTGCCCGCAGCAAAGTTCATATAGCTCACTCCCACCCGCTCCCGCTCACTTCCGCCCGCTCCCTCCCGTTCCCGCTCACTCCCGCCCGCTCCCTCCCGCTTCTGCCGGCGGCAAAGTTCATATTGCTCAATCCCGCCCGCTCCCTCCCGCTCCTGCCCGGTCCCGTTCACTCCCTCCCGCTCTCGCTCGCTCCCGCCCACTCCCTCCCGCTTCTGCCCGCAGCAAAGTTCATATTGCTCGCTCCCGCCCAATCCCTCCTGCTCCCGCTCGCTCCCGCCCGCTCCCTCCCGCTTCGGCCCATGGCAAAGTTCATATTGCTAGCTCCCGCCCGCTCCCGCTCTCTCCCGCCCGCTCCCTCCCGCTCCCGCCCACTCCCTCCCGATTCCGCCCGCTCCCTCCCATTTCTGCCCGCGGCAAAGTTTATATTGCTCACTCCCACCCGCTCCCGCTCGCTCCCTTCCGTTCCCTCCCGCTTCTGCCCGCGGCAAAGTTCATATTGCTCGCTCCCGCCCGCTCCCTCCCGCTTCTGCCCGGTCCCGCTCGCTCCAGCTCGCTCCCGCCCGCTCCTTCCCGCTCCCGCCCGCTCCCTCCCGGTCCCGCTCGATCCCGCTCCATCCCGCTCCCGCTCCCTCCCGTTCCCGCCCGCTCCCGCTGTAAATGGTTTACCTGCTTGAACATCTTCTGATCTCTGTTAATGTTGGTTTCACCAACTTACACTTGTTGAGCCACATTGTCTCACATTCACACCTCTATTCTCTGACCTAACCCTATAAGACCCACGGATGCAAATTTACAACTTTTGACAATTCTCAGGACAACATTTACATACAATGAACAAAAATATAATAAGTTTTCTTTTTGCTCCCATTTTTCATGAGCTAAACTTAAAGTCAAATGTATTTGTGCAGCACATTTCATGTACAATTGCTGGTTGTGGTATAATTACAAAACATGTCCTACGTCCTAACCCTAACCCCTAACCCGTCTTATGCAATTTAGAAGACAACCATCAGGGGTTATTCTTTATTTTATGAAATTTACGCCTTTTATTTATTTAAAACTGTAAAAGAAAGAAATTAAATAATAAAAATTAAATTAAAATTATTAAAACAAGCAACAGTCTGGATAAGTTAAAGATATCGTGCAGATTTCATGCACAAACACATGAGAAAAGAAATGTTTTTAACCTGGATTTAAAATGTCTACCTTTGTTGACAGTTTAACTCCCACTCACTCCCGCCCGCTCCCGCCCACTTCTGCCCGCGGTAAAGTTCATACTGCTCGCTCCCACCCGCTCCCGCTCGCTCCCGCACGCTCCCGCTCGCTCCCTCCCGCTTCTGCCCGCGGCAAAGTTCATACTGCTCGCTCCCACCCGCTCCCGCCCGCTCCCTCCTGCTCCCACCCACTCCCTCCCGCTTCTGCCCGCGGCAAAGGTCATATTGCTCGCTCCCGCCCGCTCTCGCTCGCTCCCTCCTGCTCCCGCTCGCTCCCTCCTGCTCCCTCCCGCTCCCGCCCACTCCCTCCCGCTTCTGCCCGCGGCAAAGGTCATATTGCTCGCTCCCACCCGCTCCCGCCCACTCCCTCCCGCTTCTTCCCTCGGCAAAGGTCATATTGCTCGATCTCGCTCGCTCCCTCCTGCTCCCGCCCGCTCCCTCCCGCTTCTGCCCGCGGCAAAGTTCATATTGCTCGCTCCCGCCCGCTCCCGCTCGCTCCCGCCCGCTCCCTCCTGCTCCCGCCCGCTCCCTCCCGCTCCCGCTCGCTCCCGCCCGCTCCCTCCCACTTCCGCCCACTCCCTCCCGCATCTGCCCGCGGCAAAGTTCATACTGCTCGCTCCCTCCCGCTCCCGCTCCCGCTCCCGCTCGTTCCCTCCCGCTTCTGCCCGGTCCCGCTCGCTCCAGCTCGCTCACGCCCACTCCCGCTCCCTCCCGCTCCCGCCCGCGCCCTCCCGCTCCCGCCCACTCCCTCCCGCTTCTGCCCGCGGCAAAGGTCATATTGCTCGCTCCCACCCGCTCCCGCCCACTCCCTCCCGCTTCTTCCCGCGGCAAAGGTCATATTGCTCGATCTCGCTCGCGCCCTCCTGCTCCCGCTCGCTCCCGCCCGCTCCCTCCCGCTTCTGCCCGCGGCAAAGTTCATATTGCTCGCTCCCACCCGCCCCCGCCCACTTCTGCCCGCGGTAAAGTTCATACTGCTCGCTCCCGCACGCTCCCGCTTTCTCCCTCCCGCTTCTGCCCGCGGCAAAGGTCATATTGCTCGCTCCCGCCCTCTCCCGCCCGCTCTCGCTCGCTCCCTCCTGCTCCCGCTCGCTCCCTCCCGCTCCCTCCCGCTTCTGCCCGTGGCAAAGTTCATATTGCTCGCTCCCGCTCGCTCCCGCCCGCTCCCTCCCGCTCCCGCTCGCTCCCGCCTGCTCCCTCCCACTTCTGCCCGCGGCAAAGTTCATATCGCTCACTCCCGCCAGCTCCCGCTCGCTTCCGCCCGCTCCCGCCCGCTCCCTCCCGCTTCTGCTAGCGGCAAAGTTCATATTGCTCAATCCCGCCCGCTCCCTCCCGCTCCCGCTCGCTCCCGCCCACTCCCTCCCGCTCCCGCCCGCTCCCTACCGCTCCCGCCCGCTCCCTCCCGATCCCGCTCGCTCCCGCCCACTCCCGCTCGCTCCCACCCGCTCCTGCTCGCTTCCGCCCGCTCCCTCCCACTCCCGCTCACTCCCGCCCGCTCCCTCCCGCTTCTGCCCACGGCAAAGTTCATATTGCTCGCTCCCACCCGCTCCCGCCCACTCCTTCCCGCTCCCGCCCGCTCCCGCTCGCTTCCGCCCGCTCCCTCCCACTCACGCTCACTCCCGCCCACTCCCTCCCGCTTCTGCCCACGGCAAAGTTCATATTGCTCGCTCCCTCCCGCTCCCGCTCACTCCCGCCCGCTCCCTCCCGCTTCTGCCCGGTCCCGCTCGCTCCAGCTCGCTCCCGCCCGCTCCTTCCCGCTCCCGCCCGCTCCCTCCCGGTCCCGCTCGATCCCGCTCCATCCCGCTCCCGCTCCCTCCCGTTCCCGCCCGCTCCCGCTGTAAATGGTTTACCTGCTTGAACATCTTCTGATCTCTGTTAATGTTGGTTTCACCAACTTACACTTGTTGAGCCACATTGTCTCACATTCACACCTCTATTCTCTGACCTAACCCGATAAGACCCACGGATGCAAATTTACAACTTTTGACAATTCTCAGGACAACATTTACATACAATGAACAAAAATATAATAAGTTTTCTTTTTGCTCCCATTTTCCATGAGCTAAACTTAAAGTCAAATGTATTTGTGCAGCACATTTCATGTACAATTGCTGGTTGTGGTATAATTACAAAACATGTCCTACGTCCTAACCCTAACCCCTAACCCGTCTTATGCAATTTAGAAGACAACCATCAGGGGTTATTCTTTATTTTATGAAATTTACGCCTTTTATTTATTTAAAACTTTAAAAGAAAGAAATTAAATAATAAAAATTAAATTAAAATTATTAAAACAAGCAACAGTCTGGATAAGTTAAAGATATCGTGCAGATTTCATGCACAAACACATGAGAAAAGAAATGTTTTTAACCTGGATTTAAAATGTCTACATTTGTTGACAGTTTAACTCCCGCTCGCTCCCGCCCACTTCTGCCCGCGGCAAAGTTCATACTGCTCGCTCCCGCACGCTCCCGCTCGCTCCCTCCCGCTTCTGCCCGCGGCAAAGTTCATACTGCTCGCTCCCACCCGCTCCCGCCCGCTCCCTCCTGCTCCCGCCCACTCCCTCCCGCTTCTGCACGCGGCAAAGTTGATATTGCTCGCTCCCACCCGCTCCCTCCCGCTCCCGCTCGCTCCCGCCTGCTCCCTCCCACTTCTGCCCACGGCAAAGTTCATATCGCTCACTCCCACCCGCTCCCGCCCGCTCCCTCCCGCTCCCGCTCGCTCCCTCCCGCTCCCGCCCGCTCCCGCCCGCTCCCGCTCGCTCCCTCCCGCTTCTGCCCGCGGCAAAGTTCATACTGCTCGCTCCCGCCAACTCCCTCCTGCTCCCGCCCACTCCCTCCCACTTCTACCCGCGGCAAAGGTCATATTGCTCAATCCCGCCCTCTCCCGCTCGCTTCCGCCTGCTCCCGCCCGCTCCCTCCCGCTTCTGCCGGCGGCAAAGTTCATATTGCTCAATCCCGCCCGCTCCCTCCCGATCCCGCTTTCTCCCGCCCACTCCCTACCGCTTCCGCCCGCTCCCTCCCGATCCCGCTCGCTCCCGCCCACTCCCGCTCGCTCCCCGCCCGCTCCCGCCCACTTCTGCCCGCGGCAAAGTTCATACTGCTCGCTCCCGCCCGCTCCCACCAGCTCCCGCTCGCTCCCTCCCGCTTCTGCCCGCGGCAAAGTTCATACTGCTCGCTCCCGCCCGCTCCCACCAGCTCCCGCTCGCTCCCTCCCACTTCTACCCGCGGCAAAGGTCATATTGCTCAATCCCGCCCTCTCCCGCTCGCTTCCGCCTGCTCCCGCCCGCTCCCTCCCGCTTCTGCCGGCGGCAAAGTTCATATTGCTCAATCCCGCCCGCTCCCTCCCGCTCCCGCTCCCTCCCGCTCCCGCTCGCTCCCGCCAGCTCCCGCCCGCTCCCTCCCGCTCCCGCCCGCTCCCTCCCGATCCCGCTTTCTCCCGCCCACTCCCTACCGCTTCCGCCCGCTCCCTCCCGATCCCGCTCGCTCCCGCCCACTCCCGCTCGCTCCCACCCGCTCCCTCCCGCTCCCGCCCCCTCCCTCCCACTCCCGCTCCCTCCCACTTCTGCCCGCAGCAAAGTTCATATCGCTCACTCCCACCCGCTCCCGCTCACTTCCGCCCGCTCCCTCCCCTTCCCGCTCACTCCCGCCCGATTCTGCCGGCGGCAAAGTTCATATTGCTCAATCCCGCCCGCTCCCTCCCGCTCCTGCCCGGTCCCGTTCACTCCCTCCCGCTCTCGCTCGCTCCCGCTTCTGCCCGCAGCAAAGTTCATATTGCTCAATCCCGCCCGCTCCCTCCCGCTCCTGCCCGGTCCCGTTCACTCCCTCCCGCTCTCGCTCGCTCCCGCCCACTCCCTCCCGCTTCTGCCCGCAGCAAAGTTCATATTGCTCGCTCCCGCCCAATCCCTCCTGCTCCCGCTCGCTCCCGCCCGCTCCCTCCCGCTTCGGCCCATGGCAAAGTTCATATTGCTCGCTCCCGCCCGCTCCCGCTCTCTCCAGCCCGCTCCCTCCCGCTCCCGCCCACTCCCTCCCGATTCCGCCCGCTCCCTCCCACTTCTGCCCGCGGCAAAGTTTATATTGCTCACTCCCACCCGCTCCCGCTCGCTCCCCGCCCGTTCCCTCCCGCTTCTGCCCGCGGCAAAGTTCATATTGCTCGCTCCCGCCCGCTCCCTCCCGCTTCTGCTCGGTCCCGCTCGCTCCAGCTCGCTCCCGCCCGCTCCTTCCCGCTCCCGCCCACTCCCTCCCGGTCCCGCTCGATCCCGCTCCATCCCGCTCCCGCTCCCTCCCGTTCCCGCCCGCTCCCGCTGTAAATGGTTTACCTGCTTGAACATCTTCGGATCTCTGTTAATGTTGGTTTCACCAACTTACACTTGTTGAGCCACATTGTCTCACATTCACACCTCTATTCTCTGACCTAACCCTATTAGACCCACGGATGCAAATTTACAACTTTTGACAATTCTCAGGACAACATTTACATACAATGAACAAAAATATAATAAGTTTTCTTTTTGCTCCCATTTTCCATGAGCTAAACTTAAAGTCAAATGTATTTGTGCAGCACATTTCATGTACAATTGCTGGTTGTGGTATAATTACAAAACATGTCCTACGTCCTAACCCTAACCCCTAACCCGTCTTATGCAATTTAGAAGACAACCATCAGGGGTTATTCTTTATTTTATGAAATTTACGCCTTTTATTTATTTAAAACTGTAAAAGAAAGAAATTAGATAGTAAAAATTAAATTAAAATTATTAAAACAAGCAACAGTCTGGATAAGTTAAAGATATCGTGCAGATTTCATGCACAAACACATGAGAAAAGAAATGTTTTTAACCTGGATTTAAAATGTCTACATTTGTTGACAGTTTAACTCCCGCTCGCTCCCGCCCACTTCTGCCCGCGGTAAAGTTCATACTGCTCGCTCCCGCACGCTCCCGCTCGCTCGCTCCCGCTTCTGCCCGCGGCAAAGTTCATACTGCTCGCTCCCACCCGCTCCCGCCCGCTCCCTCCTGCTCCCGCCCACTCCCTCCCGCTTCTGCCCGCGGCAAAGGTCATATTGCTCGCTCCCGCCCTCTCCCGCCCGCTCTCGCTCGCTCCCTCCCGCTCCCTCCCGCTTCTGCCTGTGGCAAAGTTGATATTGCTCGCTCCCTCCCGCTCCCGCTCGCTCCCCGCCCTCTCCCACCCGCTCCCGCCCAATCCCTCCTGCTCCCGCTCGCTCCCTCCCGCTCCCTCCCACTTCTGCCGAAGCAAAGTTCATATCGCTCACTCCCACCCGCTCCCTCCCGCTCCCGCTCGCTCCCGCCTGCTCCCTCCCACTTCTGCCCACGGCAAAGTTCATATCGCTCACTCCCACCCGCTCCCGCCCGCTCCCTCCCGCTCCCGCTCGCTCCCTCCCGCTCCCGCCCGCTCCCTCCCACTTCTACCCGCGGCAAAGGTCATATTGCTCAATCCCGCCTGCTCCCGCCCGCTCCCTCCCGCTTCTGCCGGCGGCAAAGTTCATATTGCTCAATCCCGCCCGCTCCCTCCCGCTCCCGCTCCCTCCCGCTCCCGCTCGCTCCCGCCAGCTCCCGCTCGCTCCCGCCCGCTCCCTCCCGATCCCGCTTTCTCCCGCCCACTCCCTACCGCTTCAGCCCGCTCCCTCCCGATCCCGCTTGCTCCCGCCCACTTCCGCTCGCTCCCACCCGCTCCCTCCCGCTCCCGCCCCCTCCCTCCCACTCCCGCTCCCTCCCGCTTCTGCCCACGGCAAAGTTCATATTGCTCGCTCCCACCCGCTCCCGCTCGCTCCGGCCCACTCCTTCCCGCTCCCGCCCGCTCCCTCCCGCTCCCACCCGCTCCCGCTCACTTCCGCCCGCTCCCTCCCGTTCCCGCTCCCTCCCGCTTCTGCCGGCGGCAAAGTTCATATTGCTCAATCCCGCCCGCTCCCTCCCGCTCCTGCCCGGTCCCGTTCACTCCCTCCCGCTCTCGCTCGCTCCCGCCCACTCCCTCCCGCTTCTGCCCGCAGCAAAGTTCATATTGCTCGCTCCCGCCCAATCCCTCCTGCTCCCGCTCGCTCCCGCCCGCTCCCTCCCGCTTCGGCCCATGGCAAAGTTCATATTGCTCGCTCCCGCCCGCTCCCGCTCTCTCCCGCCCGCTCCCTCCCGCTCCCGCCCACTCCCTCCCGATTCCGCCCGCTCCCTCCCACTTCTGCCCGCGGCAAAGTTTATATTGCTCACTCCCACCCGCTCCCGCTCACTCCCTTCCGTTCCCTCCCGCTTCTGCCCGCGGCAAAGTTCATATTGCTCGCTCCCGCCCGCTCCCTCCCGCTTCTGCCCGGTCCCGCTCGCTCCAGCTCGCTCCCGCCCGCTCCTTCCCGCTCCCGCCCGCTCCCTCCCGGTCCCGCTCGATCCCGCTCCATCCCGCTCCCGCTCCCTCCCGTTCCCGCCCGCTCCCGCTGTAAATGGTTTACCTGCTTGAACATCTTCTGATCTCTGTTAATGTTGGTTTCACCAACTTACACTTGTTGAGCCACATTGTCTCACATTCACACCTCTATTCTCTGACCTAACCCGATAAGACCCACGGATGCAAATTTACAACTTTTGACAATTCTCAGGACCACATTTACATACAATGAACAAAAATATAATAAGTTTTCTTTTTGCTCCCATTTTCCATGAGCTAAACTTAAAGTCAAATGTATTTGTGCAGCACATTTCATGTACAATTGCTGGTTGTGGTATAATTACAAAACATGTCCTACGTCCTAACCCTAACCCCTAACCCGTCTTATGCAATTTAGAAGACAACCATCAGGGGTTATTCTTTATTTTATGAAATTTACGCCTTTTATTTATTTAAAACTTTAAAAGAAAGAAATTAAATAATAAAAATTAAATTAAAATTATTAAAACAAGCAACAGTCTGGATAAGTTAAAGATATCGTGCAGATTTCATGCACAAACACATGAGAAAAGAAATGTTTTTAACCTGGATTTAAAATGTCTACATTTGTTGACAGTTTAACTCCCGCTCGCTCCCGCCCACTTCTGCCCGCGGCAAAGTTCATACTGCTCGCTCCCGCACGCTCCCGCTCGCTCCCTCCCGCTTCTGCCCGCGGCAAAGTTCATACTGCTCGCTCCCACCCGCTCCCGCCCGCTCCCTCCTGATCCCGCCCACTCCCTCCCGCTTCTGCACGCGGCAAAGTTGATATTGCTCGCTCCCACCCGCTCCCTCCCGCTCCCGCTCGCTCCCGCCTGCTCCCTCCCACTTCTGCCCACGGCAAAGTTCATATCGCTCACTCCCACCCGCTCCCGCCCGCTCCCTCCCGCTCCCGCTCGCTCCCTCCCGCTCCCGCCCGCTCCCGCCCGCTCCCGCTCGCTCCCTCCCGCTCCCGCCAACTCCCTCCTGCTCCCGCCCACTCCCTCCCACTTCTACCCGCGGCAAAGGTCATATTGCTCAATCCCGCCCTCTCCCGCTCGCTTCCGCCTGCTCCCGCCCGCTCCCTCCCGCTTCTGCCGGCGGCAAAGTTCATATTGCTCAATCCCGCCCGCTCCCTCCCGCTCCCGCTCCCTCCCGATCCCGCTTTCTCCCGCCCACTCCCTACCGCTTCCGCCCGCTCCCTCCCGATCCCGCTCGCTCCCGCCCACTCCCGCTCGCTCCCGCTCCCTCCCGCTTCTGCCCACGGCAAAGTTCATATTGGTCGCTCCCACCCGCTCCCGCTCGCTCCGACCCACTCCTTCCCGCTCCCGCCCGCTCCCTCCCGCTCCCACCTGCTCCCTCCCACTTCTGCCCGCAGCAAAGTTCATATCGCTCACTCCCACCCGCTCCCGCTCACTTCCGCCCGCTCCCTCCCGTTCCCGCTCACTCCCGCCCGCTCCCTCCCGCTTCTGCCGGCGGCAAAGTTCATATTGCTCAATCCCGCCCGCTCCCTCCCGCTCCCGCTCCCTCCCGCTCCCGCTCGCTCCCGCCCGCTCCCTCCCGATCCCGCTTTCTCCCGCCCACTCCCTACCACTTCCGCCCGCTCCCTCCCGATCCCGCTCGCTCCCGCCCACTCCCGCTCGCTCCCACCCGCTCCCTCCCGCTCCCCGCCCCCTCCCTCCCACTCCCGCTCCCTCCCGCTTCTGCCCACGGCAAAGTTCATATTGCTCGCTCCCACCCGCTCCCGCTCGCTCCGGCCCACTCCTTCCCGCTCCCGCCCGCTCCCTCCCGCTCCCACCTGCTCCCTCCCACTTCTGCCCGCAGCAAAGTTCATATAGCTCACTCCCACCCGCTCCCGCTCACTTCCGCCCGCTCCCTCCCGTTCCCGCTCACTCCCGCCCGCTCCCTCCCGCTTCTGCCGGCGGCAAAGTTCATATTGCTCAATCCCGCCCGCTCCCTCCCGCTCCTGCCCGGTCCCGTTCACTCCCTCCCGCTCTCGCTCGCTCCCGCCCACTCCCTCCCGCTTCTGCCCGCAGCAAAGTTCATATTGCTCGCTCCCCGCCCAATCCCTCCTGCTCCCGCTCGCTCCCGCCCGCTCCCTCCCGCTTCGGCCCATGGCAAAGTTCATATTGCTAGCTCCCGCCCGCTCCCGCTCTCTCCCGCCCGCTCCCTCCCGCTCCCGCCCACTCCCTCCCGATTCCGCCCGCTCCCTCCCAATTCTGCCCGCGGCAAAGTTCATATAGCTCACTCCCACCCGCTCCCGCTCACTTCCGCCCGCTCCCTCCCGTTCCCGCTCACTCCCGCCCGCTCCCTCCCGCTTCTGCCGGCGGCAAAGTTCATATTGCTCAATCCCGCCCGCTCCCTCCCGCTCCCGCCCACTCCCTCCCGATTCCGCCCGCTCCCTCCCACTTCTGCCCGCAGCAAAGTTCATATAGCTCACTCCCACCCGCTCCCGCTCACTTCCGCCCGCTCCCTCCCGTTCCCGCTCACTCCCGCCCGCTCCCTCCCGCTTCTGCCGGCGGCAAAGTTCATATTGCTCAATCCCGCCCGCTCCCTCCCGCTCCTGCCCGGTCCCGTTCACTCCCTCCCGCTCTCGCTCGCTCCCGCCCACTCCCTCCCGCTTCTGCCCGCAGCAAAGTTTATATTGCTCACTCCCACCCGCTCCCGCTCGCTCCCTTCCGTTCCCTCCCGCTTCTGCCCGCGGCAAAGTTCATATTGCTCGCTCCCGCCCGCTCCCTCCCGCTTCTGCCCGGTCCCGCTCGCTCCAGCTCGCTCCCGCCCGCTCCTTCCCGCTCCCGCCCGCTCCCTCCCGGTCCCGCTCGATCCCGCTCCATCCCGCTCCCGCTCCCTCCCGTTCCCGCCCGCTCCCGCTGTAAATGGTTTACCTGCTTGAACATCTTCTGATCTCTGTTAATGTTGGTTTCACCAACTTACACTTGTTGAGCCACATTGTCTCACATTCACACCTCTATTCTCTGACCTAACCCTATAAGACCCACGGATGCAAATTTACAACTTTTGACAATTCTCAGGACAACATTTACATACAATGAACAAAAATATAATAAGTTTTCTTTTTGCTCCCATTTTTCATGAGCTAAACTTAAAGTCAAATGTATTTGTGCAGCACATTTCATGTACAATTGCTGGTTGTGGTATAATTACAAAACATGTCCTACGTCCTAACCCTAACCCCTAACCCGTCTTATGCAATTTAGAAGACAACCATCAGGGGTTATTCTTTATTTTATGAAATTTACGCCTTTTATTTATTTAAAACTGTAAAAGAAAGAAATTAAATAATAAAAATTAAATTAAAATTATTAAAACAAGCAACAGTCTGGATAAGTTAAAGATATCGTGCAGATTTCATGCACAAACACATGAGAAAAGAAATGTTTTTAACCTGGATTTAAAATGTCTACCTTTGTTGACAGTTTAACTCCCACTCACTCCCGCCCGCTCCCGCCCACTTCTGCCCGCGGTAAAGTTCATACTGCTCGCTCCCACCCGCTCCCGCTCGCTCCCGCACGCTCCCGCTCGCTCCCTCCCGCTTCTGCCCGCGGCAAAGTTCATACTGCTCGCTCCCACCCGCTCCCGCCCGCTCCCTCCTGCTCCCACCCACTCCCTCCCGCTTCTGCCCGCGGCAAAGGTCATATTGCTCGCTCCCGCCCGCTCTCGCTCGCTCCCTCCTGCTCCCGCTCGCTCCCTCCTGCTCCCTCCCGCTCCCGCCCACTCCCTCCCGCTTCTGCCCGCGGCAAAGGTCATATTGCTCGCTCCCACCCGCTCCCGCCCACTCCCTCCCGCTTCTTCCCTCGGCAAAGGTCATATTGCTCGATCTCGCTCGCTCCCTCCTGCTCCCGCCCGCTCCCTCCCGCTTCTGCCCGCGGCAAAGTTCATATTGCTCGCTCCCGCCCGCTCCCGCTCGCTCCCCGCCCGCTCCCTCCTGCTCCCGCCCGCTCCCTCCCGCTCCCGCTCGCTCCCGCCCGCTCCCTCCCACTTCCGCCCACTCCCTCCCGCATCTGCCCGCGGCAAAGTTCATACTGCTCGCTCCCTCCCGCTCCCGCTCCCGCTCGCTCCCGCTCGTTCCCTCCCGCTTCTGCCCGGTCCCGCTCGCTCCAGCTCGCTCACGCCCACTCCCGCTCCCTCCCGCTCCCGCCCGCGCCCTCCCGCTCCCGCCCACTCCCTCCCGCTTCTGCCCGCGGCAAAGGTCATATTGCTCGCTCCCACCCGCTCCCGCCCACTCCCTCCCGCTTCTTCCCGCGGCAAAGGTCATATTGCTCGATCTCGCTCGCTCCCTCCTGCTCCCGCTCGCTCCCGCCCGCTCCCTCCCGCTTCTGCCCGCGGCAAAGTTCATATTGCTCGCTCCCACCCGCCCCCGCCCACTTCTGCCCGCGGTAAAGTTCATACTGCTCGCTCCCGCACGCTCCCGCTTTCTCCCTCCCGCTTCTGCCCGCGGCAAAGGTCATATTGCTCGCTCCCGCCCTCTCCCGCCCGCTCTCGCTCGCTCCCTCCTGCTCCCGCTCGCTCCCTCCCGCTCCCTCCCGCTTCTGCCCGTGGCAAAGTTCATATTGCTCGCTCCCGCTCGCTCCCGCCCGCTCCCTCCCGCTCCCGCTCGCTCCCGCCTGCTCCCTCCCACTTCTGCCCGCGGCAAAGTTCATATCGCTCACTCCCGCCAGCTCCCGCTCGCTTCCGCCCGCTCCCGCCCGCTCCCTCCCGCTTCTGCTAGCGGCAAAGTTCATATTGCTCAATCCCGCCCGCTCCCTCCCGCTCCCGCTCGCTCCCGCCCACTCCCTCCCGCTCCCGCCCGCTCCCTACCGCTCCCGCCCGCTCCCTCCCGATCCCGCTCGCTCCCGCCCACTCCCGCTCGCTCCCACCCGCTCCTGCTCGCTTCCGCCCGCTCCCTCCCACTCCCGCTCACTCCCGCCCGCTCCCTCCCGCTTCTGCCCACGGCAAAGTTCATATTGCTCGCTCCCACCCGCTCCCGCCCACTCCTTCCCGCTCCCGCCCGCTCCCGCTCGCTTCCGCCCGCTCCCTCCCACTCACGCTCACTCCCGCCCACTCCCTCCCGCTTCTGCCCACGGCAAAGTTCATATTGCTCGCTCCCTCCCGCTCCCGCTCACTCCCGCCCGATCCCTCCCGCTTCTGCCCGCGGCAAAGTTCATATTGCTCGCTCCCGCCCAATCCCTCCTGCTCCCGCTCGCTCCCGCACACTCCCTCCCGCTCCCCGCCCGCGACAAAGTTCATACTGCTCGCTCCCTCCCGCTCGCTCCCGCCCGCTCCCTCCCACTTCTGCCCGCGGCAAAGTTCATATCGCTCGCTCCCTCCCGCTCCCGCTCACTCCCGCCCGCTCCCTCCCACTTCTGCCTGCGGAAAAGTTCATATTGCTCACTCCCACCCGCTCCCTCCCGCTCCTGCCCGGTCCCGTTCACTCCCTCCCGCTCCCGCCCGCTCCCGCTCGCTCCCGCCTTCTCCCTCCCACTTCTGCCCTCGGCAAAGTTCATATTGCTCGCTCCCGCCTGCTCCCTCCCGCTTCTGCCCGGTCCCGCTCGCTCCAGCTCGCTCCCGCCCGCTCCCTCCCGCTCCTGCCCGGTCCCCTTCACTCCCTCCCGCTCCCGCTCCCTCCCGCTCCCGCCCGCTCCCGCTCACTCCCGCCTTCTCCCTCCCACTTCTGCCCGCAGCAAAGTTCATATTGCTCACTCCCGCCCACTCCCTCCCGATTCCGCCCCCTCCCTCCCACTTCTGCCCGCGATAAAGTTCATATTGCTCACTCCCACCCGCTCCCGCTCGCTTCCGCCCGCTCCCTCCCGCTCCCGCTCGCTCCCGCCCGCTCCCTCCCGCTTCTGCCCGGTCCCGCTCACTCCCGCCTTCTCCCTCCCGCTTCTGCCCGCGGCAAAGTTCATATTGCTCGCTCCCGCCCGCTCCCGCCTTCTCCCTCCCGCTTCTGCCCGCGGCAAAGTTCATATTGCTCGCTCCCGCCCGCTCCCGCTCGCTCCCGCCTTCTCCCTCCCGCTTCTTTCCGCGGCAAAGTTCATATTGCTCGCTCATGCCCGCTCCCTCCTGCTCCTGCCCGGTACCGTTCACTCCCTCCCGCTCCCGCCCTCTCCCTCCCGCTCCCGTTCACTCCCTCCCGCTCCCGCTCGCTCCCGCCTTCTCCCTCCCACTTCTGCCCGCGGCAAAGTTCATATTGCTCGCTCCCGCCCGCTCCCTCCCGCTTCTGCCCGGTCCCGCTCGCTCCAGCTCGCTCCCCGCCCGCTCCCTCCCGCTCCTGCCCGGTCCCCTTCACTCCCTCCCGCTCCCGCTCCCGCCCGCTCCCTCCCACTTCTGCCCGCAGCAAAGTTCATATTGCTCGCTCCCGCTCTGTCCCGCCCGCTCCCTCCCGCTCCCGCCCACTCCCTCCCGATTCCGCCTGCTCCCTCCCACTTCTGCCCGCGGCAAAGTTCATATCGCTCACTCCCGCCAGCTCCCGCTCGCTTCCGCCCGCTCCCGCCCGCTCCCTCCCGCTTCTGCTAGCGGCAAAGTTCATATTGCTCAAACCCGCCCGCTCCCTCCCGCTCCCGCTCGCTCCCGCCCGCTCCCGCTCGCTCCCGCCCGCTCCCGCCCCGCTCCCTCCCGCTTCTGCCCTGTCCCGCTCGCTCCCGCCTTCTCCCTCCCGCTTCTGCCCGCGGCAAAGTTCATATTGCTCGCTCCCGCCCGCTCCCGCCTTCTCCCTCCCGCTTCTGCCCGCGGCAAAGTTCATATTGCCCGCTCCCGCTCGCTCCCGCCTTCTCCCTCCCGCTTCTGCCCGCGGCAAAGTTCATATTGCTCGCTCCCGCCAACTCCCTCCCGCTCCTGCCCGGTACCGTTCACTCCCTCCCGCTCCCGCCCTCTCCCTCCCGCTCCCGCTCACTCCCGCCCGCTCCCTCCCGCTTCTGCCCGCGGCAAAGTTCATATTGCTCGCTCCCACCCGCTCCCGCCCACTCCCGCTCGCTCCCTCCCACTCCTTCCCGCTCCCGCCGGCTCCCTCCCACTCCCGCTCGCTTCCGCCCGCTCCTTCCCACTCACGCTCACTCCCGCCCGCTCCCTCCCGCTTCTGCCCGCGGCAAAGTTCATATATGTCGCTCCCTCCCGCTCCCGCTCGCTCCCGCCCGCTCCCTCCCACTTCTGCCCGCGGCAAAGTTCATATTGCCCGCTCCCTCCCACTCACGCTCACTCCCGCCCGCTCCCTCCCGCTTCTGCTCACGGCAAAGGTCATATTGCTCAATCCCGCCCGCTCCCTCCCGCTCCCGCTTGCTCCCGCCCACTCCCTCCTGCTCCCGCCCGCTCCCTACCGCTCCCGCCCGCTCCCTCCCGCTTCTGCCCGCGGCAAAGTTCACACCATCAGCTCCCTCCCGCTCCATGCCATCCCCGCCCGCTCCTGCCCGGTCCCGCTCACTCCCTCCCGCTCCCGCCCGCTCCATCCCGCTCCCACCCGCTCCCGCTCGCTCCCGCCCGCTCCATCCCGCTCCCTCCCGTTCCCTCCCGCTCCTGCCTTGTCCCGCCCGCTCCCGCTGTAAATGGTTTACCTGCCTGAACATCTTCTGCTCTCTGTTAATGTTTGTTTCACCAACCTAACACTTGTTGAGCCACATTGTCTCATATTCACACCTCTATTCTCTGACCTAACCTTATTAGACCCACGGATGCAAATTTACAACTTTTAACAATTCTCAGGACCACATTTACATACAATGAACAAAAATATAATACGTTTTCTTTTTGCTCCCATTTTCCCTCCCGCTTCTGCCCGGTCCCGTTCACTCCCTCCCGCTCCCGCCCGCTCCCGCTCGCTCCCGCCTTCTCCCTCCCACTTCTGCCCGCGGCAAAGTTCATATTGCTCGCTCCCGCCTGCTCCCTCCCGCTTCTGCCCGGTCCCGCTCGCTCCAGCTCGCTCCCGCCCGCTCCTTCCCGCTCCTGCCCGGTCCCCTTCACTCCCTCCCGCTCCCTCCCGCTCCTGCCCGGTCCCCTTCACTCCCTCCCGCTCCCGCTCACTCCCGCCTTCTCCCTCCCACTTCTGCCCGCGATAAAGTGCATATTGCTCACTCCCACCCGCTCCCGCTCGCTTCCGCCCGCTCCCTCCCGCTCCCGCTCGCTCCCGCCCGCTCCCGCTCGCTTCCGCCCGCTCCCTCCCGCTCCCGCTCGCTCCCTCCCGCTTCTGCCCGGTCCCGCTCGCTCCCGCCTTCTCCCTCCCGCTTCTGCCCGCGATAAAGTGCATATTGCTCACTCCCGCCCGCTCCCTCCCGCTCACTCCCGCCTTCTCCCTCCCACTTCTGCCCGCGATAAAGTGCATATTGCTCACTCCCGCCCGCTCCCTCCCGCTCCCGCTCACTCCCACCCGCTCCCGCTCGCTTCCGCCCGCTCCCTCCCGCTCCCGCTCGCTCCCTCCCGCTTCTGCCCGGTCCCGCTCGCTCCCGCCTTCTCCCTCCCGCTTCTGCCCGCGGCAAAGTTCATATTGCTCGCTCCCGCCCGCTCCCGCCTTCTCCCTCCCGCTTCTGCCCGCGGCAAAGTTCATATTGCTCGCTCCCGCCCGCTCCCGCTCGCTCCCGCCTTCTCCCTCCCGCTTCTTTCCGCGGCAAAGTTCATATTGCTCGCTCCCGCTCTCTCCCGCCCGCTCCCTCCCACTCCCGCCCACTCCCTCCCGATACCGCCTGCTCCCTCCCACTTCTGCCCGCGGCAAAGTTCATATCGCTCACTCCCGCCAGCTCCCGCTCGCTTCCGCCCGCTCCCGCCCGCTCCCTCCCGCTCCCGCTCGCTCGCTCCCGCCCGCTCCCTCCCGCTTCTGCCCGGTCCCGCTCGCTCCCGCCTTCTCCCTCCCGCTTCTGCCCGCGGCAAAGTTCATATTGCTCGCTCCCGCCCGCTCCCCGCCTTCTCCCTCCCGCTTCTGCCCGCGGCAAAGTTCATATTGCTCGCTCCCGCCCGCTCCCGCCTTCTCCCTCCCGCTTCTGCCCGCGGCAAAGTTCATATTGCTCGCTCCCGCCCGCTCCCTCCCGCTTCTGCCCGGTCCCGCTCGCTCCAGCTCGCTCCCCGCCCGCTCCCTCCCGCTCCTGCCCGGTACCGTTCACTCCCTCCCGCTCCCGCCCTCTCCCTCCCGCTCCCGCTCACTCCCGCCCGCTCCCTCCCGCTTCTGCCCGCGGCAAATTTCATATTGCTCGCTCCCACCCGCTCCCGCCCACTCCCGCTCGCTCCCTCCCACTCCTTCCCGCTCCCGCCGGCTCCCTCCCACTCCCGCTCGCTTCCGCCCGCTCCCTCCCACTCACGCTCACTCCCGCCCGCTCCCTCCCGCTTCTGCCCACGGCAAAGTTCATATTGCTCGCTCCCGCTCACTCCCGCCCGCTCCCTCCCACTTCTGCCCGCGGCAAAGTTCATATTGCTCGCTCCCTCCCGCTCCCGCTCACTCCCGCCCGCTCCCTCCCGCTTCTGCCCGCGGCAAAGTTCATATTGCTCGCTCCCGCCCAATCCCTCCTGCTCCCGCTCGCTCCCGCTCCCGCCCGCTCCCTCCCGCTTCCGCCCGCGGCAAAGTTCATACTGCTCACTCCGTCCCGTTCCCGTTCCCGCTCCCGCTCGCTCCCGCCCGCTCCCTCCCACTTCTGCCCGCGGCAAAGTTCATATTGCCCGCTCCCTCCCACTCACGCTCACTCCCGCCCGCTCCCTCCCGCTTCTGCTCACGGCAAAGGTCATATTGCTCAATCCCGCCCGCTCCCTCCCGCTCCCGCTTGCTCCCGCCCACTCCCTCCCGCTCCCGCCCGCTCCCTACCGCTCCCGCCCGCTCCCTCCCGATCCCGCCCGCTCCCTCCCGCTTCTGCCCGCTCCCTCCCACTTCTGCCCGCGGCAAAGTTCACACCACCAGCTCCCTCCCGCTCCATGTCATCCCCGCCCGCTCCTGCCCGGTCCCGCTCACCCCCTCCCGCTCCCGCCCGCTCCCGCCCGCTCCCTCCCGCTCCCGCTCGCTCCCGCCCACTCCATCCCGCTCCCTCCCGTTCCCTCCCGCTCCTGCCTTGTCCCGCCCGCTCCCGCTGTAAATGGTTTACCTGCCTGAACATCTTCTGCTCTCTGTTAATGTTGGTTTCACCAACCTAACACTTGTTGAGCCACATTGTCTCATATTCACACCTCTATTCTCTGACCTAACCCTATTAGACCCACGGATGCAAATTTACAACTTTTAACAATTCTCAGGACCACATTTACATACAATGAATACAATAATACGTTTTCTTTTTGCTCCCATTTTCCATGAGCTAAACTTAAAGTCAATGTATTTGTGTAGCACATTTCATGTACAATTGCTGGTTGTGGTATAATTACAAAACATGTCCTACGTCCTAACCCTAACCCCTAACCCGTCTTATGCAATTTAGAAGACAACCATCAGGGGTTATTCTTTATTTTATGAAATTTACGCCTTTTATTTATTTAAAACTGTAAAAGAAAGAAATTAAATAATAAAAATTCAATTAAAATTATTAAAACAAGCAACAGTCTGGATAAGTTAAAGATATCGTGCAGATTTAATGCACAAACACATGAGAAAAGAAATGTTTTTAACCTGGATTTAAAATGTCTACATTTGTTGACAGTTTAACTCCCGCTCGCTCCCGCCCGCTCCCTCCCGCTTCTGCCCGCGGCAAAGTTCATATTGCTCGCTCCCACCCGCCCCCGCCCACTTCTGCCCGCGGCAAAGGTCATATTGCTCGCTCCCGCCCTCTCCCGCCCGCTCTCGCTCGCTCCCTCCTGCTCCCGCTCGCTCCCTCCCGCTCCCTCACGCTTCTGCCCGTGGCAAAGTTCATATTGCTCGCTCCCGCCCGCTCCCGCTCGCTCCCGCCCGCTCCCTCCCGCTCCCACTCGCTCCCGCCTGCTCCCTCCCACATCTGCCCGCGGCAAAGTTCATATCGCTCACTCCCGCCAGCTCCCGCTCACTTCCGCCCGCTCCCGCCCGCTCCCTCCCGCTTCTGCTAGCGGCAAAGTTCATATTGCTCAATCCCGCCCGCTCCCTCCCGCTCCCGCTCGCTCCCGCCCACTCCCTCCCGCTCCCGCCCACTCCCTCCCGCTTCTGCCCGCTCGCTCCCGCCCACTCCCTCCAACTCCCGCCCGCTCCCTACCACTCCCGCCCGCTCCCGCTCGCTCCCACCCACTCACGCTCACTCCCGCCCGCTCCTTCCCGCTTCTGCCCACGGCAAAGTTCATATTGCTCAATCCCTCCCGCTCCCGCCCGCTCCCGCTTGCTTCCGGCCGCTCCCTCCCACTCACGCTCACTCCCGCCCACTCCCTCCCGCTTCTGCCCACGTCAAAGTTCATATTGCTCGCTCCCTCCCGCTCCCGCTCACTCCCGCCCGATCCCTCCCGCTTCTTCCCGCGGCAAAGTTCATATTGCTCGCTCCCGCCCAATCCCTCCTGCTCCCGCTCGCTCCCGCCCACTCCCTCCCGCTCCCGCCCGCTCCCTCCCGCTTCTGCCCGCGGCAAAGTTCATATCGCTCGCTCCCTCCCGCTCCCGCTCCCGCTCGCTCCCGCCCGCTCCCTCCCACTTCTGCCTTCGGCAAAGTTCATATCGCTCGCTCCCTCCCGCTCCCTCCCGCTTCTGCCTGCGGCAAAGTTCATATTGCTCGCTCCCGCCCACTCCCTCCCACTCCCGCCCGCTCCCTCCCGCTTCTGCCCGCGGCAAAGTTCATATCGCTCGCTCCCTCCCGCTCCCGCTCCCGCTCGCTCCCGCCCGCTCCCTGCCACTTCTGCCTTCGGCAAAGTTCATATCGCTCGCTCCCACCCGCTCCCTCCCGCTCCTGCCCGGTCCCGTTCACTCCCTCCCGCTCCCTCCCGCTCCCGCCTTCTCCCTCCCACTTCTGCCCGCAGCAAAGTTCATATTGCTCGCTCCCGCCCAATCCCTCCTGCTCCCGCTCGCTCCCGCTCCCGCCCGCTCCCTCCCGCTTCCGCCCGCAGCAAAGTTCATACTGCTCGCTCCGTCCCGTTCCCGTTCCCGCTCCCGCTCACTCCCGCCCGCTCCCTCCCGCTTCTGCTCACGGCAAAGGTCATATTGCTCAATCCCGCCCGCTCCCTCCCGCTCCCTCCCGCTCCCGCCCGCTCCCTCCCGCTCCCGCTTGCTCCCGCCCACTCCCTCCCGCTCCCGCCCGCTCACTCCCGCCCGCTCCCTCCCGCTTCTGCTCACGGCAAAGGTCATATTGCTCAATCCCGCCCGCTCCCTCCCGCTCCCGCCCGCTCCCTCCCGATCCCGCTCGCTCCCGTCCGCTCCCGCCCGCTCCCTCCCGCTTCTGCCCGCTCCCTCCCACTTCTGCCCGCGGCAAAGTTCACACCACCAGCTCCCTCCCGCTCCATGCCATCCCCGCCCGCTCCTGCCCGGTCCCGCTCACTCCCTCCCGCTCCCGCCCGCTCCATCCCGCTCCCACCCGCTCCCGCTCGCTCCCGCCCGCTCCCTCCCACTTCTGCCCGCGGCAAAGTTCATATCGCTCACTCCCACCCGCTCCCGCTCACTCCCAACCGCTCCCTCCCGCTTCGGCAAGCGGCAAAGTTCATATTGCTCAATCCCGCCCGCTCCATCCCGCTCCCGCTCGCTCCCACCCGCTCCCGCTCGCTTCCGCCCGCTCCCTCCCGCTCCCGCTCACTCCCAACCGCTCCCTCCCGCTTCGGCAAGCGGCAAAGTTCATATTGCTCAATCCCGCCCGCTCCATCCCGCTCCCGCTCACTTCCGCCCGCTCCCGCTCGCTTCCGCCCGCTCCCTCCCGCTCCCGCTCACTCCCACCCGCTCCCGCCCGCTCCCTCCCAATCCCGCTCACTCCCGCCCCCTCCCTCCCGCTTCTGCCCGCGGCAACGTTCATATTGCTCGCTCCCACCCGCTCCCGCCCGCTCCCGCCAACTCCCTCCCGCTCCTGCCCGCGGCAAAGTTCATACTGTTCACTCCCTCCCGTTCCCGCTCCCGCTCAATCCCGCCCACTCCCTCCCTCTCCCGCTCGCTCCCGCCAGCTCCCGCTCGCTCCCGCCCGCACCCTCCCGCTCCCGCTCGCTTCCGCCCGCTCCCTCCCACTCACGCTCCCTCCCGCTCCCGCTCACTCCCTCTCGCTCCCGCCCGCTATCCGCTTCAGCCCGCGGCAAAGTTCATATTGCTCACTCCCACCCGCTCCCGCCCACTCCCTCCCACTTCTGCCCGCGGCAAAGTTCATATTGCTCGCTCCCACCCGCTCGCTCCCGCCCGTTCCGCTCGCTCCCGCCCGCTCTCGCTCGCTCCCTCCCAATTCTGCCCGCGGCAAAGTTCATATTGCTCACTCCCGCCCGCTCCCGCTCGCTTCCGCCCGCTCCCTCCCGCTCCCGCTCACTCCCGCCAGCTACCGCTCGCTCCCGCCTGCTCCCTCCCACTTCTGCCCGCGGCAAAGTTCATATCGCTCACTCCCGCCAGCTCCCGCTCGCTTCCGCCCGCTCCCGCCCGCTCCCTCCCGCTTCTGCTAGCGGCAAAGTTCATATTGCTCAATCCCGCCCGCTCCCTCCCGCTCCCGCTCGCTCCCGCCCACTCCCTCCCGCTCCCGCCCGCTCCCTACCGCTCCCGCTCGCTCCCTCCCGCTTCTGCCCGCGGCAAAGGTCATATTGCTCGCTCCCGCCCTCTCCCGCCCGCTCTCGCTCGCTCCCTCCTGCTCCCGCTCGCTCCCTCCCGCTCCCTCCCGCTTCTGCCCGTGGCAAAGTTCATATTGCTCGCTCCCGCCCGCTCCCGCTCGCTCCCGCCCGCTCCCTCCCGCTCCCGCTCGCTCCCGCCTGCTCCCTCCCACTTCTGCCCGCGGCAAAGTTCATATCGCTCACTCCCGCCCGCTCCCGCCCGCTCCCTCCCGCTTCTGCTAGCGGCAAAGTTCATATTGCTCAATCCCGCCCGCTCCCTCCCGCTCCCGCTCGCTCCCGCCCACTCCATCCCGCTCCCGCCCGCTCCCTACCGCTCCCGCCCGCTCCCTCCCGATCCCGCTCGCTCCCCCCCACTCCCGCTCGCTCCCACCCGCTCCTGCTCGCTTCCGCCCGCTCCCTCCCACTCCCGCTCACTCCCGCCCGCTCCCTCCCGCTTCTGCCCACGGCAAAGTTCATATTGCTCGCTCCCTTCCGCTCTCGCTCACTCCCACCCGCTCCTGCTCGCTTCCGCCCGCTCCCTCCCACTCCCGCTCACTCCCGCCCGCTCCCTCCCGCTTCTGCCCACGGCAAAGTTCATATTGCTCGCTCCCTTCCGCTCTCGCTCACTCCCACCCGCTCCTGCTCGCTTCCGCCCGCTCCCTCCCACTCACGCTCACTCCCGCCCGCTCCCTCCCGCTTCTGCCCACGGCAAAGGTCATATTGCTCAATCCCGCCCGCTCCCTCCCGCTCGCTCCCGCCCGCACCCTCCCGCTCGATCCCGCCAGCTCCCGCTCGCTCCCGCCCACTCCCTCCCGCTCCCGCCCGCTCCCTACCGCTCCCGCCCGCTCCCTCCCGATCCCGCTCGCTCCCGTCCACTCCCGCCCGCTCCCTCCCGCTTCTGCCCGCTCCCTCCCACTTCTGCCCGCGGCAAAGTTCACAACACCAGCTCCCTCCCGCTCCATGCCATCCCCGCCCGCTCCCTGCCCGGTCCCGCTCACTCCCTCCCGCTCCCGCCCGCTCCATCCCGCTCCCACCCGCTCCCGCTCGCTCCCGCCCGCTCCATCCCGCTCCCTCCCGTTCCCTCCCGCTCCTGCCTTGTCCCGCCCGCTCCCGCTGTAAATGGTTTACCTGCCTGAACATCTTCTGCTCTCTGTTAATGTTGGTTTCACCAACCTAACACTTGTTGAGCCACATTGTCTCATATTCACACGTCTATTCTCTGACCTAACCCTATTAGACCCACGGATGCAAATTTACAACTTTTAACAATTCTCAGGACCACATTTACATACAATGAACAAAAATATAATACGTTTTCTTTTTGCTCCCATTTTCCATGAGCTAAACTTAAAGTCAAATGTATTTGTGTAGCACATTTCATGTACAATTGCTGGTTGTGGTATAATTACAAAACATGTCCTACGTCCTAACCCTAACCCCTAACCCGTCTTATGCAATTTAGAAGACAACCATCAGGGGTTATTCTTTATTTTATGAAATTTACGCCATTTATTTATTTAAAACTGTAAAAGAAAGAAATTAAATAATAAAAATTAAATTAAAATTATTAAAACAAGCAACAGTCTGGATAAGTTAAAGATATCGTGCAGATTTCATGCACAAACACATGAGAAAAGAAATGTTTTTAACCTGGATTTAAAATGTCTACATTTGTTGACAGTTTAACTCCCGCTCGCTCCCGCCCGCTCCCTCCCGCTTCTGCCCGCGGCAAAGTTCATATTGCTCGCTCCCACCCGCCCCCGCTCGCTCCCTCCCGCTTCTGCCCGCTCCTTCCCACTCACGCTCACTCCCGCCCGCTCCCTCCCGCTTCTGCCCACGGCAAAGTTCATATTGCTCAATCCCGCCCGCTCCCTCCCGCTCCCGCTCCCGCTCACTCCCGCCCGCTCCCTCCCGCTTCTGCCCGCGGCAAAGTTCATATATCTCGCTCCCTCCTGCTCCCGCTCGCTCCCTCCCGCTCCCTCCCGCTTCTGCCCGTGGCAAAGTTCATATTGCTCGCTCCCGCCCACTCCCGCTCGCTCCCGCCCGCTCCCTTCCACTCCCGCTCGCTCCCGCCCGCTCCCTCCCGCTCCCGCTCCCTCCCGCTTCTGCTAGCGGCAAAGTTCATATTGCTCAATCCCGCCCGCTCCCTCCCGCTCCCGCTCGCTCCCACCCACTCCCTCCCGCTCCCGCCCGCTCCCTACCGCTCCCGCCCGCTCCCTCCCGATCCCGCTCGCTCCCGCCCACTCCCGCTCACTCCCACCCGCTCCTGCTCGCTTCCGCCCGCTCCCTCCCACTCCCGCTCACTCCCGCCCGCTCCCTCCCGCTTCTGCCCACTGCAAAGTTCATATTGCTCGCTCCCTTCCGCTCTCGCTCACTCCCACCCGCTCCTGCTCGCTTCCGCCCGCTCCCTCCCACTCCCGCTCACTCCCGCCCGCTCCCTCCCGCTTCTGCCCACGGCAAAGTTCATATTGCTCGCTCCCTCCCACTCCCGCTCACTCCCGCCCGCTCCCTCCCGCTTCTGCCCACGGCAAAGTTCATATTGCTCGCTCCCACCCGCTCCCGCCCACTCCTTCCCGCTCCCGCCCGCTCCCGCTCGCTTCCGCCCGCTCCCTCCCACTCACGCTCACTCCCGCCCGCTCCCTCCCGCTTCTGCCCACGGCAAAGGTCATATTGCTCAATCCCGCCCGCTCCCTCCCGCTCCCGCCCGCACCCTCCCGCTCGATCCCGCCAGCTCCCGCTCGCTCCCGCCCGCACCCTCCCGCTCCCGCCCGCTCCCTACCGCTCCCGCTCGCTCCCACCCGCTCCCGCTCACTTCCGCCCGCTCCCTCCCACTCACGCTCACTCCCGCCCACTCCCTCCCGCTTCTGCCCACGGCAAAGTTCATATTGCTCGCTCCCTCCCGCTCCCGCTCCCTCCCGCCTTCTCCCTCCCACTTCTGCCCGCGGCAAAGTTCATATTGCTCGCTCCCGCCTGCTCCCTCCCGCTTCTGCCCGGTCCCGCTCGCTCCAGCTCGCTCCCGCCCGCTCCCTCCCGCTCCTGCCCGGTCCCCTTCACTCCCTCCCGCTCCCGCTCCCTCCCGCTCCCGCCCGCTCCCGCTCACTCCCGCCTTCTCCCTCCCACTTCTGCCCGCAGCAAAGTTCATATTGCTCACTCCCGCCCACTCCCTCCCGATTCCGCCCGCTCCCTCCCGCTCCCGCTCGCTCCCGCCCGCTCCCGCTCGCTCCCGCCCGCTCCCTCCCGCCTTCTCCCTCCCGCTTTTGCCCGCGGCAAAGTTCATATTGCTCGCTCCCGCCCGCTCCCGCCTTCTCCCTCCCGCTTCTGCCCGCAGCAAAGTTCATATTGCTCGCTCCCGCCCGCTCCCGCTCGCTCCCGCCTTCTCCCTCCCGCTTCTTTCCGCGGCAAAGTTCATATTGCTCGCTCCCGCCCGCTCCCTCCCGCTTCTGCCCGGTCCCGCTCGCTCCAGCTCGCTCCCGCCCGCTCCCTCCTGCTCCTGCCCGGTACCGTTCACTCCCTCCCGCTCCCGCCCTCTCCCTCCCGCTCCCGTTCACTCCCTCCCGCTCCCGCTCGCTCCCGCCTTCTCCCTCCCACTTCTGCCCGCGGCAAAGTTCATATTGCTCGCTCCCGCCCGCTCCCTCCCGCTTCTGCCCGGTCCCGCTCGCTCCAGCTCGCTCCCGCCCGCTCCCTCCCGCTCCTGCCCGGTCCCCTTCACTCCCTCCCGCTCCCGCTCCCGCCCGCTCCCTCCCACTTCTGCCCGCAGCAAAGTTCATATTGCTCGCTCCCTCCCGCTCCCGCCCACTCCCTCCCGATTCCGCCTGCTCCCTCCCACTTCTGCCCGCGGCAAAGTTCATATCGCTCACTCCCGCCAGCTCCCGCTCGCTTCCGCCCGCTCCCGCCCGCTCCCTCCCGCTTCTGCTAGCGGCAAAGTTCATATTGCTCAATCCCGCCCGCTCCCTCCCGCTCCCGCTCGCTCCCGCCCGCTCCCGCTCGCTCCCGCCCGCTCCCTCCTGCTTCTGCCCGGTCCCGCTCGCTCCCGCCTTCTCCCTCCCGCTTCTGCCCGCGGCAAAGTTCATATTGCTCGCTCCCGCCCGCTCCCGCCTTCTCCCTCCCGCTTCTGCCCGTGGCAAAGTTCATACTGCTAGCTCCCACCCGCTCCCGCCCGCTCCCTCCTGCTCCCGCTCGCTCCCTCCCGCTCCCTCCCGCTCCCGCTCGCTCCCGCCCGCTCCCTCCCACTCCCGCTCGCTCCCGCCTGCTCCCTCCCGCTCCCGCTCGCTCCCGCCTGCTCCCTCCCACTTCTGCCCGCGGCAAAGTTCATATCGCTCACTCCCGCCAGCTCCCGCTCGCTTCCGCCCGCTCCCTCCCACTTCTGCCCGCTGCAAAGTTCATATCGCTCGATCCCGTCCGCTCCCTCCCGTTTCTGCCCGTGGCAAAGTTCATATTGCTCACTCCCACCCGCTCCCGACCGCTCCCGCTCGCTCCAGCTGGCTCCCGCCCGCTCCCTCCTGCTCCCGCCCGCTCCCTCCCGCTCCCTCCCGCTTCTGCCCGCGGTAAAGTTCATACTGCTCGCTCCCTCCCGCTCCTGCCCTGTCCCGTTCACTCCCTCCTGCTCCTGCTCGCTCCCGCCCGCTCCCTCCCGCTCCCGCTCGCTCCCGCCCGCTCCCTCCCGCTTCTGCCCGCGGTAAAGTTCATACTGCTCGCTCCCACCCGCTCCCGCCCGCTCCCTCCCGCTCCCGCTCGCTCCCGCCCGCTCCCTCCCGCTTCTGCCCGCGGCAAAGGTCATATTGCTCGCTCCCGCCCTCTCCCGCCCGCTCTCGCTCGCTCCCTCCTGCTCCCGCTCGCTCTCTCCTGCTCCCTCCCGCTCCCGCCCACTCCCTCCCGCTTCTGCCCGCGGCAAAGGTCATATTGCTCGCTCCCACCCGCTCCCGCCCACTCCCACCCGCTTCTTCCCGCGGCAAAGGTCATATTGCTCGATCTCGCTCGCTCCCTCCTGCTCCCGCTCGCTCCCGCCCGCTCCCTCCCGCTTCTGCCCGCGGCAAAGTTCATATTGCTCGCTCCCGCCCGCTCCCGCCCGCTCCCTCCCACTTCCGCCCACTCCCTCCCGCATCTGCCCGCGGCAAAGTTCATACTGCTCGCTCCCTCCCGCTCACGCTCCCGCCCGTTCCCTCCCGCTTCTGCCCGGTCCCGCTCGCTCCAGCTCGCTCACGCCCACTCCCGCTCCCGCCCGCTCCCGCCCGCTCCCTCCCGCTTCTGCCCGTGGCAAAGTTCATAATGCCCACTCCCTCCCGCTCCCGCTCGCTCCCTCCCACTTCTGCCCACGGCAAAGTTCATATCGCTCGCTGCCTCCCGCTCCCGCCCGCTCCCTCCCGCTCCCGCTCGCTCCCGCCCGCTCCCTCCCGCTCCCGCCCGCTCCCTCCCGCTTCCGCCCACTCCCTCCCGCTTCTGCACGCGGCAAAGTTCACACCACCAGCTCCCTCCCGCTCTATGCCATCCCCGCCCGCTACCTCCCGCTCCTGCCTGGTCCCGCTCACTCCATCCCGCTCCCGCCCGCTCCATCCCGCTCCCACCCGCTCCTGCTCGCTCCCGCCCGCTCCCGCCCGCTCCATCCCGCTCCCTCCCGCTCCTGCCTTGTCCCGCCCGCTCCCGCTGTGAATGGTTTACCTGCCTGAACATCTTCTGATCTCTGTTAATGTTGGTTTCACCAACCTAAAGCTGTCACCTGTGAATGGTTTACCTGCCTGAACATCTTCTGCTCTCTGTTAATGTTGGTTTCACCAACCTAACACTTGTTGAGCCACATTGTCTCACATTCACACCTCTATTCTCTGACCTAACCCTATTAGACCCACGGATGCAAATTTACAACTTTTAAATATTCTCAGGACCACATTTACATACAATGAACAAAAATATAATAAGTTTTCTTTTTGCTCCCATTTTCCATGAGCTAAACTTAAAGTCAAATGTATTTGTGTAACACATTTCATGTACAATTGCTGGTTGTGGTATAATTACAAAACATGTCCTACGTCCTAACCCTAAACCCTAACCCGTCTTATGCAATTTAGAAGACAACCATCAGGGGTTATTCATTTATTTTAAGCCTTTTATTTATTTAAAACTGTAAAAGAAAGAAATTAAATAATAAAAATTAAATTAAAATTATTAAAACAAGCAACAGTCTGGATAAGTTAAAGATATCGTGCAGATTTCATGCACAAACACATGAGAAAAGAAATGTTTTTAACCTGGATTTAAAAATGTCTACATTTGTTGACAGTTTAACTCCCGCTCGCTCCCGCCCACTTCTGCCCGCGGCAAAGTTCATACTGCTCGCTCCCGCACGCTCCCGCTCGCTCCCTCCCGCTTCTACCCGCGGCAAAGTTCATATTGCTCGCTCCCGCCCGCTCCCTCCCGCTTCTGCCCGCTCCCGCCCGCTCCCTCCTGCTCCTGCCCGGTACCGTTAACTCCCTCCCGCTCCCGCCCTCTCCCTCCCGCTCCCGTTCACTCCCTCCCGCTCCCGCTCGCTCCCGCCTTCTCCCTCCCACTTCTGCCCGCGGCAAAGTTCATATTGCTCGCTCCCGCCCGCTCCCTCCCGCTTCTGCCCGGTCCCGCTCGCTCCAGCTCGCTCCCGCCCGCTCCCTCCCGCTCCTGCCCGGTCCCCTTCACTCCCTCCCGCTCCCGCTCCCGCCCGCTCCCTCCCACTTCTGCCCGCAGCAAAGTTCATATTGCTCACTCCCGCTCTCTCCCGCCCGCTCCCTCCCGCTCCCGCCCACTCCCTCCCGATTCCGCCTGCTCCCTCCCACTTCTGCCCGCGGCAAAGTTCATATCGCTCACTCCCGCCAGCTCCCGCTCGCTTCCGCCTGCTCCCGCCTGCTCCCTCCCACTTCTGCCGGCGGCAAAGTTCATATTGCTCAATCCCGCCCGCTCCCTCCCGCTCCCGCTCCCTCCCGCTCCCGCTCGCTCCCGCCCGCTCCCTCCCGATCCCGCTTTCTCCCGCCCACTCCCTACCGCTTCCGCCCGCTCCCTCCCGATCCAGCTCGCTCCCGCCCACTCCCGCTCGCTCCCACCCGCTCCCTCCCACTCCCGCTCCCTCCCGCTTCTGCCCACGGCAAAGTTCATATTGCTCGCTCCCGCCCGCTCCCTCCCGCTCCCACCTGCTCCCTCCCACTTCTGCCCGCAGCAAAGTTCATATCGCTCACTCCCACCCGCTCCCGCTCACTTCCGCCCGCTCCCTCCCGTTCCTGCTCACTCCCGCCCGCTCCCTCCCGCTTCTGCCGGCGGCAAAGTTCATATTGCTCAATCCCGCCCGCTCCCTCCCGCTCCTGCCCGGTCCCGTTCACTCCCTCCCGCTCTCGCTCGCTCCCGCCAACTCCCTCCCGCTTCTGCCCGCAGCAAAGTTCATATTGCTCGCTCCCGCCCAATCCCTCCTGCTCCCGCTCGCTCCCGCCCGCTCCCTCCCGCTTCGGCCCATGGCAAAGTTCATATTGCTCGCTCCCGCCCGCTCCCGCTCTCTCCCGCCCGCTCCCTCCCGCTCCCGCCCACTCCCTCCCGATTCCGCCCGCTCCCTCCCACTTCTGCCCGCGGCAAAGTTCATATTGCTCGCTCCCCGCCCGCTCCCGCTCTCTCCCACCCGCTCCCGCTCGCTCCCGCCCGTTCCCTCCCGCTTCTGCCCGCGGCAAAGTTCATATTGCTCGCTCCCGCCCGCTCCCTCCCGCTTCTGCCCGGTCCCGCTCGCTCCAGCTCGCTCCCGCCCGCTCCTTCCCGCTCCCGCCCACTCCCTCCCGGTCCCGCTCGATCCCGCTCCATCCCGCTCCCGCTCCCGCCCGCTCCCGCCCGCTCCCTACCGCTCCCGCCCACTCCCTCCCGATCCCGCTCGCTCCCGCCCACTCCCGCTCGCTCCCACCCGCTCACTCCCGCTCCCTTCCGCTCTCGCTCACTCCCACCCGCTCCTGCTCGCTTCCGCCCGCTCCCTCCCACTCCCGCTCACTCCCGCCCGCTCCCTCCCGCTTCTGCCCACGGCAAAGTTCATATTGCTCGCTCCCACCCGCTCCCGCCCACTCCTTCCCGCTCCCGCCCACTCCCTCCCGCTCCCGCTCGCTTCCGCCCGCTCCCTCCCACTCACGCTCACTCCCGCCCGCTCCCTCCCGCTTCTGCCCACGGCAAAGGTCATATTGCTCGCTCCCACCCGCTCCCGCCCACTCCTTCCCGCTCCCGCCCGCTCCCGCTCGCTTCCGCCCGCTCCCTCCCACTCACGCTCACTCCCGCCCGCTCCCTCCCGCTTCTGCCCACGGCAAAGGTCATATTGCTCACTCCCACCCGCTCCCGCTCACTCCCGCCCGCTCTCTCCCGCTCCCTCCCACTTCTGCCCGCGGCAATGTTCATATTACTCGCTCCCTCCCGCTCCCGCTCGCTCCCGCCTGCTCCCTCCCACTTCTGCCCGCGGCAAAGTTCATATCGCTCACTCCCACCCGCTCCCACCCACTCCCTCCCGCTCCCTCCCACTCCCGCTCACTCCCGCTCGCTCCCGCCCGCTCCCTCCCACTTCTGCCCGCGGCAAAGTTCATATCGCTCACTCCCACCCGCTCCCACCCACTCCCTCCCGCTCCCTCCCACTCCCGCTCACTCCTGCTCGCTCCCGCCCGCTATCCGCTTCTGCCCGCGGCAAAGTTCATACTGCTCACTCCCGCACGCTCCCGCTCGCTCCCTCCCGCTTCTGCCCGCGGCAAAGTTCATATTGCTCGCTCCCACCCGCTCCCGCCCACTTCTGCCCGCGGTAAAGTTCATACTGCTCGCTCCCGCACGCTCCCGCTCGCTCCCTCCCGCTTCTGCCCGCGGCAAAGGTCATATTGCTCGCTCCCACCCGCTCCCGCCCGCTCCCGCTCGCTCCCTCCTGCTCCCGCTCGCTCCCTCCCGCTCGCTCCCGTTTCTGCCTGCGGCAAAGGTCATATTGCTCGCTCCCGCCCTCTCCCGCCCGCTCTCGCTCGCTCCCGCCCGCTCCCTCCCGCTCCCGCCCACTCCCTCCCGATCCCGCTCGCTCCCTCCCGTCCGCTCCCACCTGCTCCCTCCCACTTCTGCCCGCGGCAAAGTTCATATCGCTCACTCCCACCCGCTCCCGCTCGCTTCCGCCCGCTCCTGCCCGCTCCCTCCCGCTTCTGCTAGCGGCAAAGTTCATATTGCTCAATCCCGCCCGCTCCCTCCCGCTCCCGCTCCCTCCCGCCCGCTCCCGCGCGCTCCCTCCCAATCCCGCTCGCTCCCGCCCACTCCAGCTCGCTCCCTCCCGCCCGCTCCCTCCCACTCCCGCCCGTTCCCTCCCGCTTCTGCCCGCGGCAAAGTTCATATTGCTCAATCCCGCCCGCTCCCTCCCGCTCCCGCTCCCTCCCAATCCCGCTCGCTCCCGCCCACTCCAGCTCGCTCCCTCCCGCCCGCTCCCTCCCACTCCCGCCCGTTCCCTCCCGCTTCTGCCCGCGGCAAAGGTCATATTGCTCAATCCCGCCCGCTCCCTCCCGCTCCCGCCCGCTTCCGCCCGCTCCACCCCGCTCCCGCTCTCTCCCGCTTCTGCCCGGTCCCGCTCGCTCCAGCTCGCTCCCGCCCACTCCCGCTCCCGCTCGCTCCCGCCCGCTCCCTCCCGCTCCTGCCCGGTCCCGTTCAATCCCTCCCGCTCCCGCCCGTGGCATTGTTCATACTGCTCGCTCCCTCCCAGTCCCGCTCGCTCCCGCCCACTCCCTCCCGCTCCCGCTCGCTCCCTCCCGCTCCCGCCCGCCCGCTCCCTCCCGCTTCGGCCCGCTCCCTCCCCCTCCCGCCCGCTCCCTCCCGCTCCTGCCCGCTCCATCCCGCTCCTGTCAGCGGCAAAGTTCATACTGCCCGCTCCTGCCCGGTCTCGCTCACTCCCTCCCGCTCCCGCCCGCTCCCACCCGCTCCCGCTCGCTCCCACCCGCTCCCGCTCACTCCCGTCCGCTCCCGCCCGCTCCCTCCCGCTTCTGCCCGCTCCCTCCCACTTCTGCCCGCGGCAAAGTTCATACTGCTCGCTCCCTCCCGCTTCTGCCCACGGCAAAGGTCATATTGCTCGCTCCCACCCGCTCCCGCCCGCTCCCACCCGCTCCCTCCCACTCCCGCTCACTCCCGCCCGTTCCCTCCCACTTCTGTCCGCGGCAAAGTTCATATCGCTCACTCCCACCCGCTCCCGCTCGCTTCCGCCCGCTCCCGCCCACTCCCGCTCGCTCCCACCCGCTCCCTCCCGCTCCCGCCCGCTCTCGCTCACTCCCACCCGCTCCCGCTCGCTTCCGCCCGCTCCCTCCCGCTTCTGCCCACGGCAAAGTTCATATTGCTCGCTCCCACCCGCTCCCGCCCGCTCCCACCCGCTCCCTCCCACTCCCGCTCACTCCCGCCCGTTCCCTCCCACTTCTGCCCACGGCAAAGTTCATATTGCTCGCTCCCACCCGCTCCCGCCCGCTCTCGCTCACTCCCACCCGCTCCCGCTCGCTTCCGCCCGCGGCAAAGTTCATACTGCTCGCTCCCGCACGCTCCCGCCCACTTCTGCCCGCGGTAAAGTTCATATTGCTCGCTCCCACCCGCTCCCGCCCGCTCTCGCTCACTCCCACCCGCTCCCGCTCGCTTCCGCCCGCTCCCGCCCACTCCCGCTCGCTCCCACCCGCTCCCTCCCGCTCCCGCCCGCTCTCGCTCACTCCCACCCGCTCCCGCTCGCTTCCGCCCGCTCCCTCCCGCTTCTGCCCACGGCAAAGTTCATATTGCTCGCTCCCACCCGCTCCCGCCCGCTCCCACCCGCTCCCTCCCACTCCCGCTCACTCCCGCCCGTTCCCTCCCACTTCTGCCCACGGCAAAGTTCATATTGCTCGCTCCCACCCGCTCCCGCCCGCTCTCGCTCACTCCCACCCGCTCCCGCTCGCTTCCGCCCGCGGCAAAGTTCATACTGCTCGCTCCCACCCGCTCCCGCTCGCTTCCGCCCGCTCCCGCCCACTCCCGCTCGCTCCCACCCGCTCCCTCCCGCTCCCGCCCGCTCTCGCTCACTCCCACCCGCTCCCGCTCGCTTCCGCCCGCTCCCTCCCGCTTCTGCCCACGGCAAAGTTCATATTGCTCGCTCCCACCCGCTCCCGCCCGCTCCCACCCGCTCCCTCCCACTCCCGCTCACTCCCGCCCGTTCCCTCCCACTTCTGCCCACGGCAAAGGTCATATTGCTCGCTCCCGCCCTCTCCCGCCCGCTCTCGCTCGCTCCCTCCAGCTCCCTCCCGCTTCTGCCCGTGGCAAAGTTCATACTGCTCGCTCCCGCACGCTCCCGCTCGCTCCCTCCCACTTCTGCCCGCGGCAAAGTTCATATTGCTCGCTCCCACCCGCTCCCGCTCACTCCCATCCGCTCCCTCCCCCTTCGGCCAGCGGCAAAGTTCATATTGCTCAATCCCGCCCGCTCTCGCTCCTGCTCCCGCCCGCTCTCGCTGGCTCCCGCTCGCTCCGGCCTGCTCCCTCCCACTTCTGCCCGCGGCAAAGTCCATATTGCTCGCTCCCTCCCGCTCCCGCTCGCTCCCGCCTGCTCCCTCCCACTTCTGCCCGCGGCAAAGTTCATATCGCTCACTCCCACCCGCTCCCGCTCACTCCCGCCCGCTCCCTCCCACTTCTGCCCGCGGCAAAGTCCATATTGCTCGCTCCCTCCCGCTCCCGCTCGCTCCCGCCTGCTCCCTCCCACTTCTGCCCGCGGCAAAGTTCATATCGCTCACTCCCACCCGCTCCCGCTCACTCCCGCCCGCTCCCTCCCGCTCCCTCCCGCTCCCGCTCACTCCCACCCGCTCCCTCCCGCTCCCTCCCGCTCCCGCTCACTCCCGCTCGCTCCCGCCCGCTATCCACTTCTGCCCGCGGTAAAGTTCATACTGCTCGCTCCCGCACGCTCCCTCCCGCTTCTGCCCGCGGCAAAGTTCATATTGCTCAATCCCGCCCGCTCCCTCCTTCTCCCGCTCGCTCCCACCCGCTCCCTCCCGCTCCCTCCCGCTCCCGCTCACTCCCGCTCGCTCCCGCCCGCTATCCGCTTCTGCCCGCGGTAAAGTTCATACTGCTCGCTCCCGCACGCTCCCTCCCGCTTCTGCCCGCGGCAAAGTTCATATTGCTCAATCCCGCCCGCTCCCTCCCGCTCCCGCTCGCTCCCACCCGCTCCCTCCCGCTCCCTCCCGCTCCCGCTCACTCCCGCTCGCTCCCGCCCGCTATCCGCTTCTGCCCGCGGTAAAGTTCATACTGCTCGCTCCCGCACGCTCCCTCCCGCTTCTGCCTGCGGCAAAGTTCATACTGCTCGCTCCCACCCGCTCCCACCCGCTCCTCCCGCTTCTGCCCGCGGCAAAGGTCATATTGCTCGCTCCCGTCCGCTCCCGCCCGCTCCCTCCCGCTTCTGCCCGCTCCCTCCCACTTCTGCCCGCGGCAAAGTTCATACTGCTCGCTCCCTCCCGCTTCTGCCCACGGCAAAGGTCATATTGCTCGCTCCCACCCGCTCCCGCCCGCTCCCACCCGCTCCCTCCCACTCCCGCTCACTCCCGCCCGTTCCCTCCCACTTCTGTCCGCGGCAAAGTTCATATCGCTCACTCCCACCCGCTCCCGCTCGCTTCCGCCCGCTCCCGCCCACTCCCGCTCGCTCCCACCCGCTCCCTCCCGCTCCCGCCCGCTCTCGCTCACTCCCACCCGCTCCCGCTCGCTTCCGCCCGCTCCCTCCCGCTTCTGCCCACGGCAAAGTTCATATTGCTCGCTCCCACCCGCTCCCGCCCGCTCCCACCCGCTCCCTCCCACTCCCGCTCACTCCCGCCCGTTCCCTCCCACTTCCGCCCGCGGCAAAGTTCATACTGCTCGCTCCCGCACGCTCCCGCCCACTTCTGCCCGCGGTAAAGTTCATATTGCTCGCTCCCACCCGCTCCCGCCCGCTCCCACCCGCTCCCTCCCACTCCCGCTCACTCCCGCCCGTTCCCTCCCACTTCTGCCCACGGCAAAGGTCATATTGCTCGCTCCCGCCCTCTCCCGCCCGCTCTCGCTCGCTCCCTCCAGCTCCCTCCCGCTTCTGCCCGTGGCAAAGTTCATACTGCTCGCTCCCGCACGCTCCCGCTCGCTCCCTCCCACTTCTGCCCGCGGCAAAGTTCATATTGCTCGCTCCCACCCGCTCCCGCTCACTCCCATCCGCTCCCTCCCCCTTCGGCCAGCGGCAAAGTTCATATTGCTCAATCCCGCCCGCTCTCGCTCCTGCTCCCGCCCGCTCTCGCTGGCTCCCTTTCGCTCCGGCCTGCTCCCTCCCACTTCTGCCCGCGGCAAAGTCCATATTGCTCGCTCCCACCCGCTCCCACCCGCTCCTCCCGCTTCTGCCCGCGGCAAAGGTCATATTGCTCGCTCCCGTCCGCTCCCGCCCGCTCCCTCCCGCTTCTGCCCGCTCCCTCCCACTTCTGCCCGCGGCAAAGTTCATACTGCTCGCTCCCTCCCGCTTCTGCCCACGGCAAAGGTCATATTGCTCGCTCCCACCCGCTCCCGCCCGCTCCCACCCGCTCCCTCCCACTCCCGCTCACTCCCGCCCGTTCCCTCCCACTTCTGCCCGCGGCAAAGTTCATATTGCTCGCTCCCACCCGCTCCCGCTCACTCCCATCCGCTCCCTCCCCCTTCGGCCAGCGGCAAAGTTCATATTGCTCAATCCCGCCCGCTCTCGCTCCTGCTCCCGCCCGCTCTCGCTGGCTCCCGCTCGCTCCGGCCTGCTCCCTCCCACTTCTGCCCGCGGCAAAGTCCATATTGCTCGCTCCCTCCCGCTCCCGCTCGCTCCCGCCTGCTCCCTCCCACTTCTGCCCGCGGCAAAGTTCATATCGCTCACTCCCACCCGCTCGCCAGCTCCCGCTCGCTTCCGCCCGCTCCCGCCCGCTCCCTCCCGCTTCTGCTAGCGGCAAAGTTCATATTGCTCCGTCCCGCTCCCGCTCGCTCCCGCCCACTCCCTCCCGATCCCGCTCGCTCCCGCCCACTCCCGCTCGCTCCCACCCGCTCCCTCCCGCTCCCGTCCGCTCTCGCTCACTCCCACCCACTCCCGCTCACTCCCGCCCGCTCCCTCCCGCTTCTGCCCACGGCAAAGTTCATATTGCTCGCTCCCACCCACTCCCGCCCGCTCCCGCTCGCTCCCGCCCACTCCTTCCCGCTCCCTCCCGCTCCCGCCCACTCCCTCCCGCTCCCGCTCATTCCCGCCTGCTCCCTCCCACTTCTGCCCGCGGCAAAGTTCATATCGCTCAATCCCGCCTGCTCCTGCCCGCTCGCTCCCACCCGCTCCCTCCCGCTCCCTCCCGCTCCCGCTCACTCCCTCTCGCTCCCGCCCGCTATCCGCTTCAGCCCGCGGCAAAGTTCATATTGCTCGCTCCCACCCGCTCCCGCCCGCTCCCTCCTGCTCCCTCCCGCTTCTTCCCGCGGCAAAGTTCATATTGCTCGCTCCCACCCGCTCCCTCCCGCTCCCGCTCGCTCCCGCCCGTTCCGCTCGCTCCCGCCCGCTCTCGCTCGCTCCCTCCCGCTTTTGCCCGCGGCAAAGTTCATATTGCTCACTCCCGCCCGCTCCCTCCCGCTCCCGCTCACTCCCGCCCGCACCCTCCCGCTTCTGCCCGCGGCAAAGGTCATATTGCTCGCTCCCGCCCTCTCCCGCCCGCTCTCACTCGCTCCCTCCTGCTCCCGCTCGCTCCCTCCCGCTCCCTCCCGCTTCTGCCCGTGGCAAAGTTCATATTGCTCGCTCCCGCCCACTCCCGCTCGCTCCCGCCCGCTCCCTCCCGCTCCCGCTCGCTCCCGCCTGCTCCCTCCCACTTCTGCCCGCGGCAAAGTTCATATCGCTCACTCCCGCCAGCTCCCGCTCGCTTCCGCCCGCTCCCGCCCGCTCCCTCCCGCTTCTGCTAGCGGCAAAGTTCATATTGCTCAATCCCGCCCGCTCCCTCCCGCTCCCGCTCTTCCCGCCCACTCCCTCCCGCTCCCGCCCGCTCCCTACCGCTCCCGCCCGCTCCCTCCCGATCCCGCCCACTCCCGCTCGCTCCCACCCGCTCCTGCTCGCTTCCGCCCGCTCCCTCCCACTCCCGCTCACTCCCGCCCGCTCCCTCCCGCTTCTGCCCACGGCAAAGTTCATATTGCTCGCTCCCTTCCGCTCTCGCTCACTCCCACCCGCTCCTGCTCGCTTCCGCCCGCTCCCTCCCACTCCCGCTCACTCCCGCCCGCTCCCTCCCGCTTCTGCCCACGGCAAAGTTCATATTGCTCGCTCCCACCCGCTCCCGCCCACTCCTTCCCGCTCCCGCCCGCTCCCGCTCGCTTCCGCCCGCTCCCTCCCACTCACGCTCACTCCCGCCCGCTCCCTCCCGCTTCTGCCCACGGCAAAGGTCATATTGCTCACTCCCACCCGCTCCCGCTCACTCCCGCCCGCTCTCTCCCGCTCCCTCCCACTTCTGCCCGCGGCAATGTTCATATTACTCGCTCCCTCCCGCTCCTGCTCGCTCCCGCCTGCTCCCTCCCACTTCTGCCCGCGGCAAAGTTCATATCGCTCACTCCCACCCGCTCCCACCCACTCCCTCCCGCTCCCTCCCACTCCCGCTCACTCCCGCTCGCTCCCGCCCGCTCCCTCCCACTTCTGCCCGCGGCAAAGTTCATATCGCTCACTCCCACCCGCTCCCACCCACTCCCTCCCGCTCCCTCCCACTCCCGCTCACTCCTGCTCGCTCCCGCCCGCTATCCGCTTCTGCCCGCGGCAAAGTTCATACTGCTCACTCCCGCACGCTCCCGCTCGCTCCCTCCCGCTTCTGCCCGCGGCAAAGTTCATATTGCTCGCTCCCACCCGCTCCCGCCCACTTCTGCCCGCGGTAAAGTTCATACTGCTCGCTCCCGCACGCTCCCGCTCGCTCCCTCCCGCTTCTGCCCGCGGCAAAGGTCATATTGCTCGCTCCCACCCGCTCCCGCCCACTTCTGCCCGCGGTAAAGTTCATATTGCTCGCTCCCGCCCTCTCCCGCCCGCTCCCGCTCGCTCCCTCCTGCTCCCGCTCGCTCCCTCCCGCTCGCTCCCGTTTCTGCCTGCGGCAAAGGTCATATTGCTCGCTCCCGCCCTCTCCCGCCCGCTCTCGCTCGCTCCCGCCCGCTCCCTCCCGCTCCCGCCCACTCCCTCCCGATCCCGCTCGCTCCCGCCCACTCCAGCTCGCTCCCTCCCGTCCGCTCCCACCTGCTCCCTCCCACTTCTGCCCGCGGCAAAGTTCATATCGCTCACTCCCACCCGCTCCCGCTCGCTTCCGCCCGCTCCTGCCCGCTCCCTCCCGCTTCTGCTAGCGGCAAAGTTCATATTGCTCAATCCCGCCCGCTCCCTCCCGCTCCCGCTCCCTCCCGCCCGCTCCCGCGCGCTCCCTCCCAATCCCGCTCGCTCCCGCCCACTCCAGCTCGCTCCCTCCCGCCCGCTCCCTCCCACTCCCGCCCGTTCCCTCCCGCTTCTGCCCGCGGCAAAGTTCATATTGCTCAATCCCGCCCGCTCCCTCCCGCTCCCGCTCCCTCCCAATCCCGCTCGCTCCCGCCCACTCCAGCTCGCTCCCTCCCGCCCGCTCCCTCCCACTCCCGCCCGTTCCCTCCCGCTTCTGCCCGCGGCAAAGGTCATATTGCTCAATCCCGCCCGCTCCCTCCCGCTCCCGCCCGCTTCCGCCCGCTCCACCCCGCTCCCGCTCTCTCCCGCTTCTGCCCGGTCCCGCTCGCTCCAGCTCGCTCCCGCCCACTCCCGCTCCCGCTCGCTCCCGCCCGCTCCCTCCCGCTCCTGCCCGGTCCCGTTCAATCCCTCCCGCTCCCGCCCGTGGCATTGTTCATACTGCTCGCTCCCTCCCAGTCCCGCTCGCTCCCGCCCACTCCCTCCCGCTCCCGCTCGCTCCCTCCCGCTCCCGCCCGCCCGCTCCCTCCCGCTTCGGCCCGCTCCCTCCCCCTCCCGCCCGCTCCCTCCCGCTCCTGCCCGCTCCATCCCGCTCCTGTCAGCGGCAAAGTTCATACTGCCCGCTCCTGCCCGGTCTCGCTCACTCCCTCCCGCTCCCGCCCGCTCCCACCCGCTCTCGCTCACTCCCACCCGCTCCCGCTCGCTTCCGCCCGCGGCAAAGTTCATACTGCTCGCTCCCGCACGCTCCCGCCCACTTCTGCCCGCGGTAAAGTTCATACTGCTCGCTCCCGCACGCTCCCGCTCGCTCCCTCCCGCTTCTGCCCGCGGCAAAGGTCATATTGCTCGCTCCCGCCCTCTCCCGCCCGCTCTCGCTCGCTCCCTCCAGCTCCCTCCCGCTTCTGCCCGTGGCAAAGTTCATACTGCTCGCTCCCGCACGCTCCCGCTCGCTCCCTCCCACTTCTGCCCGCGGCAAAGTTCATATTGCTCGCTCCCACCCGCTCCCGCTCACTCCCATCCGCTCCCTCCCCCTTCGGCCAGCGGCAAAGTTCATATTGCTCAATCCCGCCCGCTCTCGCTCCTGCTCCCGCCCGCTCTCGCTGGCTCCCGCTCGCTCCGGCCTGCTCCCTCCCACTTCTGCCCGCGGCAAAGTCCATATTGCTCGCTCCCTCCCGCTCCCGCTCGCTCCCGCCTGCTCCCTCCCACTTCTGCCCGCGGCAAAGTTCATATCGCTCACTCCCACCCGCTCCCGCTCACTCCCGCCCGCTCCCTCCCACTTCTGCCCGCGGCAAAGTCCATATTGCTCGCTCCCTCCCGCTCCCGCTCGCTCCCGCCTGCTCCCTCCCACTTCTGCCCGCGGCAAAGTTCATATCGCTCACTCCCACCCGCTCCCGCTCACTCCCGCCCGCTCCCTCCCGCTCCCTCCCGCTCCCGCTCACTCCCACCCGCTCCCTCCCGCTCCCTCCCGCTCCCGCTCACTCCCGCTCGCTCCCGCCCGCTATCCACTTCTGCCCGCGGTAAAGTTCATACTGCTCGCTCCCGCACGCTCCCTCCCGCTTCTGCCCGCGGCAAAGTTCATATTGCTCAATCCCGCCCGCTCCCTCCTTCTCCCGCTCGCTCCCACCCGCTCCCTCCCGCTCCCTCCCGCTCCCGCTCACTCCCGCTCGCTCCCGCCCGCTATCCGCTTCTGCCCGCGGTAAAGTTCATACTGCTCGCTCCCGCACGCTCCCTCCCGCTTCTGCCCGCGGCAAAGTTCATATTGCTCAATCCCGCCCGCTCCCTCCCGCTCCCGCTCGCTCCCACCCGCTCCCTCCCGCTCCCTCCCGCTCCCGCTCACTCCCGCTCGCTCCCGCCCGCTATCCGCTTCTGCCCGCGGTAAAGTTCATACTGCTCGCTCCCGCACGCTCCCTCCCGCTTCTGCCTGCGGCAAAGTTCATACTGCTCGCTCCCACCCGCTCCCACCCGCTCCTCCCGCTTCTGCCCGCGGCAAAGGTCATATTGCTCGCTCCCGTCCGCTCCCGCCCGCTCCCTCCCGCTTCTGCCCGCTCCCTCCCACTTCTGCCCGCGGCAAAGTTCATACTGCTCGCTCCCTCCCGCTTCTGCCCGCTCCCACCCGCTCCCTCCCACTCCCGCTCACTCCCGCCCGTTCCCTCCCACTTCTGTCCGCGGCAAAGTTCATATCGCTCACTCCCACCCGCTCCCGCCCGCTCCCACCCGCTCCCTCCCACTCCCGCTCACTCCCGCCCGTTCCCTCCCACTTCTGTCCGCGGCAAAGTTCATATCGCTCACTCCCACCCGCTCCCGCTCGCTTCCGCCCGCTCCCGCCCACTCCCGCTCGCTCCCACCCGCTCCCTCCCGCTCCCGCCCGCTCTCGCTCACTCCCACCCGCTCCCGCTCGCTTCCGCCCGCTCCCTCCCGCTTCTGCCCACGGCAAAGTTCATATTGCTCGCTCCCACCCGCTCCCGCCCGCTCCCACCCGCTCCCTCCCACTCCCGCTCACTCCCGCCCGTTCCCTCCCACTTCTGCCCACGGCAAAGTTCATATTGCTCGCTCCCACCCGCTCCCGCCCGCTCTCGCTCACTCCCACCCGCTCCCGCTCGCTTCCGCCCGCGGCAAAGTTCATACTGCTCGCTCCCGCACGCTCCCGCCCACTTCTGCCCGCGGTAAAGTTCATACTGCTCGCTCCCGCACGCTCCCGCTCGCTCCCTCCCGCTTCTGCCCGCGGCAAAGGTCATATTGCTCGCTCCCGCCCTCTCCCGCCCGCTCTCGCTCGCTCCCTCCAGCTCCCTCCCGCTTCTGCCCGTGGCAAAGTTCATACTGCTCGCTCCCGCACGCTCCCGCTCGCTCCCTCCCACTTCTGCCCGCGGCAAAGTTCATATTGCTCGCTCCCACCCGCTCCCGCTCACTCCCATCCGCTCCCTCCCCCTTCGGCCAGCGGCAAAGTTCATATTGCTCAATCCCGCCCGCTCTCGCTCCTGCTCCCGCCCGCTCTCGCTGGCTCCCGCTCGCTCCGGCCTGCTCCCTCCCACTTCTGCCCGCGGCAAAGTCCATATTGCTCGCTCCCTCCCGCTCCCGCTCGCTCCCGCCTGCTCCCTCCCACTTCTGCCCGCGGCAAAGTTCATATCGCTCACTCCCACCCGCTCCCGCTCACTCCCGCCCGCTCCCTCCCACTTCTGCCCGCGGCAAAGTCCATATTGCTCGCTCCCTCCCGCTCCCGCTCGCTCCCGCCTGCTCCCTCCCACTTCTGCCCGCGGCAAAGTTCATATCGCTCACTCCCACCCGCTCCCGCTCACTCCCGCCCGCTCCCTCCCGCTCCCTCCCGCTCCCGCTCACTCCCACCCGCTCCCTCCCGCTCCCTCCCGCTCCCGCTCACTCCCGCTCGCTCCCGCCCGCTATCCACTTCTGCCCGCGGTAAAGTTCATACTGCTCGCTCCCGCACGCTCCCTCCCGCTTCTGCCCGCGGCAAAGTTCATATTGCTCAATCCCGCCCGCTCCCTCCTTCTCCCGCTCGCTCCCACCCGCTCCCTCCCGCTCCCTCCCGCTCCCGCTCACTCCCGCTCGCTCCCGCCCGCTATCCGCTTCTGCCCGCGGTAAAGTTCATACTGCTCGCTCCCGCACGCTCCCTCCCGCTTCTGCCCGCGGCAAAGTTCATATTGCTCAATCCCGCCCGCTCCCTCCCGCTCCCGCTCGCTCCCACCCGCTCCCTCCCGCTCCCTCCCGCTCCCGCTCACTCCCGCTCGCTCCCGCCCGCTATCCGCTTCTGCCCGCGGTAAAGTTCATACTGCTCGCTCCCGCACGCTCCCTCCCGCTTCTGCCTGCGGCAAAGTTCATACTGCTCGCTCCCACCCGCTCCCACCCGCTCCTCCCGCTTCTGCCCGCGGCAAAGGTCATATTGCTCGCTCCCGTCCGCTCCCGCCCGCTCCCTCCCGCTTCTGCCCGCTCCCTCCCACTTCTGCCCGCGGCAAAGTTCATACTGCTCGCTCCCTCCCGCTTCTGCCCGCTCCCACCCGCTCCCTCCCACTCCCGCTCACTCCCGCCCGTTCCCTCCCACTTCTGTCCGCGGCAAAGTTCATATCGCTCACTCCCACCCGCTCCCGCCCGCTCCCACCCGCTCCCTCCCACTCCCGCTCACTCCCGCCCGTTCCCTCCCACTTCTGTCCGCGGCAAAGTTCATATCGCTCACTCCCACCCGCTCCCGCTCGCTTCCGCCCGCTCCCGCCCACTCCCGCTCGCTCCCACCCGCTCCCTCCCGCTCCCGCCCGCTCTCGCTCACTCCCACCCGCTCCCGCTCGCTTCCGCCCGCTCCCTCCCGCTTCTGCCCACGGCAAAGTTCATATTGCTCGCTCCCACCCGCTCCCGCCCGCTCCCACCCGCTCCCTCCCACTCCCGCTCACTCCCGCCCGTTCCCTCCCACTTCTGCCCACGGCAAAGTTCATATTGCTCGCTCCCACCCGCTCCCGCCCGCTCTCGCTCACTCCCACCCGCTCCCGCTCGCTTCCGCCCGCGGCAAAGTTCATACTGCTCGCTCCCGCACGCTCCCGCCCACTTCTGCCCGCGGTAAAGTTCATACTGCTCGCTCCCGCACGCTCCCGCTCGCTCCCTCCCGCTTCTGCCCGCGGCAAAGGTCATATTGCTCGCTCCCGCCCTCTCCCGCCCGCTCTCGCTCGCTCCCTCCAGCTCCCTCCCGCTTCTGCCCGTGGCAAAGTTCATACTGCTCGCTCCCGCACGCTCCCGCTCGCTCCCTCCCACTTCTGCCCGCGGCAAAGTTCATATTGCTCGCTCCCACCCGCTCCCGCTCACTCCCATCCGCTCCCTCCCCCTTCGGCCAGCGGCAAAGTTCATATTGCTCAATCCCGCCCGCTCTCGCTCCTGCTCCCGCCCGCTCTCGCTGGCTCCCGCTCGCTCCGGCCTGCTCCCTCCCACTTCTGCCCGCGGCAAAGTCCATATTGCTCGCTCCCTCCCGCTCCCGCTCGCTCCCGCCTGCTCCCTCCCACTTCTGCCCGCGGCAAAGTTCATATCGCTCACTCCCACCCGCTCCCGCTCACTCCCGCCCGCTCCCTCCCACTTCTGCCCGCGGCAAAGTCCATATTGCTCGCTCCCTCCCGCTCCCGCTCGCTCCCGCCTGCTCCCTCCCACTTCTGCCCGCGGCAAAGTTCATATCGCTCACTCCCACCCGCTCCCGCTCACTCCCGCCCGCTCCCTCCCGCTCCCTCCCGCTCCCGCTCACTCCCACCCGCTCCCTCCCGCTCCCTCCCGCTCCCGCTCACTCCCGCTCGCTCCCGCCCGCTATCCACTTCTGCCCGCGGTAAAGTTCATACTGCTCGCTCCCGCACGCTCCCTCCCGCTTCTGCCCGCGGCAAAGTTCATATTGCTCAATCCCGCCCGCTCCCTCCTTCTCCCGCTCGCTCCCACCCGCTCCCTCCCGCTCCCTCCCGCTCCCGCTCACTCCCGCTCGCTCCCGCCCGCTATCCGCTTCTGCCCGCGGTAAAGTTCATACTGCTCGCTCCCGCACGCTCCCTCCCGCTTCTGCCCGCGGCAAAGTTCATATTGCTCAATCCCGCCCGCTCCCTCCCGCTCCCGCTCGCTCCCACCCGCTCCCTCCCGCTCCCTCCCGCTCCCGCTCACTCCCGCTCGCTCCCGCCCGCTATCCGCTTCTGCCCGCGGTAAAGTTCATACTGCTCGCTCCCGCACGCTCCCTCCCGCTTCTGCCTGCGGCAAAGTTCATACTGCTCGCTCCCACCCGCTCCCACCCGCTCCTCCCGCTTCTGCCCGCGGCAAAGGTCATATTGCTCGCTCCCGTCCGCTCCCGCCCGCTCCCACCCGCTCCCTCCCACTCCCGCTCACTCCCGCTTCTGCCCGCTCCCTCCCGCTTCTGCCCGCGGCAAAGTTCATACTGCTCGCTCCCTCCCGCTTCTGCCCACGGCAAAGGTCATATTGCTCGCTCCCACCCGCTCCCGCCCGCTCCCACCCGCTCCCTCCCACTCCCGCTCACTCCCGCCCGTTCCCTCCCACTTCTGTCCGCGGCAAAGTTCATATCGCTCACTCCCACCCGCTCCCGCTCGCTTCCGCCCGCTCCCGCCCACTCCCGCTCGCTCCCACCCGCTCCCTCCCGCTCCCGCCCGCTCTCGCTCACTCCCACCCGCTCCCGCTCGCTTCCGCCCGCTCCCTCCCGCTTCTGCCCACGGCAAAGTTCATATTGCTCGCTCCCACCCGCTCCCGCCCGCTCCCACCCGCTCCCTCCCACTCCCGCTCACTCCCGCTCACTCCCGCCCGTTCCCTCCCACTTCTGCCCACGGCAAAGTTCATATTGCTCGCTCCCACCCGCTCCCGCCCGCTCTCGCTCACTCCCACCCGCTCCCGCTCGCTTCCGCCCGCGGCAAAGTTCATACTGCTCGCTCCCGCACGCTCCCGCCCACTTCTGCCCGCGGTAAAGTTCATACTGCTCGCTCCCGCACGCTCCCGCTCGCTCCCTCCCGCTTCTGCCCGCGGCAAAGGTCATATTGCTCGCTCCCGCCCTCTCCCGCCCGCTCTCGCTCGCTCCCTCCAGCTCCCTCCCGCTTCTGCCCGCGGCAAAGTTCATATTGCTCGCTCCCACCCGCTCCCGCTCACTCCCATCCGCTCCCTCCCCCTTCGGCCAGCGGCAAAGTTCATATTGCTCAATCCCGCCCGCTCTCGCTCCTGCTCCCGCCCGCTCTCGCTGGCTCCCGCTCGCTCCGGCCTGCTCCCTCCCACTTCTGCCCGCGGCAAAGTCCATATTGCTCGCTCCCTCCCGCTCCCGCTCGCTCCCGCCTGCTCCCTCCCACTTCTGCCCGCGGCAAAGTTCATATCGCTCACTCCCACCCGCTCGCCAGCTCCCGCTCGCTTCCGCCCGCTCCCGCCCGCTCCCTCCCGCTTCTGCTAGCGGCAAAGTTCATATTGCTCCGTCCCGCTCCCGCTCGCTCCCGCCCACTCCCTCCCGATCCCGCTCGCTCCCGCCCACTCCCGCTCGCTCCCACCCGCTCCCTCCCGCTCCCGTCCGCTCTCGCTCACTCCCACCCACTCCCGCTCACTCCCGCCCGCTCCCTCCCGCTTCTGCCCACGGCAAAGTTCATATTGCTCGCTCCCACCCACTCCCGCCCGCTCCCGCTCGCTCCCGCCCACTCCTTCCCGCTCCCTCCCGCTCCCTCCCGCTCCCGCCCACTCCCTCCCGCTCCCGCTCATTCCCGCCTGCTCCCTCCCACTTCTGCCCGCGGCAAAGTTCATATCGCTCAATCCCGCCTGCTCCTGCCCGCTCGCTCCCACCCGCTCCCTCCCGCTCCCTCCCGCTCCCGCTCACTCCCTCTCGCTCCCGCCCGCTATCCGCTTCAGCCCGCGGCAAAGTTCATATTGCTCGCTCCCACCCGCTCCCGCCCGCTCCCTCCTGCTCCCTCCCGCTTCTTCCCGCGGCAAAGTTCATATTGCTCGCTCCCACCCGCTCCCTCCCGCTCCCGCTCGCTCCCGCCCGTTCCGCTCGCTCCCGCCCGCTCTCGCTCGCTCCCTCCCGCTTTTGCCCGCGGCAAAGTTCATATTGCTCACTCCCGCCCGCTCCCTCCCGCTCCCGCTCACTCCCGCCCGCACCCTCCCGCTTCTGCCCGCGGCAAAGTTCATATCGCTCACTCCCGCCCGCTCCCGCTCGCTTCCGCCCGCTCCCTCCCGCTCCCGCTCACTCCCACCCGCTCCCGCCCACTCCCGCTCGCTTCCGCCCGCTCCCTCCCGCTCCCGCTCGCTCCCGCCAGCTCCCGCTCGCTCCCGCCCGCACCCTACCGCTCCCGCCCGCTCCCGCTCGCTCCCACCCGCTCCCGCTCGCTTCCGCCCGCTCCCTCCCGCACCCTCCCGCTCCCTCCCACTCACGCTCCCTCCCACTTCTGCCCGCGGCAAAGTTCATATTGCTCAATCCCGCCCGCTCCCTCCCGCTCGCTCCCACCCGCTCCCTCCCGCTCACTCCCGCTCGCTCCCGCCCGCTATCCGCTTCTGCCCGCGGCAAAGTTCATACTGCTCGCTCCCTCCCGCTCCCTCCCGCTTCTGCCCGCGGCAAAGGTCATATTGCTCGCTCCCGCACGCTCCCGCCCACTCCCTCCCGCTTCTGCCCGCGGCAAAGGTCATATTGCTCGCTCCCCGCCCTCTCCCGCCCTCTCCCGCTCACTCCCGCCCGCTCCCGCTCGCTTCCGCCCGCTCCCGCCCACTCCCGCTCGCTTCCGCCCGCTCCCTCCCGCTCCCGCTCGCTCCCCGCCAGCTCCCGCTCGCTCCCGCCCGCACCCTACCGCTCCCGCCCGCTCCCGCTCGCTCCCACCCGCTCCCGCTCGCTTCCGCCCGCTCCCTCCCGCACCCTCCCGCTCCCTCCCACTCACGCTCCCTCCCACTTCTGCCCGCGGCAAAGTTCATATTGCTCAATCCCGCCCGCTCCCTCCCGCTCGCTCCCACCCGCTCCCTCCCGCTCACTCCCGCTCGCTCCCGCCCGCTATCCGCTTCTGCCCGCGGCAAAGTTCATACTGCTCGCTCCCTCCCGCTCCCTCCCGCTTCTGCCCGCGGCAAAGGTCATATTGCTCGCTCCCGCACGCTCCCGCCCACTCCCTCCCGCTTCTGCCCGCGGCAAAGGTCATATTGCTCGCTCCCGCCCTCTCCCGCCCTCTCCCGCCCGCTCCCGCTCGCTTCCGCCCGCTCCCTCCCGCTCCCTCCCACTCACGCTCCCTCCCATTTCTGCCCGCGGCAAAGTTCATATTGCTCAATCCCGCCCGCTCCCTCCTGCTCCCGCTCGCTCCCTCCCGCTTCTGCCCGCGGCAAAGTTCATACTGCTCGCTCCCTCCCGCTCCCTCCCACTTCTGCCCGCGGCAAAGTTCATATCGCTCACTCCCACCCGCTCCCACCCACTCCCTCCCGCTCCCTCCCACTCCCGCTCACTCCCGCTCGCTCCCGCCCGCTATCCGCTTCTGCCCGCGGCAAAGTTCATATCGCTCACTCCCTCCCACTCCCGCTCACTCCCGCTCGCTCCCGCCCGCTATCCGCTTCTGCCCGCGGCAAAGTTCATACTGCTCGCTCCCGCTCGCTCCCGCTCGCTCCCTCCCGCTTCTGCCCGCGGCAAAGTTCATATTGCTCGCTCCCACCCGCTCCCGCCCACTTCTGCCCGCGGTAAAGTTCATACTGCTCGCTCCCGCACGCTCCCGCTCGCTCCCTCCCGCTTCTACCCGCGGCAAAGGTCATATTGCTCGCTCCCACCCGCTCCCGCCCACTTCTGCCCGCGATAAAGTTCATATTGCTCGCTCCCGCCCTCTCCCGCCCGCTCCCGCTCGCTCCCTCCTGCTCCCGCTCGCTCCCTCCCGCTCGCTCCCGTTTCTGCCTGCGGCAAAGGTCATATTGCTCGCTCCCGCCCTCTCCCGCCCGCTCTCGCTCGCTCCCGCCCGCTCCCTCCCGCTCCCGCCCACTCCCTCCCGATCCCGCTCGCTCCCGCCCACTCCAGCTCGCTCCCTCCCGTCCGCTCCCACCTGCTCCCTCCCACTTCTGCCCGCGGCAAAGTTCATATCGCTCACTCCCACCCGCTCCCGCTCGCTTCCGCCCGCTCCTGCCCGCTCCCTCCCGCTTCTGCTAGCGGCAAAGTTCATATTGCTCAATCCCGCCCGCTCCCTCCCGCTCCCGCTCCCTCCCGCCCGCTCCCGCGCGCTCCCTCCCAATCCCGCTCGCTCCCGCCCACTCCAGCTCGCTCCCTCCCGCCCGCTCCCTCCCACTCCCGCCCGTTCCCTCCCGCTTCTGCCCGCGGCAAAGTTCATATTGCTCAATCCCGCCCGCTCCCTCCCGCTCCCGCTCCCTCCCAATCCCGCTCGCTCCCGCCCACTCCAGCTCGCTCCCTCCCGCCCGCTCCCTCCCACTCCCGCCCGTTCCCTCCCGCTTCTGCCCGCGGCAAAGGTCATATTGCTCAATCCCGCCCGCTCCCTCCCGCTCCCGCCCGCTTCCGCCCGCTCCACCCCGCTCCCGCTCTCTCCCGCTTCTGCCCGGTCCCGCTCGCTCCAGCTCGCTCCCGCCCACTCCCGCTCCCGCTCGCTCCCGCCCGCTCCCTCCCGCTCCTGCCCGGTCCCGTTCAATCCCTCCCGCTCCCGCCCGTGGCATTGTTCATACTGCTCGCTCCCTCCCAGTCCCGCTCGCTCCCGCCCACTCCCTCCCGCTCCCGCTCGCTCCCTCCCGCTCCCGCCCGCCCGCTCCCTCCCGCTTCGGCCCGCTCCCTCCCCCTCCCGCCCGCTCCCTCCCGCTCCTGCCCGCTCCATCCCGCTCCTGTCAGCGGCAAAGTTCATACTGCCCGCTCCTGCCCGGTCTCGCTCACTCCCTCCCGCTCCCGCCCGCTCCCACCCGCTCCCGCTCGCTCCCACCCGCTCCCGCTCACTCCCGTCCGCTCCCGCCCGCTCCCTCCCGCTTCTGCCCGCTCCCTCCCACTTCTGCCCGCGGCAAAGTTCATACTGCTCGCTCCCTCCCGCTTCTGCCCACGGCAAAGGTCATATTGCTCGCTCCCACCCGCTCCCGCCCGCTCCCACCCGCTCCCTCCCACTCCCGCTCACTCCCGCCCGTTCCCTCCCACTTCTGTCCGCGGCAAAGTTCATATCGCTCACTCCCACCCGCTCCCGCTCGCTTCCACCCGCTCCCTCCCGCTCCCGCCCGCTCTCGCTCACTCCCACCCGCTCCCGCTCGCTTCCGCCCGCTCCCTCCCGCTTCTGCCCACGGCAAAGTTCATATTGCTCGCTCCCACCCGCTCCCGCCCGCTCCCACCCGCTCCCTCCCACTCCCGCTCACTCCCGCCCGTTCCCTCCCACTTCTGCCCACGGCAAAGTTCATATTGCTCGCTCCCACCCGCTCCCGCCCGCTCCCACCCGCTCCCTCCCACTCCCGCTCACTCCCGCCCGTTCCCTCCCACTTCTGCCCACGGCAAAGTTCATATTGCTCGCTCCCACCCGCTCCCGTCCGCTCTCGCTCACTCCCACCCGCTCCCGCTCGCTTCCGCCCGCGGCAAAGTTCATACTGCTCGCTCCCGCACGCTCCCGCCCACTTCTGCCCGCGGTAAAGTTCATACTGCTCGCTCCCGCACGCTCCCGCTCGCTCCCTCCCGCTTCTGCCCGCGGCAAAGGTCATATTGCTCGCTCCCGCCCTCTCCCGCCCGCTCTCGCTCGCTCCCTCCAGCTCCCTCCCGCTTCTGCCCGTGGCAAAGTTCATACTGCTCGCTCCCGCACGCTCCCGCTCGCTCCCTCCCGCTTCTGCCCGCGGCAAAGGTCATATTGCTCGCTCCCGCCCTCTCCCGCCCGCTCCCGCACGCTCCCGCTCGCTCCCTCCCACTTCTGCCCGCGGCAAAGTTCATATTGCTCGCTCCCACCCGCTCCCGCTCACTCCCATCCGCTCCCTCCCCCTTCGGCCAGCGGCAAAGTTCATATTGCTCAATCCCGCCCGCTCTCGCTCCTGCTCCCGCCCGCTCTCGCTGGCTCCCGCTCGCTCCGGCCTGCTCCCTCCCACTTCTGCCCGCGGCAAAGTCCATATTGCTCGCTCCCTCCCGCTCCCGCTCGCTCCCGCCTGCTCCCTCCCACTTCTGCCCGCGGCAAAGTTCATATCGCTCACTCCCACCCGCTCCCGCTCACTCCCGCCCGCTCCCTCCCACTTCTGCCCGCGGCAAAGTCCATATTGCTCGCTCCCTCCCGCTCCCGCTCGCTCCCGCCTGCTCCCTCCCACTTCTGCCCGCGGCAAAGTTCATATCGCTCACTCCCACCCGCTCCCGCTCACTCCCGCCCGCTCCCTCCCGCTCCCTCCCGCTCCCGCTCACTCCCACCCGCTCCCTCCCGCTCCCTCCCGCTCCCTCCCGCTCCCGCTCACTCCCGCTCGCTCCCGCCCGCTATCCGCTTCTGCCCGCGGTAAAGTTCATACTGCTCGCTCCCGCACGCTCCCTCCCGCTTCTGCCCGCGGCAAAGTTCATATTGCTCAATCCCGCCCGCTCCCTCCCGCTCCCGCTCGCTCCCACCCGCTCCCTCCCGCTCCCTCCCGCTCCCGCTCACTCCCGCTCGCTCCCGCCCGCTATCCGCTTCTGCCCGCGGTAAAGTTCATACTGCTCGCTCCCGCACGCTCCCTCCCGCTTCTGCCTGCGGCAAAGTTCATACTGCTCGCTCCCACCCGCTCCCACCCGCTCCTCCCGCTTCTGCCCGCGGCAAAGGTCATATTGCTCGCTCCCGCCCTCTCCCGCCCGCTCTCGCTCGCTCCCTCCTGCTCCCGCTCGCTCCCTCCCGCTCCCTCCCGCTTCTGCCCGTGGCAAAGTTCTTATTGCTCGCTCCCGCCCGCTCCCGCTCGCTCCCGCCCGCTCCCTCCCGCTCCCGCTCGCTCCCGCCTGCTCCCTCCCGCTTCAGCCCGCGGCAAAGTTCATACTGCTCGCTCCCTCCCACTTCTGCCCGCGGCAAAGTTCATATTGCTCGCTCCCACCCGCTCCCGCTCACTCCCACCCGCTCCCTCCCCCTTCGGCCAGCGGCAAAGTTCATATTGCTCAATCCCGCCCGCTCGCTCCTGCTCCTGCCCGCTCTCGCTGGCTCCCGCTCGCTCCCGCCTGCTCCCTCCCACTTCTGCCCGCGGCAAAGTCCATATTGCTCGCTCCCTCCCACTCCCGCTCGCTCCCGCCTGCTCCCTCCCACTTCTGCCCGCGGCAAAGTTCATATCGCTCACTCCCACCCGCTCCCGCTCACTCCCGCCCGCTCCCTCCCGCTTCGGCCAGCGGCAAAGTTCATATTGCTCAATCCCGCCCGCTCCCTCCTTCTCCCGCTCGCTCCCACCCGCTCCCTCCCGCTCCCTCCCGCTCCCGCTCACTCCCGCTCGCTCCCGCCCGCTATCCGCTTCTGCCCGCAGTAAAGTTCATACTGCTCGCTCCCGCACGCTCCCTCCCGCTTCTGCCCGCGGCAAAGTTCATACTGCTCGCTCCCACCCGCTCCCGCCCGCTCCCTCCTGCTCCCGCTTGCTCACTCCCGCTCACTCCCGCACCCGCTCGCTCCCACCCGCTCCCGCTCGCTCCCGCCTGCTCCCTCCCGCTCCCGCCTGCTCCCTCCCACTTCTGCCCGCGGCAAAGTTCATATCGCTCACTCCCGCCAGCTCCCGCTCGCTTCCGCCCGCTCCCGCCCGCTCCCTCCCGCTTCTGCTAGCGGCAAAGTTCATATTGCTCCGTCCCGCTCCCGCTCGCTCCCGCCCACTCCCTCCCGATCCCGCTCGCTCCCGCCCACTCCCGCTCGCTCCCACCCGCTCCCTCCCGCTCCCGTCCGCTCTCGCTCACTCCCACCCGCTCCCGCTTGCTTCCGCCTGCTCCCTCCCGCTCCCGCCTGCTCCCTCCCACTTCTGCCCGTGGCAAAGTTCATATCGCTCACTCCCGCCAGCTCCCGCTCGCTTCCGCCCGCTCCCGCCCGCTCCCTCCCGCTTCTGCTAGCGGCAAAGTTCATATTGCTCTGTCCCGCTCCCGCTCGCTCCCGCCCACTCCCTCCCGATCCCGCTCGCTCCCGCCCACTCCCGCTCGCTCCCACCCGCTCCCTCCCGCTCCCGTCCGCTCTCGCTCACTCCCACCCACTCCCGCTCACTCCCGCCCGCTCCCTCCCGCTTCTGCCCACGGCAAAGTTCATATTGCTCGCTCCCACCCACTCCCGCCCGCTCCCGCTCGCTCCCGCCCACTCCTTCCCGCTCCCTCCCGCTCCCTCCCGCTCCCGCCCACTCCCTCCCGCTCCCGCTCATTCCCGCCTGCTCCCTCCCACTTCTGCCCGCGGCAAAGTTCATATCGCTCAATCCCGCCTGCTCCTGCCCGCTCGCTCCCACCCGCTCCCTCCCGCTCCCTCCCGCTCCCGCTCACTCCCTCTCGCGCCCGCCCGCTATCCGCTTCAGCCCGCGGCAAAGTTCATATTGCTCGCTCCCACCCGCTCCCGCCCGCTCCCTCCTGCTCCCTCCCGCTTCTTCCCGCGGCAAAGTTCATATTGCTCGCTCCCACCCGCTCCCTCCCGCTCCCGCTCGCTCCCGCCCGTTCCGCTCGCTCCCGCCCGCTCTCGCTCGCTCCCTCCCGCTTTTGCCCGCGGCAAAGTTCATATTGCTCACTCCCGCCCGCTCCCTCCCGCTCCCGCTCACTCCCGCCCGCACCCTCCCGCTTCTGCCCGCGGCAAAGTTCATATCGCTCACTCCCGCCCGCTCCCGCTCGCTTCCGCCCGCTCCCTCCCGCTCCCGCTCACTCCCACCCGCTCCCGCCCGCTCCCGCTCGCTTCCGCCCGCTCCCTCCCGCTCCCGCTCGCTCCCGCCAGCTCCCGCTCGCTCCCGCCCGCACCCTCCCGCTCCCGTCCGCTCCCTACCGCTCCCGCCCGCTCCCGCTCGCTCCCACCCGCTCCCGCTCGCTTCCGCCCGCTCCCTCCCGCACCCTCCCGCTCCCTCCCACTCACGCTCCCTCCCACTTCTGCCCGCGGCAAAGTTCATATTGCTCAATCCCGCCCGCTCCCTCCCGCTCGCTCCCACCCGCTCCCTCCCGCTCACTCCCGCTCGCTCCCGCCCGCTATCCGCTTCTGCCCGCGGCAAAGTTCATACTGCTCGCTCCCTCCCGCTCCCTCCCGCTTCTGCCCGCGGCAAAGGTCATATTGCTCGCTCCCGCACGCTCCCGCCCACTCCCTCCCGCTTCTGCCCGCGGCAAAGGTCATATTGCTCGCTCCCGCCCTCTCCCGCCCGCTCCCGCTCGCTTCCGCCCGCTCCCTCCCGCTCCCTCCCACTCACGCTCCCTCCCGCTTCTGCCCGCGGCAAAGTTCATATTGCTCAATCCCGCCCGCTCCCTCCTGCTCCCGCTCGCTCCCTCCCGCTTCTGCCCGCGGCAAAGTTCATACTGCTCGCTCCCGCTCGCTCCCGCCTGCTCCCTCCCACTTCTGCCCGCGGCAAGGTTCATATTGCTCGCTCCCACCCGCTCCCGCCCGCTCGCTCCTGCTCCCGCCCGCTCTCGCTGGCTCCCGCTCGCTCCCTCCGACTTCTGCCCGCGGCAAAGTTCATATTGCTCGCTCCCAGCCGCTCCCGCCCGCTCGCTCCTGCTCCCGCCCGCTCTCGCTGGCTCCCGCTCGATCCCGCCTGCTCCCTCCCACTTCTGCACGCGGCAAAGTTCATATTGCTCGCTACCTCCCGCTCCCGCTCGCTCCCGCTCGCTCCCGCCTGCTCTCTCCCACTTCTGCCCGCGGCAAAGTTCATATCGCTCACTCCCACCCGCTCCCGCTCGCTTCCGCCCGCTCCCTCCCGCTCCCGCTCACTCCCGCCCGCTCCCTCCCGCTTCGGCCAGCGGCAAAGTTCATATTGCTCAATCCCGCCCGCTCCCTCCCGCTCCCGCTCGTTCCCACCCGCTCCCTCCCGCTCCCTCCCATTCCCGCTCACTCCCGCTCGCTATCCGCTTCTGCCCGCGGCAAAGTTCATACTGCTCGCTCCCTCCCGCTCCCTCCCGCTTCTGCCCGTGGCAAAGTTCATACTGCTCGCTCCCGCACGCTCCCGCTCGCTCCCTCCCGCTTCTGCCCGCGGCAAAGTTCATATTGCTCGCTCCCGCCCTCTCCCGCCCGCTCTCGCTTGCTCCCTCCTGCTCCCGCTCGCTCCCTCCCGCTCCCTCCCGCTTCTGCCCGTGGCAAAGTTCTTATTGCTCGCTCCCGCCCGCTCCCGCCTGCTCCCTCCCGCTTCAGCCCGCTGCAAAGTTCATATTGCTCGCTCCCGCTCGCTCCCGCCTGCTCCCTCCCACTTCTGCCCGCGGCAAAGTTCATATTACTCGCTCCCTCCCGCTCACGCTCGCTTCCGCCCGCTCCCTCCCTCTCCCGCTCACTCCCGCCCGCTCCCGCCCGCTCCCGCTCGCTCCCACCCGCTCCCGCCCACTCCCGCTCGCTCCCACCCGCTCCCTCCCGCTCCCTCCCACTCCCGCTCACTCCCGCTCGCTCCCGCCCGCTATCCGCTTCTGCCCGCGGCAAAGTTCATACTGCTCGCTCCCGCACGCTCCCGCCCACTCCCTCCCGCTTCTGCCCGCGGCAAAGGTCATATTGCTCGCTCCCGCCCTCTCCCACCCGCTCCCTCCCGCTCCCGCTCGCTCCCACCCGCTCCCTCCCGCTCCCTCCCACTCCCGCTCACTCCCGCTCGCTCCCGCCCGCTATCCGCTTCTGCCCGCGGCAAAGTTCATACTGCTCGCTCCCGCACGCTCCCGCCCACTCCCTCCCGCTTCTGCCCGCGGCAAAGGTCATATTGCTCGCTCCCGCCCTCTCCCACCCGCTCCCTCCCGCTCCCGCGCGCTCCCTCCCGATCCCGCTCGCTCCCGCCCACTCCAGCTCGCTCCCTCCCGCTCCTTCCCACTCCCTCCCGCTCCCGCTCACTCCCGCCCGCTCCCTCCCGCTTCGGCCAGCGGCAAAGTTCATATTGCTCAATCCCGCCCGCTCCCTCCCGCTCCCGCTCGCTCCCACCCGCTCCCTCCCGCTCCCTCCCACTCCCGCTCACTCCCGCTCGCTCCCGCCCGCTATCCGCTTCTGCCCGCGGCAAAGTTCATACTGCTCGCTCCCTCCCGCTCCCTCCCGCTTCTGCCCGTGGCAAAGTTCATACTGCTCGCTCCCGCACGCTCCCGCTCGCTCCCTCCCGCTTCTGCCCGCGGCAAAGTTCATATTGCTCGCTCCCACCCGCTCCCGCCCACTTCTGCCCGCGGTAAAGTTCATACTGCTCGTTCCCGCACGCTCCCGCTCGCTCCCTCCCGCTTCTGCCCGCGGCAAAGGTCATATTGCTCGCTCCCGCCCTCTCCCGCCCGCTCTCGCTTGCTCCCTCCTGCTCCCGCTCGCTCCCTCCCGCTCCCTCCCGCTTCTGCCCGTGGCAAAGTTCTTATTGCTCGCTCCCGCCCGCTCCCGCTCGCTCCCGCCTGCTCCCTCCCGCTTCAGCCCGCTGCAAAGTTCATATTGCTCGCTCCCGCTCGCTCCCGCCTGCTCCCTCCCACTTCTGCCCGCGGCAAAGTTCATATTACTCGCTCCCTCCCGCTCACGCTCGCTTCCGCCCGCTCCCTCCCTCTCCCGCTCACTCCCGCCCGCTCCCGCCCG